>NC_141697.1:157057433-157657433 GCF_964263255.1 Lissotriton vulgaris | reverse complement strand
TTATCCAAAAAAAAATCATAGCTTTATACAAATCCATAAATATTTTTACAAATAACATATTACAACATAATAAAGTCACAAATCAACATAAATAAGAAAAACAATACATGTAATCAATCATGAAAACCCGGGAAGAGACAACCAGAGACATCACAACAACCTATTCATACCCAACTCACACAAATCCAGACACACCTTCACATTCATAATATATCAGGGAACACAATTACAGAATAACAAAGTAACTGGGATGACAAAAGACAGAAGCTGCACAAAGGCAGGGTGTTATAAAGGCCGTGGTCGACGCGTTTCGGTGGCTGCAGGCTGATAGAATGCCATCTTCATCAGGACCTGCCAGATACAATGCCCCAAAGTATGGGGGGGAAAATGCCACTGCACCCTGGAAAGGTAACAACACACACTTCAACAATAGGTATAAGCACCTTCTTAACAGGTGACGATATGCATCTTTAGATATAGAAACCAAATTTGCCGGACAGTCCTCAGCTAGGTGAAAGCTCCAATCTCAGCATCTGTGGGGATTAAACCCCATAAATCTTTTCTAACGTGACAATTACTCGAAATTCGGAAGCCTCTATTCTTATATCTCGCACATATTCTTGGTTTCTACAGGACGTATTAAACACCGGAACAAATTGGCGAGAGGATAATGTAGCAACACCCAGTGAGGGCCTCCAATACTTCAAAGGCTGCACTTGGTCTAATAATCCTTCTCCTTCTCAATCTTCCAACAATGTCTATGCTTCAATATGTAGTGGATTATAAAAACGGTCCGATTTATTCCTGAAGTACGGCACTTCAGGAATACATCGGACCGTTTTTAGAGTCCCCTTACTTTTTTACCTCTGCAGCATTAGACATGTTAAAAATGTGGTGCACCAGTTCTCCAAAATTGAATGGGAAATTAGTGCCAAGTAGCGACTGTATCTCAGAATAAGACCTTGCACCTTGAAGATCAAACTTCTCCTTTGCTGATGTTAATGCCACATCCTTCTAGATCAATAAGACTTTCAGTCTGCTCAGGGCATCAAAGTGCACGTTTGAAAGCATTATCGAAGGCCAAAGCGTGGCCTCCTTAATTGTGTGAGCAGGTGGAAACAGTACTTGTGTACAACAAATCACGACGGCAGAAACCTTTACAAGATATCCTACTCCTGGTGTCATGCCGTAACAATTCTGATCATTCAACATCAAATAGCTTCCATTAGGGAGCAATCTGATAGCCGGGTGCATCATGACCACTGAGGAACCTTTTAAGTAGCACAGTAAGTTTGCCATGGACTCATTACATGCCCCATGAAGCACAACTTTCTTGCACACTGAGGAATGACTCAAGGTGTTCTCGCAGTCAGCCCTTGCTAAGAAAAACTTCAGTAAAATCCATGACTCATGTACATACCCCTCGCCCTAACTGATGAAGGTGTAAGCAGTACTGGAAATTAAATTTCGAAATCGGCAGAGTAATAAACCCGTGCATTATCCAATCTGTGGAAGGTGTTTCTCCGACAGTGAAAGGTAATTTCTCTAGCTTCTCCGTGTGTAACATAGTGTATTTTCAGGGAGGTGGGAGCGCACCAGACACGCCCCAACGAAATTACCTTTTGCATGATGGTTCATGTAGTTCATTATTTCTCGCTCAGTTCAATTCAAAGTGTTCATACCCAGTGCTGTATTATTAGTTTCAATTCGTATCCCTAGACACGTGTTTCATGATTCCTCAATCGTCAGTAGGGAAAAAAGCAAAGTTCATAGGTTGCAGGGCATGCTGCCTTATCTCTCAGGACCAGTTCCACTCACAGCATGAAGGTGCAGGCTCCCGAGCTCGTCAGCTCACAGGAATTTGATACTTTCAGGGAGGTGGGAGCGCACCAGACACGCCCCAACGAAATTACCTTTTGCATGATGGTTCATGTAGTTCATCTCCACTTCCAGATCCACACCGACCCCAGGACCACACTTAGAGGCACCCTCATCTACGGCCTCCATGAACCCGCACTCAATTCAGTGATGACATCACGGACTTCGTCAACCCACATGCCCTCGCCTCCGAGAACTACATTCTATTAGGAGACCTCAACTTCCACCTTGAAAACAAACACGACTGCAACACCAACTCCCTTCTGGACAACCTGGCCAATCTCGGACTCAAACAACTTGTGGATACCCCCACCCATATAGCCGGGCACACGCTCGACCCTATCTTCACCTCCAGCAAGCACATTTCCTTCGACCGCACCACAGCTCTCCATTGGACAGACCACAGCTGTGTTCACTTCAGCTACAAAACCACCTTGACCCACTACCGCCCACAACCTATTCCTCGGAGAAACTGGAACAAAATCACCTCCGACCAACTCCTCACATCACTCATCCAAAACCCTCCCACCCTCTCATTGGACCCAAACCAAGCGGCCACCAAACTCAAGCAATGGATCACCCACAGCGCTGACGAATTAGCTCCCCTGAAAAAGCACCAGATCAATTCATGCAGCAAAAAAGCTCCCTGGTTCAATGATGACCTTAAAAAATCCAAGAAGCTATGCCGCACCCTAGAGAAAACATGGAGAAAAAACCCAACCACCGACAACAAGGCCACCCTCAAGGCGGCCACCCGCAAACACCACCAACTGATTCGATCCACCAAGAAATCAGCTTTCAAGGATCGTCTTGACAACAGCGCCCACAACAGCAAGGAAAGAAATGTGTTAAACAAAGGACTGGGTTTTGTCCCTACACAGAAACCTGATATCTTCAAATTAAATATGGAACTTCAGGACTTTACACGAAAGTTGAAATTACAAGCATCAGAGAGCTGTCTAACAACAAAGAGTTAATCATAAAACCGGCAGATAAAGGCGGAGCCATCGTCCTACAAACCTTTGATGCATACGATACTGAATGTAAGCGGTTACTGTCGGACAAACGAAATTACAAGGTCCTATTGGAGGACCCTACTGAGAAGTTACGCATCAGAATTGGAGGCATGATAGAGGAGGGTTTAGCTCACGATTGGCTAAGCAAAAAAGAATTAGAGTTTCTACAACAACCATCACCACGAGTCCCATACGTTTACTGCATCCCAAAAATCCATAAAAACATCAACAACCCACCTGGAAGACCCATTGTATCGGGTATCGGCTCCATTCTTGAGCCACTTTCAAAATTTGCTGATGCCTTCCTATGCCCGCTGGTACAGTCCACCAACACCTACCTGAAGGACACGAAGTCAGTCCTACAACTACTGGAGGAAAAAACTTTTGACCCAACGAAGCAACTCCTGATGGGCCTAGACGTGGAGAGTTTATACACAAGTCTACCACGTGATGAGACTCTCCAAATCATTGAGGAAGTACTGTTTACCAACCCATGGAAATACCAAACACCGCGGGGCTTAGTTCTCGAGTGCATCTCCCTGGCACTACAACACAATTTTTTTCAATACAACCAGACAATTTACCTACAGAGTCACGGTACCAGTATGGGCAGTACTTTTGCTCCAAGTCTGGCTGGATTATATGTCCACCATCTAGAGCACAACCGGATATTACATACGGACAACCCAATCCACCGATTTAGTACCATAACTAGGGTACACTCGCGTTGCACTGTGACTAGCGTCGCTATAATAATCCCCTTCCCCACAACGTATGCGCAACAAAGCGAATAATCGCGCATGCGCATCCAAGAGACCTACGCACTGGCACAGCCGCTTCCCAATCGCGCATGCGCTTTTGAGAGATCAACACGCTGGAATAGCCGCTTTCCACATGCATGTGCACGTCATAGAAACTTCGCGCATGCGCGCCTCTAGCAACCTTCACCGCACCCAGGCTGAGTGTTTACGCTGGTTTGCTTAACCGGACATACCGTATAAGGTGTGTCAACTAACCATTAAGTGGACGGATTATCCATATATGGGCATCAGGCGCATCCAACAATTAGCCTATGACTGCCAAACCAATATTGGAATCTTAGCATAAATACCACACGGCGTGCATCCACAGCCATTACCAGCGGAGCAGCGTGTGGGGTAGCACGGAGGCAAACTCGTCCTGAGTCTCTGAGTATTGGGTAAACAAAACACCATTTCCCGTCCAAAAAGAGTACAAAATACTAAAACCGATTCTTTATCCATCTAGATTGCAAAATTAGCAATCAAACCCAGACGTTCTTGAATGCTCATGAAGCAAGACAACTTTTAACAATGAGTATGACCAAAGTGTTTCAAATAACTTTGTGTGTTATCTATGTTGTGTGTCTTGTCTGTCATTTTCCTTTACAGGGCTAATGTGCCAATGGTGTTCCAGGTGACTGCACCTGTATGAGCCACCCTGATCAGGGTAACCATATTCATTTTTCTTTTTTGCTCTTTTCAGGTCATGCAAATGCATGGTCAAAAACCGCTGTAGGCACATTATAGCCTTAATCTAGCATTAAAACACTGTAAATAGTCCTGCACTTTTGGTTATTTACACAAACTATAGAGATACGTGAGTAAGGTGGGGAAGTTGTGCCCCCGTCCTGAAGAAGGAGCATATGCTCCGAAACATGTCGACGCACACTAGAGGTACTGTCCATAGTCACAACAGATAATTACCTCACACTGCACTTCTTTTAACAGTACCAGCCCGGGGTTGTGAATAAAGTTTTTTCCTATACACCCACGAGCCAGGTACTTTTTAAACCTTCACTATATCCCACCACTCACATTAAAATACCCCAACCACTTCCACCACACACACCACACATAGTCCATACTTTCAGTGCTCCCACGTAGTCGTAGGTCGCAGCACGCCGCATCCCGTTTGAGGGGTGCGAAGACCCCTATGATGAAGCATGACACCAAGGGGCCTGTAGGGTGTGTAAGGGGTATTTTACAAAACACTGAGTGTCCCCACACTTGTGGTAGACACTTTCCCTTTCCACTGTGAGTAGGATTCATTTTGTTTATGTAACAGTGCCCGTGGAGTAAGAATCCTACCTCTGTACTCTACCTCCCTCCTGATGTTTTTTTGGCATTAATATGTCGCCATGGTACGTGACCAGAACGAAATGTCTGAAGTGTCTAACTCCGCAGCATGATCAGTCTACGCTGCAACTGTCCATGTCGTAATGCGGACATGTCGTGTTGTATAATGTCTATTGCCGACGACACAATGTTACCCAGAAAGTATATCCTGGAGGACAAGGTAGTCATACTATTATCAACCAAAGCCAGAGCCCTTTCTAAATTAGACCTTAATGCAATCTCTCAACAGCCTTCTACTGTGAGCTTTCCATACCTCATTGTATATTGCATAAAAGAAGCAATTTTGACCCAATAATAAGTCCTATAATACCATGCCATCAGAAAGAAGGGACACGTTTTGTTTCACCTGGAACAATGTTTAGGTTTTTAGCCGCTCAGGGCACAACTTTCCAACACTGTAAACTGTTACCACCCCCAAGTGTTCTGTCTGTACATAGCACGGGTAAGGCCTGCTGATCTGTCAATTGGTGACACAATGTGTGAATTACATCAGTCAATAACAAGCACTCTTTCAGCTTAGCGACTTGTTCCAAAAATATCTTGTTCTCAGTTGTGCAACCCTTAGAATCTCTGAATCCATTTTGGCTCCAGAAGCTGAATTACTCATTGTAAGACTGGACTCAATAATACGAAACACTAGAGTATGGGAAATCCGCAATCTGAATTCTCAAGTTCAAGAATTAGAGCTCTCAGTTCAGCCAACTGTGCAGTGCAGTCACCAAGCGACTGCAGGTAGATTTTTTCAGGTTGTAATTCTCCATCCTGCATGCGACCCTTTCAGCAGCGCACGCCCCTTAATATTCGTGCTTTGGCCCTACTGCAAGCTGGACAGAACTATCCGTATAAATGATGTAGCCATACTGATCTAGAGGCATGACCTTTATTGGCTGGGGATATTCGTGTTCATTTTGCAGAAAAGCTGGTTTTGTAGTCAAATCTGTAATCTATATATGTTGCTGTGATTGAGTTAGCTCATTGTATTAATTGTGGATGTAATGTTATACGCCTAGTAATTGATAAATACATTAGTATTGATATCTATAGTGTGCATGTTAGAGGTGTCACAGGTGTGCTAAATCAACTACTAGCTCATCCCTCGAAGACCATTTGGCACCCACTAATCGCTGCGCATCTCTTTTGATAGCACGGATTTCCATACAATTTCTGAACCCCTGGATCTTGATGATATTAACTTCAAAAGGGATGAGGATGATATATGAGGCATTCCAAGTCTTGCCACAAATCAAACAAGCATTTGCAATGCAATAGGTCTCGCATTAGGAAAGTTTGAGCTATTGGTTTTGTAAATGACACATTTTTGATTCATGTGTTGGTTTTGAAAATAGCGAAATTAATAGCTTTGTCATTTACAATGCCAATAGTTCGCAAATGTGACACCTATAGCATTTGTAATGCAATATGTGTTGTATTTACGTGACTTCGATGTATTGATATTACAAATAACAATGGCTTTTATTTTATTTTAATAATTAATACTTAAATAAAAGTTATTGTCATTTATAATGGCAATAGCTTAAACTTTTGTAAATAACGTTTGTGAAGATTATGTTCAGTGTATTTTATTGTGACGAAAATCCAAGAACAGAAGTGAAATATTAACATCTTTTTGTGACATTTGTAATAAAGCTTGAAACCGTGAGAGAACATGTTTGAGCCAGTTGTTGTTGAATGGTTGCACAGATTGATGCTATGGTGGCGCTGAGTGATGTTGTGGTGGCGACGAGTGATGCTGTGGCGTTCAGTGATGCTATGGTAGCGCATAGTGATGTTGTGGTGCCCCTGAGTGATGCTGTGGTGGTGCTGAGTGATGCTGTTGTGATGCGATAGATAGACAGATAGTGAGTGCGATAGATAGAGTGAGTGCGATAGTGAGTGCGATAGAGTGAGTGCGATAGATAGAGTGAGTGTGATAGATAGAGTGAGTGCGATAGATAGAGTGAGTGCGATAGATAGAGTGAGTGCGATAGATAGAGTGAGTGCGATAGATAGAGTGAGTGCGATAGATAGAGTGAGTGCGATAGATAGAGTGAGTGCGATAGATAGAGTGAGTGCGATAGATAGAGTGAGTGCGATAGAGTGAGTGCGATAGATAGAGTGAGTGCGATAGATAGAGTGAGTGCGATAGATAGAGTGAGGGCGATAGATAGAGTGAGGGCGATAGATAGAGTGAGGGCGATAGATAGAGTGAGGGCGATAGATAGAGTGAGGCCGATAGATAGAGTGAGGCCGATAGATAGAGTGAGGCCGATAGATAGAGTGAGGCCGATAGATAGAGTGAGGCCGATAGATAGAGTGAGGCCGATAGATAGAGTGAGGCCGATAGATAGAGTGAGGCCGATAGATAGAGGGAGGCCGATAGATAGAGGGAGGCCGATAGATAGAGGGAGGCCGATAGATAGAGGGAGGGCGATGGATAGAGGGAGGGCGATAGATAGCTAGAGGGAGGGCGATAGAAAGCTAGAGTGAGGGCGATAGATAGAGTGAGGGTGATAGATAGGGTGATAGATAGATAGAGTGAGGGCGATAGATAGATTGATGGAGTGAGGGGCGATAGAGTGAGGGCGATAGAGTGAGGGCGATAGATAGATAGAGGGAGGGAGGGCGATAGATAGATAGAGGGAGGGAGGGCGATAGATAGATAGAGGGAGGGAGGGCGATAGATAGATAGAGGGAGGGCGATAGATAGAGGGAGGGAGGGCGATAGATAGAGGGAGGGAGGGCGATAGATAGATAGATAGAGGGAGGGCGATAGATAGAGGAAGGGCGATAGATAGAGGGAGAGCGATAGATAGCTAGAGGGAGGGCGAAAGAAAGCTAGAGTGAGGGCGATAGATAGAGTGAGGGCGATAGATAGATTGATAGAGTGAGGGGCGAAGAGTGAGGGCGATAGATAGATAGAGTGAGGGCGATAGATAGTGTAATTATGTGGTGTGTGATTATGTGGCACTGAGTGGTATTTGGAGTGTGTGTTACATTGAGCGCAGTGTAAATATGTAGCTTATAATTACGTGGCACTGAGTGATATTTGGAGTGTAGGTTGCAGTGAGTGCAGTGTAAATATGTAGCATATAATTATGTGGCACAGAGTGGTATTGTGTGGACTGTGTGTTGCATTCAGTCGAGTGTAATTATGTGGTTTGTAATTATGTGGCACTGAGTGTTATTTGGAGTGTATGTTGCATTGAGTGCAGTGTAATTATGTTGCATATAACTATGTGGCACTGAGTGGTATTTGGAGTGTATCTTGCATTGAGAGCTGTGTAATTATGTGGTGTGTAATTGTGTGGCACTGAGTGTTATTTGGACTGTATGTTGCATTGAGTGCAGTGTAATTATGTGGCGTGTAATTATGTGGCACTGAGTGGTATTTGGAGTGTATGTTGCATTGAGTGCAGTGTAAATTATGTGGCGTGTAACTATGTAGCACTCAGTGGTATTTGGAGTGTATGTTGCGTTGAATGCAGCGTAAATATGTAGCATATAATTATGTGGCACTGAGTGGTATTTGGAGTGTATGTTGCATTGAGTGCAGTTTAATTATGTGGCATGTAATTATGTGGCACTCAGTGGTATTTGGAGCATACTGCTGGCGGTAGTACTGGTGGTGGTGGTAGTACTGGTAGTGGTAGTATTGGTGGTGGTACTGGTAGTGGTAGTACTGGTGGTGGTGGTACTGGAGGTGGTAGTACTGGTGGTGGTGGTGGTGGTAGTACTGGTGGTGGTGGTAGTACTGGTAGTGGTAGTATTGGTGGTGGTACTCGTAGTGGTAGTACTAGTGGTGGTAGTACTGGTGGTGATAGTATTGTTGGTGGTGGTAGTGGTAGTATTGGTGGTGGTGGTAGTACTGTGGTGTTGGTGGTACTTGTAGTCGTACTGGTGGTTTTAGTGGTGTTACCGGAGGTACTGCTGGTGGTGGTAGTACTGGTGGTGGTAGTGTTGGTGGCACTGGTAGTACTGGTACTGGTGGTAGTGGTACTGGTGATAGTACTGGTGGTGGTACTGGTGATAGTACTGGTAGTGGTGGTACTGGTAGTACTGGTGGTGGTAGTATTGGTGGTGGTGGTACTGGTAGTGATAGTATTGGTGGTGGTGGTGGTGGTGTTGGTACTGGTATTGGTAGTACTGGTGGTGGTAGTATTGGTGGTGGTGGTACTGGTAGTGGGAGTATTGGTGGTAGTGGTACTGGTGGTGGTGGTACTTGTAGTGGTACTAGTGGTTTTAGTGGTGGTACTGGTGGTGGTGGTAGTACTGGTGGTGGCACTGGTAGTACTGGTGCTGGTAGTACTGGTACTGGTGGAGGTACTGGTGGGGGTGGTACTGGTGGTGGTGGTACTGGTGGTGGTGGTACTGGTGGTGGTAGTACTGGTGGGGGTAGTACTGGTGGTGGTGGTGCTGGTAGTGATAGCATTGGTGGTGGTGGTACTGGTGGTGATAGTATGGTGGTGGTAGTACTGGTGGTGTGGTACTGGTATTGGTAGTACTGGTGGTGGTAGTACTGGTGGTGGTAGTATTGGTGGTGGTGGTAGTGTAGTATTGGTGGTGGTGGTACTGGTGGCGGTAGTACTAGTGGTGGTGGTACTGGTGGTGGTGGTGCATGTAGTGGTACAAGTGGTTTTAGTGGTGGTACTAGTGGTGGTGGTAGTACTGGTGGTGGTATTGGTGGTGGTAGTGTTGATGGCACTGGTGGTTGTACTGGTGGTGGTACTGGTAGCACTGGTGCTGGTAGTACTGGTACTGGTGGTGGTAGTATTGGTACTGGGTGGTGGTGGTACTGGTGATGGTAGTACTGGTGGTGGTAGTACTGGTGGCGGTAGTACTGGTGGTGGTAATACTGGTGGTGGTGGTGCTGGTAGTGGTAGTATTGGTGGTGGTGGTACTGGTGATGGTAGTGGTATTACTGGTGGTGGTAGTACTGGTGGTGGTATACGTGGTGGTACTGGTGGTGGTGATAGTGGTACGGGTGGTATTGTTGGTACTGGTGGTGGTATTAGTGGAAGTACTGGTGGTGGTGGTGGTGGTTGTGGTACTGGTGGTGGTGGTGGTGGTACAAGGTAGGAGCTCGAGGCATATATACAGGGTGAGGGGAGAGGAGCTTCAGGAAGCTACAGCTGGTTTATACAATAAGGATCAGTTTGAGGAATATATACACAGGGTGAGCTGGAACTCGAGGTATGCACACAGGGTGATGAAGCGCTTGAGGTATATGCAGAGAGGTGAGGAGCTTGAGCACAGCCAGGTTATACAAAGAGACGATGAGGAGGGATTCGGAATATATACACAGGGTGAGGAGCATGAGGCATGTAGACCGGTGGGTTAGAAGCTTGAGGTGTGTACAGAAAGGCTGAGGGGCTTGAGGCACAGACGGATAGGGTGAGGCGCCTCAGGTATACTGAACAAGCAAACTGGCTGCGCCTCTTCAGAACCAATATGTTTCTTTTGTGTTGTCTGTTTTGTGTTGCCCTTACCCATACAATAGAGCTTTCCACAACCGAAGCGATGATTGTATGCAGTTACTAAATATATATCATCAAGTTACATGCACGCGTCTGACATTTAATCTTGGAGGGGCGCCAAAGTAATCCCCTTCTATAAAAAAGGGTGACCGGGCCTCTCCACTGAATTATTGTCCAGTTAGCCTAATCGATAGCATTAAAAAAATCTTTGTACGTTTAATTTTGGCTAAAATTTATATTTGGATTTCCATCAATAACATCCTTTCCACGTTCAAGCTGGATTTCAGAACAAACCATAGACTTTGGACTAGGTTTTCATTTTTTATTCTTGTATTGGAAGGTTGTGGACATTGGTAAGGGTTCTATGTATGTGGCATTTGTGGATCTAAAGTCAGCCTTTGACTTTGTTCCACACAAAAAACTATGGGGTATCCGTTTGGCCATGGGCATGCCACCGGTATTGTTAAATCTTGTAATACGTCTCCATGAAGCACATTTTGCGCAGGTTCGATGGAGTACCCAGGGTGACCTTAGCAAGTGCTTCCCTATAGATAAGGGTTTTTGGCAGGGTTGCGTTTAAGCCCCTACATTATTTTCACTATTTCTCGAAGAGGTTCAATTTTAGGCCTACAGTGTGACCGATGCCTTGTATTGGCAGGTATCAAAAAAATAATATTATTGTTTATGGATGATACCTTGTTAATTTCTAAGACGCCAGAAGGTCTGCAGAGTTTTCTGCTTCTTTTTGAGATATTCTTGAAAGTTCTGGCCTCAAGATTTACACTTCAAAAGCCAAATACCTTCCCTGCTCATGACGAGCTCAGCTCGTCATGAGGTACAGTGGAGCTGTGCTTATGACGAGCTGAGCTCGTCATGAACAATGGTATATCTCACTTTGCAGCACAGATGGGGAAAACCCGTAGCAGCCAAGGTGTTTAACCAACCTAGAAGTTATAGGGGAAGAGTAGTATTGGAGATATGCCACATGAGAGCACACATATTCTTAGCTATAAGATGTTACTTTGAAGTCCAATATGTTTTGGAAAACCGAAGTGGATGCAGTGTCCTTTAAGCTCAGGCAGATTAGTGAGCTTATTCTGAAAGAGGATCGCTGCTCCCACACCAAACCTATAGGCCTAGCCTTACAGATTTAAGATGCTAAAGCTTTGGGCTCTGCTCTGTATGGTTCAGAATTATGGGGATTTTCTAATACTGCAGCACTAACCACTGCTGAGAATAAGTTTCTAAGAAATGTAACTCTCCTCCCTGCTAGCACACTCCTAAAACCTTTAATAGTAAATCTGGGTAGAAAAGAAATTGCTCCTAAAGTAAGATTGCGCCCTCTCTTCTATTGGAGGAGTTTGTGGTCCTCCTCGAATTAGAACACTATGCAATGGCTTTGAGAGAAGTCATAGCAAACACAAGGAGATGATGGACTCAGCGCTGAACCTTTTCAGACACTCACCCCCTGTCACAGATCTGGGTTGAATCCATCATTGTTCTTTAGCTCACTTTGCCACCCCAGTTCAGACACAGCCATTTGCAAATCAGTCTGACCCTGTGCCTCATTGGAACAGTCCAGCCCGAAGTGCCAAGCCATGTCTTCCCTGGACAGGAAACAAGCACCCTGGGACCAGTTTCTAACAGCCCTCATCAGCCAGGCTAGCTTGAATCCAGTGGCAAAGTGAGCAAGGGACCCACGTCTAGGCATACCCTGCCAACTTAGGGCGAACAAAGCAAACACAAGTAGATGATGGACAGAGCTTTGAAACTTTTCAGACACTCACCCCCGTCACAGATCTGGTTTGGGAGAAGTCCTGGCGGCAGAGGGCCTACCCACCAAAAGGCTTCCCTTTTATATTACGATTTCCCTCACCCACCTAGGTGGCATGCTTCAACTTTGGGGAACCTCCTTGTATCATTATGCCTAGTCAAGATACGGGCTGCATCCTCCTCACTGAGAGGGAAGAGCTGAGGGATGTTTTATACGAATAAAGGTACATACTAACTACCCAAATGTAGAGTTAGGGGTGGCGGGGCCACCAGAGCAAATGAAAAGAAAACCACCTAGGTGGCATGCTTCATCATTGGTGAACCTCCTTGTATCATGATACCTAGTAAAGATACGTGCTGCATCCCACTCATTGAGAGGGAAGAGCTGAGGGATGTTTTGTACGAATGGACGTGCATGCTACCTACCCAATTGTAGAGTTAGGTGTGGTGAAGCCAGCAGAGCAAAAAAAAAGGAAACTGTGATTTAAAACTAACTCCAAGGTTCAGAAAAAAACTTTATTCGGACAGCCCTGGCCTGGGTTAGATACATGATACCAAGAGGTTCCCCAATGCTGAAGCATGCCACCTACAGTTGGTGAGGTAAACAGTCCTATAAAAGGGACGCCATTATGGGGGTTAGGCCTTCAATGCGGCTATCTATACACATATATCCAAGGGTTCTTTCCTGTGTTAGGTCATTGCATTATGGGTCTCTAAATCTCCTCTATCCCTCCATTGTGATATTATACGAAAACCATTCTTAAACATTCTGTTTGAAATAAATATGTCAGAACCATTTTCCTGTGTTAATTTCTTGGCAGAAACCCACTCAACCGTTTATAAACTGTTTATGTGCTGTAGCCAACACAGACTAAGCCAGAATCATACTCTTCAGTAACTACTTTGTGGTAGCCCAATCGGTGGCCAACAGATTTAGCCCATCCCTTCACTGGTCCCTGCAGTCCTTAATCTGGATATGATTTTCTCTCCTTTGAACGTTGTATTACTAAACTTACGTTCACTTGCTTCCTTTTGCTGCAAGTCATCAAAAAAATCATCTCTTTTCCCAATTCATGCAGGAAGAATCTGATCCAAGCTATGGTCATCTGTAACTTTTTATTCATTGGCCTTTCCGTCTACTTGCTTGCCAGATTCCAGCACGTACAAAATGTTGCAACCCGACTGTGTTTGATTTGACTCAAGAAAACAAGATTCTCAACATCTTTCAATCACAAGCATCAGTTCCTGATTAGGCAGCATTGCCTCTTAAATCTTCTTTGTTCCATCATAGCTGTGCCTAAGTACTGCTGGTCTTTTTTTCTGCGTGTAGGGAAGTGGAATATTATGTGATATGGCTAGGTAGCCTTACCATGTAATATTATTGCAGCACAGCAAATGTGGTCCTTGGATGTACCCTCATAAATCATTAGCTCTGTACCCACATGAACGATAAGTAATCAATGCAACTCGAGAGAAATCTAACATTAATTTATAGAACTATAGTGTATTTTTATCTTAATTTAGACACCAAAACGGACAGAATGGCATACATATAACTGGAGTTATAGACTTTTTAAGCAGTATTAAATCAGTGCAATAAAATACATAGGCATAATAACATTGCGGTCAATGGCACAAATCACCCGTGACTTTCGGTAACTTCCAGGTCGATTTACGTGGAACTCTTACATGGTTAAAGTCATGCAGGCCCCGGGACCAGTCCACAATGGTCAAATCAATTTTACCTAGCCTGTGGAGTCTGGGTGCAGAGTTGTTCTAGCTGACTGAAAGCTGCGGGTGGTGCTGTTTTAATCGTTTACACATTGCTGCAAGAAACAAAATGCAAACACACAACAGGTACACAGCTGCTCACAATGGATGATGGTTGCACAGTGTTCTCGGTAGATACAGTGTCAAGTGTGGGGGTTGGCTACCGGATTGGTGACCAACAATCCATGGCAACAGTAAGCATGGTGAAAAGCTTCTGGAACTTTATTAGTTCCAGGAGAGTAACTTAGTATCCTGAAACTTTAGGGCAGGTGAGACTACAACTCCCACAATGCACTCGCCCATCTGAATTTGGGCGATCCTATGAAAGGCCCGATGGCCAGCGATTCTTTGGATACGGCGAGTGGTTTTGCCTGCAGCTTGCAGAGGACTCGTACCACTAGTTCAGGGGAGAGTAAGGGTGCTTCTGGCTTTCACGCGGGTCTCTCTCTTCTGGAGTGTTGAGTTTTAGCCAAAGAAAAGAGTTGTTCACTCAGTTCAAGTCAACTTTCAGGGACAAGTATCCCTCTTGTGCTTTGTGCTGTGGGCAAAGTCATGTTGGCGTCACGGGTCTCCCCTTGGTCCTTTTTTGAAGTAAGTTGTTAAGAGCTGAGGTTCTGGTGTCAGTGGGTCCCTTAAAATCCTAGATTTAGGGGAGTTAGGGGTGTGGAAGCTTGTAGCCAATGGGCAGGTAGTCCCTGCTGCTAATCCGCCCCTGAGGTGACCACATCTGATGGTATTGGTTACCTTTTCTACCCAGAACCCACTATTCCTGCCCTCCTAATGATGACAGGATGTGACTTTAGGTGTACAGACCTGGCTGCTCACCCTACAGGTGTGGCAAAGCTTCCTGAGGGTGTACACCTCCTGCATATCTAATTTCCCGCCTTGCCCGGGTGCAAGGCGGAACTGTGTCCTCCTCAGGAAGACAGTCCAGATGCATATCAGAGGCGGTTCAGCCTTTGAAGCTCACTGCTCTGATGTGTCCCTTCACTAGCCTGCTTGAAAGGGGGGAGGTGTGACGACCTTGCTGCCTAGCCTTTGTTCCTGACTCTTGTGTGTGATCACACTGCCTGGCAGGATGTCAAAATCCTGTCTTAGTGGCAGAAGGTGCAAGAAAGCGTGGGCTGGTCAGCCAGAGCACAGTGAAGGGGGGCACCTAGGTAGGCAACCTCTTGGGTGCCACCTAGGTGCATACCAAGTCACCCAGAGAGGGCACGTTGTTTAATACCAAACATAACACATTTTATTGGTACAGTAATGGAGCTGCCAATGTCGAGAGTGCCAGGTTGGAAGCCCATGTTATCCTATGAACGATTAACACTTATTAGTTGTTTCCAATGGGGCACGCCAATATAGGGATATGTAAGCTTGCACTTATATGTCCAAACCTTTAATACACTTTGCCTCTTGGGCTGAGGAGGCCTTCCTTAGGGGTGCCTGATACATATTAAAGACAGTGCGTTGACTGCACCACATATGTGGAGGTCAGTCGAGTTTGAGCAGTTTGCTTTGCTCCTGCAGTCTGCAATGGCAGGCCTGCTATCAGTACCACCTATTGCCTGGGTACCCCCTGGTACCATATACTAGGGACATATAAGGAGGTAAAGTATTTGCCAAATTGGGATTACCAAGTCAAACATAACAGTTTTGGGAGAGAGCACAGGCATTACATCCGGGTTAGCTGGCTTCAGAGCACTGTCAGAGTCGAAAACCAGCATCTAGTAGTCCAAATTGGAGCACAATGTGGGGGAGAGGTGATCTGCAAAAATCCCTGTTTTCTTACGCTGTGATCACTGTTGAAGCTTGGAATACTTTCCCTGCTACACATTTGATCAGAAGGAAATCTTTCCAAATTTCATAAGCACCTCAAAACCTACTTATTTTCACACTGCTCTGCTTCAGTTCCTGATTATTTCAGTCTAAGCATCCACTTCCGCTAACACTGCAACATCCTATACTGGGTTACTGCGTTTGATATAACTAATTTCATTTATGTATTCATACCCAGCCTCTTCCTCAATGCCAGTAATACCAGAGGTTGGAGTCCCTGGTCAGCATAGATTCAGCAGCATTTCAAGGGTTCCAAAATGTTTTACTTGATGATGACAACAGTGAGGAGGTGGACAACTTGCTCCCCCTGCTTTACCAATTATACTGACACTGGACTACACCTAGAGTATTCACCAAAAAGAGGGTTGCAAAATAATTTACTGTATTTCCATTATCTACGTTCAGCCTTGTGTGAAGCCATCTACACTGCAAAATGATCTACAGTTTTTAAAGGTGCTCCTGTAGCCTTTCCCTGCTGATATACAAATGCTTCGCTTCTTTCATTACATCACATGTAAAGCTCTTTAATCGCTTACGTGCGTGGGCGTGTGTGGAGGACGGCCGGGCGTTGTCCAAACCGCGCACACGTCAATTTTTTCAGAACTGCTGGGGAATTCCAGCCGCAGTGAAGCGGTTACTGTCCCTTGAGATAATGTCTCATCTAAACAATAAAAACAAATCAATGAATGAATCATTGGAGGCTCACATTTAAATATACTCTTGTGCCTGTGGTGTCTAAAGTGGTGTCATTTTATGAAGGGTCTCAAAGAATGCGTTTTGCTGTCACCATGCATTGAAGGGCCAGCTGGACTATTACACTTGTTGCAAAAACTGGTCGCAGTTTGCAACCAGTGTGAAATTGTCTGAACCAACCTCTGTTTCAATAGGTCAGTTGCCAAAATACCAAATTGGAGTAGGTTGCTATCTGTCCTACCTTATTTATATTCATGAGTTATGTTACAAACTGCAACTCACTCCAATTAGACGCTATTGCAGGGATTGTGGCATTTAAGGCTCAGCAGACCACCATGTCTGCAATTGCATTTTAATAAAGACTGTTTGTTAATGCAACCTGTTTTGTTTTTTTTTTAAAGGAAAAATGGCAATCTTTTTTAAAACGTTTTATAGAGAGTTGGTATAAACGAGGCCTACTAACCGCAAAACCTTTTTCAACATTCACAATGGGGTAGGGAGAGTCCCTTCTCCTTTGCTAATGTGATGTTACCTGAACTTGTGGATGGCCGCCGGTACATTTAAAGCGGCGACCTGCCTCCATAATAGGATGTTGCACGAGGGGTTGGATCCGCTCCTAGGCCTGAAATCGAAATGGGAGGTTAGCATAGGTAGGCCCATCCCAGACACGGTGTGGGGACATATCCTGAAGCGAACATGGAAGGGGACAAGGAATGCACGCTTTCAACAGGTACACTTTTACGTCCTGCATAGGGCTTACCTGACCCCGGAGAAGATTAAGCGGTATTTCCGGGTGCAGGAGGCGCGATGCCCGAGGTGCCTGGCATTGGAGGTTGATATAGATCACTTGTTGTGGGGCTGTCCAAAGCTGGAGACATACTGGTTGGAAGTTGGGGAACTCCTGAATGCGGTGACTGATCGAGAGGTGGATTTCGACATGGCGGCGTGCCTGTTGCTCTGGTTCCCACACACGAAGAATACCAAGGTGACGAGTAAATTCATTGATCTGGGGCTTATACTGGCGCAGAGGGAAATCACTTGGCACTGGAAGTCCAGGGAGGGACCGTCAGTGAGGAGATGGGTGAATGAACTGCTGAGATGGTCTGAATGTGAGAGTGTGCTCCGAATGAGACAGGCAGTCAAGATTGATAATGAAAAGAGTTTGGACATGGCGAGGGCGTGGGAGATGATAGTCCAGGCGTTGCGTGATTCCATGGTGGAGGACGAAGAATAAGCTATTTGTGTATACGGGCTCCATGAGGCTTGAGAGTGTAACGGCATCAATCGATCTGTAGCGAGCCCCATTGTAGTGATGAGAATAAGGCCCATATCGTCAGCGCTTGCACGGGGGGGGGAAGGGGGTTGTTTGGGGGTATATTAGGCACCGAGGCCCAGGTCAAGAGGCACAGCAGTTAATCCCGGGGTTGGACGTGTCCCTAGCGTGACAGGAGAGCTCAGATAGGCAGCGAGGGAGGGTCAGGGACACATCAGACCAACGCAATAGGGGCCCACCATTAGATGGGCTGGGGTCCGGGACCACGGGTGTAGCTCGCCTAACTAGATGCTAGTGACTGCTGGCTGGTGTGGGGGAGGATTGGGAGCTTAGGGGGGTAAAACGCAGATACGTAAAGCTGTTATTGGCCAATCATCCCTACGGGATGCTCACTGTGATGTTCTTGCTGGAAGTACGGATTACTACGCCGCCCGGCCTCCGGGATACGGGCTAAATGGCTGTGTACAACTTACTGTTTATTTTATCCATGCGTGGGGACACCATGAGTGTGCTGGTTGATTTATTATATGCAATGGTTTCTAATTCTGCAATAAAAACAAATTAAAAAAAAAAAAATGTTACCTGAACTTGTGGATCAGTACTTTTTTAGTATTTGGAGACAAGAATTACAGTTGCAAAGCAATGATACAATACATAGTGAATTGGTATTTGGAATTGTTGCCAACAACATGCACCCTTCCAAATAGCGCATAGGTATCCAGTCGCAATCCTGTTTTACCTACACAATGGGATTCACACATTGCAATAAACACTTTTGAAGTTGCATTTTTCGATTCAGATTGTTTTGTCTAAAAAACATGGTGCTTACATCTGACCCTAAGTTACTGCATTACTTTATGTGGCTAAATCATCCGGGTATATTGAGAATACATTTTTAGAACTTAGTCGACCCATCTCCTTCCACAATTTCGCAGTGCCAGATTGGTTTCCCATAAAAGAGCACTTCAACTTATTTCTTAGGAGGTCCAACTATAGGCTAATCTTTATAGACAGACAGTATTTGATTTGTTGGATAACTCCAGAGCCTTATGTTATATAATGTTTGATTGAATGTAGCTACTGCTATCAAAACCCTAGAAAGTTTCTGAGTTTACTTTGTACTTAGTCACTTTGAAAAGAAAAAGCTGTAGAGTAGGAAGAAAGAGGCCCATTACACACTATAAAGCTGACAAGCCTATCAAGCTACTAGTAGGATTATCATAAGGACATTAAATCAGCAAAATTGCATTGGCCAGAAAAAGTGAGTCTGCTAAACATTCCTCGAAGGAGGTCTTTTAAATTGTAATAAAGATGACTCGCCCTGAGGCAGTGAGTCAAAAGCTGGATATTTACAGGACACGTGTAAAAATAAAATTTAGACTATCAAGAATTCCTTTTACTCTCCTAAAGAACTGGATGTGTGCTGCTTCATTGACAAGCAACAGCCTTCCCTCAGAGGGGTTACAACCATCTCAATGATGGATGTAGATGTTCTTATGAACAAAATGTAATTCCAGCTCACTTATTGATTCTTACTCACCACCTATTTTGAAATTGCCAACTCCAATAATTGTTCCCACTCTAACATATTTGCTTAATTCTTTCATTAATTCAGCGTCCTTGCCAAGAGGTTAAAAAGTAGTGATGATTTCTCCCATCCTGAAAAAGCCTAATGCAGGCCCTAACATTCCCTCAAGTTATAGGCCAATCTCTAGCTGCTTTTTATGGTGAATAAACGGTTGAATCTCATATAAACTCTCTGTTTTTCTGGAGGGCAATAACATTTTGGATCCCACACAGTTTGGTTTCTGTGCCTCCCATAGCACGGAATTCATAATGCTTATTTCCTCTGAAGAAGCTGACAAATCCTGGATGCAGATGGCACAGCTGACCTTATACTTCTGGATTTGTCTGCAGCCTTTGACACCAGGTCTCCTTTGGCAGTGTTAATCCAGAGTGACAGCTTTAAGATGTTGTCCTATGCTGAGAATACCCAAGTAATAGTTTTGCTTGCTGAGAGTAGCTCCCAGAGCCAGCAGAAATTCAAAAGTTGTCTAGTTTCAGTCGCCGCGTGGTTGAATAAAAAACACTTAAAGCTGAATCCAGATAAATCCAAAGTGTTGATTCTAGGTAAAAACCTTCAAGCCTGGAATAGCTCATGGTGGCCAGCAGGACTGGGAACTCCTCTGTCCGCAGAAGAAGTGGTCCACAATTTGGATGTCAAATTGATTCTCCTTATTCTTTTAATCAACTGGTCCAATGCTGTCTCATCAACATTTGCAGACTACTTAAAGCACTTAAAAAATGTATTACACTTCAGGGCTAAAAAAAAACGGTAACACATGCTTTCAGTACTTCTAGCTTGGAATAACCCAACTCACTGCATCTCGGCCTTCCAGCTAAACTTTTAGGAATGGTCCAATTGGTACACAACTCAGCTGACAGGCTCCTTCTGAATCTTCCTTGACAAAGCTATGTTGCTTTCATTTTTTGCGAGATCTGCAATGGCTCTCCTTTTCTAAAAGGATTAAATGTATAACCTTGATGCACATCCGCAGAGCTTTACAGCAACATTTGTTCAAGCCTTATGTTTTGTAAAGGGAACTTCGGCCTGCCAAACTTCTAACTTCCTGAGAGGTATAATAGAAGGCAACTCCGCAGCAGTATATCGGGTCAAAACTGTTCAGCAGCCTACCTATTTGACTCCGGCTGTTGGGCTACCTTCTTCCATTTGTTGAGGTTTAGCTCCTAGAAGCTCCTTCTGAGCAATAGTAGTGCTCTACAAATCTGTGTTACATTACAATGCTAACACATTTTAACATACGCATGCCATTGTTTGGGAAAATATGTTTGGATGTAGCATGGTCTTTTGCTGCCATGTTTACCCCGTACAATTACAAATGGGGTTTCTACGATTAATTGTTTGCCACTGCAAACATGAGTCATTGCCTGAAAAATCTGTAGTGTGTCTCAGGACTACTGATCAGAGAGCTGTCTCATCGTATTGTGAATGACCAAAAGGATAATAAGAAATTGTCTTTTATTTGTAACATATTCATTTAAGAACTCTACCTGTTGTTTCTTTTATTTTTGTTTTTCCTTTCCCCTTTAATCTCTTACTCTGGCACTTGATGAATCTTAATTTTTGAAATCTGTAAGTCTGTATATTTTTTTTAAAGAATGGGGCATTTTCAGTCTTTTGTTGCAGAGCATTCAAGTACAAGACATTGTACCAAATGTGCATTGATTTACACAGTTGAACACTTAGTTTCTGAAAGTTTAATGGTGGTCCTTCAGGTGGTCTTTAGTTCCCTTTAGTACTGCACAATGTTAGTGCCCCACTTGCACATCTAGACAAGAGACAGTGGCACATTTTCTATTTGAGTGCCAGGAGTATGCCCGACCAAGAAGAAGATGGCTTAAGCAATTGTGCCGCTTGTTAGGGACTAGGCACCACATTGAGGCTTTACGCATTCTAATGTCGGACTCTCGCCCACTGTATGTCTGTACCCTTTCTAACTTTTTATCATGGGCCTGATGCATTAGAAGCAAAAGGCTTAAAGAAAATGTTTAATTCCTTTTTAACCAATCACTAATGACATGCTTCTCTTACCTGAAAATTAAGACTTTTAAAGTTAAATGTAATTAAATTGCTGTATCTTCCTTTTTTCTTTTTTAAAAACAAATGAACTTGTGTATTTTTACTGTGAAGCATTTATGATAATTTTTATCGAAATAAAGCCTTTTTGACTTGACTTAACTAGTGGTCAACTCTGCTATAACAATGAATACATTAACCAACCCATCTACCACCATCTGTCCAGCCACCCATTCAGACTAACAAGCATCATTCATAAACCCAACCTCACACCCACGCAGGTCCACAGCTCGCAATCTCCGACTGCATTAGCTTTAGATTCCTATTTTAATCAAACATAGTATTTCAGAATTAGAATTTCCCTTCAAAACAGTTCTGTGTTCTTCGGCATACCTACAGTATCAAGACATAGTATAGTGTTGAGATCCAT
This sequence comes from Lissotriton vulgaris, assembly GCF_964263255.1. NCBI lineage: Eukaryota > Metazoa > Chordata > Amphibia > Caudata > Salamandridae > Lissotriton > Lissotriton vulgaris. The sequence continues at coordinate 157,635,542 of NC_141697.1, read as the reverse complement.
AAACTGCAAAACAATGGTCCCTGACTTCAGTGTAGCATTGGCACACACACTTGAGCCCTTTGTTCAAAATGTTAATATTACTTACCATGCTTCATTGTGTTGCTAATACTTTTTGATTGCAGCCGTTGCAAATGTTTGTGAAACTTTCCTAATAAAATTTGTGTTATAGATCTTTTATCAAATAGATTTCCTTATTGAGAACCGTACTTATGATCATCTTTTTAGTTACCAACACTTCGTACAAGCCAAGAGGATGATGTCTTCCATTTGGAGCAAGCAAACCCAACTACACCTTCATCCGTTATCTTCCCTTTAGCAAAGACACCACAGTGTGACCATATAAGCCCTAGCATGCTGGAACCCATCAACAGGTGAGAGATACACCTAGCAATTTATTTTTAGGTATATACCAGTTTCCTTTTAGTTAATCTAACATATGTATAACATTTCAGTTAAAATTGTAATGCATTAAATGTGCTTCTCTTATGCCCACTAAAAATGTTTTTTTAGACAGCTTTTCTCTTTGAATCACATTTTATTAATTTGAACACTGACGTGATTCATCCTCTCACTTGACATCTGCCTTAAAGAAGTCTGCACTCGGACACTCTCATTGTCAACTCCTACAGGCTTTAAACTTTGAAAATGGAAGAACAAAATTAATAAAGAAATTATAAAAAGCCAGGGCTTGACACAAAGACATAGACATGCACAGCAACACATGCACACACACTTGCACCACACATACCCAAACGATCTAAGAAAGTTAGCTGTCTGTTATAGATTTTGTTATAGTTTACACAACTGCATGTTACCTGGGAATAGGTTAGTCAGTGATCTGGTAAGCAGATGGGTGTGCTTGTAACATTCTCATCGAGAACGTAATCATGTTCCTGAATTATCAGTAAGACCTGGATCACTGTGCACAAATACATAGTACCTCAATATCTTTTCTTGCTTTCCCTATGTCTTCTCTGTTCAGACTATACATTTCATCTTTACCTTCTTGTCTGGCCATCATCCCCCTTTTAATAACCATTGCATCCCAATCCTCTCGCTATTACTCTTACCAAACTTTCTCCCTGTCACTTTTCTGACAACTCAAAATCCTCCCCATCTCATCCCTCATATCCAGGGACACTTCAACAACCTTCACCCTTAACTGTTGGCTCGTCTGCTTTTTTTCTCTTTTATACAGCCCTCAGGCTTGCATTGTGTTACCTCAATCCACTGTGCTGAGAAAACCAGCGTAATCTCCCAGTCTCCCATAGTCCCTGTCCAGGACCCATTCACCTTCCATTTGGACTGCTCCCTCCTCCTTTTTTTTTGATGCTTTATCCCGCTGTTACCTGCCCCCTTCTTATTTTACCTCCCATGCATGATACCCATGGAGTTTCTCTAGGTGCCGTGCTGTGTACTAACTTCCATTTGGGACCACCAAGAATATTACTCCAAGGTATCAAACTAATTGTTACATTAAATCCAACTCATTGCAGAGATTGGGTTTAAGGTACCAATTAATACAAAGGGCACTTAAGAAATTGATCATGTTGTTGCCCAAAGCCCCGGAAGCCTTTCCTGTATATTTGCAGCAGTTGTCACTCAAAGCAACATGCTATCCTACTACTCGAAAGTGTGAAGTGCTCCCAGGAACTGAGAACAAAGAGAATTGCTGTTGGAAGGAGGCGTGACCTCTTCTAGCAGGATGACTTCCAGGCAGTGGCCGGCCACAGATGAAACCGCCTCAAAGAGGCTAACACCTCCATGAAGCAAATTGGGACCACACCTTCTTGCTGCTTTTTTGTGTAGGCAGATAGGCTGGCATCTCCTCCAGAGGTAGAAAACCAGTTCCAGAACTGGTTTTCTCAGAGGAGGGGCTCATTATGCTGGGTTACACCCCTTTTAGGAAAAGGGGCTCATTATGCTGGGTTAGGCTCCTCACAGGGGAAGAAGACGTGAGCCAGCTTGGATTTAGTCAAAATGGTACTCTAGGATAATTTGATCTAAACCCCAGAATGTGATTCATAGTGGGAAGGGTAACCCCATTAAAACTGTTGCCCCATTGGTTAGTGCATCCTCCCCTTCCACAAAAACAACAATGGCATAAAAGTGGCACTCCTAGCATAGAGTCCTCAGATCACTACTGGACTGGAAAGAAGGTGAAGAATGACTACCCTTCAGCTCCTTGAACCCAGCAAAGAGAGGCTACGCCAAAAACTGGACTTAAGCTGCTGGGACCCGCAAAGATAACTGGCCTGCTGTGCCCACCTGTGCTCCACTTGCTCCAGCATGGACGAAGTGACTCCAAGGGCTAGTCGGCTATCCTTTTGTTAAGCTTCAGGACCACCAAAGGCTAAGGAATTCTGCACTCCTTGAGAGCCCAGCAGCCTGGGGATGCCTGCCACCATTGAATGCCAAAGTGCCTGTTAGGCGACCAAGTCCTGACCTTCCCAAGGGGTTCACAAGCTCGTGGGACCTGTAACCGAAGTGGACCCTGGTCTCCAGAAAGAGAAAATCTGCTTATCTGTAAGCAGCCACTTCAACTCCTGTAACCGGGAGACCAGTTGCTGAGTGGCTACTGGATCTGCACTGGAAGTCCCTATTGCATAGTGGGAGAGCAAGTCCTAATGCTGGAGATGACCCCTGGCACTCGCGGATCCCAGGATCCTGCATCTGGACCACTTTGTGGTTGGATTCGATACAGAATAAAAGTTCAGTAAAGGACCTGAGACTACTGGACTCAGCAGTTAACTGTCTCCCTGGGCCTCAGGGTGTCCTGTGACTGGCCTCCAACCCGTAGTTGCTTATCCAAATAAAGAGAAATAGCGCTGTACTAGCCACTTGGCTAAGGCCTGCTAAACCGTGTACACCTACATTTCCCAAGAGTGAAATTACAGTGATTACATGCCTTTAAAAAACCATATCTCTGGTTTCTCCTAATAGATTTTTGTTGCTTTAGTTTCTATTTCAAGATAAAAATACACTCAATTTTATAAATTGGTGTCCGATTATTAGTGTGTTGTGTACTCGCTTTGGTACTCCTAAATACTTTACACTTGTTCCTTTGATTAAGCCTGACTGCTCTGTAAGTCAGCTACCCAGGACTGTGCTAAGGGATAGTTTAAAGAAATCTAACTGGACCTGCCAAAAATTGTGACATTATTACTTGGTGAGGTCTCACAAATACACCACATGATTAATGAAGTTACCTCTGAGTGTTTCTGTCATGTACAGTGATTATGGAAAATTCTGTAGTAGGGGATCTCTGTGTATAGTCATAATCTAGTGAATAGTCCCGCCCATGTGCGTGGACTCCGGCAATCAAAAATAATCTCCTAAGTTGTCAAAAAATTGCAGAACTGCAAAGACACTTAAGAGAGAATTTAAAGACAAATAATGCAGCCTATATCCACAGGCTACACTGTCCAGTACTTCAACTAGAAATTCCACCAAAAGAACCACACATACAATACAGCCTGCCCAGTTTCTTCCATAGAGAAACTTGCCTCTACCAGTAAAAGCCTCTGGAATGATAGAGAGGAAGGCATGGACAGACAAGCCCCATAGGCTGCCATTATGTGGCTTAAATAGGATACTGTGCCTTTAAGAGAACTTTCCAGAACTTCTCCCAGTATCCCAGAATGCACAGCAGGTCCCTTTTACTTTCAGTTCTTTTTTCCGGCTCCTGCTAACAGGACCCTGGTGCATTGAGCTCTCCCTTTTTCAAGGGTTTATTGGGTTTTTGTGCACTTTGTGATTTAAAAGTGTTTTCAGTTTGTGTCTTGGTGTTTCCCTTCACTCCTGTGTGTTTGTTCAAGCTTTTTAGGGCTCTAAAATGCCTGCTCTTTTCGACAAATGCCCAGCATGTGGGAGGAAGAAGTCCAAGACTGATCCACACGACGTCTGCATCATCTGTCTTCTTGAAGCACATGTCCCTGAAGATTGTGACATCTGCAAGAACTTTTCAGCAAGGACCCTGAGGGAAAGGCTGAAGATTAGGCTCCAAGGCCTAGAGGACAGACGACTACAGGCTGCAGGTGGGTCTGGGCCGACTGGGAAGGCTCCCTCTGCCTCTGCTGAGGCCTCTGGGGGGCTCCCCAGAGGCAGGAAGACCAGCAAGCGGTCCCGGTCTCCGTCGGCGTCGATTGCATCGACGACGATGTCGAGAGGGATGACGACGGTGTGTTCCCCATCGCCCCGGGGCTCCGGGTCGAGACGGCGTCAAGGATCGACGTCGAAGGGCCTGGGTAGGCCGCCATCGAGATCACCGTTGACGGCTTCGTCGACGTCAGCGTCGAGCCATCAACGCCGAAGAAGGAGCGACAGGCGTCGGCGCTCGCCGTCGAGGCAACACCGCCGGTCGCCGTCGAGAAGACGGTCAGCGTCGAGAAGACGGTCGGCGTCGAGAAGACGATCGGCGTCGAGGGGATCCTCGACGTCGGAGACCTCGAGAAAGCGGTCGGCGTCAAGGAAGAGCCGATGTTCATCGTCGAGGGTTGAACGGTTCGACGTCGTGGAGGCGGCGTTCGGCGTTGAGGAAGAAGCGTTCGACGTCGCGGAAGCGCCGGTCGATGCCGGAGTCGCGGAGGCGACATTCGACGCCGGAAACACGACGCTCAGCGTCGAGAAGGAAGAGATCGGCGTCTAGGCGTTTTTCCAACTCTCCTAAGCGGCGCAGACTGAGTTCTGGCGCCAGAAGTCACGCTGGATCTGGTGGAGGGCGCCGGAGACGGCGATCGCCTGCTGGAGGGGCTGGTTCGGAGTCCCCTCCCCCGAAGAAGTCACCGGGCTCGGTGTACTCAGTGGTTTATACACCACCTCGGCCGATGGAGCCTCCTCCCCCTGTACCTAAAGAGGATCCTCCCAGCAACCCTCCACCTCCACCACTTCCGCCTCGTGGGCCCGTTCCTCGGTCGGAGACACCTCCCGTTCCTCCGCCTAGATCGGAGTCACTGCCTCCCCTTCCGTCACCGCCTAAGGGGACGCCAAAGCCGAAACCACAGGATAAGCCACGGAGGACACCTCCACGGAAACCTGCGGAGCGTCCACGGACTGGGAGATCGCGTTCTCGTTCCAGGAGGAGGGAACGATCGTGCAACAGGTCATCCACGAGATCGAGACGACGCCACAGGAGGCACAGGTCTTGTTCCCATACGAGGTCTTGAGGGACTAGGGACTACTCTCCGACTTTCTCGGAGTCACCGGAGACGAGAGTGTCACCGGTGGACGATCTGGTGTCCTTTCACAACGTCCTGTTAAGGGGTGCAGCAAAGTTGGGCATCTCGTTGACGGTGCCCACGCCCAAGATGTCAGTAATCTTCGAGACGCTGCACCAGAAACATCTGTCTCGGCCTATACTGCCACTGGTACTGGGCCTGGAGGATCCGGCCATGGACCTTTTTCTCACCCTGGCGGTGACTAAGGCGGCCCCCTCGAGACTACAGAAAAAATACCGGGCTCCTGATTCGGATCCGGCCTTTCTAAGGGTGGAACCCCCTCCAGACTCTGTGATAGTGACCGCGGCTCGTAAACAGCATGCCACCACTCCGTCATCCACGGTCCCACCAGATAAAGAATCTAGCTGGATGGATTCTGCTGGGAGGAAGGTTTGTGGGACGTCGGCGACGTCCATGAAGGCGGCGAGTGCTACGGCCCTGTTGGGGCGCTACGACAGCGCCCTCTGGGAATCCCTCCAGCAGTTTGTGGAACACCTGCCTCGCGACAAGAGAGAAGATTTCCAGGAGGAATTAGAGGACCTGTGTTTACATTGCATTTGCGCTTCATTTGTCTGTTTGTTACTGTGGGCACACCATTGCTTCTGCGCCCCGCTACCCACCACAAGATATAAATATTTAAGTCTGTCTCCCCAACCCGATTTGCACTTCCCTCTTAGCCGCCATTACTACAGTTGTTGTTGTTGTGCCCGGAGCACGCCCCCTACACCACGCACCCGCCTCCCAGCTGATCCTCCCTCGCCCCTCCCCTTCCACTATCCTTTTATGTCACATGCTATTGCGCGCAGCGTCCACGCGCAGCGGTCGCGCCCCATTCGCGCCGAAGGTGCGCCAAAGGTAAGCCCGTCTGCGCCTGGACCGCGCCCAGCGCCAGACCCCCTGCCCCTCGCGCTGCCCATCCCCCCCGCATCACCTACGATGCCGCCACCCTCCTAGCCCTTAACCCCGGTCGCGCCCCCAACTGCGTCCAAGCCGCCCCTGGCCACACCCATGGACCTTTCTCTTGCTACTCCTGCAAATTCTGCGGCACCGACAACATCTCCACTACGACTACACCACAGATTCCCGAACCTAACCACCTACAATGCATCCTTCTCAACACCCGATCGGTGCACAGGCACGCCATTGACCTATGAAACCTACTAGAGACCCTCTCTCCAGACGTCGCCTTCCTTACGGAAACATGGATGAATGCTTCCTCCGCACCAGACATCACCATTGCCATCCCTGAAGACTATAAGATCACTCGCAAAGACCGTACCAGCCACACAGGAGGAGGAATCGCTATCGTCCATAAGAAATCTATCCGCATCTCAACCAGCTCTGACACCAACCTCGCCAACTCCGAACACCTTCACTTCCAGATCCACATCGACCCCAAAACCACACTCAGAGGCACCCTCCTCTACAGACCACCAGGACCCCGCGCAAAATTCAGTGAAGACATCACGGACTTCATCACTCCTCACGCGCTCCCCTCCAAAGACTATATTCTTCTGGGAGACCTCAACTTTCACCTTGAAAAGATAAACGACCACAACACCGCCACCCTCGTGGACAACCTCGCCAACCTCGGACTTAAACAACTAGTCACTTCCCCCACCCACATCGCAGGTCACACACTCGACCCCATCTTCACCTCCAGCAATCATGTCTCCTTCAGCCACACTACGGATCTCCTATGGACCGACCACAGCTGCGTTCACTTCACCTACAACAAGCCGAAACCCATCAACCACTCCCAACCTACCCTGCAAAGAAACTGGAACAAAATCACCACGGACCAAATCTCCGCATCGCTCCTTCGAAACTCCCCAGCCCTCTCTTCTAACGCCAACGAAGCCGCCGCCAACCTCACCCTATGGTTATCCAACACCGCCGACACCTTAGCACCACTGAAAAAACGTCAAAGCAAACCTGGCAACAAGAAGGCCTCATGGTTCAACGATGATCTTAAGAAATCCAAGAAACTCTGCCGCTCCCTTGAAAAGGCCTGGAAAAAAGACCCAACCACCAGCACCAAGGACGCATTCAAAAGCGCCACCCGCACTCACCACCAACTGATCCGAAAAGCCAAGAAAACAGCATTCAAGGATCGACTTGACAACAACGCCCACAACAGCAAGGAACTTTTCAACATCGTCAAGGAATTTTCCAACCCCTCGGCCAACTCCAACGACATCACCCCCTCTCAAACCCTCTGCGACTCCCTAGCCTCTTTCTTCCACAACAAGATTGCAGACATCCACAACAGCTTTGACAACCAACCCGGAAACCAACCCACCCTACCATCTGCTGACCATCTTCCCCCCGTAAACACCCTTAACGCCTGGAACCCAATCTCCACTGAGGAAACCATCCGCCTGATGAATTCCATCCACTCTGGATCCCCCACAGACCCTTGCCCTCACCACATCTTCAACAAAGCAGACTCCGTCATAGCACCGCACCTCCGAGACGTCATCAACTGCTCCTTCAACTCCGCTACCTTCCCAGAAGTCTGGAAACACGCTGAACTCACCGCCCTTCTGAAAAAACCAACAGCGGACCCCACCGAACTCAAAAATTACCGCCCCATCTCGCTTCTTCCATTCCCGGCCAAAGTCATCGAGAAAGCCGTCAACAACCAGCTCGCCGCCTTCCTCGAAGCCAACAAATCCCTCGACCCCTCACAATCTGGCTTCCGAGCAAAACACAGCACTGAGACCGCCCTCATCGCAGCAACAGACGACATTCGAACTCTACTGGACAATGGAGACACAGTCGCCCTCATCCTCCTCGACCTCTCTGCAGCATTCGACACAGTCTGCCACAGCACCCTTCTACAACGCCTCAATAACATCGGAATCCAAGGAAAAGCACTTGAATGGATCACCTCGTTCCTCACCGGAAGAACCCAGAGAGTCCGCCTTCCTCCATTCAAGTCTGAGGCCTCTGAAGTCATCTGCGGCGTACCTCAAGGATCCTCACTCAGTCCCACCCTCTTCAACGTATACATGAGCCCCCTCGCGGCCATCGCCCGCCAACACAACCTCAACATCATCTCTTACGCGGATGACACTCAACTGATCCTTTCTCTCACCAAGGACCCCAGCACCGCCAAAACTAACCTACACGAAGGAATGAAAGAAGTCGCCGAATGGATGAAACAAAGCCGTCTGAAACTGAACTCAGACAAAACAGAAGTCCTCATCTTAGGTACATCCCCCTCTGCTTGGGACGACTCCTGGTGGCCGGAAGCCCTCGGAAAAGCACCCATCCCGACAGACCACGCACGGAACCTTGGCGTCATCCTGGATTCTTCACTCTCAATGAACAGACAAGTCAGCGCCGTATCCTCTTCCTGCTTCAACATTCTTCGCATGCTCAGAAAAACATTTCGCTGGATCCCCTCCGAAACAAGGAAAACAGTCACCCACGCTCTGGTCACGAGCCGACTGGACTACGGAAACACCCTCTACGCAGGTACCACCGCGAAACTCCAGAAGAAACTCCAACGAATCCAAAACGCCTCAGCCAGGCTCATATTAGACATCCCACGCAACGAACACATCTCTGGTCACCTTAAAGACCTCCACTGGCTACCCATCAATAAGAGGATCACTTTCCGACTGCTTACCCACGCACACAAATCACTCTACGACATCGGACCAGACTGCCTCAACTCACGACTGTCCTTCTACACCCCCCCCCCGCCAACTACGTTCTTCCAGCTAAGCCTTCGCCACTGTACCTCGCATCAACAAGACCACCATGGGAGGCAGGTCCTTTTCATATCTGGCTGCTAAAACATATAACTCACTCCCCGCTTACCTTCGCCTCACCCAGAACCACCTAGCGTTCAGAAAGCAGCTTAAAACGTGGATATTTGACAAATAATCCTCCTCCCCTTCCTAAGCGCCTTGAAACCCTCTGGGTATGTAGTGCGCTATACAAATTTTATGACTTGACTTGACTTGACTTGACGCTCAACAAAGGGTTGCCAATCTACCATTCTCTGGCGAAACCCTGTTCGGGAAACATGCGGATGACGAAATGGCCCGCATGAAGGCTGAGGCTGAGACACTCACGGCTGTGGGTCTGGAAAAGCCCAAAGAGACGAAGAAATCGTACCGCCCAGACCAGAGGCGGTTCGGTGGACAGGGCAGAGGGCGTGGCCAAAATTCGGGACAGCAACAGCAACAACAGCAGCAGTTCCGAAGGCCGTTCCAGAAGCGCCAGAAAGGCAGAGGAGGCCAACAGTCGGCGCCAGCGACCAAAGGCCCGGCCGGGTCTAGGCCCTGAGCGCTTACTTCCCCTGCATCAGTTACCCACTCCGGTGGGGGGAAGCTAAATTACTCAGGACAAGTGGGTGCTGAATATTGTTTGCAATGGATACAGTCTTCGGTTCACCAGCCTGCCTCCAGCAATTCCGCCGGTCAGCTCGCAGTTTCAACTGCGCGAGCTTCAGGCGGAGGCAGATATCCTGTTAAGGAAAAGGGCGATAGAAGACGTTCCTCTGTCTCAAAGAGGAAGAGTTCTGTACTCCCGGTTCTTCCTCATTCGCAAGAAGGACAAGAACGAGTTCAGGCCCATTCTAGACTTGCGGCAGGCAAACAAGTGGATTCGCAGAGAGAAGTTTCGCATGCTGTCATTGCATCAGATGTATCCTCAGTTGCAACAGGGAGACTGGCTATGTGCTATAGACCTACAGGATGCGTACTTCCATGTGCCCATTGCACACAAACACAGAAAGTTCCTGCGATTCCAAGTCGGCGCAAATCATTATCAATACACAGTACTCCCATTCGGACTGAAGTCTGCGCGGAGAACATTCTCGAAGTGCATGGCGGTGGTAGCAGCACACTTGAGGAAGAACAAGGTGTTCGTCTACCCGTACCTGGACGATTGGTTGATCAAGGCCTCCTCCTTCTCGGAAGCTCAAGCACACTTCCAGAAGTCGTGCGTTCTCTTGAACAAGCTTGGGTTGCACATCAACATGTCCAAGTCTGTCCCGACTCCGGTCCAATGCATACAGTACTTGGGAGCCTCCATCAATACGCTGTCAGCAAGCGTGTCTCCTTCGGAGGAGCGACGCTTATCACTCCTTCGGAAGGCTCAGGCTCTTATGACCACTCCATCTACAACAGTGAGGACGGTGTCTTCTCTACTAGGATCGATGGCCTCTTGTATCTTCCTAACGCCACACGCACGACTGCACATGAGACCGTTGCAAGAGTGCCTGGAGGACCAGTGGGATCAGAGGAAAGGATCTTGGGACAACAAGATACGAATGTCTCTGCATGCTCTTCAGTCTCTGAAGTGGTGGTGTTCGACGGAGAATCTCCTCAGAGGAGTTCCCTTCCACAAGGACATTACCACGCAGACTGTCGTGACGGATGCTTCCCTCCACGGCTGGGGGGCGCACTCCGGAGACTTACAGATTCAAGGAACGTGGTCCCCGATGGAGACCACGTATCACATCCATTTCCTGGAACTCAGAGCTGTTCACTAGGCACTGAAGGCCTTTCATCCGTCCTTCCAGACCAACTCTCTGCTTGTACAGACGGACAATACGACCACCATGTATTACCTCAACAAGCAGGGGGGTTCGAGATCACGCACTCTGTCGCAGGAGGCGCAGGCGATCTGGCACTGGCTTCTGACCAGAGGACTGACGATAACGGCTGCCCATCTACCAGGTGTGCAGAATGTTCAGGCAGACGCACTGAGCAGACTGATTCAGGAAAACCACGAATGGGTCATAAACGACGAAGTACTAGGAGAAGTCTTCGCAAGGTGGGGGACTCCAGACGTAGATCTGTTCACCACCGCCGAAAACAGCAAATGCCGAGACTTCGCCTCCAGGTACTACCAGCAGGGGACGCTGGGGACGCTGGGGAATGCGCTATGGATCAACTGGTCGAACAGCTTTCTGTACACTTTTCCACCCATTCCCCTGAATCCGGCGGTACTCATCAAGCTGGCCCGGTCCAGAGCTCGAATGATGCTCATTGCCCCGGAATGGCCCAGGCAGTGGTGGTTCACGGACCTGCTTCACCGGTCTCTCCTTCCTCACATACGGCTGCTGTGCAGGCCGGACCTTCTCACGAAGTTCGGGGGGCAGATGTTGCACCCCAACCTCTCGTCTTTGAGTTTGGCAGCATGGCTCCTGAGATAGTGCAATATGGCCATTTGAATCTACCTGAAGATTGCATGGACATACTGAAGGAGTCTAAGACGCCTTCCACTCGGACTTCCTATGCTTACAAGTGGAAGAGGTTTTGTATCTGGTGCAAGTCCAAGAACTATGACCCGACGACGTGCAAGGAAGATGTCATCCTTCCTTACCGTCTACATTTGGCGCAGTCTGGACTTAATGTTCACTCCATTAAGGTTCATCTCGCTGCATTGACTGCCTACAGGAAATGCCCTTCACAGACTTCCTTCTTCCAGATCCCTGTGATCAAAGATTTTCTGGAAGGCTTGAAGAGAGTATTCCCTCCTGTCAGGCTCCCTTCGCCTTCATGGGAATTGAATGTGGTGCTGTCCAGGTTGATGAAGGAACCTTTTGAACCTATTCATAAGGCTTCGTTGCAGCACCTGTCCTGGAAGGCGGCGTTCCTTGTGACCATTACATCGGCCCGCAGGGTGAGTGAAATTCAGGCGTTGTGTTGCCAAGAACCTTATACTGTATTTCATGCTGCTAAGGTTGTTGTGCGTACTCACCCTAAATTTCTTCCCGAGGTTATTTCTGATTTTCATGTCAACCAGACCATAACTTTACCTACGTTTTTTCAGAATCCTTCATCTCCAGCGGAAAGGTCTCTACATTCCCTGGATGTTAGGAGGGTGTTGACATTTTATCTGGATAAAACCAAAGATATTCGTAGGTCAGAGTAATTGTTCATCAATTATGGATCGGTCAGGACGGGTCTTGCTACCTCTAAGCAGTCCATCTCTAGGTGGATTGTGTCCTGCATGCAGTTGTGTTACCAAAAAGCTAATAAGACCTTAGGAGGTAAGCCTAAGGCTCATTCCACCAGGGGCAAAGCTGCCACGACAGCTTTACTCCGTAACGTTCCGATTGCAGAAATCTGCAAGGCAGCCACTTGGAAGTCGGTTCATACCTTTGCTAAGCATTACTGTCTGGACACTGATGCCAGGACAGACGCTCAGGTTGGGCAGGCTTCGCTGCGAAATTTGTTCGCACAATAGTGGTGTTAATTTTCTTCTCTCCACCGCCGCTTTGGTGTGGGGATGGGCTTGCCATTCTATTCACTAGATTATGACTATACACAGAGATCCCCTACTACAGAAGGAGTAGTTTCTGTCCTGTAACTCCAGTTCTGTAGTAGGGGTATCTCTGTTATAGTCATAAGCGCCCGCCCGCCTCCCTGGTGGAGAAGGATATTCATGTAAGGAATGCTTCAGGTCTGGCGTGTTACGCCTTCAAAAAGAACTGAAAGTAAAAGGGACCTGCTGTGCATTCTGGGATACTGGGAGAAGTTCTGGGAAGTTCTCTTAAAGGCACAGTATCCTATTTAAGCCACATAATGGCAGCCTATGGGGCTTGTCTGTCCATGCCTTCCTCTCTATCATTCCAGAGGCTTTTACTGGTAGAGGCAAGTTTCTCTATGGAAGAAACTGGGCAGGCTGTATTGTATGTGTGGTTCTTTTGGTGGCATTTCTAGTTGAAGTACTGGACAGTGTAGCCTGTGGATATAGGCTGCATTATTTGTCTTTAAATTCTCTCTTAAGTGTCTTTGCAGTTCTGCAATTTTTTGACAATTTAAGAGATTATTTTTGATTGCCGGGGTCCACGCACATGGGCGGGACTATTCACTAGATTATGACTATAACAGAGATACCCCTACTACAGAACTGGAGTTACAGGACAGAAACTACTCCTTCTTCCTTATCTGCCAGTATCACCCCACATTTCCACAATTCAAGCCATAATTGGAGTATAGCTGGTTTACTGTAATGTTCTTTATCTAATTGCTCCAACCTACACAATTCAGTGTCTTCAAATCATTCAAAATTGTGCCGGACTGCTACTTTTGAATGTTTCCCAACATTCTTCAATCTGATAGAGATATCTAGCTGCAGATTCCTTACTTTAGAATCCTCACCAGGCGCAAGTCTGGATCCGGAATTTTTCCCCAAAGCACGTTTGAGTGCCGGCAGAGGGCGTTGCGCAACTCTGTATCAGCGTCATCCACAGGATCTATCTCTATTGCAGAGGTCTTGAATCTTTGACCCCCAGGGGGGTCGTGGAGTCCTGGGAAAGGGGGTCCTGCATTCCTCAGCTTCACTTGTGCCTGCAATTGAAAATTGCTTTCCTTTGATGGCTAATTTAGGTCATTATCAGATGAAGTTTCATCAATTAAGTGTCTTGTGTGTGAAAAGCCTTCAAGCCAGGATGCCTGCTTGCCTGAATGAAATGCAAATGTGCGCTATTAGTTAATCTGCAAGTGTAAAGGATGCTGGGTAGCTGGTTCTGACTTTAACTGATGCAACACTCCAAGCTTTGGGATGACAAAGATTTGGGTTTTTTCAGTGGTAGTGCAAAGACTTAACAACTGGTCTGTGATGTGCGTGCTTTTAATTGTAAATGCACTTACACAGCCCTTAGTACCCCGAAGGAGGTGTTACAGGGACAGCTATGTGTAAAATATATATATATATATATATATATATATATATATATATACATATATATATATATATATATATATATTACATGGTATTACTAAAATTTACATTTTGCAAGCACCATTTTATCGTAAAACATTTTGCGCATTTTGTAGCAGTCTACTTACACTGTGTGTAATGCAAATATAAAAAAAAATGACTTGCATATTCACAGTGCTTTCTGTCACATGCTGTGACCTCGTAGCACTAAAAATACACGCCACTATTCTCCACTAAACAAATTAAGATTTAATTCTTTCTCTCTCTGGTTACACACAGACCTCTGCAGTACATTACCTAATAGAGGTTTCTTAATGTACTACAGTGCATTTCCCATTGAGTAACAACTTTTAAAATTGTATTTTTCATTTACGCTGCTCATTATTTTAGATGTAGCAATCTGATGGTGAAAGACCTTAAAAACTTGCAGAATATTTTGGGGATTAATTATGAGAGGCTTGCATCACCAGAGCATCTCTTTTTTTGAGCGTCCAGGGGCACAAGCGTCTCAACCATACCTACGAGGCGCTGCAAAGCCACCTGCATGTTGCTCATAGATATAATACATAGCAGAGCAAGTCACTGTGCTGTCTTACTCTGCGTCATGGAAGGGTTTCATGGGCTTTGCGTGGGATTCCAACGAAACAACCATGGATTTTGATGCTGCCCCATATTTTCAAACCGTGTAAACCTGGGGCAGCTCCAAAAACGGACGCCTCCCCAGCTGAGGCATAAGAAGGAGAAATGTTTCATTTTTCCTCGTTATTTCCTCTATCCATGTGCTACATTCTGCAGCTCACATAGAAAGAGGAAAACGCCTCTCTGGATTGTTTTTGTGAAGGAAGTTGCCCCTTCCTGTACAAACACAATCTTGCCTATGTTGGGGCTAGGCAGCAAGTTATGCACCAACGCAAGGGAAAGGGACAGGAATGCATTGTATTTTATAAATACGGTGCATTCATACCCTTTCACATTGGCGTAGGACAGCGCAACAAGATTATTTGCGGTGCTGCCCTATGCCAATTCCTCATAAATGAGGCCCTTTGTTTTGAGCTACACTCTTGAGTGCACCCCACGCTCACTGACCTTTGGTTTGTTACACACTGTTTAATATTATTTCCCCACCATAAAAGTTATTTGCTGTGGGAATTGGGGGCCTTTATGGTTGTTGATAGTTGTCAATGATGAGGAGTACCGGGTTCTTGAAATCTTTGTCAGAAGGGGGTCCTTACGCCTAAAAATGTTTGACAAGGGGGTCTCGGCATCAAAACTTTTGAAGACTTCTGCTCCAGGGCATTGCATTCTGCTTCTGCCTACTGCCTTTCAAGTTTCACCAGTAACTAAGGTGTGCCAGGATGGTCTCTTTTTCATCCATCTGATGGATAAAAAACTAGAACAAGCTTCCTCTTCATTTTCTTTCTCAAACTAACTAATACATAATCAGCAAACAATAAATAATTGGCTGTTTCAGCTCTAGGTTCATTGAATTACCTTCTTTCTAGGTGCCAGGACACCTGTCAGTAATCTCACACTATACTTTCAAAAATAAATAAGGAAAGGATTGCACATTACCAGCAGAACGTGCTACAAATGCAAGCTCTTTTCACCTGAGCTACGCATCTTGCCATTCCAAGGAACTCTCTGTAACTTTGCAAAATTCAGAAACTTGGTACCACCTGTGCCAAAATTGATTTTATCTAACATCTTTGGGAGGTACTAGCCAGACATTACAGTGAAAAGTCAGAGACATCAACAATTGCTTTACGAGTAAGATTACAACTTTTCTCCATCCCCTTTATTGGCCATTCTGCATATTTTCCAACTTCTCACCCCTTCAGTATTTTCCATACCAACCACCTCTGGCAGGAGTTCCCGATAATCAAGAGCCTCATCTCCCCGGCAGTATTTCAAGGTCCACAACAGTTGCTAAGCCAGCTAACTAAAGTGGCACAAAACAGCTTGTGAATCTGATATTGTTCCATGAGACCTAAATGATATGTATGTCAAACCACTGTAGAAAAATCTAAGACTTGGGCTTCAAGACATTACAACTTTGTCATATTATCAAGGGAAAATCTATTGCCATGGTAATGGAACTGTAGCATTGTCTGTAATTGATGGAGTGTACTGAAGAGAACAGCCCTTGTCGCCTCAAAAAAAGACTTGAATGTGGCAGCTGTACCCATCCTCACAGATCTGCCATTAACATTCAACACAGTGCACCCAACGACACCTCAAAGTTTCTTTGACTGTGGTGTTTGATTTAGGGTCTACGACTGGACCTCGCTTTCCTTTTCGTTGTGAGACCTAACTATTTCCCTCCCCCTAACATTTCCTCCATTCACCTCTCCCCCTTTCAAAACTCTCTCCACAAGTTACTTATGCTGTACCTCAGCCTCTTTCTCATGTGATCCATTCTATGGCCTTGCTAGTAAAGCTATGTTGAAGGTAGACAAATTATCTTTTATCTCAAACATTTTCCAGAAGCAGGTGCCACAATGCTTTGATCTGGCTCCTCCTAACTGAAAACCAGATGACCAAAAATACATAAAACTGCTTGCAAGACCAAATCCTTGCCTTTAGCAGGTGTTCATCTACTCCTCAAATTCAACCATCATCCTCAGAACTGGGTTTCTTAGTTGTCCTGTTTGACTTGGTGAAGATCTTGAGAGTTATACTGTACTCTGGTCTGTCCTTGGCAACATAACTTAATACAGTAGTTAAATCATACTTCAAGTTTCTCAGTGGTTCTTTAAAACCAGGTCTGATGCTATTTCCTTATCTAACTTAGTAACAGGCTTAAGACTTTTTGGGGGATCAAGCAGCATGTACACCATGACACTCTGAAGGTGGGTGCCATTTCGTTCTGATTTCTGTGTCATATTAAATCATGTTTATTAATGATACACTCCACCTGGCATGGACTGACTATAAAACACAGTTTTATGATACCAAATCACCGTGCAGTCATCAGCGTATTCATCTTTTCTCTCCCTGTATTAAAGTGCTCACATGGGAGAGCTCAGGCAATTTGCTGAACGTATACCTTATAAACCAGCTTCCATTTCCAGATTTTGCCGATCTTAACTTTCTTCTCGATACCTTATGGAATCAATTAACTTACACCTTTTGAGCACTGGGATTCCATTAATATATCACATAAAATGTTTAGCAAGGGAGAATCTTGAATTGCTTTACAATTGTATTCAGACACAGGAGCTATGTACTTGGCTATTGGGTCACATTTTCTACTTCTCATATATTGGAGACACTGTTTTAAGCTATGTCAAATAAGAGAACAGTTTGCAATTCCCGTTTCCCCTCTCTCTACCATCTGCATTCTTGCTCAGTAACATAATTTCCTGGATGTGCTTGTGCCTGGGCCTTCCCTCACTTCTGCCCGCGTTTTCACTGGTTCATATTGTGATAGCCTGCTCTACTACAGTCATGCTTTACCCGAGAGAGCCAGTGGACTGGCTAAATGTACAGTGAAGTGATGGTGCTGGTCGCTCATGGTCCAGCTGTGGCTTACAAATGGTTACGTGTGGAGCACAGGGGTGAACCGAGGTGAAGTGGTTAGCTGATTGTGGGGACAGTGAGTCATGTTGGATCTTGAATTTAGTGCTCACAAACCTTTGCCCAGGAGAAGGGCCAGTCACCATTTGCAAGACAGCCTTATGAATCAGCGGAAACCCCTCTATTTGTGTACGTGATTACCCACAATAGTATTCCGAGGGTCCTGAGTAAAAGACTCTTCATGTGGTTTGGATTGCTTCTTGAGTGTCCTTTTCTGTGCCGTTTCGATACACTGACATTTAAATCAGGGATGTATTTTTTCCAGCCATCTTAGATTCTGAAACCTGTAGGCTGCATTTTGGAGTTTCTCGAAACTTTGAAGTGAAAGGCAAATGGATGTAGATTGCCACCAGGTCTGAGAATAATTTAATTATTCAACTTTCAAGTATTATTTTAAGTTTTCTTTCTACAAATTTAAGACATATCGGCACTTCGCATGTAAGGGATCTTATTCAAATGCTAATTAGAGCAACCTCTCTGGACAGGCTAAATCAGATTGTTTTATCCTCCAAATTAATCTTGTCTCGAACTGTCTGAGAGCTGTAGTCCGTTTTGTCTACCAAATTTCAGCTATCAGTAGAACTCTGCAGTGCCTTTGCTAGCACATTGACTGACAGATGTTTAAATATTCATGTAACAAAGTAAAGCTTTAAAAGTGCTTGGCACGCTGATAGTTGAAACATGGGTGACATCTGTAACTAATGGGCGTCATAATACTTTCCCCCTCATTTCAAAGGCAGATACATTTGAAGTCCTGAGCAAATTAAAATCTTGGTCACTAGATGATCATTTCTCAACATTGCACCTGATAGTGCAGTCTTTTCTTTTTGCAGGCTTACGCCAGCTCCTTACCTTTGCATTGTGTTCTAGATCTCTGGAGGAGCATGGCATACTTGTGGGTCTGCAGAAGTCAGAGAGTTTGCTCGGTGCTGCACTGCCCCCACCTCCAAGTTGTGGTTGCAGTACTAGCTCCAGCAGCGAGGCATGTTAAGCATGTTTTGTTCGCCTCAGATGCCCAGTCACCAATGGGCGCTATGATAGAGTCCCAGAGCCTGATCTGACTCGCATTACTCTTTCAGTCAATTTGTATGCCTATATGGGTGCTGCTCTGATTCGCAGCCCCCATGCAGTTGTCCAAGCTTAGGATTGTTTTTGTTGTATGGAGGCACAGTGGTTGTGCCTGTTGCTGTCTGCATAGGAGACGATTATCTTGTACATCTCGAGACCTCCAGGAGGTTTCCTTTCATCTTGCCCTATCTCCACTTAGTCATCACATCTTGTTGCTTTTTTAATTGCCGTCGGCCTTTCTTTAGGTCTATTCCACCTGGTGTGATTTTGTATGTTATTGGACACTTCTTCTCCACTCTACATTTTGTAATGAGGGTTTCTCTCTTGGTTATAACATCTTGTTGATTTTTTTTGACTGCTGCCATGGCTGAATTGTATTACCTAGCGTTCGTTGGGTCGGTATACACCTGTTACAACGCAACTTTTACAACTACCTACTATTACAACGCAACTTTTACAACGCATACCATTACAACGCATTGCGCTGGGGGGGCGCTCTAGGATAGGGAATAAGTTTAATTTACTATCCAACACCTTCCCTAGTGTCCACGGGGACTGGAGTTGGAATAGTAAATTATACTTACCACTATCCAGCACCTCTAAGCGCTATGCGTTGTAATGGTCGCGTTGTAATGGTAGGTAGTTGTAATGGTATGCGTTGTACCGTCATACATCCGTTGGGTCTATTGTACCTGCCATGCACTTTTTAATGCGCTGAGACTGCATTTCTCATCTACATTTAAACAGTATGAAATTCTTGACTTTATGTTAGACAGGAATTCTGCCACAGCTGTGTGTTGTGTCTGACTCTTGTTGATTCAATTTTTTCTGACCATCTTGTATTCACACCCCAGAACTTTATTTCTGTTGTATTTTTAGCATGTAGCTATTTCAGAAAATAAAATATGTATTGTATCTTGTCATCAATTATTGTAATCCACTTTGGCATAGAGCAGGAGCTCTAACCTTTTCTTTAATAAGGACAACTTATGTTAATTGAAAATCATTCCAGGCTATTTATATCATTAGTGATGTTAAAGTGACCAAACCAAACAAGATTACATTGGTGGTCACCATGAGGATTAGGGCATCAGGTAAGGTTGCCAGTAGTAATGTAAAAAAGGCTGTATCAATGTGGAATGCCTCTACATGCGTATTATGTTACAGCCATAGCCGCAATGCCACTTCCACCAAGATAGTATTATTAGTAAGAAGTCCCACCAATGCTGCATGATTTTACACTCAAATATGTGCTTTAAATAGTTTTTCGGAAATTCAGCCTTTTATCTCCAAACATCAGCTTATGAATTCTGAAAATGCAGACATTTCCATCTCAAACACACACTTCAATTTTTGTATCCATATATTAATTCAACCAAGCAAAAGCTTCTAATTTGATAGGCTGAGCTGCATGCAGGTGAGCTACCTTCAAATAGCTGGAAAGCTACCAGTAACTCACAAGCTACTCGTTGGAGAAGCCTGGCATAGAGTTATAAAATCTAATAAAAGTCATAAAAATGCAATTGATCATCTCCCATTAAAAGTGCTCATCTTAACTACACTGATCTGAATTCTACTAACTTTAAGCTCAGCTACCTGCTTCTTTTTCGGCTTTTCAGGATATTTTAGTAGTGAATGATATGGTGGAATAGGTACGCGCTCATCCACAATCAATAGGGCTCTTTAATTACTAGTAACCCACCTTCAGACCTTCTATGGTAATGGAATCTGTATGACAGTTGTGGATGTGATAGAGCGCGCAGTTCACCCGGGTCACTGGGTTTCCTGATTCTCACACGCACTGGGCCCTGGCGTGCGCATTCAAACCAATGACTCGCGTTTGGCGTGAACCGGGTGAGTTTATACACGCTACTATGAGTAATCCGGGGGGTGACTTCTCACCACTGCTGATCATGTACCTGACTTACCACAGGCACATTACTCCAGATGGATCAGGAGCTAGCAGGGAACAGGTGACAGGGGTCCTAGAAGAAATACACTTTATAACCCAAAGCACATTGTCCACACTGTATTCCGCAAAATGACCACAGACACCTGATAAGTTTAAGAGTTTATATGAAGAATTTTCAAAGTGAATATGTCAAAATTAGCAAAATACAAAATAACACATCAAGCATTAAGATCACAACCAAAAGGTAGCTATGTATTAGGGCAAGGACCATTTGAATATACGTGAACACTATGGGTAAGAATATTAAGAACCAACTAGTCACTGCAAGTTTATACTAGGACATGGGATATGAACGGGACCTAAAACATTTATTTTATCTAGGCTATTATACTATCCTGCTAAGTTCACTGCAACTATACTAAAGGAAAGGGAAAATTGGGAACACACTACTACGTATGATAAATCAATGATATCCTATAGGTGGGGAGAGAAGTGGAACAAAACTAAGAAACAATCGCATATACTTGGCATTTCAAAGTGATAGAGCGATATCACAGGCAAGTGTGCTTTATTAAGAAAGTAGGGAGAGAGAGAGAGAGAGAGAGATGGAAAGACGCAAACCCACAGTTTAATATTTACCTAATTCAGAATGAAGACCAACCCTGGCCACGGGTCAGTTGGGAAGACGGGGACAAGGACCCTCAGGGAATGGAATACCAGAATGTGAGCAGGTACAGCTCACGGAAACTCAGGACAGGATACCCCTCAGGTGTTGGGTCAGGACTGGGCTCACCAAGGTACGACCAACTCCCACAGCTTTGGAAGCAACGCCTGCGTTACCCCTTTCTGCAAGTAATCCGCCAGTAACCCCGATTGGGTTTTCGAATTTCCCCAGCAAAGTGCTTAGCCAGCACTTAGGACAATTTCCACCCCTAGGAGTTTGTGGAAAGTAAGGACAGAGTGCTCCGCAGCACTCTAGATTGATCACCTATAGAGTTCGTAGGGTCAGTGACAGGTCAGCTACTCGGACAAGTCGGACAATTTTCCTAAGCTACACTAGGGTAATTATACAGTTTGGGGACCCTTAGACCACCCACTAATGTTGCAAGTGACAGTTTCCCACATTATGATTGGTCAGGAGAGGTGATGCGGTCATTATCACCTCCTAGAATTCCATGTTCTCATCATAAATATGCAATTTTGCTTATCCGCCCCTTGGGTTCACGTTCCCATCCATAGGAATACAGTAGAAAATACGAGTGTACAAGGCATAGCAACAATGTCTCTGGATTTCAAGGTGAATTTCATTATCTTGTGCTGGGTTCTCAGGCGCATTGGGCTTCAGGAGCCAGCTGGCTTGTTTCAGCTTCTGCGCAGTAGAGTTTCTCCCAGGTCACATGGCAATACTCAGAGGAGCCTCATCATGGCGCCGGTTATGAATTTTCCAGCCCCCAGCGACGCGATACATGAAAAGTAAGCGAGAACAAATTAGAATCACACATAAAAATGATCACACTGTATACCATGATAAAATTTAACACACCCCTTACTTTATAACTTCTACAGCATTAAAGTTTAGTGCGAAAAGACAGATAGGCTAAAGCAGCAGTTGCAAGCATAGAGCGTGGTGAGAGACAAGCGGCCATGTTTGCAACAGTGCGCATGAGCACAGATTCCCTCCAGAATGCGAGTGCGTCACATCACATGGGTATGACCGACGCATGCGCAGACTGAATTTCAGCGAAGCGGCCATTTCTTTAGTGCAAGCTTTGTGAGAATGAAAAGACACATAGGCAAGCCTCTTGGGGACACCCGTGTGTTGGGGAAAATGCTAAATACAAGACGGACAGTTGGATTAATATGATTATAATTTGAATGAGGTTCATGAGTGCGAGCAAGTCGCTTTACGTGCGAATCCTAGCTCCATCAATCCCCTCTTTGATGATATTTACTATCATCACTATATAACGGAAACAGATGCCAACTCTCAACCTTCCATATCATTCATTTCAATTTCAACAAACTTGTTGTTGATTTTTCTTTCAGCTTCTCTATGAGAGTGGTGATTCTTCACCTTTTTGTAGATTTCATTCCTTAATTCTTCTAATTCTAATTCATCAATGTTTCTCTTCACCCCTCTTTTGTTTACAGTATATTTTCTTTTGCACTTTTGACATTTACAGCAGATGAAAATTATCAACACAATCACACCTATTCCAATTATTGGCATCAGTATTTTCCACAGAATGTTTCTACCTAAGTTAGAAAACCAACTACCTATAGAGGAGAGACCTCCAGTCAGTCTCGTCCAGGCACTGTCAACCTCTAATGGTTTGAGCTCTTTTTCCAAATTAGTTATGTTCTTCACATATTGTTTTAATTCGATACTTTTGTCAGGAATGTAGGTGCAACAATGTTGCGCCTTCAGCATTCTACAGACTCCGCCCTCTTTTGCCAATAAGGTGTCAAGAGCAAGGCGATTTTGCAAAACCATTGATCTGATCGCAACCATTTCAGTATTGACCAGCAGGAATCCAGCAGCAGTGTCAGTTGATAACCGATCCACTACTGTAGACAATTTGCAGATCCTGTGAGTGTTCAGAACTAAGCCCATTCCAGGTATCAGTGCACTAAAGATATCACCTACAATTTCACCTACGCTTTCACGTTTACTACGCACTAAGCCATTAGTTTCTTCATTGCTTCCAGCTGCATTATTCACATGGTATATTTTCGGGAAGACAATGCCAAAATAGCAGCTTCCATACCAGTGATCCAGCAATTTGAAATAAGCCTTGTTCCCACATATATAATAAATTCCGGGAAACACAGGTTCTGAGCCATTTTTGAAACCCCAACCTCCAATTACCTTATAATTATGTTCACACTCGCTGGAACCAATGAATACATTGTTATAATATTCTGTCCTTTCTCTATGGAGACAAAGTTTTCCTTTCCGTTCAAAATCCAGCAACAAAGCAGGATTAGCTTCGCCTTGTGAGGTGTTATCCATGTGCTCAGCCCACCTAGGGACTCTATCCTTTTCATCATTTGCCTTTTTCTGAAACTTTTCCCTCCTTCGGTCTGCCATTTTTATAAACATCTTTTCCTGCTCTTGCAAAGAACAGGTCCGATTCTCTTGTCGTGCTTCATCTAAGTCTATGTCACCTATAGTCAGGAAATATTTACCCATATAACGGGTTACCTCGCTTTTAATATGGACAAGGTTCAGATGTCCTCTAATAGGAAGTTCAGAAAACACTACGTCAGCATTTGAATAGTAGTACTGTAACGTGCTTCTATAAAACAAGCTAGCTAATATACTACAGGAAATTCCGTAGGTTAGGGGTAAGTGGTGATATGTCACACCTTCAGCTACAGATGTGGGCAGCTTCATGCAGACATAAGTCTTCTATTTCCATAGCTTCTACATAATGCACTAACAAGTTAGCAAAAACATTTAAATGCGTCCTGTTTCTCATCTTGTGAAAGTGTAGTTCACCCTCATCTGATGCTTCTAAATTCTGTCGTGTGTGTCTTTGCTTAACTGGATTGTCATGTCGTTCTAAGCTTCGTGGTGTTTCTGCAGTCCGTGCAACGTCTGTGTCTAATATTTCAGGTTCAGTAGGGGATAGGTTAGGATTTTTACTTATCATAAAAGGTAAAAAGACGGTTAATCCTATCCACAGCACTATTAGCATTGCTATACTACACAAGCATATCTTACAGCAAGTTTTACAACACCCAAATCCGGATCTCCCAGTTACGCTTGAATCAGACATTTTAGCTTACAGGTGGCTTTTGCAACCCCTCTTCTTTTCTTTATACCAAGGCTTCGCTCTGTTTTGTCTCACGGAGGGTCTTCGTCCGAACTCCGATCAGTGACGGACTCCTCGTCACTTTTCCCACTGTGATTGGGCTCATCAATTTCTTCCAGCACCAGGTATGTCCATTCGGGGCTCCGATACAGTTTATTCTGTTTCTTCAATCTGTTGCTTTTTCTCAGAAACTTGCCTCGGGCTGGTTTTCTTTCACTTTCAGCCCTTTCACGGTCTTTCAGTTTCTCCTCGACTGTTTTTATTCGGAGTCTTAGCCTTTTGACGTACCTGGGTGTACTTTTGCTTCTGTGACTTTCAGTGGTCGAGGACACTTGGCCTTCCTCGTGCACTCTCTTATTTTTCTGCTTGTGCTTGACAGAGTCTATTTCCCTCCCTGTCTGACTAGTTCCAGGTCTTATATCTATTTCTTCTGCCTGGTCCTCAAACTGGTCCTGTTCAGGTTCGCTTTGTAGGTTTTCTTTGCTGTTAGGTGAACTGGAGTCTGATTCCTGAACACGTTCATCTATTTCTATCTGCTCTGGTTCATGCACTTCGTTCTCTTCACTGTCTTCCGCATGAACTTCAGCCCTTACCACTATCTGTCCCTTTCCAGACTCCGGAGTTTCAGGTGGAGTGTCGACGTCTTGATCTGTCCCTACTTGGCCTGTTTCCTGATCAGGTGTGATGTGTGTCTTGTTGACCTGACCTTCTTCTTCTAGTTCTGTCTCACCTGGACTATCCCACTCACTGTCTAGGTAGGAATATTTCCTGGTTCGTATTGGATCATGAACCTGGTCGTCGGCAGGGTACCACTCAACGTCTCGACTTGTGCTTGGCAGTTCGATGTCAGCAAGATCCGGACTCTCCTCGGGAGTCTCCTCAGCAGCGCTGCCTTCAGCTTCAGTCGCGTTTTCTCTGGTTACCCGCTTTGTGTGGCTGGCATGGATCCACTTCGGCACACCAGCACACTTTACAGCAGTAGTGGTGACAAGAATCACTTGTCTCGGCTTTCCCCACTTTGGTCCAAGGCAACTCTTCCGGGTGTGTTTCTTTAACACCACCCAATCGCCTGGTCGTAGCTTATGTGCCGGAGTCTTGGGCCATTCGTCTTCTGTCTCTCCAATCTGGTGGGAGATAGAACGCACTTGGTCACCCAGCTGCTTGCAGTATTCTAGCACCAAATCATCAGTAATGCTTAGCAGTTTGTGTCCAGGTACCCATGCTTGTCGCATCACTCTGCCCATTAGTACCTCATGGGGGCTCAGGCCTGTTTTTCGATTTGGAATACTTCTCAGACTCATCAGCACAAGGGGCAAAGCGTCTGTCCAGTTCATTTTGGTGGAATCACACATCTTCGCCAGCCTGGACTTTAGCGTGCCATTTATCTGTTCAACCACCCCAGATGCCTCGGGATGGTAGGCACAGTGCAGTCTTTGCTTCATTTTAAAAGCCTTACAGAGCTCTTCTAGGACGTCGTTGGCAAAATGCCCACCTTGGTCCGTTTCAATCGTCTCAGGAATCCCAAACCTAGGTATCAACTCCCTGAGCAATAGCTTGGCTGTAGTTAGGGCATCATCTTTCTTAGCTGGGTAGGCCTCCACCCACCGGGGAACAGACAAACTATGACCAGGATATATCTATATCCCTTGCATTTGGGCATTGTTATAAAGTCTGCCTGCATTCTGACAAAGGGACCTACTGCCTTGCCGATGGTACTCTGCTCTACTACAGTCCTCTTTCCTGCATTGAATTGCTGACACACTAGGCACCTCTGGCAAAGCCTTTCCGCCTGGTTCCTGAACTTTGAATTATAGAACACCTTGTCAAACACACGACACATGGCATCTCTTCCCATATGTGTTGGTTCATGTATCATTCGGACCATGGGATCTATCAGACTGTCGGGCAGCACGGGCATTCCACTTTTGTCTACCACCACACCGTCATTCCTCATTCTGCAGTCATTTTCACTCCATCTAGCTTTTTCTTCCCTGCCTGTTGACTGTTGTAAGGTTTTCAATTCATCCCACGTTGGCACATTATCAAACAACATCAGTTGGCAGCTGTGTCCACCCCACAACCCAATTTGGAGGGACATTTGGTGTCGGGCACAAAATTGGGCAATTTGGTCAGCGTATCTATTTCCGGCTGTCACATCATCATTTCCTGATCTGTGAGCCGCACACTTGACCACTGGAACAAAAGGAAGGGGTCCCGTGACCAAGGTTAGGTAATTGCAAAATTGTACCATTTGTATTCACACAATTTAAAGAAAGGAAAAAACTTTTTGGAAGCAAAAGAGAATTTAATTCAAGATTGCATATATCCTATTCAATGGATATCATATTCATTTTCAACACACTTTTTATCACAGTTTATATATAATATGTGTGCCCACATTCACAACAGGAAGGGGGTGACGTGAGGGAAAGTGTAGGGGTAGGATGTATGTGATCTGATTCATTCCGTGATCAGTCTTATTCAAGCTTCTAAGACAATGTACATGTGGTCCCTGAAAAAGGGCCACAGTTAGTGGCTCAAAAAAGAGTCCAAATTATCAAATAATAAATATCGGCCTAACTCCGTTGTAGCCGTAAATGTCTGAATGGGGACCGGAGTTGGTCATAGGTGGTGTAGTCGTCAACGTTTCGACCCAATATAAGTAGGTTTCTTATCCTTACATGCGGGTCTTCATCAGGACAAGCAGAGTTGTGGGTGGGCAACCTCCTTACACAAAGGGGCGATCGGGTTGGACTTGAAGATGATTATCTTGGTCCAAATAGTTGGTAGATAACTCTGTGGACCCGTGTAGGGTATTTGCTAGTTGTTTGTGGAGACAATTTGTTAGTGGTGGATACGTATTTGCAACCACTATCAACAGTATGTAAACTTCTATTTTGTATAGTATAGTAGGCCTCACTCAGGCACAATTATTCCTTGGCTGAGCACCCTCGTGCCTAGGGTAGAGAACCAGGGGGAGGCAACAGTTGATTGTTGATATACTTGACAAAACATAGCTTGGAAATCTGCCTAGAGGAGGGAGCTGGGAGTGAGTGCGGTAGCAGCGGCGCGCGGACCAGTTGGATTATTTGACCTTTGGACGCCTATCAGGAGACGGTGTAAAAAAACGGAGACCCGTTTAACAACAACTTCCATACCGCCAGGCAGTGGCAGGAAAAAGACACCTTCCCAAAAAGATGGTTTAAGGATCTGCCCAATTGATTTCTCTCCCTCCTCTAGGCAGATTTCCAAGCTATGTTTTGCGATTCATATATGTGCAAATTGTTATGCATTTCCGATAGAAAATCGCCGAATTTATAAAGAAAGTCAAGTATATCAACAATCAACTGTTGCCTCCCCCTGGTTCTCTACCCTAGGCACGAGGGTGCTCAGCCAAGGAATAATTGTGCCTGAGTGAGGCCTACTATACTATACAAAATAGAAGTTTACATACTGTTGATAGTGGTTGCAAATACGTATCCACCACTAACAAATTGTCTCCACAACCAACTAGCAAATACCCTACACGGGTCCACAGAGTTATCTACCAACTATTTGGACCAAGATAATCATCTTCAAGTCCAACCCGATCGCCCCTTTGTGTAAGGAGGTTGCCCACCCACAACTCTGCTTGTCCTGATGAAGACCCGCATGTAAGGATAAGAAACCTACTTATATTGGGTCGAAACATTGACGACTACACCACCTATGACCAACTCCGGTCCCCATTCAGACATTTACGGCTACAACGGAGTTAGGCCGATATTTATTATTTGATAATTTGGACTCTTTTTTGAGCCACTAACTGTGGCCCTTTTTCAGGGACCACATGTACATTGTCTTAGAAGCTTGAATAAGACTGATCACGGAATGAATCAGATCACATACATCCTACCCCTACACTTTCCCTCACGTCACCCCCTTCCTGTTGTGAATGTGGGCACACATATTATATATAAACTGTGATAAAAAGTGTGTTGAAAATGAATATGATATCCATTGAATAGGATATATGCAATCTTGAATTAAATTCTCTTTTGCTTCCAAAAAGTTTTTTCCTTTCTTTAAATTGTGTGAATACAAATGGTACAATTTTGCAATTACCTAACCTTGGTCACGGGACCCCTTCCTTTTGTTCCAATTGTTACCCAGGTCCCTATTGACTATATTGGGTTCAACCCTGTCTTTTATAGCACACTTGACCACAGCCAATTCTTTGGGCAATTGAATAGCTTCCAATAATTCTTGTACCACCTTTCCGTTTCTGATAGGGGTACCTGAGGAAGTCATGAATTCTCTTTGTAACCATAGTTGGCCGAAGTCATGAACAACCCCGTAACAGTACTGACTGTCGGTGTAAACAGTTATTCTTTTGTTCTTTCCCCTCCTACAGGCTCTTGTCAAGGCGATGAGCTCAGCTACTTGGGCTGATTTCACTTCGCATAGGTAAGAGGCTTCTATGGTGTTTGTCAACGTGACAACAGCATAGGCAGCACACAGACCCCCACTCTCATGTCTTAAACATGAGCCGTCCACGAACATTGTATGATCCCCATCAAGCAATGCTACTTCTCTGATGTCAGGACGGGGCTTAGTGCTGAATTCTGTTAGATCAATGCAATTATGTTCCATTTCACCTTCGTCGTCTACATCCAGGGGAACAGGTAACAGAGTTGCTGGGTTGAGGACATTGCACCGAGAAATGGTTACATTCTCAGCACCAATCAAAATTCTCTCATACTTAGTCAGCTGACTAGGTGTGAGATACTGGGTCTTGGTTCTTGTCAGTAGAATCACAACAGAGTGTGGAACATATACGGTGACAGGATGTCCCATGACAATATTTTCACTCTGTTCCAGACTGACGCAAGTAGCAGCTACTGCTTTCAGGCATCCGGGCAGTCCAGCAGCCACCGGATCTAGAGTGGCTGAGAAATACGCTACAGGACGCCTGACCAGCCCATGCTCCTGGGTCAGGACTGAGAGCGCACAATTTTCTCTGGTGTCACAGAATAGTTCGAAACGCTTGGAATAGTCTGGCATACCTAATGCAGGTGCGGTACATAGACAATTTCGCAATGTTACCCATGCGGACATGCTTTCGCTGTCCCAACCGACTGGGTCTTCCACTCCTTTCTTGGTCATTTTTATCAAAGGTTTGGCTAGATTTGCGAAGCCCACAATCCATTGTCTGCAGTACCCCACAACTCCTAGAAACATCCTCACTTCTTTCTGAGTTCGGGGTAGGTCCATTGCTTTAATTATCTTGATCCTTTCTGTGGTGACCTTTCGGATCCCTTTCTCTATCTGGTGCCCCAGATATTTTACTGAGTTTTTACAGAACTGCAATTTGTCAGGGGATACTTTATGTCCTCCCTTTCCTAGGTGATTCAGCAAGGCGATGGTGTCGGTGACACAGTCATTTTGAGTTTTAGATGCCACTAGAAGGTCATCTATGTACTGTACCAAAACGGACTCTCCGGGCAATATTAGGGTCTCAAGACATTTCTTTAATATCTGGTTGAAAATCGAAGGACTTTCAGTGTACCCCTGGGGGACCCGATTCCAGACATAGATATGGCTGTCAAATTCAAAACTAAAAAGGAACTTGCTTTCTGGATGCAATGGGATGGAAAAGAATGCATGGCACAGGTCAATGACAGTGAACCATTCCGCATTCCAAGGAATCTGATACAAGATTACTGCAGGGTTGGGCACAATGGGACAGCAAGGTACAACAATTTGTTTCACCTTGCGCAGGTCCTGCACTACTCGGTATTTCCCACTAGGCTTTTTAATCCCAATGATAGGCGAATTGCAGGGACTGCTCATTACTTCTTCTATGATTTCTGCTTCGAGCAATCGGGTAATTTCAGTTGCGACTCCTGCCTTTACTTCTGCACTCATTTTGTATTGTCTTGTTTTAGGATATACTGCATTTGTCTTAATTGCTATCTTAACTGGGTCCACGTTTGCCATTAAGCCTACATCTTTTCCTGAGAAATCCCACACTTCTGGTACTACTCTTAACTGAAGCTCTTCAGGTAAGTCTTCAATTGACAACGTTTTAATGTCAGCATCAGGTCTTACTAACATGAGTTTGTACAAACCATCTTCATCGGGGGTCTGGACTTCGACGCCCTTTGGTGAGCAAAAGATGGTGCAGTTCATTTTGCACAACAAATCGCGTCCTAACAGGTTCACAGGACTGGAATCACAGACCACAAACCTGTGCATTTCTTTAAAGTTTCCTATGGAGATTTCCATAGGCTCAGTCACTGGAGTACTTATTATCTGATTTGAGACACCCACTACTTGGATAGCTTCTCCCGAGAGGGGTAGGTTAGGAACATCCACTGTTCTCACAGTGGACCGGGTAGCACCAGTGTCCAACAGAAAGGTGATGTCTTTTCCCTCAACCTTCCCTTCAATGTATGGTCCAGTCTGGTCTACCGGTAAGGAGGCGCCAAGTACGCACTCCTTGTCCTCCCCTCTCAGGCCCCGTCAATCTTGTTCATCACAGAGGAAAGAATCATTTAACAGGTACTGTGGAATTGCTGCATTGCTTCCATTCTCTCCCTCCCATATTTCCGCCCTTTCATTCTGCTGGCCCTGGTTCTTGTAATTCTGTCTAGGAGCGCGAGGTACTGGAGGTAGCTTTACCTGTTGCTGGTTCCTTTTCGTCCCCTCTTTCTGCACCTGTGGATTTAAACCATTTATAGGGGCATTACCGGCCTGCAGGTGTGGACACTCGTCTCTCCAATGCCCTAACTGTCCGTACCCGTGGCAGGGGAACTTCTTCATAGCCTCTTCCCGGCTCAATTTTGCCCGGGGCTTCCCTCCTCCCCCAGCAGTGGCATTCTGAGCATTATTACTGGAATTCAATTTACTTAACTGTTTTTCTTGCTGTTCAGCCAACTTTACTTGTGCCCACATCACTTTTTCCTTGAGGGCTTTCTTTTTATTCTCGATTTCATCGTCGCAGTATTTTGCGTATTTCAGGACATCATCTATGGGCTTTCCCTGCCAACTTATTTTATTATCTCGAATCCATTGAGATATCTCCGGCCTTAATCCTAGCACGAATCTGTAACTGAAATGGGTCATGTCTTTCATGTCCACATTATCGATACCACTGTAAGTTTTGAATACTTGCAGTAACCTTTCATAAAAGGAATGGACAGTTTCATCACGTTCTTGGGTGGTTCTATCTATTCTGGTCCAATCTGTCTCCTTTGCGGGTACCTTTTTCTTGAGGTATTGTATGACTTGCTCATACTTCCTCATTACTTCAGGTGCGGGAGCTCCTGTTTTCTCGTCTCTCGCATATTCCTCACTAGGCCAATCAATTTCAATTTTGCAGTCGGTCCACAAATCTACAGGGACCACAATGTCGAAAAACCCATCTAGGTCTTTCAGAAGACATTTCTGAACTTTTATAAAGCGTTCAACCTGCCTGTACCAATCAACAGGCTTTTCCCGTAATTTCGGGAAGTCATTTGTAAATGACACAATATCCTGTCGGGACCAAGGGACATGGACATATTTTCCTCCCGGGACCTCTCTCATGGGACACAATTTTTCTGTCGGGGTTACTTCTTTTAACACGAATTCTGAAGCCTGAGACTTAGCCCTGCTGTCTTCCTTTTTCTTTGCCCACCGGGTTCTCCATTTCCCCACCTCTCCCCATTTCTGCAAGAGTTTCAATAATTCCTTTATCTGGATCTGTTTTCCTACCACATTCAAGCTCTCTAAGTCTTTATCCGAAAAATCTACTCTGTAGGGTTTCTGAAGGATTTTGGAGCGACTGACATCGATTCCCATTTCTGTGGCTGTGTCCATTATCCTTTCATGGAGCAATCTAGCATTTCGGGTAAGATTTTTACTGATAAACAGTAACTCTTTTTCACTGTATGAGTTTAAGCGCTCTAATCCTACGTTTCCAGCCATCATTTCTTCTATTTCTATCCTTAGTTTATAGATCTCTAATGGTCTGGATTGGGGAGTGGTCTCTTTCTCCAACTCTTTGGTCCATCTGTCTAATTCTTCTGGTGATACTACTGTGGCACTCCTAACCCCAGATGCACCTTCAATCAACACCTCTTTTGGCCTACTCTGACTTCTTGCCCCCAACATGCTAGTCCCAGGTTCTCTAATGGGTAAATCCATCAGAACCACTGATTCACATTCACTCTCTTGATCGTCATCTATGAATACTTCCTTTCTCGGGGGTGGGATGCTAGGAGTAGGCATTATTGGGGAGATAACAGGAGGACGAGGACTAGCTAGGTTATCCCTATAAAGAGGATTAGCGGGTCCAATGGTTACTGGGATAGTCAGGGAATCTGGATGGGGATGTATCTGGGCTATGGTCCGGACTAAATCATCTCGCTGCCTAGCCAGGGCTTCCTTTACTTGTTCTCTCAAACCCTTTCCTGTGGGATTGTCATGCAATACTTGAGGTACCAAGGGAGGGTAAATACTTGGGGCAGTAGGAGTAACCAATCGTGGTGGTCCTTCTCCAAACGGCTGATAATTCGGGACCATGGATTTTGGTCTGCAAAACCCATCCCCTTCACTGGTTTTACTGTCTGTACCTGTTCCATCTGTCTCGCTATCCCTCCGACATCTGGGATATTTGGCAAACGGGTTTGGTGAATTCAAAGGCTCAGACTCAGCTGCATAGGGAGGGGGGTTTTTCATCAATAAATCTTCTAGGTGCTCATCTTCTGAGTCCCCTACGGGCATTGTGTGATGGGTCTTTTCTGTGCTTTTTTCTTTTCCTTGCTCTAATACCCCCATCATTGGAAACAATCCCTCTGTCATCATGCTTTGTCTCCACTGTTTCATTTTCTGCTCTTTGGTTTCTCTATGGACCCTCGGATACCATTTACTCACTCCCTTGTCCATCCGGGGTCTATCTCTCTCCAAAGCCTCAATTTCCCACTCTTCTAAGGCTTCGTACTGGGTCAATCTGGGTCTGGGATGCAATTCATTCATGCGGGTCCTTAAGTTAAACAGGATCCTACCATTAAAGGTACCATCAATAGGAAATGCTAGAACTCCGTCATCTGCAGTATACTTTGCCCAATTT
The DNA here is from genome assembly GCF_964263255.1 of Lissotriton vulgaris. Taxonomy (NCBI): domain Eukaryota; kingdom Metazoa; phylum Chordata; class Amphibia; order Caudata; family Salamandridae; genus Lissotriton; species Lissotriton vulgaris. The sequence goes on along the minus strand of NC_141697.1, from coordinate 157,602,164 downwards.
TCTAGCCATACACAGGTATGATACCCCTTTTTAAACATCATGAAGGAAGCAGGAGTATTCGGTGGAGGAATGATCACACCCTCTCTTGTTCTAATGGGCTTATCTGTTTTAAAGAAATTCTTTACCTTGTCGGCAAATGACATTTTTCTCTTTATTCCATACATCATGTGCGGTCTACCTCGTATAATCTGTTCTTTATAGAAGCCTGAGTTCTGAGGATTAGGTAAGAACTCAGGATACCACATATGCCTTTCCAGGCTCGCTTCTAACTCGGCCTGATTAATTTTGTTTACTCTGGTACTTTTAATGCTAGCGCGACTCTTATTTTGTAGCAACCAATCAACACTGTGAATACAAAAATCCTTATCCAATGGGTGCGCGGCCTTTCGCGAGACTAAGTCCCACGCTCCGGCACTCACCCCTCCCTTACAAATTCGGCTTCACTACACACCCGCTGTCCTGACCAATACCAGCGCGGCACGGAGTGACGTCAGAGCAGCCTTCCGCCCGACTCCCTCCTTCACAAGGTAACGGAAACTTTTAACTTTTCCTAAAGTGAGAGCGCAAAACTTAGTTACTAACACACAACGTCTGCCACTATGTTTGAGTGTTCTAAATAGGTAGAAAAATTTCCTCTCACTACAAGTAAACCACTTCTGTCTACTTTTCATTCACTCTGGACAGACTTCTTTGCCTGACCCTTCACACTAGTAATATAGAACCCGTTATTCTTCTGACTCATCCACCTTAGTCGGGGATATGTACTGAGCCAGGATTTCACCAGCGAACTATCTTACCTACCAGACAAGCCTCGGAGACCCTATTACTCCTCCCACATGTGACCCTTTCTAGGTGATATCACAAGGGAAGTTTTATACAAAGGACTCGTGGCTATCAATTATACAGATACGAAAAGATCCTAATTAGTGCTTCCAGGTATTTCTTAACCCTACACTAATGACTCTAAACAAGTGACTTTTCCAGCTAACCGGATTCTACTCACCGTTAGCTATATACTTCCCCGGGGATTCGGACTACACTGAACACGTACAAACAGTTCTTTGTTAATATTACATAAAATATTTATAGCAGCAATGTAAAATCATATACACAGTCATATAAATCCTTAAAACATCGCAAAATATTTGAAAAAACGCAATAGAAAAATCAGCAGCATAGAAATTGTTTAGCAGCACATTTTAATTTCACAGTTTGTTTATCAACTATCCTGCCTACCTAATTTAACTAGTCCTAACCATTACCTCTGCTACCAGAAAATTACTGATAGAGCGCGCAGTTCACCGGGGTCACTGGGTTTCCTGATTCTCACACGCACTGGGCCCTGGCGTGCGCATTCAAACCAATGACTCGCGTTTGGCGTGAACCGGGTGAGTTTATACACGCTACTATGAGTAATCCGGGGGGGTGACTTCTCACCACTGCTGATCATGTACCTGACTTACCACAGGCACATTACTCCAGACGGATCAGGAGCTAGCAGGGAACAGGTGACAGGGGTCCTAGAAGAAATACACTTTATAACCCAAAGCACATTGTCCACACTGTATTCCGCAAAATGACCACAGACACCTGATAAGTTTAAGAGTTTATATGAAGAATTTTCAAAGTGAATATGTCAAAATTAGCAAAATACAAAATAACACATCAACCATTAAGATCACAACCAAAAGGTAGCTATGTATTAGGGCAAGGACCATTTGAATATACGTGAACACTATGGGTAAGAATATTAAGAACCAACTAGTCACTGCAAGTTTATACTAGGACATGGGATATGAACGGGACCTAAAACATTTATTTTATCTAGGCTATTATACTATCCTGCTAAGTTCACTGCAACCATACTAAAGGAAAGGGAAAATTGGGAACACACTACTGCGTATGATAAATCAATGATGTCCTATAGGTGGGGAGAGAAGTGGAACAAAACTAAGAAACAATCGCATATACTTGGCATTTCAAAGTGATAGAGCGATATCACAGGCAAGAGTGCTTTATTAAGAAAGTAGGGAGAGAGAGAGAGAGAGAGAGATGGAAAGACGCAAACCCACAGTTTAATATTTACCTAATTCAGAATGAAGACCAACCCTGGCCACGGGTCAGTTGGGAAGACGGGGACAAGGACCCTCAGGGAATGGAATACCAGAATGTGAGCAGGTACAGCTCACGGAAACTCAGGACAGGATACCCCTCAGGTGTTGGGTCAGGACTGGGCTCACCAAAGTACGACCAACTCCCACAGCTTTGGAAGCAACGCCTGCGTTACCCCTTTCTGCAAGTAATCCGCCAGTAACCCCGATTCGGTTTTCGAATTTCCCCAGCAAAGTGCTTAGCCAGCACTTAGGACAATTTCCACCCCTAGGAGTTTGTGGAAAGTAAGGACAGAGTGCTCCGCAGCACTCTAGATTGATCACCTATAGAGTTCGTAGGGTCAGTGACAGGTCAGCTACTCGGACAAGTCGGACAATTTTCCTAAGCTACACTAGGGTAATTATACAGTTTGGGGACCCTTAGACCACCCACTAATGTTGCAAGTGACAGTTTCCCACATTATGATTGGTCAGGAGAGGTGATGCGGTCATTATCACCTCCTAGAATTCCATGTTCTCATCATAAATATGCAATTTTGCTTATCCGCCCCTTGGGTTCACGTTCCCATCCATAGGAATACAGTAGAAAATACGAGTGTACAAGGCATAGCAACAATGTCTCTGGGTTTCAAGGTGAATTTCATTGTCTTGTGCTGGGTTCTCAGGCGCATTGGGCTTCAGGAGCCAGCTGGCTTGTTTCAGCTTCTGCGCAGTAGAGTTTCTCCCAGGTCACATGGCAATACTCAGAGGAGCCTCATCATGGCGCCGGTTATGAATTTTCCAGCCCCCAGAGACGCGATACATGAAAAGTAAGCGAGAACAAATTAGAATCACACATAAAAATGATCACACTGTATACCATGATAAAATTTAACACACCCCTTACTTTATAACTTCTACAGCATTAAAGTTTAGTGCGAAAAGACAGATAGGCTAAAGCAGCAGTTGCAAGCATAGAGCGTGGTGAGAGACAAGCGGCCATGTTTGCAACAGTGCGCATGAGCACAGATTCCCTCCAGAATGCGAGTGCGTCACATCACATGGGTATGACCGACGCATGCGCAGACTGAATTTCAGCGAAGCGGCCATTTCTTTAGTGCAAGCTTTGTGAGAATGAAAAGACACATAGGCAAGCCTCTTGGGGACACCCGTGTGTTGGGGAAAATGCTAAATACAAGACGGACAGTTGGATTAATATGATTATAATTTGAATGAGGTTCATGAGTGCGAGCAAGTCGCTTTACGTGCGAATCCTTGCTCCATCAGATGTACGTCTTCTGTTTCAAGATGCTTGCCGTGCTATATCACTGGTCTTTTTTAACCTTTATGAGGTATTAAGTACCATCTGTTACCATAGTAATGTCACATCTTACGCTGGCCTCTAGCCTGAGAGGACAAAGGACTGAGCGACAAACTATAGCTGCTTTGTACTTATATCTGAAACCCTTTTTGAGCTTATTTAAAAGAACATTTTGAATTAACCTCTTCTATTTGGGCAATTATACTGTTTTAACAGTTATTTAATGTATTGTATTTGCATTTATATTTTGCTGACGAGGCGTCAAAACGCTTTTTCGGCGAGTAGCGCTCTACTCCGGAACCCATAAAGGATTAGTGTTGAGTTAGCATAGTGAAATATGAAAGTAATTTGAGTGGTGGATAGGTTAGTCAGTTATTTTAATTCAGAAGATAGCGGAGGGATAGAAGAGAGAAAAGGGTTTGCATTTATATTGCGCTTATTACATCTGATGGGGTGTTAAAGCACTTTTTTCAGCGAGTAGCACGCTACTCCGGAACCCATAAAGGATTAGTGGTGAATTAGTATAGTGAAATATGAAAGTAGTTTGAGTGGTGGATATTAGTCAGTTATTTGGATTGAGAAGGATAGCGGAGGGATAGAATTTATATAGCGTTTGTTTCCACTAATGGGTTGTTGAAGCACTTTCTTTGCGAGTACCACGCTACTCCGGAACCCATAGGATTAGTGGTGATTTAATATAGTGAAATTTGAAAGTCCTTCTGGATGGCTGGCAGCAACCCTCAATAAATGCTCATCACTGTAGGGTTCCTAGTTGTATTAGTTTTACATCATTGGGGGATTCTGTTTACTCTGATTCACCACTCTTGCTTCTGTCATTGAGGCACTCTGGACCTCTGATATTCTTTTTTTTATAGCCTGAAGCTGCCACTGGTGCTACAGTAGCAGAAGGAGTGGCACCACAGGTTACGGGCTAAAGATGTAATTTGTGTGCATCACAGTTGATTTGAGTGTATACAGCCTAATGTACTATCTGACTCGAGCAGAATCCACCTTGACCGAGGTTGCTCCTGGCTCCAACCTACATGTAGCCAATATCAGATTCTGATACATTGACCTTACCACATAGTAGGGCCTAAACTATACACAAGCTTTTTTGGTGGCATTCAGGATGGAAGTTAGGTGGGCAGGCGGAGCTCGTATGCCTGGTCTTTAGGTTGCTCCTCCCCTCCTCCAAACTTACACTCTGCATTGGAGTACGGGCTCAGTTGCTGTGCAGCAAGCCTGCGATTGCGGAGAAATGGGGAGAATGCACGCTTGGTCGTGAATTTCCGATCCGGATAAGGGTGCTTTTTAAATTTGCATTGAGGTAGCCTGTTGGCAAGTCCTCTGTTCTGCCTCTTCTGTTGTAAGAGTTCCCAGCCCCAGGCAGCATGGATGACGGCAGTCAGCGGAGGAGAGTGCGGAACGGTCGGTTCCAGGCCACAGTTTCTGATTCAGTCTGGGAAGGTGACTGTCAGTGAGTACACCGCTTACTTGTGCTCAATCTTGGGTGCCTTGCTGTGCTCTCCCACCCTCCCAACTCACCGCTGGCATTGGTCACTGTCCTTTATCTTCTCTCCCCCTTTGGCCAGCCTCTTAAGACGTGTGTAGCAGATTCCTTAGTGAAAGCCGGGAGGACTCAAAAGAGGGGGTTTGGGGAGCTGGGGTAGATTCCAGTTGGCTTTAAGTGTTGCTGCTTGGTTGGCTTGGCTGGTAAATTGACTATGAATACCAATTACCTTTTTCCCTGTTAAGGGTTAGGAAGCAAGCCTCTGTTCCTTCAGGGTACGAGGTACTTTGCTGATTAATCGTAGGTACATAGTCACTGTCTCCCTTTTCAGGAACTGCGTTAATAAAAGAGATAGCAATCAGATCCTGAAAATGCAGATGGTGAGCTCTCAGCATTGTGATCTCTCTCGAGATCACAAAATGGCCAATGCTTCGCAGAAAGGAACATAAAAGTGGAATCGGGGGAAGCTGGTGTGAGAAATTCCCCCTTACAAAAGCTAGGGCATACAAGATTGCTCTAATTAGATCAGATTTGGATAAGGCGCAAGAAACAGTGGAAGTCTTGTCAGCACTAAAGTTAATTTCTCTTCCAAGGAGCTAGTGTCCCCTCCCACGCATGTTGAGCTTGCCACTGCATCGAGTAAGGTTCAGGCCCAGGAGAGAGTTAGTGACCAAGCTACAGTGCCCATTCTACTGGGAGAGAATACCTCAATCCCAAGTCGACCAGCTGGCTAATTCATTAATTTATTTACTGAATCAGTCAACCCAGTTTAAGTCGGGGTCAAATAAGGAGGCATGTGTAAAGGATTACCTACTTTTTCTGAAGTTCCAAAAGCCAGGATCCGAGAGAGAAACCCTCAGTGACTGCAAAAGATCAGCCCACTATCTAATCAGGTACTAGGAGGAAGGGGTCCCAGTGTGAACAAGGAACATATAGTACAATTCAATGAATTAATCAAAAACAATTATTTGAGGGGCGGAGCCGGGCCGGCGGCCAAGATGGTCGCTCGCGCTCCCGGCTCCGCCGGCTCTCCTCTCCCGCCGCCTGAATCCTTTGCCCGCCCCGCACAGCTCCGGGGCTCCCGTGCGCCGGAAGGGGCGCTGAGTGGACTCGTTCGACCCCGAGCGCTTTCCGTGCCCGGACAGCGGAGTTACGGACCTCCACGACCTTGGCCTGCGCGATCCTCGCAGCCGGGATCTAGCGTGATTACGCCGCCGCCAGCGAGAACCATGACGGCGGCCGCTGGGACCCAGGTGGCACCCGTCAACTACTAAACAGGTCAGCCCGCCCCTGAATATTTGGCTACAGCGCTACCCCGTACATCGGGAGGGCAGAAATACATGCAACTTTCCAGCGCTGGTTTGGTGTCGCCCCCCCACCCCCTCTCCCTTTGATGGACTTGCTCGCCCACTACCCGTCGCTGGCTACTTGGATGGAGCGTTGGTCGGCCTAACATGTACTGCCTACTCCCTGCATTTTAGCTAAGTGGGGCTGGCTGTGGCGCTATACCACCGTGGCGTTCTTTGGACTGTGGGGGCCCGACTGTGCTTCTCCGCCACGCAGTGGCGCGAAGACACTAATGGGTAGTGATGTGGGGTGCTGGTGACGCCATTCCCTCTTTATCGGACTCGGGGCGGGCGGCCCTGGCATTTGCTTCAGCGGCGATCGGATTGGGGGTCCTCCCTGTGCGTAGTGTTTAATAAGATGAATCCGTAGATGGCGTTGGAAGCGCGCACGGTGGATCGAGAGGAGTGGAGCGGATGCCCCCTGTGCGCTGCGAGGCTGGACTGAAAACGAACTGCTACAGAGGGGGCCCGGTGTCATTAGAATTGTGAGAACGCTTTGCTGTGGGCATTTTGGTTGCGAGACTTTGTTCATGTGGCCCCTGCTCGGCCTCGTTGAACAGGCTTTGTGGTGGGACCCTGCACAGTCTTCTCGGCGGCGTGGAAGAATGTTCGCGCAAGTACAACTCCTTGTATGCTCTTAATTGATTGCTTCTTCGACACCTGATTTCGCGGATACTCATCTAAGTGGAGTGTTCACCGAATATGCTTGACTACTTTCCCTTTTGCTTGCTCTTCCTGGTGTCGTGCTGTGAGACTGCGAAATGGCTTCCCTGGTTCTCCTACGCACTGTCCTTCGGATTTCGGATGGTCAAAATGGCGGCAGCTCCTCCTGACGGTGCAGTTACATGGAACATTGCAAGGCTTCCTATTCCTCTTGAGTTGATCTGCCCGAATACTGTGTTGCTTTATTTGCTTCCTCCTGCATATAATGTCTGCGATAGGTTTCTGACTCGGGACATCGATTTGCATGTACACTAACGACGTTCAGCTCCTTGTTCTAGCATGGGGAGGTTTCCATCTTGCCTGGGGGGCTTGCGGGGTTGGGCTGTAGCTGTGTTTTTGACTCTGCTTAGGTCATTGATGCTCTGCCATCCATTTACGGTATTATTGCAGGCGTTCGGGGCGGCGGGGGGGGGGTCGGGGACCTGTACTGGGGACCCTCCATCTTTTCTCTTCCCCTTTCGTGGGGTTTTTGTTCATTTCTTTTTCCTTTCCTTTTCTTACTTCGTGTGAATATTGTCTCTTTCTCTCCTCGTCGTCTCTTTCTTTCTATATTTCGGGTTTAGGTACTGGGCGACAGGCACGCTGCTAGGGGGGTAGGCCGTAGCCGTATGCAGGGGTGCATGGTGGGGGGATGGGGGTGGGGTATTATTGTTTCTTGGTTCACTTTTTAGTTCTATGGCCTTTATTTTTCATGTTACTCTTTTGGTTTGTCTCCCTTTTTTCTTTTATCCCCTTTTCTCAGTGGGTCTGATTAGAGGTAATTCTCCGTGCGTTTTCCTAGTTCAGTAAAAGGGTCTATGTTTTAAAGCTCTATGATGTGGCGGACAGGTACTGTTTGGGTGAGGATATGTAATGTTTGTTGAATATCCTGATTTTACGTCCTGATACGAATTTCCTGCCTATAATGGTCCTGTCGTGAATATCCTTTTCCAGGTGTAACCCTAGCATTGGCAAGGATAATTGTGCGGCATCAGATCCTGCCTTCTCTTCATTTAAAAAAAAAAAAAACCTTCTCTAATCCTGTGACCATGTTCTACTAAACTCTCCTGAGTTACGCATAGATACTGTGAGGTGTACTTTAGCATTGATCCTGTTCTGTATTGTTTGGCTGCATCACCTCTGTAGCTTTGCTCAACCGTGACGGTTGGTAGATTTTGAATGTAACTGTGAAACTCTAATAAAGGTTTACCAAAGGAAAAAAAAAAAATATTTGATCCGCAAAGTTTTATTCACTGTGGGATCCAGTGTAATGAATACACGTAGCAAACAATCAACTGTATTGAAGGTCATACAGTGCCCCAGGAAAGAGGAGGGAAGTGATAGTGGAGAGGTAATGGAAGTGGTGGGATTGTGTGACAGTAAAATCAATCATTTAAATGAACTTTTCATGCTATAATTGGTATAGCAACAACTGCCATAAAAAATGGCGACGATAATTTTAGAAAGGCATACAACACAAGGTACAATGTATATACACAATATTGGCGTGAGGTTGCCTCAATTAGAAAAACAGTCGACGTTTCGACCCTCTTATTAGTGCAGGAAAAGTTATCCTTGCTGCGGGGTCTTCATCAGGACCAGGGGGTTGGGGCAGGTAACCTAATGAAAATGGGTATAATAAACTAAAGTTAGAGGGGTGCTATTCCAGCCTCTCATTATTATCACAGCGGTAGTTTAAGCGTTAGTCTACATCCTAGTTGAAGGTATTTAGCTAAATGATTTAAAAAGGGGATTGTGAGTCAGTACACATCAAAGATTAAAATTAAGGTGGTACAAACGTGTCCAAAGCATGGAACAAGGTCTAAACACAATTAGGAACGAGGGCCCGAGCGCCCGGGTTTGAAAACCGGCACGATTGTAGGCAACAAACCACTCACAGGGTAAGGCATGTATTAATTGAATTACCTGAAAATAGATAGGACATAGACTAAAGTTCGGTCCCAAAGGATCATAGGAGAGCCTGAAGTATAGTGAATGAGACTATCACAAGTTGACAACACAATGAGTTAAAAATTAAGGAGGAAGACATATCACAGGGTAAGGAGTCCTCCGTGTGGTCTATGATTAATTAGGGCAACGTCAGTAGTAGAGCTGCACCTAAAAATAATGAGCATACACTGATTACAGGTCTGTATAGAGGAGGACAGTCGAAGAAAGTCACAGCATTATCCATTTGGATACAAACTAGTAATGCTTACCGATCGCGGCGTCAAGCACTCAGTCGGTGCTAGATACATTAAGGCATCGTGGGGAATTGATCCAAAGTTCGTCTGATGAGTCAAAACAATGGGACCATGAGAGAGCAAATCAATATTAAAGGATTAAGATGGGAGGCGGAACAGGAGGGGAGTCATACTCACTAAGTTAGATTTAATCAGGGAGCTCCGTACGAGGGCAGCCGATGTGTGCTGCGTTTCCTGGTTTAGTGAAATAGTCATGGCAACATATCACGTGGTGATCGGCTGAGCCATGGAGCGAGAAGAAAGACTACCAGTCCCGTCAATGATGTTAGTGGAACTGAAGGGGCCAGGCAGTTGGGAAGTATTACAGAACACGTTTAACATGTCATGAGTCCGAGACATTACCGTGAGAGAATAAGCAAATGCGAGACAGCATTCGGAGCATTAAGTCAAACGAAGAACAAATGTGATATCAGTATCATCTCAAATCAACCAATTAGTATATTCAGGGCGTACCTCTCGAACATGAGGGTAAGGCCCGTAGCACAGTCAATCAACACATACATTCACAGACTGTGATAATCACCAATGGAATAGTAGCGTACCTCTCGAACATGAGGGTAGGGCCACCTTGCTGAGACTCAGAAATAGTTGGAAGAAATTTACATGGATTTGACTGGGAAAGGGACATGTTATAGATAGGACCCTACTCAGGATGGTCAAAAGAGGGAGGTTCAAGTATATTCAATGAAGAGAAATTGAAGCATAAATGAGCGGAGAGAACCCCATCATGGAAGTGTAGCCAATTGGGAAAATGAACTATCAAGTTCATTAAGGCCAGTTTCAATTGAATTAAAAAAGTAGATCCATTTCAATTCTCGGGTGTTTAGAATGTCAGAGATATTTCCACCTCGTGGTCCCAGCGTTGCCTTTTCAATGACCAGCCATCGTAGACTTTCAGGGGGATGGGAATTCAACTTGAAATGTTCCACTAGTGGTGCGCCAGGGACATCACATCGGATTCGGCTCATATGTTGTAAAATCCGTGCTTTTACTTTTTGTTGAGTTTGGCCGATGTAGATTTTTTGGCATGGGCAAACGATGGCGTAGATGATGTTATTTGAGTTGCAGTTGCTGAAAGATTTGAGTTTGACTGTAAGGTGGAGATGCAGAAATTCTTTGGTCTGAATAGCAGAATCGCAGGCCTTACAATGGCCACATTTGAAATGACCAATAACTGGTGGTAAGTTCCACATGGAGGTAATCGTGGGTTGACTGTCTGTGGATAAGAAGGAGCAAACCACATAGTCCTTAATGCTCTTAGCCTTCTTAAACGCATGAAGTGGTGTCTCAGGTTGTTTGATATCATCAGATACCAAATGCCAGTGCTGGTTGATAATCCGTTTGATCCTATTGCTTTTGGTATTGAAGGTGGTAACACAAACAATACGGCTCTCTTCCTGGTTGGTTCTGTCTTGTGCTGATAGTAGTTCTTCGCGGGGATAGAACCACGCACGCTTGCCTGCTTTCTTTATCAGGCGTCTTGGATATCCCCGGCTTAGCAAGCGATTTGAAAGATCCTCTGATTCAGAGAAATAATGGTCTTTACTTGAACAGTTCCTTCGTATTCTTAGAAACTGCCCGAAGGGCAGGTTATCGCGGAGAGCTCGGGGATGATGACTGTTGTAAGCCAATAGAGAATTTCTCTCAGATGGTTTGCGATATAATTTAGTGCAGAGTGATCCAGAATGATGGTAAATCGTGACATCCAGAAAATCGATGGTGTTGCTGTCCGATTGGATAGTAAACTTGACAAATTGAGATTGTTGGTTTAGCCAAGTAAAGAAACTGCTTAATAGGTCATGGCTGCCGTTCCAAACTAGCAAAATGTCATCAATATACCTCATCCAGAGACCAATCTGGTCTCTGAATGGGTTCAATTGATTAAGGACTGTATCTTCTTCAAAGGCTGCCATGTAGAGTATGGCTACATCGGGAGCGAAGGGAGCACCCATGGCTACACCGGAAGTTTGGAGGTAGAAGTTATTGTCAAACAAGAAGAAGTTTCGGGTCATCGCTATTTTAAGCAAAGCTACAATGAACTCAGAAAGAACTTGAACAGGAGCAGGACGTTTCTGAAGACATCTGGCTATCACTGTAAGAGCTTCTTGTTGTGGGATACATGTATATAAGGAGACTATGTCACATGTAGCTAGTCTCTGGTTCAGCGGATCATAGGATATGCTTTCAACGATGTTAATGGTGTGCATTGTGTCTCGTAGGTACGACGGAGTGGACTCAGCAAGTGGTTTGAGGAAAAAGTCAATATATTTCCCCAATGGTTCCAATATGGAGCCACAACCAAAAACAATTGGGCGACCTGGAGGGTTTGTCATATTTTTATGAATCTTAGGCAAGGTGTATAGTGTTGCCAAGCGGGGATGTTTATTGTTCAGAAACTGAAATTCATTTTCAGACAGAAAGCCTACATCGAGACCTTCCTGGGTTACTTCTAGAATCTCCAATGCGATGGATCTGGTGGGGTCGGACCTCAGTAGTTGATAGCAAGTGTCATCTTGTAGTTGGCGTAGAATCTCAGATTTGTAAGCAGATGAATCCTGGATAACAATGGCTCCACCCTTGTCTGCAGGCTTGATCACGACTTGTTGGTTGGTTATATACATGTATCCCACAACAAGAAGCTCTTACAGTGATAGCCAGATGTCTTCAGAAACGTCCTGCTCCTGTTCAAGTTCCTTCTGAGTTCATTGTAGCTTTGCTTAAAATAGCGATGACCCGAAACTTCTTCTTGTTTGACAATAACTTCTACCTCCAAACTTCCGGTGTAGCCATGGGTGCTCCCTTCGCTCCCGATGTAGCCATACTCTACATGGCAGCCTTTGAAGAAGATACAGTCCTTAATCAATTGAACCCATTCAGAGACCAGATTGGTCTCTGGATGAGGTATATTGATGACATTTTGCTAGTTTGGAACGGCAGCCATGACCTATTAAGCAGTTTCTTTACTTGGCTAAACCAACAATCTCAATTTGTCAAGTTTACTATCCAATCGGACAGCAACACCATCGATTTTCTGGATGTCACGATTTACCATCATTCTGGATCACTCTGCACTAAATTATATCGCAAACAATCTGAGAGAAATTCTCTATTGGCTTACAACAGTCATCATCCCCGAGCTCTCCGCGATAACCTGCCCTTCGGGCAGTTTATAAGGATACGAAGGAACTGTTCAAGTAAAGACCATTATTTCTCTGAATCAGAGGATCTTTCAAATCGCTTGCTAAGCCGGGGATATCCAAGACGCCTGATAAAGAAAGCACGCAAGCGTGCGTGGTTCTATCCCCGCGAAGAACTACTATCACCACAAGACAGAACCAACCAGGAAGAGAGCCGTATTGTTTGTGTTATCACCTTCAATACCAAAAGCAATAGGATCAAACGGATTATCAACCAGCACTGGCATTTGGTATCTGATGATATCAAACAACCTGAGACACCACTTCATGCGTTTAAGAAGGCTAAGGACTATGTGGTTTGCTCCTTCTTATCCACAGACAGTCAACCCACGATTACCTCCATGTGGAACTTACCACCAGTTATTGGTCATTTCAAATGTGGCCATTGTAAGGCCTGCGATTCTGCTATTCAGACCAAAGAATTTCTGCATCTCCACCTTACAGTCAAACTCAAATCTTTCAGCAACTGCAACTCAAATAACATCATCTACGCCATCGTTTGCCCATGCCAAAAAATCTACATCGGCCAAACTCAACAATAAGTAAAAGCACGGATTTTACAACATATGAGCCGAATCCGATATGATGTCCCTGGCGCACCACTAGTGGAACATTTCAAGTTGAATTCCCATCCCCCTGAAAGTCTACGATGGCTGGTCATTGAAAAGGCAACGCTGGGACCACGAGGTGGAAATATCTCTGACATTCTAAACACCCGAGAATTGAAATGGATCTACTTTTTTAATTCAATTGAAACTGGCCTTAATGAACTTGATAGTTCATTTTCCCAATTGGCTACACTTCCATGATGGGGTTCTCTCCGCTCATTTATGCTTCAATTTCTCTTCATTGAATATACTTGAACCTCCCTCTTTTGACCATCCTGAGTAGGGTCCTATCTATAACATGTCCCTTTCCCAGTCAAATCCATGTAAATTTCTTCCAACTATTTCTGAGTCTCAGCAAGGTGGCCCTACCCTCATGTTCGAGAGGTACGCTACTATTCCATTGGTGATTATCACACAGTCTGTGAATGTATGTGTTGATTGACTGCGCTACGGGCCTTACCCTCATGTTCGAGAGGTATGCCCTGCATATACTAATTGGTTGATTTGAGATGATACTGGTATCACATTTGTTCTTTGTTTGACTTAATGCTCCGAATGCTGTCTCGCATTTGCTTATTCTCTCACGGTAATGTCTCGGACTCATGACATGTTAAACGTGTTCTGTAATACTTCCCAACTGCCTGGCCCCTTCAGTTCCACTAACATCATTGACGGGACTGGTAGTCTTTCTTCTCGCTCCATGGCTCAGCCGATCACCCAGTGATACGTTGCCATGACTATTTCACTAAACCAGGAAACGCAGCACACATCGGCTGCCCTCGTACGGAGCTCCCTGATTAAATCTAACTTAGTGAGTATGACTCCCCTCCTGTTCCGCCTCCCGTCTCAATCCTTTAATATTGATTTGCTCTCTCATGGTCCCATTGTTTTGACTCATCAGACGAACTTTGGATCAATTCCCCACGATGCCTTAATGTATCTAGCACCGACTGAGTGCTTGACGCCGCGTTCGGTAAGCATTACTAGTTTGTATCCAAATGGATAATGCTGTGACTTTCTTCGACTGTCCTCCTCTATACAGACCTGTAATCAGTGTATGCTCATTATTTTTAGGTGCAGCTCTACTACTGACGTTGCCCTAATTAATCATAGACCACACGGAGGACTCCTTACCCTGTGGTATGTCTACCTCCTTAATTTTTAACTCATTGTGTTGTCAATATAACTTGTGATAGTCTCATTCACTATACTTCAGGCTCTCCTATGATCCTTTGGGACCGAACTTTAGTCTATGTCCTATCTATTTTCAGGTAATTCAATTAATACATGCCTTACCCTGTGAGTGGTTTGTTGCCTACAATCGTGCCGGTTTTCAAACCTGGGCGCTCGGGCCCTTGTTCCTAATTGTGTTTAGACCTTGTTCCATGCTTTGGACACGTTTATACCACGTTAATTTTAATCTTTGATGTGTACTGACTCACAATCCCCTTTTTAAATCATTTAGCTAAATACCTTTAACTAGGATGTAGACTAACGCTTAAACTACCGCTGTGATAATAATGAGAAGCTGGAATAGCACCTCTCTAACTTTAGTTTATTATACCCATTTTCATTAGGTTACCTGCCCCAACCCCCTGGTCCTGATGAAGACCCCGCAGCAAGGATAACTTTTCCTGCACTAATAAGAGGGTCGAAACGTCAGCTGTTTTTCTAATTGCGGCAACCTCACGCCAATATTGTGTATAGTGAAGTAGTGTGGCTCAGTGAAGTAGTGTGGCTCAGTGAAGTAGTGTGGCTCACTGGTTAGAGGCGGCAGACCCGGGAGCAGAGGACGGCCCGGGACCAGGGTTCGATTCCCGGTGCGGCAGGTTTCTGGACCAGGGTCAGCGGACTCGATAATTCTCTCGCCTCGGTGCCCACTCTGATCAGCGATCACACTCGGCAACTCTGGGCATTAGCTTGCCTCATCTTCACTAACGGCCCCACCAGACCGCCGGGGATGCCTGGTCTCACCCTGGAGATACCCATCAAGGGACCATCTCTCAGGGAAGCCAGGAAGGGTTTCGCAGCGGTTGAAGCGCCTTGGGACCCTACGGGTAAGTAGTGCGCTATATAAATGCCTATACATACATTATAACATTGTACCTTGTGTTGTATGCCTTTCTAAAATTATCGTCGCCATTTTTTATGGCAGTTGTTGCTATACCAATTATTGCATGAAAAGTTCATTTAAATGATTGATTTTACTGTCACACAATCCCACCACTTCCCTTACCTCTCCACTATCACTTCCCTCCTCTTTCCTGGGGCACTGTATGACCTTCAATACAGTTGATTGTTTGCTACGTGTATTCATTACACTGGATCCCACAGTGAATAAAACTTTGCGGATCAAATAATTGTTTTTGATTAATTCATTGAATTGTACTATATGTTCCTTGTTCACACTGGGACCCCTTCCTCCTAGTACCTACTAAGCCCAGGTCCCAGTGACTACATTTGGGTAACCCCCTCATTCATAACCCACTATCTAATCAGTCTGAGATTCACAGAGTTGTATCTGAAGCTTCTTTGCTTGCACTGAGAGAAGGGCTCATACCTTCAACTTATGAGCACAAACTGATAAAGAATTTGTCGAGATTGATTGTAAATCCCTCTGTTGTAATAAGGTCCGATATCCATGGAGGTTTTGCGAAGCCTTAACAGGGATCAAATCAAGAGCAGGTGCAAACACAGGAAAGCCCTCAGGAATATTCTAAGTCATTAGTGCATCTATTGGAGGTCATTCTTGAAGAAATCAGAGGCCTGAAACAGTCACAGTAGGAGGAGGCTCCTACTGTACATCAGCAATTGGTCAAGATAGACGAAACCTTGGTGCAGCTACCCATCATACTTGCTGAAAAGAAAATCTCAGATCTTGAGGACAAAACGGTGATCCAAAATAAAAGCTAGCGACTGCCAAGAAGGAGATTCGGCGACTATCTAATAAGATTGAAGACTTGGAAAATGATGGCAGACGATCTAACCTACACTTTGTGGGAGTGTCAGAAGGTGATGAAAACCTGGGAGGATCTACTAGCTTGGTTCAGCTGGTCGAAAAATGTATCAAAACACACATTTTTCCTGACTGCAACAAGGATTTGACGATTACGAGAGCCCATCGAATTCCAGCCCAATGTCTCCCAAACATGAATTACCCATGTTCTATTATGGTTAACTTTGCCGATTATCGTATCAAGGAACAGATGCTGGATGCAGCAATAATCCGCAAGACATTCAGCATCTCTTGTAGGTCGAAATGTCATGTCTATTCTGTTTTCTGACATGACGATAACAGCAGCTCAAAGACTAAAAGAGTTCCTAGGCCTTCTGGGACAGTTTAGGTCTAGCAATGCTCAGGCCTCCCTACAATCAAAACTCAAGGTCTTCTTTAAAGGCCAGTTTCATATATTTTCTGAAGTGGGGGAGGCACAGTCGAAGATCCAAAGTTCTGCTGGAGCAGATAACAAGAGGGGCAGTACCACTTTATTTTAATTCAGTTTTTCAGTTATATAAATGTTCGGTAATATACTGTAGGCAAGTGAAGGTGTAAGTTCAGTTAATATTATAGGTGTTAGTGTTATGTGTGTGGAGTAGAAATATCCTTCTGCAGTTACAGGCGGTTAGGAGTGGCCAGGGTGCAGGAACAAGGTGGCAGAGAAGACATGTGGGGCTCAAGACGTGAGACGGGTGACACCCCTTCTACTTTGGGTCTGGGTGGTACCTTAGGGCACAGGTGGTATGGTTTTGGTTAGGGTGGGGAAGTGCACGAGTAGGAAAAATGAGCAGAACTGAAGAGAGTGTTAGTAAGACGTTTCAGCAAAAGAAGCAAAAGCCAAACTGTGAAAATAGTGCTGGAAGCTATGAGGTGATTGCTGGTGTACTGATAATTACATGTAACGCTAATGGCTTGTTAAAAGAACCTAAATATGGTGCTATGATGAATTAGTTGTTTTCATCAAAGTCTAAAGTGAGCTTTTTTTCAGGAGACTCCCCTCTAAAACAACTCTATCCCTGAGAACATTATCACATGCATATTTCAAATCTGCAGTGGCTGAAAAGAGGGGTGTGGGAAATTATTTGGCTAACACTATTGATTGGAATGTGAGCAATGTTATTAAGGATGAGAGAGGTAGATGGATCTGGGTTAAGGTATGAGGAGGTTCTGCTTTGAATTTTGTGAACTATTGTGGTCCGATTACCAATGTTGCTGAACCGCTGAAACAACTTCACAATATTGCTATGGGGGCATATGGTCTCTTGATTTATTTAAAAACTAGCAGCCCGCCCGACGTTGTCCGGGGGCAATCAGGCTTCGCGCAGGCAGTCCGCCAAACTTTACCGCTCCTCCCTGCGCTCCAAACAGCCCGCTCCAGTCCGCCAAAGTTTACCGATCCTCCCCTTGCTTGACCCTCCGGGGGCAATCCGGTATCGCGCAGGCAGTCCGCCAATATTTACCGCTCCTCCCCGCACTCCAAACGGCCCGCTCCAGTCTGCCAAAGTTTACCGCTCCTCCCCTTGCTTGACCCTCCAGGAGCAATCAGGCATTGCACAGGCAGTCCACCAAAGTTTACTGCTCCTCCCGCGCCTTTAAGTTAACTGCTCCTCCCCTTGCTTGACCTATCTCAGCCCGCTCCAGTCCGCCAAAGTTCACCGCTCCTCCCCGCACTCCTGTCCCCCGCTCCTCCAAGCGCTCCTGATGATGTCAGCACGCACGTCGTTAGCGCACACGGCCGGCGCTACTTCCAAGCGACTACTTTTTTTTGGAACATATATTTTTTAAGGAACGTATATTTTTTTGTGGTATATAGCCTATGTCACTCTGCAGACCCTGACAATTCCAATGATGTATTGGGTGTTTGGATTGGCGCTGTGGTTCCAGAATTTACCCGCCTCAAAAATTCACAGTTCTCGCTTTATAAGAGTAGTATAGATGTTAGGGGTATCCGCTCTCTCCCAAATTTGATTAAATAACTCAGTTGGAAAGGAGAGAAGCTTCTTTGCAAACATCTTGTATACCTCAGTAGGAATGGCATAGTTCCCACAGGCCTTTGCCAAACTTTGAACATTGGTGTGCCAAAATGTAAAGGACTAAAGACTTGGAGGAGGCATATGCACAGCAAGTTGGGAGTCTGCCAAGGTTCTTCACAAATTGGAAATTATTTGAGCTTTGTGAGCACAATTCATCTGCATGAATACGTTTTTTAAATCAATATTATCCAAGCCCCTTCATGAACTTTAAGATTTCATATTTCATAGTATAGCATATAGGTACCTTGGGTAGTTTCTACCCGTTAGGTTAAGGGTGTTACTCTTTATTTTCTATGGGCTTGCAACCAGTAGTAGAATTACTTGATTTAGACAATAATGTACTTTTTATTAATGAGCTGATAAATGTATGCGTTTAAGTCCAAATTCATAGCATTTTTGCACTTTACGAGTTATTGTTCAGTATTTAATAGGAAATGGTGTAGAGTCAGTTTCAATATAGAGTAGGGGATTGGAGTCAGAGCCCCCAGGAGTCAAGCTACCCCATATTTGCACTTTTATCGCCTTGCAGATTCTGTATATCCGTGTTTTCCTTGAATGTGTACCACTATAGCACTATATCCTGTAGCATTTCAATAATAAGGAAGGCAATATTAATGATTAGGTGCTAATACCAATTACTGGTAATTTTATTTATTATGTGATGTAATTTTATTCTGTATATTTGTGATGTCTTTAATGGCGTATCATTTTAGTATTTTATTATCCTGTTACATTTAGAGGAAGGTGGTATGAATGTGTTGCTGGTAATGCCAATTGCAGTTGCTGGAAATTTTGTTATTTAACATGTGACTTAATTGTATTGTGTTTGGCCTTTTTTAAACTAACTCTTCTCATTTCTGATGGTTATATCTGCCAGTGAATTCCTCACCTTGGGAATATCCTCTGCGCCATCAGCATTCGGAAATTTTTCGTAGTTCTCCACACCGACGAGGACGACGTCACAGAAGCTCGCGGCTCCGCTGATGTCACCGGAGCCATAAGAGAGCCTCATCGGAGTGATGACGTCAGTTCCCTTTTTTCCGCGCCGTCGACACTAACGGTTTTCTGGGACTCTTTGTGGTTTTGTGGCTACATTGCGTTTTTGGCTTTCTTCTCTTGTTTCTTTTCCCCACGAGGATTGTCGTCGGATCACGATGTCAAGGGTTGCGCTAGCTGTCGCAAGATGAACCTGAATGCTTTGAAGGAGAGAGAGGCCAAGCTATTCATGGTGAAGATTAGAAAGGAGAAGAGAGGTCGAAGAAGATCAAGGTCGAGGTCGGGCTCGGTTTCAACGTCGGGTCATGCTTCAAAGTCAAAGAAGCAAAGAAGAAGAAGAGGCACGGCTTTCCACGCCGTTCAGATAAGGACGCGGCTCCGAAGTCGACTTCTCCAGCTCCATCTCCTTCAGGCTCGAATCAGGGAACTCCTGCTCGTTCTGCTTCGCCTGAAGCTTCACCGGTGCATTCTCCGACGCCGGCTCAATCTGCAACGCCGGTTCATTCTCCTGCTCCGGTGGTTGAAGTTTCAGTCCCTGATGAATCAGTAGCTCCGTTGGCTCCACCGTCGGCGCAGACTCGCCCGAGTCCGGTTATGCCTCAGCCGGAGTCTGTCCCAGGGGCCTACCCACCTTTCCCGGGTACGGATCCATCGCATTATTTAAATGTGACGTATGGGGTCTTTGCTAGAGCTATGTACCCCTCTGGAGCGCCTTCGGGCCCCATGGGTCCTATGACCTGTAACCTTGGAGTTCCTCAGGCTTATGCTCAGGCTCCCTTTATGCCGTTTCTTCCAGCAGGGCCGTTCTGGCATTTACCGGCGCCAAGGACATCGACGCCATGTCCTTCATCTCCAGCGCCATCAGCTCGACCTCGCTCGACTCAGGCTGTACCTCCGGATCCGTGTTCGCCGCCGTCTCCGGATCCGTCTGAGTCGTGTCTGGAGCCGCCGACGCCGGTTCCAAGGATGAGGTCCAGGTGAGAGGCGCAGAGAGTTTTGGAGGAGCAACGTTATCGTGCGAAGGAAGAAATGGAGGAAGGTGAATTTGAAGAGTCAGAAGACTTATTTGCGGAGTTGAAGGAGGCAAGTGGCCTAGATATGTCCCCAGAGTGGGCGCTTTCTCCTCCTTCAGATGTTCCTTCTAAGGACGTGACTCCTTACCTAACAGTTATAAGGAAAGGAGCTGAGCTTTTAGATTTACAGCTTCCAACAGCTGGGTTCAAGTCTAATATTTTGACTGAGGTTCTACATTCTCCCTCTACTGTGATAGAGCCATTATTGCCTTTTAATGATGCCATCACTGAACCGGTTTTGGAGGTCTGACGTAAGTCCTTTTCAGCTCCAGCAGTATCTAAGTCTGTTGCTAGGAGGTACAAGGCGGCTCCAGGAGATCCGGACTTCCTTACATCTCATCCTTCTCTTGATAGCCTGGTGGTTCAAGCTGATTGTTCTAAGAAATCTTCAGGGGCTTTTCCTCAAGTCCCTGGAGATAGAGACTCTAAAAGGCTTGATCAATCGGCTAAAAAGGTTTTTTCTTCAGCAAGTATGGCCTTGAAGTCCACAAATGCCACCTGTCTTTTGGGACGTTACATTCATGCTCTAATGGACTCTGCAAAACAGCTTGCTCCTAAATTGTCTGAGGAGGACAGACAGAATTTTAACGAGGTCTTGGCGGACACTCAGGCAGCTGCACACCAGGTTATACAGAGTGATCTGGACACTGCGGACTCTGTTGCTAAGATTATGGGATCTTCGGTTGCCACAAGGAGAAGTGCTTGGCTCAAGTCATTGGAGTTCTTTCCAGATGTGCAGGCGACGCTTCTTGACCTCCCTTTTGATGGTTCTGGGTTGTTTGGTAAAAAAGCAGATGCAGCCTTAGCGAGGTTCAAAGACAGCAAAGGCACCGCTAAGTCTCTGGGTCTACAAGCGCAGCCTAGAGGATCTAGTTACAGAAGATACAGAGGTTTTGGAAGGTCGTCCTTTTGCACCTACAGGCAGCCTCAGCAGCAGCAAAATACTCTGTATAAATCATATAGAGGCAAGAACAGGGGTCGTCCTCGAGGTCGTCCGCTCTCCTCCTCCTCCTCCTCTGTCCCCCCCACCCCCCCTCATGCCACAGCAAAGCAGCCCTAGATCCACCATTCTGGATCATGTGGGTCCTGTGGGGGTCGGCTTACCCATTTTCTGCAAGATTGGGAATCAGTCACTACGGACATTTGGGTTCTTAATCTTGTGGAAAATGGGTATTCACCTTCTTCTCTGGCAGGAAGAAGTCCTAACATTACAAACAAAAAAAGGTGCAATAGAGGTGGTTCCAGAGCTGGAAAGGGGGTCAGGGATGCTACTCCCGGTATTTCCTGATACCCAACAAGGATGGCAGGCTACGTCCAATCCTGGATCTCAGGATCTTGAACCTTTTTCTGAAGCAGGAGAAGTTCAAGATGCTCACCCTTGCGCAGGTTCTTCAAGCGCTGCAACAGGAGGACTGGATGGTGTTCATAGACTTGCAGGATGCGTATTTTCATATCCCAATCCTGAAGTCGCACAGGAAGTATCTCCGTTTTACGGTAGGGTCGCAACACTATTAGTTTGCGATTCTCCCGTTTGTACTTACTACTGCACCTCGAGTCTTCACCAAGGTGATGGCAGTGGTGGCAGCCCATCTCAGGAGATTGGGGATTCTGGTTTTCCCCTATTTGGACGACTGGTTGCTCAAAGCGGAGTCACCAGAGAAGGCGCTACATCATCTGCAAGTGACAACCCAGCTGTTGTACAAATTGGGTTTCTCGATAAACGTGCCCAAGTCTCACCTGGTGCCCTCTCAGCGCAACCTGTTCATAGGGGCGGTACTGGACTCTACTGTGTGTCGAGCATTCCCACCTCCACAAAGGATTCTCAACATTCAGGAAATGATCCCTTTATTCTACAATGGAGCGGTCGTTCCAGTCCTGAAGGTCTTTCGTCTGCTCGGTCTGTTTGCTTCCTGCATTCTGTTGGTCAACCATGCACGCTGGCACATGAGTGCACTCCAGTGGTGCCTCCGCAGGCAGTGGTATCAGCACAACGGAAATCTCAGGGAGTCAGTCAGGATCTCCAGAGAAGCTGCAGCAGATCTGTCTTGGTGGAGCATGGAGGGCAATCTGTCTCAAGGAAAGCCTTTCCATCTACCTCCATCGGTGGCCACAGTGATTTCGGATGCATCCACTTTAGGTTGGGGTGCTCATCTGGGGGACCTGTAGATCAAGGGTCTTTGGTCTCGAGAGGAAAGGTTGCTTCACATCAACCTTCTAGAGATGCGGGCGATACGTTTGGAATTCAAGGCCTTCCTCCCTTCCCTTCGCGGTCAGTCAGTTCAAGTCCTGACAGACAACACTACCGCAATGTGGTATGTCAACAAGCAAGGAGTAGTGGGGTCGCAGTGTATCTGCAGAGAGGCTATGCGTCTCTGGTCCTGGGTTCAGGACCATCAGATTTGTCTGATGGCAAATCATCTGGCCAGTGTTCTGAACGTGCGTGCAGACAGTCTCAGTCGGCAGTTCCCTGCCGACCATGAGTGAAGGCTTCATCCGGAGGTGGTTCGTCACGTCTTTCGGACGTGGGGAACACCTCAGGATCGCCCCGGATTGGCCAAGAAGGGTGTGGTACACAGATCTATTCCACCTCTCGTCGCACCCTCCGCTCAGTCTCCCTCTCAGAGCAGACCTCCTCTCACAGTTGCAGGACCAGGTTCTACACCCCCACCTCCAGAGCTTACACCTTCATGCCTGGAGATTGAACGGGGAACCCGGAATTCTTTCTCTCTCCCGCCGGACGTGGTGGACGTTATTTTATCGGCCAGGCAACACTCCACCTTACTCAGGACCAGGGCTGCTTTTCTGCCTAAGGTGGTAACTCCCTTCCATCTGGGGCAGTCCATTACCCTTCCTACCTTCTATCCTCCCCCTCACCATTCCAAGGAGGAGGAGCGGATTCACCGCTTGGACCCTAAAAGGGCGGTGAGTTTCTACCTCGATAGAACTAAAGACTTTTGTGTGGATGACCAGCTCTTCATGGGCTTTATTGGCTGCAGGAAAGGTAGAGCGGTGCACAAGTGCACCCTTTCCAGATGGATTATCTTGTGCATCAAGATCTGTTACTCTTTGGCCGGTAAGGATCCTCCAGAGGGTATGAGCTCACTCTACCAGAGCAAAATCTTCTACATCTGCCTTGTCTCGAGGTGTTCCTGTGGAGGACATTTGTAAAGCGGCAACTTGGGCCTCCCTCCACAATTTCGCAAAGCATTACTGCTTCGATTACGAGGTGCGGGGGGACAGTCACTTTGCGCGTTCCGTCCTTCAGCACATTTTGGTATAGAAGGGTGGACACCCACCTCCGGGAGTGGGGACTACTGTGGGACTCTATTCACAAGGTGAGGAATCCACTGGCAGATGTATCCATCAGAAGAACAAGTTACTTACCTTCGGTAACGCTTTTTCTGCTGGATACAGTATCTGTCTGTGGATTCCTCACTGACCCACCCGCCTCCCCGTTGTCCACCCTTGTATACCTACAATGTTGATAATTTCTATCTTTTACTTTCAATGGAAGTGTTTTATTCTTTTTGCTTTGCTGCATTGATTTCACACTGTGTGTGTTGGTTTGAATACTGTGTACTGTGTATACTGTATATATTTGTGTCGGTCCGTCCGTGTGCCTCGAAGGCACAGAAAAAAAGGGCGGAACTGACGTCATCACGCCGACAAGGATCTCTTACGGCTCCGGTGACTCTAGCGGAGCAGCGAGCGGAGCCATGCTTCTGTGATGTCGTCCTCGTCGGTGTGGAGAGCTACGAAAACTTTCTGAATGCTGCTGGCGCAGAGGATATTCACAAGGTGGGGAATTCACAGGCAGATACTTTATCTACCAGAAAAAGCGTTACCGAAGGTAAGTAACTTGTTCATTCTGCTCAACAAAATTTTTTTTAAACGTTTTTGAGCACTGGCAAAGACCATTACAATGAGTGGCGTCTATGTTCCCCAATATAAGGAGGAAAACTTGTATGACAAAGTTCAATATTCCAGTGGTTTGAATACTTCTTTTGCAATGGAGGTAAGCGTCTCCTTCGCAGTGGTTATGCGAAGAGCAGCAGAAGTGCTACTCTTACAACACTATGTAAGTGATGACTATTTTGCTAACTGAGGTACTCCAACATGGTCAGGCTCCTTCAGTTCCCCTGTTACCATTTAATGGAGCCCTTATGGATACCCTTTTGGGCACACAGTTGAAACCATGTTCAGGTCCACCTGTTAATAGGCAGATCGCTCCTCACCATTGTCCCACACCAGGCAAGCCCGTCTGTTTTACTGTACTGAACACCCTGTGACAGAGAGTAGTCCACAAACAAGGTGTATCCCAACGCTTTTCCTTCCACACCACCGGATCATAAATCTAATAGAACAGAGACATTTTAAAAATGTATTTTCCCCTCTACAAGTTTTTCTTAAGGTCACTGAAGGCAAGGGTATTATTCTCATGCCCTCTGAATGCAGTGGCACACGTTTTACCTGCTGTTCTGGACACCTTCAAGCGTCTCTTACCCAGGGTATTCAAGAAAGTCGCAATGCTGCAAAGTATGTCATACGAACTGGCATATGCAGGCATTGCAGTGGGACCTCAAATACCAGTGGGCACAGCAAACGAGGAATCCATTGTATTGTATCCAGAGTTCGGGGGAGACTTCAAAAGATCTGCAGTGGTGGTTATTGGTCCACGACTTGGTCAGTGGCAGACCACTCTATCCCTCTCCTTACGCAAGCCAGACCTGATGGTGGTCACCGATGCATCACGACTTGGTTGGGATGCCATTGTGGAGAGGTGGAAATCAGAGACCTCTGGTTCCTGACAGAGACTCGACTCCACATCCGTTTGTTGGAGTTCAGGGCCATTCACTTTATATAGAATTCCTTCCTTCCCATCATCAGAGGAAGCTGGTGCAGGTGCTCGTGGACAACACCACCTCCACATGCTACTGCAACAACTGGTTAAAACATCTTGCAGGATCACTAAATGCCAGGGAGGATGAACTTGGGTCCCAAATGCTTAGCGGATCACAATTGGTATTTGCAGCAAGAGGTGGCTCTGGGCATCTCTCAGCAATGAGGACTTCCCTGGCTTGATCTTTTCTGCACTGCTGGGAAGGTGCAATGTCTAAAGCAGCTATCTCAGAGAAGTCCTTTATTGAGAGTGGAGTACCGTACTCCTCTACACTTTCAGGACCCAAACTATAAAGAAGACCAGGAACCAAGTCATCCTTGTGGCACCTAATTGGGCCATGAGTGTGCAATCTTAAGTAGCAGGACATTGTACTGCACCCAGGCATGAACAGTTTGCATTTCGATATTTAAAAATTAGGTGGCAGTTGACCTTCCTCCTGTGGTCATTACTGTCATCTTGACAGCGGAGCATCCTTCCACAAAATCAGTGTAGGCCCTTCGTTGGGACAGAGTCCTGGATTGGTGCTGACCCATTACAAGCAAAGTTGTCAGAAGTTTTATTGTTCTGTCTCTGCCAGCAAGGACTTGCTTTTGGCACTTGTTAAGGGCTACTTATTGGATCTTTCAGCCTTATTGGGGTGCCTTATAAGCCCTCTTCATTTACATCGTATGTCGTTGCAAGATTTATTAAAGTGTTGCAACATTTATTTTTTCCACTCCCCTTTGTGATGCCACTGTGGCACGTCAACAGGGTCTTCACTTTTTTTATGTCAACACTCTTTTGAGCCACTGCAAAGTTGTCCATTAAGACTTCTAACGTTGAAGACAATCTTTCTCATTGATATAACATTGGCTAATCACGTTAGCAAGCTGCAGGCTCTTTCTATCACCCAAGCGTCTACAAAGATTTTTCTGGATGAGTTGGTGTTGAGGGCCCAAACGTCCTGTCTACGGAAAATGGACACTCTGTTTTATTTCGGGCAATCTATCACCATACCTGCTTTCTTTGGTCTGCCTAATCCCTCAGTGGGAGAAAGAGAGTCTCCATTGTTTGGATTATAAGAGGGCACTACACTTTTACACTGATTGCACCAAAGAACATTGTGTGAATGGTCAGCTCTGTGTAGGGTTTTCTGGATCAAAGAAGTGCAAGGCAGTGCAAAACGTAACATCTCTGGATGGGATTGCTCTCTGCATAAAAAGTTACTTCACACTGATTAAAAACAGCACACCCTCACAAGGCATACCAGCTATTTTCATCAGGGCCAAAGCTGCTACAACTGTCTTGGGACGCGGAGTGCCAGCCCTGGACATCTCTCAGGCGGCTACAAGGGTGTCAGTCTGTACATTCATAAAGCCTCAACAGTCAGGTTCATTGAGAAAGGCAGTCTGCCTATTTAGTTCTGCATGACTTTTTGGTTGAGCCAGTTTACAGACCCACCACCATGAGGTACTGCTGTGGTATCTATTCACAAGATGAGAAATGTGTAGTTAGAAGTATGCATCAGATGAACAAATTCCTTAACCTTCGGTAACAACTTCCTAGTGAATATCTACACACTCCCACCTCCCTACTCTGGTAACTGGGCTCTTTTTTCATCTAAAAAGGTCTCTCTACAGAGATGCACACTGGTCATGCAAATCTGCCAATGGGCTCTGCGTCTGAGGATGTGGACAGCCGAGAAAGCAATTGACTTCAACGTGCATGACATGCAGCTCATCACGTCACATTTCAGAGCAGAATGATGATGGCATGAAGCTGCACTGACAGCATTCCGGCATGCAGAAGTACTGCTTAAAAGTGCCCGGATCCAGTCTGACACCTGGGGAATAATCACAATGTGAGATATCCACCAGTAAGATCGTTAATAAAGCTAAGTAACTTGTCCTTCTCTCACGCCTTGCTGTAGGAGCAGCTGCAAACCAAGCATGTCTAAGTATATATTCCAAACTGTCATTTGTACCTGTGCTTGTTAGGTGATCAAATTGTGACTGAATAAATATTTATCCCAACAGAGACATTAATGACCAATATATGTACAGAATCCAAAAGAGCACAAAGAATGACAAGTTTAAGACTTGGGGCAACTTCCGGAACAGATCGGTAAGAATTTTTTGTTGTTGGTGTCAGACCAAAAAATGCTATTGTATTGTGTGTAGTTTGTACACTGTGTCCTTTTGTATTATTCAGTTCTTTCGCTTATCTTTTTTCATTACCGGATTTTTTTTAGATTGTATATAGCTGGTGAGATTTTTTTCCAGACATAAAGAAATAGTTTTTTTCCATCTACTACAATGGAAAGTGTTGATTTTCTGAAGTAAATGGAGGTAGTCTCTCTCCATTATTCTCTCTTTACATCGGCTAACAGCAAAAAGGAAAACGTGTTACAATACAATTATGTGTTTTGAATAGGTCTCCTGAAAGTTAAGTAGTGACACGTTCTGACCACTATCTCCCATGCCATACCGAGTGCTTTTCTTCCTTAAGTGAATTAATTTGAACAACTGCGGCTTAGATCACCTAAAATGGCAGTACTCCAGCATAAAGCTCTTTCCGCAGTGACCGATCTCCATTGAAATACATTGGGCTCCCAACGCTGATTTGCAGCGTGCACCTGGCCGCCCCCGTATTTTAAAAGTTACCTACCTGAACGGGTTTTCTCTGATGCCTAAACATATAAGAGATACTGCCTATTTTTATAAATTCGTGTAGATCTCCTTCTTGAGTTGTGTGTGTTATTTATTGATCGTTGTGTGTATTTGCAAATGTCTAGCACTCCTCTGTGTTAAGCCTTAAACTGCTGGGCCACACTGCCCCTAATAGAGTTCTTTGAGATTGCATAGCAAGCCCCTGTCCATGCATAAGGGAACCCCTGGACTCGTTACACGGTATACCAGATTCTTGATATATAAAAAGCCAGCTTCTTACATTGGTGTTGCAGCAGTGGTATAGTAGACTTGACATTTGCTGTACCGCTTGGTTAATAAGTGATTCCACAGAGGAATCCAAAATGGTTTCTAGTTCAGAATAGTTTTTTTTCCACTTTTTTATTCTTCTACATGTTTTTAAACTAGCTGTTAGGGCCTTGGTTTGGCCCCTTTACAAAACTGTTTAGAATTTAAAAAGCAGTAAAGAAAGTTAGGCCTTTAGTAGTAATTAGCATTTTTAAGTTCTTTAAATGTTCCCAACTACTTTAAAAACTATGTCTGTAGAAGAACCCCCCAGGAACGCAACATGGCTCCCTATGAGAACGTTAGAGTACCCTGTCATGTAGTTTCCACTAATCAGTAGAAACTGCGAGTTTGTGGAAAACCTACATTTAGGATGGTGCCAGACTGATTCCATGCATCCCCGTAGGATATGTTGTCCCTTGGATCAGCTAGTTCAAAGTGCCACAGTTAGCCCCCCTGAAACTAGACAGGGAGTGAATAGTTCTGGCAACTACTGAACATGACAGCCCTGTTCCCTCAGGAATCGTGGTGACAAACCTAGGACTTTTTGCTTAGTCACTCATGCTCTCTATCGCTCAGAGAAATATACAAAGAATGCTCGAACTGACGTTTTTCATTATTTATTGAACCATAGTGATTCTTTTGTAGAAGATGTGCGCTGCAATGATTAATAGACAGAAGCAGACAAAAGTTGTAAGGAGTGTCAAAACAGCGAATAAAACTAAGAGTTCCACCATCCTGTGGAGACAGCTTGTATATGCATACATACATAATAGTATAACAATCTAGCATACTCCTACATTGCAAACCCTAACCTACGTGTCTAGGGTGTGAACGAAGGGTCTGCCAAGAAACCCCCTTCTGGATGATCTAACCCCTTTTCCTGGTAGGTAAGGATGTACGACCCCGGTCTTGGTCACAAACTGGAAACCCCTCACGGAGATGTCAGTCAGCTGTTAGGCGAAAGCTTCAGCATGCCGGGACCCTACGAAGTCAGCAGACGTGTCTCCTCTGATTGTATTCGGAAACAAAATGCTATATATAGAAAAGGGCATCCTTGCTTTAGGCCGTGATTGTGATCAGGTTGCCTATTATTTGTATTCTGCAAATGGCTGCGCTGCCATATGGACGTAATAATGAACACACTTGTTTCACGCACATGAAGACCTTGCACCTAATTCAAAGGCAGTATGATAGAGTTCACACAAAGTTCTTTTGTGGCAGGAAGGTCGGTTTTTCTTAGAAACTAACCTGAGTCGTAAATGCAAATGTGTGTCAAAAGTCAATGTGACAAAGGGAAGGCAACTTAATGAAAGAACCATGTACATTGGCACTATTTCCTACCAGGCCTGACTTGGGCACTTGACAACCCCACCTCGAAGAGCTCTGTAAGGCACGGAAACTGGCCATGGAACTAAACCCACAAAACCTCATCTGCAGCAGTTGCTGGCAGAAAACGAGAAGGCCTTGGCAATTAAGGGGTCCCCCACTGGTGAAGGTGAAGAGGAGCAAGAGGTGGATAAGGTTGACACTAACACAAAGCAAACTCAAGGAGATTATGGACGGAGTGCTGAAACTTTTCAGACACTCACCCCCAGTCACAGATCATGGGTTCAAACGGGAATGGCATGGGGAGCAAATAAACGGTGGATTTAGGCCAAGATCTCTGTACTGGGGTGAATGTATGACATTGTTTGGATTCTGTCCTTCAATTGTTCTTTTTGTAAGGTTGATACTGGCTCCATCACTACCCCTTCAGACAGTAACTCCACTGTGAGCACTCCTATCAGTGTCCTAGAAGAGGTAGACACTGATGATCTAGATCTTCATAAATTAGCTGGGAGGATAGCATCAGAGGCTAAACCCCTGGCTACAGAAAAGGAAAGAATTGAGATAGGCATATGCCCTATCGCTCTGGAGGCAGCAAAATTATAAATGGGGAAGAAGGTTTTGACCCTAAAATTCCCAAAGGGATTGTCCCAAAATATTCAGTGGGTGATGATATCACCAAGTGGTTTACGGCCTTTAGGCAGGTCTGTAAAATGAGACAGCTGAACAAGAAGTATTGGTGCTCTCTTCTATGGGAGCATTTGTCAGGAAAGTGTAGGGATAGGCTCCTGACAATGAATGAGGCATATGCTGCATCTTATGACCTCATGAAGGACACCCAGATTGATGGCTTTGAACTCACCACTGAGGGGTTCATGGTCAGGGAGACTCCGAAAACCCAGTCAGTCCTGGGTTGATTTTGTAGACTTTTAGTAAAAACACTAGGTGGTTGTTTAAAAGATAGCATTGGGCATGAATTTGATGGGCTTTATCGTTTAATTATGGAAGTGCTTCTGTTAAGTAATTGTGTTCATGAGAAGTTTTATGAATACCTAGTGGACCTGGGGCCAGTCTCTCCCCAAGAGTTGGGGAAGAAGGCTGATCATTGGGTAAAAACAAGTGTCTAAAACTAGGCATTTGTGGGGGTGAACAAAAGAAAGAGGCCATAAAATCCCCCCTTCCTACCCCCACAAGAAGAAGATAGACCACTCTGAAGAGCAAGTTTAATACAGGCAGCGCAGTTTATTTTAATTGCACTGCTGTAGGCGTTTCCGAATGGTCACGCATGAGGAAAGGCAGCACACCGACAGCAGTGCAGCAAAGAAACATAACTGCCGCTCACCGCCTCTCTAGTGACTTAAGTTCGTGTCAGCAAATGGACACATTCACGTGACACCAATGTCACTTGATGCAGCCAACCCAGATTGAGTAAGTCTCAGCACAGCTCTGATCAGTATGCAGCCAACGCACTGCAGCTGAGCTCCCAGGCTGGTGCGACCTATTGATCTGATTCAATTAAAACTTTTCAAGTCTTTAACAACAGCCGACAGCACTGCATAATCAGTGTGCAGTCAGTACAATGCACTCTGCCAGACTCGCAGCGCGTGGTCCACCCTGTTAAGCTTGCGTGAGTGCTTCAGGCAACACAAAAAGATGACGGACAGAATGCTGAACATTGTAAGGCATTTACCCACAGTACAGAGATCTGGGCCTAAATACTCTTTCTTTTGTTCACCATGCTATTCCAGTTTGGACCCAGACAAATGGGAATCAGTCTCCCCCGGCTCCCAATGGAAACATTCCATCCCGAACTGCCAAGCCAGGTCCTGCCTGGACCGGAAACAAGATTCCTGAGAGCAGTTTAGGAGTATCACCCCTCATCAGCCTTGCTTGCTTGAATCCAATGGTATAGTGAGCACAGACCCACGTCCGGGCATACCTAACCCACTTGGGGCAACTATAGCTTTTCTGAAAACTTGGAGTTTCAGAAACATGGGATCCCTCTTAAGATAAACAAGAGATGAGAAGATGAGACCCTGTAAAATCTGTGGCTTCTGGCTCTACTCGACTTCAATCCTGACTATTCTTTCTTCATCCTCGTAACTGTTCCATATTCTCTTCTGCATAACATTCCATCAATATCTCTGGTGCTTTAGTGTTGTCTGACTCTAGACTCATGTTATACAGATAAGGAACAACAAAATAGAAAGACTTGACAAACAACCCAATCCTGCAATATAGCTGTACAGAGTAAACACCGCTAGCACACAAACTGCGTACCAGCATTACTCATTCATGCTGTGTTCTGTAAACTGTACAGACTACTTAACATTTTGTACCAGATTTACGCCTACTGTGCAAGTCACACCCTTGCAAACACCAGAATTCTTATCCTCACAAAACTTACACTTAGGAATATTGTAATCTGGAATCATCAGCGGTGTTAACAGTACATGAAGAATTGCCACTTCAATTCCACAGACATAAAATTGTGTACAAGTCTGTAAAGAGAAGCTAAAAAAATACATAGTTTTTAAAACAGCTTAACTTAAACCTTTGAAAATGTGACTCGTTGAAAGCTTGGATCTGTAAGTAATAGGCATCAGGATCAGAGGTAAATATTGCTAACAAGAAATTATGCTATAAATTCACCATTCATTTGCTTTAATGCCAAGATTTGGAAACAAAACTATTAGTGTTTCTTGCATCAATTCAGTATATGACATTCTTAAAATGAGATAAAGAGCTGAGAAATAATGTTAACTTGTAATTGCTTTCACATGATAGATTTTACAGCTAAGTTCAATACCAGACAAATGTATGTTGTTGCTCTAAGAAAAAAAGACGAAATGGCGATTTTTCTTTTTTTTTTTATCCCTTTGAAGAACTGAAACGTTACTTAAAATAATCTATTACAGACACTATTCACCACCGTCCCAACTTCAAGAGTATGAAAGCAACATCCTGGACCCGTCCCAATCTGGCTTTCGCAGAAACCACAGCACCGAAACAGCCCTCATCGCCATCAGACATCAGAGCCATGATGGACAATGGAGAAACCGCGACCCTCATCTTCCTGGACCTCTCTGCCGCCTTCGACACCGTCTGCCATCACACCCTCCACACAAGCCTCCACAACGCAGGGATCTGTGACAAAGCCCTGTAATGGACCACCACCTTCCTCACCAGCAGAACCCAGAGTGTCCGCCTCCTCCCATTCCGCTCTAAAGACACCAAGATCATCTGCGGCGTACCCCGAGGATCGTCCCTCAGCCCGACACTCTTCAACATCTACATGGCACCGCTCTTCAACATTGCCAGATCGCCCGTCCTCAACATCATCTCATTCGCCGACGACACCCAGCTGATCCTCTCCCTCACCAAGGCCCCCACCGCCAAATCCAACCTCCACGAAGAAATGAAGGCCATCGCTGAATGGATGATGATCAGCCGCCTGAAACTGAACTCGGACAAGACGGAGGTCCTCATCATCGGATCTTCCCCCTCCGCCTAGGACGACTCATGGGGGCCAGCCGCACTGGGAGCTGCACAGACGCCCCATAACCACACACGAAACCTGAGAATCATCCTGGACTTCGCATTGTCAATGACCCAGCAAGTGAACGCTGATCCTGCTCCGGCTTCAACACCCTCCGCCTGCTCCGCAAGATCTACAGATGGATCCCCACTGGTACCAGAATGACAGTCACCCAGGCCCTTGTCACCAGCAGACTGGGCTACGTTAACGCGCTCTATGCAGGAACATCAGCCATACTCCAGAAACGACTGCAACGCATACAGAATGCCTCTGCACGCCTCATCCTCGACATCCACAGCCACATCACAGCCCACCTGAAAAACCTACACTGGCTCCCCGTCAACAAGAGGATAGCCTTCAAGCTCCTCATCCACGCTCACAAAGCTCTCCACAACACCGGACCAGCGTACCCCAACGAACGACTCACCTTCTACACCCAGAACGGCTGACCTCATCCCCGCCACCGTCCCCCCGCATCTGTCGAGCGACTGCCGTCGGCAGATTGTTCGTCCCCCTCGCCGCTGAACCTGGAACACCCTACCCACCCGCCTACCCAACCCCGCAGACCCAGGACCTGCTGGCCTTCAGGAGACTCCTCATGACCTTGCCGTTCACAGGTGAGTTGTGCGCTCTCCAAATCTTTTGATTGATTGGTTGATATTAGGTTCGTCCTGTGATGATCTGTGTGAACGGTAGCCAGCGAAGCACTCTTTCCTGGCACCCTCTCGCACCCCAACATGTTTTTTAAACTTTTTTATTTTTATTTAATACCATGCGGCTAATTAAACCAGTTCTGCGGGGTGTAGTATACTAATGAACCCATTTTCACCTCATAGTTACAACTAAAGTCCTTGCTGGTCCTCTCAGCCTTTTTTCCTTCCTTGATTGATAAAATGAGTGCTATTTATATTAAAATATCTGTTACTGAGCAGCAAGATAACCTAATGAGAGAATGTGCACTTACATGATCTGTTAAGCCTGGATAACCGGCTCCCATCGTTTCTGGAACCAGCCATATGTCCTGCCAAGACTCTTCCATCCTCTTACTCTTGGTGGTGTTACATGCTGAAAAGAATAGATGTGGATTTGGATTGAGGTAAACCCAACCCTCTTCTCCCATATTCACATGTAGGCAAGGACCCTTAAATCTTCGCTCTGTGATCCTTTATGCCTTGTTCCTCTTTTCGTGAGCACCAATCGGGTGGGCAGCATGTGCTTATAGACTCTTGTTTATGCTGCTGCACTTATGACAACTTCCCCTTGAGTGATCAGCCTGAATTTAACCCATCATGCTTCCGTCTCAGCAGGAGCTCTTCCGTAGGTAGTACAACCTGTCTGGCTACATCTCCCAGAGCTCAGTCCTCGTCCCATCTGCAGCTTCAACAAGATTGCTTTTGCATAGCTGCTTGATGCTGTTTCAGTTTCTTGGTAATATGTACCTGAAACTGCACCGATGGGCGCGGGACTTAGATGTCAAGGCACTCATGGTGCCTTAATCTTAAACTATATTAAATCTAGAAGACCTTAACCACTCCCCAGAACCTCTTCCTCCCCTTACTTGCCTCAACTTTTCTGAGGTCTTTGGCATTGTCAAACATACTGACTTCCTGGGCTTTTAGGAGTTCAGCATTTCATTTCACCTTGTTGTCAAGATTAATAATTACTTCTTAAAGATTTTTAATCTGTGCAAAAATTAATCAGTAATTCAGATTTACCTCTTTATAGGTAATCGTCTAGATTTTTATCAGAATAAGATGTAATCTGGGGTATATGCTTTTGATTGTTTGTTACAGTCGATCATTTTGATCTCATAATATTATTTGGCTTTTCGTTTGTATGCAGGGTGGAACTTATACAACTCCAACCTCCCGAAGGAAACCTCCCTTGAGTAAAGGTGAGCTGATTCGCTTTCAAATGTTTAAAACTGTATGTCTCCTGTTTTCTGTATATGTAAATATCCATATCTATACAGCCAAGGAGGTTGATTCCCTCAAAAACCGTAGTCCTATTACTAAGAAATAAAATGGAATCATGCTAAAATATGTAGTATGTCATTAGATTTAAAATGGACATTTGGATGCACTTGGCAATGTTCTTTTTTCAACTTTGAGAACGTAGAAAACTGCAAAAGGGCCAATGTTTTTAATTCTACCACTGAGGATCTTACTTTAGTACACTCGTTTTGGTGGTACAGGGTAAGGATGAAGCAACACCTTCCACAAAACATGCTTGGTATTGTATAGCAGAAAAAAGATAATTTTGTTGTCTGACATTACACAATAAAAAAAATAAAACTGCAAGTGAGTGAGGGGACGTGTATAGCACAGCAACACTAAACACACTTCCCCTGACTGAAGGGAAGTTGGGAAGTGCATGGATTAAGAGGTATGGATGGGGGGCGGAGCTAGCGAGCGACGACAATGGCTGCCTAGTTGGCGAGCTCCCTCGCTGCCCACACTATCCTTCAAGTTATCCTGCCCCTGCACCGGTCCTGGCAACGTAATTCGCTAGTGCACTCACTCAGGAGTGTAAGCGGCAACCTTGGTAGCGATCGGGGGCCGCTGCAGCGAGGAGAACTGCTGCTTTCCCGGTGCCGGCCTGACGTTGCGTAGGGCCCTGTTGCGACCAGGCTTCCGACCGAGCTTGCAGTAGCGCTATGCCCTCGGAGAGTGTGCGGGCTGCTGGAGTGAACAATGGATGCTGGCGGCACTGATCGCACAGAGGGAGAGACGCTCTGCCCTGCACGTCGGAACTTCCTCAGGAAGGGGCTAGAGGTCGGTGGATGCGGCACGGACTGCACTAAAGGCTGCGGGACTGCGGAGAACGGAGTGACGGGCGCCATCCCGAGAGCTGGAGCGGTAACTGGGCGACCGCTTGAGAGGGCTCCCTGCCACACATTAGTTCAGCTGGGTGGACGG
This sequence comes from Lissotriton vulgaris, assembly GCF_964263255.1. Lineage (NCBI taxonomy): Eukaryota > Metazoa > Chordata > Amphibia > Caudata > Salamandridae > Lissotriton > Lissotriton vulgaris. The sequence goes on along the minus strand of NC_141697.1, from coordinate 157,566,390 downwards.
GGACGGGACTCCAAGTACCCCGCACCTCCCCCTTTCCCCACTCCCTCACGGACATTGTTATCGGGGGCATTACAGGTCGGGGGCACACGGAGAGACGGGCGCCGTCTTGAGCGCTGGACTGGAACCTGAATTACCGCTACTGCCGGCTCCCCACTACACATCTGCCCAGACAGGGAGACGGGAGCGGGACTGCTTGGAGCGAGAGACATAACCCCCCCACCCATCCCTCGCACAGCTACCTTGGGGGATATTACAGCGCGCTGTGGGCGATTTCAAGCGGAGACTCCCTATGGTGCGGGGACACTGAAATCTGGGGTCTCTCCCTTCTGCAGCTGCTTTGGAGGAAGTCACCTGGCCCGCACACTGTTGTGGTGGATGAAGAGGACTGTGACTCCCAGGACCGCGCACCTCCCCCTCCTTCCCATACTCACGGACATTGATACCGGGGGCATCACAGGACGAGGACGCACAATGGGACGGGCGCCATCTTGAGTACTAGATCGGAACCTGCGTTACCGCTACTGCTGGCTCCCCACCACACATTGATCCAGACAGGGAGACAGGAGCAGGGCTGCTTAGAGCGAGCGACCTAACCGCCCCACCCATCCTTCATACAGAGTTCTTGGGGGATATTGCAGCGCACTGTTAGCGATATCAAGAGGCGACTCCCTAAGGTGCGGAGACACTGAATCTGGGGGCTGTCCCTTCTACGGCTGTTCTGGGGGAAGTCGCCGGGAGTGGACATTGTCGCGGTGGATGAGGAGGATCAGGCCCGGTTCTCTTTGCCACCCCCCACTCTGCTGGTACTGTGATACGAAGATTGAGACTCTGTGGCTGGGAGGAGAGTAGAGCGGGACTGGCTGTGGGGCTGACGCACCTTGGGACACTAGAGAGCGGACTGACACCTAATTACCGGTCCTTGTCCTGTGTGCTGGGAGGCTGCGGCTCTGGTGGAGGATCCCTTGCGACTGGACAGAGGGTCAGGTGGCGCTTGGAGGTTGTGTGGCTGCGGTGAGGCCTGCACGTGGGGAGCTGCGAGCCAGACTGCCCTAGTGGGAACGAAGGTGGTGCGACTGTTTGCTGGAAGCTGCTTTTGGACCACGGCCACGGTAAGAAGCTACACACCCGAGGGTACCTACCGGCCTCAACGAGTGCCCTGGTTGATATCAGGGTAGAGATGGGGCGGCCTGACAGAACAAAACCAAAACTAAAATTCTCAGGCAGAACCACGAAGACTAGTGAGACTCCGCCGCCACAGAATTCTGGTGGCGAGGGATCGACGAGTGGGAAGCCCATGGCCGAGCCTGACCTCCGTGCCTTTCTGCTAGCAATGGAGAAGAGCCTACAAGGGAGTATTGCATCCTTGGGAACCAAAATGGACGCACTAACGTATTGCATGGATTGCATGGTGGAGAGAATTGATAAACATGCAGAGGGCATAGACATGTCGGAGCGACGCATAGTAGAGGTTGAGGAGGCGCAGACGGCGATGGATACAGATCATAAACAACTCGGCATGGTGATGCAGGTCCTGCAAAACAAAACGGAGGATTTGGAGGCGCGGTCTCGGAGATGTAACATACGTATTACAGGTTTACCGGAAAGCACCCACACGGGCAACATGGAACATTTCGTGGAGGCCTTGCTGAAGAAGCTGCTCGGCGAGGAGGCTTTCTCGAATATGTTTATAGTGGAGCGAGCACACCGTACACTGGGTCCCCGACCTAAACCTGGAGCGCCTCCCCGCCCCATTATTGCAAAACTGCTTAATTATAGAGACCGAGGCACAGCTTTGCGGCTAGCACGGGAAAAACAACCACTACAGTATGAGGGCTCTGTTCTCTCCCTGTTCCCTGATTTTACTGCACGGGTGCAGGAGGCACGCAGACAATTTGTGCCTATGAAGCGGCAGCTTCGAGAACTAGGAATAGACTATGCGATGCTGTATCCCGCAAAACTGAGGGTTAACAGAAAAGGAAAGTCAACTATCTTCACAGAACCGAGGGCGCTTCAAAAAGCTATGAAGGACTGGAACAGGAGCGCAAGACGGGGAGCGACTGAGGAGATCTCTCATGGAGGGGAGGATGACCAACTGGACAAATAGGAATGAACTTCTGCTTTGCGATGGAGGAATGGGGTATCATGCTAGAGGGGGGGGTGGGCATTTGCATAGGCGTGGTCGTAGTGCCCCTAGTGCTGTTCTGGCTGTAAAGAGATGGAGACCAAAGAGAAGATGGCTTTACCTGTGAACTTGCTGGGTTGGTACCCCAACTGTAAGTGGGGCTAACAAACTTGGGGGAGGATGATAGGGGAGGGCATGGAAAAGCTGCTGCATCGTTTTGTTAACAATGTTGTACCCCTCAATGGGATACCAGATGGGCCTGAAGCTTTGGGTTGAACAGTTGTACACGACTCTGACGCTTCATATTTGCGATTCTAAACTGAATGTGATATTACAGGACTAACGATTGGACTTGTCCGTACCTGACCACGAATGAAGGGCTATATATTCAAATGATTGCACTCTAAGGATTAAGCTGTACATATTCTAGGTGCCTGTGCAGGGACTAAGTTGTTACTGGGGGGCTGGGGAGGGAGACTGGATTGCAGCACTTCATTTTACTTGTTCTAGTCTTAAAATAGCATAGCACTCGCTACCTACGCCCTGGTGTGTATTCCACATCTGTATTGCTACTGGGGACTGGGTGTGCATTTTGGGAGAGTTTTCCCTCTTTAGGTTTTGCCTGTCGAAAGCTGCGCACCGCGCAGCTTTTCGGCGCAGGCGAAATCTAATGAGAACAGTATGTGGCTTGGTCACCGCCTCTCTGTTCCATTGGTTAGCTCCATAAATGGAGGCTAGCCATTGGAACAGAGATCTGTCCGTCATAGCCGGAGAAGATTCGGGGGCGTTCCCAAGAATTTTAGGCTTTTGCCCACGTCATGCGGCTGTGGGCGGGGTTTTTTGTTTTTTTTTGTCGTCAAGGTTTTCGTCGTTTTTCTGAAGATGGCAGCCGGGCAGTAGCTTGTTTATACAGGTCAGGACATTATTATGTTCGTGCCGTTAACCCCCCCCTCCTGCTGTCCCTGTGCCCGTGCTTAATGCTTGTTTTATTCAGGGAGGCTAGGAGCTGTGACCAGGCAAATTGCTGCAAAAACATTGTGCCTTTCGAGATGACATCATCTAATTCTCATTCAAAACCTTCGGGTCGAGTTCGCGCTATATTAAAAAACGCAACAAAATGAAACACACAAAAATATTGTTCCAGATTGACGTCGAGCAAAACGAAATGGCACCGGGTACAAGCAAGCTGTAGATCATACAGCGCTGGAAGCCAGCGCGGGATTAATGCCCCAGGCCAGGAGGAAGGAGAACAGCTCAGTGTCAGTGCGCTAAGGTAGCTCAGTGAGTTAACAACCCTGCCGCACATGCTGCCAGAATGGCGCCGCGAGTCAAAGGCTCGCCTCAAACACATTGATTACTAATTCTGTAGGTAATAGTAAACTGTTCTCTCCAGCCGTTGAAACGACAGAAATGCGGTAAGAAGCGCTATACAAAAAGAAAGTATTACTGACATTAGTGCGGATCTGTGCAGACACACCAAAATCACCTGCTTGAAAACATGGTGGGCCTGACTCAGCCTTTCATCTGCTTCAGGTCAGTGACATGACTGCCACGTCTGGTTGGTATGACTTGTTCAAAACGTTGTGTAGTGCCTAGATACTTCAGCAGAAGTGACTTGTGCTATGCAAGCATGTGTTGTTATGGTAAACCTTTGTTAAGAAAAAGACCCATTGCGACTCTAAGCCTTCGATCTGAGAGCACTCGTGTCCTTGTGTAAACGTTGGTAATCTTGAACTGATAATATTGTGATTCTATAAGAGGCGTGTCATCTAGACGCTGGAAGAGGTAACTAATTGTTTTATTAGCGGCACTACAGGCTACACTAACGGAATGATCGTTGAAAAATGCTACACCAGTTCGCAAGTCTGGACTGGCAACCTTTGGGCTCCACTGTATTGTAATTGCATTCATATAGCGCCTGTGGCAAGGCGCTGTAGCGCATGCAGTAGATGGCCCCTGGCTTCTCAGTGCTCTTGCTCTGTCATTGAAGCCTTTCTTGCTGGGCCTCTGTCCCAGACACTCATTATCCTCTCCATGAGAAGCGAGTTCCTAGAGTGACTTCCGGGCCCCCGGTTCCAGACCGCAGCACACCTGCCCGTGCCCATCGGGGGCCTCTCACTCTCGCAACCTGACAGGACAGACGGCAACCCCCTCTCGCGGTCCCGCAGGAGCCTCGTTATGTCGGAAAGAGAGGAAACAGCCGACCCCGACCTCATTGTCTGCAGGAAAGAGGAGACCGGGGCCGCTTCCTCTTCCAAACCTCGGCGGGAAAGTGAGACCGGCCGCCGGAGTGACAGGGGAAGAGAAAGACAGTAATTGTAATTGGTGTTTCCCGGGCAGGGGGTTACTGAGAACAGGCTGGACTTTGAAGGCTGTGGAACACGCTGCTGTTCTCACAGGTAGCGTCGAATTTCATCTTCTGGTGCCCCGCACTGCCCATTTGTGTACGAGGACCCCCCCCAACTATGCCCACCCTCACATTCGCAGTCTTAACTCCTCCTTGTAGGTTAGAAAAGTAATCAATTGTATTCGCCCTATTAACAACATACTAGGATATTCATCATTTCAGAGTGGAACTGTAATTTTAGTATTGTTGGAAGAGCCCTCGCATCTTGCCTATTTTAAACATATATCTTAGAACGTGCCTCAAGTGGAGCACCTTTTCGTGTACAGACCAACAGTACAGGCAAGGAGGCAGTCCCACAAACTCCCTTTAGTGGAGGGGCGAGTAAAGTGCTTGCGGTCAGCCGAGACTTGAACCACAGGTAAGAGGCAGATTAGAGGGGCCCCTGCCAGCTCCGACCGACTCCCCGTGACAAGCCAGGGCGGTGTTACCAGACGCTGCCTGCTGGGAGAATGACCATCTGTGGAGCTTGAGGAGTAGGTATCACCCCATGTGCTCATCACGTCAGCTCCCCACGCCCAACTACCTTTACTTCTACTTAAACATGACTGAACGCTTGTATATAGCGCTACAACAGCAGTACAAACTCATGTGGGAAGGGGATTCATGGGTCAGATAATATGAAAATAGAGTCCCTCCGTGTGGGAGGGGGTGGGTGAGCTATAACCTTCGTAAGACAAACACTCCAAATGTATTCTCCACCAGCAACAGCCAGAGAACGTCCACGACTTTGGAAAGAAAGCGTTGAGCTATAGTCTGTTATTTTTTAAAGATTTCTGACACACACTCCAAAGAGCCTTATCCAGAGTAAACCACTCCGAGGCCTGCTAGTGACCCCCGGAGGCCTCTGCAAACATTGTTGGCGGGCTGGGGGGGGGGATGCAACCACACGCAGGAAGGAGCTCCTTTTACAAGAGCTAGTTACCGGCACCGCCAGAGTGCTGACTCTGCACTTCTCAGTCTGTGAGCCCCTGCCAGGGTCTTTCGAGTGGACGGGACGCTGGCATGAAGCGCTTTCTCTGCTCTCCGGCCTAGTCTACGGAGAGCACTCTAGTAAAAACACTTCTGCTCCATTGGTCTGGGCCTAATTTATTACACATTGAGTGCGTGGCTCCAAAGTATTTTTAGGGAGCCTGCTAGCGGTGCTGCATGGAGCCAGAGCGATGAATTGCCAAGGCTGCCAAAATAGGGCGTACGGTCGTCCTGGAATGGCTAGGACAGTCCCAGGTGGTCATAATCTATCCCCCTAATATTACCTCACACATTGCCTGCAGCCTTAAGAGACACTGTATAAGTGTTTTGCAGGGTATGCAGACCACCATATCCTGCAAAACGCATATAGTGTTTTCGTCTGGCACAAGTATGTATATGCTTTTGCTGGTTACCATTCAACACAGACCCAAATACAGCGGGGTCAGCTACCAATCCTTGACCATTAGACACAGGCCATTATATGCTCCTGCAGAAAGCCTCTGAACACGGACCGTAGTACAGCAGGATTGCTACCTACGCCTGCCTATTAGACACAGACCAGTGCGTGCCCCTGCTGATTACCCCCACCACAGACCCATATACACTAGGACTGCTAATTACCCCTGAGCATTAGACACAGGCCAGTGTGTGCCCCTGCCAATTAGCACCCAGCACAGACCCATATAAAGTAGGGCTGCTAATTACCTCTGAGCATTAGACACAGACCAGTGTGTGCCCCTGCCAATTACTACTCAGCACAGACCCATTTACAGCAGGATTGCTACCTACGCCTGACCAATAGACACAGACCAGTGTGCCCCCCAGCTGACTACCACTCAACGCAGACCCGTATACAATAGGACTGCTAACTACCACTGAGCATTAGACACAGGCCAGTGTGTGCTCCTGCTAATTAGCACTCAGCACAGTCCCAGGTCCGTGTACGACCCAGCTGATTACCACTCAACACAGACCCATATAGAGTAGGATTGCTACCTACGCCTGAAGATTAGACACAGACCAGTGTGTACCCCTGCTGATTAGCACTCAGCACAGATCCAGTTTCAAATATCCGCGTCTGCCCAGGGCCGAGTGTTAGCCTCGGGCCAGTCTCGGGTCAGTCTCGGGTCAGTATGCAGTCCCGTACAAGAGGAGGTATTGCCGACCACTGAGCAGCAGATCCGGGTCAATATATACTCAACAGGTTCAGACCCGATCAGGACGGTGGGATTGCTACCTATCACTGAACACCAGGCACATGCCCACTTCCTCAGGCCGGCTTCACCTGAACAGTGAACAAAGGCACTACTCCCCTCACAGATCTGTTTGGGCGTCCGTTTCCCACGTAATATCAAGTGCCCGAGAGTGTGGAGTACAGACTTCTGCTGCGTGAAATGGTGGGTTCCTTACATTCTAATACTAGATGCAGACACAAACGAGAGGGTTGTAACCTCCCATCACCGGGGGGACAGCCATACCCTTTCCGAAAACCTAGGAGATGTTACTGCAGAACAGCAGTGCGGACTAGATGTTTGGGCAGGTGCAGGCCCTGTACACCTTCTAAGTTCGTAGGGGCCCTCCCTGCAAAAGGGCATGTAAAGCCCGCTGAGGAAGGCTGTGGAGCAGGTAATGTAAATGACAATGCCATTTATTTATCTGTTTTCAAAACCAACACATAAATACAAATTTTGTCATTTACAATGCCAATAGCTCTAACTTTTCCAAAGGCGAAACCATTGCATTGTAAATGCTTGTTTTTTATTTAGTTTGCGTTTAGTGGATTCCCCTTTATATTTGATTGTTTGAGCTATTCCGAGGAGATTGAATGAGTGCTATTTTTGGGGGGGGGAGGGGAGGGACAGTTTTGGGGCTCCAATGGGTTGCGGCCATGTTGGGGCTGGGCAGGCGTGGGCGGGAGAGGGTAGGGGTCTAGAGGATTGCTTTCTGCGAGAAGATCTCAAAGTACATGAACAGCTGAAGGAGTTGGGGTGGGTTTGGAATAGGGTTTTTAGTTATGTTTGGAGTTTTATTGCTGTGCAGACACTATGTAGGACGACAACTTTCAAGAGCAGGCTGATGCTACTTGTTTCCCTCACACCTGATGCCACCTGAAAAGACACATTCGGAACTAGAGAGGGAGACCATTGCGCTGCTTACCTGGAACGTTTGCGGTCTCAATGACCACAGAAAAGTTAGGAAAGTGATACAATATCTGTTGAGACACTCTATCGATATCGCGCTTCTTCAGGAGACACATTTGCGACCTGACAGCCCTACATTATCATATAGGCGATTGCATAAACACATACACGCTGCAGGATACACATCGCACGCCCGGGGAGTACTCACATGGGTTAACCCGCAGGCTAAGGTGACGCTGACACCTGTTGTCACAGATGATGAAGGGAGGTACGTTATATCAAAATGCGAGGGAAAAGGATATGTCTTTCTATGTAGTCAACTTGTATGGTCCGAATCATGACTGTCCTTTTTATTTGAATTTAGCCTCTACCATCAGGGAACATTGCGGGGAACAGGTGCTCGTGGGGAAGACTTTAATATGATAAGACACCCCGAACTGGACAGGTCAGATGGTCCAGTGCGTAGACCTACGGGCTCGGCACGAGCCCTCGAAACTGAGATGATCAGGCTGGGTCTACAAGATGTGTGGCGTGATAGGAACCCGACACAGGGTGGATACACACACTACTCTGCGCAATATGACATACACACGCGGATAGATTACTGGTTGCTCCCTACTCCCCTACTATCTTCAGTGCTATCATGCCTGACTTTACCTCGTACGTACTCAGATCACTCACCGGTCCTGGTTAAGTTTAGAGCGTTGACAGCTCGTCCACCACCGTTTAGTTGGCGTCTCCCTCCATATGCGCTACTTGATGCGGCCTTTCGCGACGACTTAGCAAAATCAGCGGAGGAATTTTTTGATACTAACGTAGGATCTGTTGATTCCTTCCTCACAGTATGGGAGGCCTTTAAAGCTTATATGCGTGGACTGGCCATAGCTAATCACGCGGGTGTACTAAAATTGATTAGGTCTCGACTTTCCTCACTAGAAGCTAAACTTGAAGAGATTGAGTTGCGAAGAATGCGTGATCCTGGGCCTGCGCTGGATAGTGAGCTGGCTCAAACGCTTCGTGAGTACCATGAGGAAGAGGCCGCTGAGGTCAAATATCTAGGAAAATAGAGCATAGCCAGATCATATGGTGAAGGTGAACGTCCGGGCGCGGTTCTGGCGCGCATGGCGAAACAACGTAGACAGGGCACCATGGTGCCATTGATGACGGATGATAACTCTGGCAAGCGTCTGACTGATGTACAGGTGGCGGAGAGGTTTAGAGACTACTATACAGCGTTATATGCATTGAGGGGTACTGCCTCGGAAGAAAGTATATTTGATTATTTGACACACATACAATTACCTGGACTGACGACCACACACCGTGAATTTTTGGTGAGGCCGTTTGAGAGAGAGGAAGTGGTATGGGCGCTCTCCTTCATGAAAGCTGACTTATTCTGACCTTTTGATACCTAAACTGCTGATGCTGGTGGAGGAGATGGCGGAAGAAGCAATGATGCTGCCAACAACGAGGGAGGCTGTCATTGTGGCTATTCTGAAACCTGGTAAACCCCCAGACGACTGCGCCTCTTACAGGCCGCTATCATTGCTTAACGTGGACACAAAGATCTTTGCTAAGATCATTGCTAATCGGTTAAGCCCATTGATCCCAAAACTTGTAGCCCCTGAACAGGCGGGCTTTGTACCCGCTCGCAATCTGACTTACAACATACGGACAGTATTTGCGGCCTTTAAGCATACAAAGCAGGATGTTCCCGCAGTGGCCGTATTTCTTGATATGGAAAAGGCTTTTGATTCACTAGAATGGCCTTTTCTTCGTTTGGTATTGCGCCGCATGGGAGTGGGGGACCTTTTTCTACAACTCATAAACACTCTATACAACTCACCTAGGGCGAGGGTTCGTATAGGTTCCCTTACTACCGACTCATTTGCAGTGGAACGAGGTACTCGACAGGGCTGCCCACTATCCCCCCTTTTGTATGCCTTGGTTGCTGAACCCCTGGCGTATGCGTTACGGGAATACCATAGTCATCGCGGTATTAGATTTCCTACTTATCACTTAATAGTTTCCACATATGCAGATGACACTTTATTATATGTGCGGCACCCTGAAGACAATCTTTCCACGGTATTGCAGGAAGTGGTTTTGTTTGGTTCATTGTCGGTAATCCATGTTAATTGGGGGAAGACTGTAATGTTCCCCCTCACCCCTGCAACCAGCAGGGTGGATTCGGAATATCCCATACAGTGGACCACTGAGCCGGTACGATACCTGGGCATTAAACTGCACACTGACTCGGAAACGGTCCTCAGGGAAAACTATGGTGTTGCTGTTTCTAGATTAGAGGATGGCGTGGACAAATGGGTTACGTTGCCATTATCCCTGAGGGGGCGCATATCACTGCTTAAAATAATTGTGCTGCCTCGCTTTTTATTTTTGTTTAGCAACATCCCCATGGTCCTATCTGACGCATTTTTCAGGCGGCTTTGCGCATCAGTGCTCTGCTTGATATGGGCTGGAAAACAGCCCAGAGTGGCTTGGAGTATCCTTGTACGATCGTATGAGGATGGGGGACTTAATGCACCGGATCTGGAGCTGTAGTATCGTGCCGCACAAGGGGTGCATGCCTATAGCTGGATCCACGGTCCTGCAGATGCCCCGCATGTGAGAATTGAGACAATAGTGGCCTCTCCTTCTTCCCTACCTGTGGAATTTTAGTTTGCGATCTGAACATCATCTGCGCCAGCTTGTCACCTATGTACTACGTGCACGGCAGCCATTTTAGATATCATGGTCTCCCTGTCCACGATCGATCACCAGCACGCCTCTCTGACCCAGCAAGCAGCCTCCGCGCACCCTGGCTCCCCCTCCCTCCCCCTCATGAGCGTGACCCTTCTGCATGACCCCGTCCTTGGGAGTCACACCAGCGCCTGACCAGCACCTCCTCTCCTCCTATGAATGCCCCTCTGTTGATAAACCTTCCCTCAGCCCGATTGTCCACGCAGCATGAATACCACTCCTTTGATGACCCCTTTCCCCGTGTCCAGCTGTCCACACAGGTCTGAGGCCATCGCCTAAGCCGGCAGATATCATTCACTGCCCCTTATTGCACGAGGTCGCTCTCCTTCAAAGGACCCTCTATTGATCCAGGCCTCCCCACCCCCTGTGATTTGATCAGGCGCACACATCCTAAGACTCGACGGAACACTCAGCTGCGTGATGACCCCCTCCTCTTATCAGCAGGTTGAGGACCTCTATTGTGGGGATACATGGGGGTGGGATGGACACGAGGATTACGGGGATGTCTTTTCCTTTATGTCAATGTTCTGATTGTAATAAAGAAAGGTCACATGCCATAACCCAGTGTATAAGAGGCCAGGCCTCCGAGAGGCTGTTAGAGCACCTCGAGACGATACCTTGTTGTCTGATCTGATGTGTTCTGCTCCGTCGGAATAAACTTCTGTTTCCTGCCTTCTGGTCTCCGGCGCCTGCCTCATTGCTTGGTAAACTTGAATGGTACAAGGGCGGTTAGCGCCGGGCAAATCTTGGGAAAGGTCCTAGCCCTACCTTTTTCCACAATTGGCGTCCCAAAGCGTGGGGCCCATCAGCGACACGTGGATCCAGTGGGAGAGGTCCCAATGACAGAGTGAACGACTGCAACGATCGGGAAGAGCTCGTGTCCGATAGACCCTCGTCTGACAGCCGATCATCCGACCTTCACTAGTTCTGAACAGACCTCTCTCGAGTGATCTACGGTCCTGACTGGGAACCATCAGGAGTGCCGCGAACATCACGAAGGAGAGAGGACGATCGGGCGCTGGATCCAGAGGACAGGAAACCGTCCATGCGGTCCGGGTTAGGTCGTGTAAACACGACGAATTAAGGAAAACTGTTTTTGTTTGGATAATACTAGTATTACGCTTTGTTGAAACCTCTGGAGATTCGCTGTCTGCAAACGGAGAAAAACAACAGGCTCTCTCTTTGCAAACAGTGAAGGATAGGTAACGCAGACTTTTGTCCCCGTTGTAATCCGTCGTGCCTATCTTCCTCCCCCACTGTTTCCCGAACTGTCGTTCGTGGATTATTGTCTGGAGATTCTTTTTCTGCAAACAGGGAAGAACAAGGTCTCTCTTTGCAGGGAGAGAAAGAGTAGGTAACGATAACTTTTCGTGCCCACTTATTCTCCCCACTGAATTGTTTTGATTGACCGATTATTCGGTATTGGTTCGTTTGAGGTATTCACCGCCGGCAAACAACGGAGAATAGAAATATTCTGCCTAGTCTTTGCCCGCCGTGATAAGATAGGTAGTGCAGACTTTTGTCCCCGTTGTAATCCGTCATGCCTATCTTCTCCCCACTGGTTGGTAGCCTGTTTAGCCCGGACCGCTTATTAGAGATGAACCATCCAGCTCCACTGGAGGGCACCCCTAATAAGGACATGTTCACTAAGTATGGACTAGTCGCTATAGCTTACACTAAACTATGGCATAAATATACAAAAAAGAACCCTGAAAGTCAGTGGCCACTGATAGGTTCCTTTAATGAAAATAAAATAAGAACATTAGAAATAGCGCTCCAGAAGAATAAGACCACGCCCACTATGCTCGACAGTATCGGCATGTGGCGCAAAGAAACGGAACAACGAAAGAAAAGAGAAGAAGCAAAAATAGGGAAAGAATTACGAAAGGCAGCCCACCTAGCCGCAAAGCAACTAGAAGAGGAAATAAAAGAAAGAAAAGAAGCTACACAAAACCAAGAATCAGGGTCAACAGGCCAATGCCCTGTTAGGACCCCCTCTGCACTCTACCCTGAATTGCCCTCCAAACAACGGGCAAACGATGAGTTACTGCTAGGTCCCCCAATCATCTACATGCCCCCTCCATATGCTCCCAGCCAACAAAACCTGCAAGCCCCGAGTGTGGGTGAAAGTGACCCTAGGGCTAGTGCACCGGCCCTCACGGCCTCCGCACCAGCCACATTAACAACTTCGTCAGACGACCCCGAGGCTAGCAAACAATCATCAGCCAGGCTAAGTAGGTTAAGCAAAGATGAGCGGGATGGGATCGACAAAATAGCAAAGACATTGGTAGAACGAAGGGAGAGCGAAGAATACACAATGAGCATATATAATTCACATGCCGACAGCCACAGACGGCATTTCATCTTGCGATTCAGCTACCACACCCTGAACGCGTATGAAGATAGGTATCAGAGTAAGGGTCCCGCTAAACTAACAACACTGTATAGGAAGATTGATGTTGGAGATGGGACTGAACGTGAGGCGACGGAACTCTTCATGCAAATGCTTGAGGTCTTCCGCCACCTCGCGGAACAGAAACCAGAAGCCAAGGTTACGGTCCCTGAAACAACCTCGGCAGAAGTAGCCAATACTATGATGCCTATCAGAGAAGCGGCTCCTTACTGGATCCCGCCACGGGGCCAGGGAACGAACGATGATATTAATAATGAAAATGCAAAGGGGAGGGTTGTGTACAATTGGGTTTACCAACCATGGGACCGACAGGATATCCTAACCTTCAAACAAACCCTGCCCGATTTAAGAAAGAACCCGACGGCATTTTATACCGAATTAGGCACAGCCTTGGGTTCGACAATAATGACTTTAGCGGACATTGACTTGTTCTTTGGGTTATGCCTGCCAGCTGATGTGTGGAAGCAAATCCGGAAGGCTGACCACACGGATCTGTTTGGACATACCTGGGACCAACTCGGTAAACTAGATAGACAGCGAGAGCCTGGGAGTAAACCAGTGAAAGACATACTGGAACTCCCAGACAAACTAGTTCAGAAGTTAAAAACACTGGTCCCGGAAAGAAAAGTAGACTGGTCGATAGTCACGGCCTGTCGACAGAAACCCCAGGAAGATGTGTCAGAATACTTCTCCCGATTCGAGACAGTGTTCTCCGACTACAGTGGCCAAGACATGACCACCGCAACCGGACAGCACCTGTTTGTGCAAAATTATGTAAAGGGACTAACACAAGAAGTCTCCCAAAAACTGCAGACGAGTGAGAGTAGTTGGGGGGCCTCCAAACCCGCAGCTATCCTTCAGATGGCTCAGTATTACGAGCACCAAAAGAATGAGAATGATAGGGCGTCCGAGAAAAAGAAGAAAGATTTAAAGGAAAGGGTAATGATAGCCCAGATACAGGGTATAGCGGTAGGACGGGAACCCCAAAGGGGGAACTACCAATCAACCACCCCCAGAGATCTACCTCCTAAAGATCACACCCCAACATCCCACACTGGACGTAGAGACATTAGCAATGACCAATGCGCCTTCTGCAAAGGGTTCGGCCATTGGAAATCCCAGTGTCCGGTTCTGCTAGAAATGAATAGAAATAGGGATTCCAGGGATGTGACAGGTGGTCCGAGGAATAGAGTACAGGGACGAGGGAACCCCAACGACACCAACAATGACAGATCAGGGAGACTGAACACATTTGACCGTCCCCGACAGAACCAATATCAGCTGTCCGAAGGTGAAAATGCCCCCGACTTTGCATAGGACTGCCAGGGGCAAGGGAGGGATCCAGTCGAGCTCTGTGTTGACCAGCAAGGTCCTTATGTCACCGCTAAGGTCCTGGGTACAGAGTCTCCATTCTTGGTAGACACTGGGGCGACACGTAGTGTGTTATCAAAACGACTGATTCCAAGGGCACCCTTGTCTGGCTCACACATAACGTCGATAGGTTTCGATGGAACGCCCTCCACTAACCCCCTAACCCCCTGTCCGTACCTATTACCTTTGACCTAGAAAACAACACCACTGACGCGACATTTCTACTCTCCTCCAACTCCCCTGACGCCATTATGGGCATTGACTTACTGAAACATTTTCGAGCTACCATTAGGTGTTCCCCAGATGGAATACGAGTCATTCTGTACGACAACCCAGACATGCCCAGATCCCGCCCCCCACGACACATGTGCTCCATAACTGACGCTGACCTGTCCCTGCTTGACATCCTGCCTCCGTACCTGTGGGCCAAAAATGACTCTGATGTGGGGCGAATGATGATTGATCCTATTCACATAACTGTACGACAGGACGCTATGCTCCCGAAACTCCCGCAATATCGGATATCGCCAGAGGGTGAGAAGGCACTGGTAGCGATCATTCAGTCTCTGGTAGATGCAGGAGTGGTTGAAGAGGTGGTTAGCAACGTCTGCAACAGCCCAATCCTACCTATTGTTAAGAAGCAAGGTGAAGGAGATGAGAAAGCGTACCGCTTCATCATCGACTTACGAGAGATCAACAAAGTGGTTGTACCCCAATATCCTGTAGTCTCTGATATCACCACCATTCTGACCCTCATCCCGTCCACTGCCACCACCTTCTCTGTTATCGACCTTAAGAACGCGTTTTTCTCTATCCCCATTCATCCAGACAGCCGTTATCTCTTCGGCTTCACTTTAAAATCCCGCTCGTACCGATTTTGTAGAGCTCCCCAGGGGTACACTGAAAGTCCCAGCATTTACAGCCAGGCCCTCAAAAGGCAGCTAGATGCCTTCCAGCTACCAGATGGAGTGGTGTTGATCCAATATGTTGACGATATCCTTTTGGCGGCCGACACCACCCCACTTGCCACGACAGCCACTGTCCAACTCCTACACTTTCTTGCAGAAAATGGCCATAAAGTCTCCAAAAAGAAGTTACAGTTCTGTCAGCCACAGGTGACTTACCTAGGCCATCTTCTGTCCAAAGAAGGGAGGAAACCCGACCGAATCCAAACCATCCTAGACACCCCCATCCCAAAAACACAAAAGCAGGTCCGCTCTTTGGTTGGCCTAACCTCTTTTTGCAGACAGTGGTTGCCTAATTACAGCCTCATTGTGAAACCATTACTTGCCCTGCTGACCAAAGATGTCCCCTCCCCGCTTCCTTGGACCGCTGAGTGTCAAGCCTCCTTTAAGGAATTACGGGATGCACTCTGCTCAGCGCCTGTCCTAGGAACCCCGGATTACTCCAAACCCTTCTCCCTCTTCACCCACGAAAGGGAGGGATGCGCATTGTCTGTCCTAACTCAATCAATTGGTCCTAAGCAGCGCCCTTGTGCCTACTTCTCCGCCACTCTTGATCCTGTAGCCAGAGCTTTGCCTGCCTGCCTTCGAGCAGTAGCCGCCGCTGCTGTCTCTATCCGTCAGAGCGAGGGAATTGTACTTTCCAACTCCCTCACAGTGCTAGTACCCCATGCAGTCGACACCCTCTTGAACCAGACCAAGACCCAACACCTGACTAGCGCACGACTGACAGGGTATGAGTTGACTCTGCTTGCACCCCACATCACACTAAAGAGATGCACGACTTTGAACCCTGCCACATTGTTACCCCTGCCTGAAAATGACCCCGACATTCCTCCCATCCACGACTGTGTGACCCTCACGGACGAACAAACTAGGAGTAGGGTTGACCTCCGAGACACTGCTTTTCCTGACCCCGATGGAGAGCTATGGGTAGACGGCTCATGCATCAAACTCCCAGATGGCACCACTTCAGCTGCCTATGCAGTAACGACAGCCCGAACAGTAGTTGAGACAGCCTGCATCACACAACGATCTGCCCAGGCAGCAGAGCTGATAGCCCTCACCCGAGCATGCATCATAGCCGCAGGGACCACCACGAACGTATATACGGACAGCCAGTATGCCTTCGGAGTGGTCCACCATTTTGGGCTCCTGTGGAGGGAGAGGGGATTCCTGACGTCCCACGGCACCCTGATCCTCCACGGAGATCTAGTCTCCGCTCTGATTGAAGCAGTTCTCCTCCCCAAACGATTAGCGGTGATAAAATGTCAGGCACACAAAAGGGTGACAGACTTGGTCGGACAAGGGAATGCATTGGCCGACATCACTGCACGAACCACAGCTGAGAATAGGACGGTGACACGCATGTACATGACCAGGTCACAAGCAGAAACATGGAGTGACACAAGGATAATGATCAGAGACATACAGTCGGCCAGCACCCCTCACGAGCTGACTAAGTGGGCAAGGGTGGGTTTGAAGGATGAGGAGGGCTGTTGGCGAACGAAGGATGCAAGCAAATGGTTGCTGCCCGACTCATATCTGATTCCCATACTGACAATGGCTCACTCCCCCGCACACATAGGATCTGCACCCATGATCGAACTCATTTCCAAAGTCTGGCATAACGACAAAATCCCTGACTCAGCCAGACGCCTAGTTCAGCAGTGCCTTATCTGTCTGCAACACAACCCCGGGAAAGGAACTGTAGTACCCCGGGGAGGGTTTGGGACCCCCAATCACCCCTTCGAGGTCCTTCAGATGGACTACATCCAACTAGAGAGATGCCAAAGCCTGAAGTATGTACTAGTCATCGTGTGTGCCTTCAGCAAATGGGTAGAAGCCTATCCAACCCGTGACAACACTGCCATGACTACTGCCAAGGTACTACTGAAGGAATTCTTCCCTCGCTATGGCCTTTGTCGAATTCTATGGAGCGACAATGGCCCCCACTTCATAGCTGAGGTTATCCAATTAATCCTAAAGGGGTTGGGGGTGAAGCAACGATTTCATGCGGTCTTCCACCCCCAATCCGCCGGTCTAGTGGAACGCCATAATGCCACACTGAAGCTGAAACTGGCAAAAATAGTGGCCACCACTGGACTTAACTGGCCGGATGCCCTCCCACTGGCATTGTTATCGATGCGCTCCACTCCCACCAAGCACCATTTGACCCCCTACGAGGTCGTGTTTGGGCGACCGATGAATCTCTGGACTGCTCCCAAACCGACCTCCATTCATGACGTCCCGGACGTCCTACTGTCTGATTATTTGTGCAAGTTAACTAAAACATTGTCTGTCATTCATCAACAGGTGCAGCAGGCCATCCCCGATGCTTCCAGGGGCCCCGGCCATGACATCCAACCGGGAGATTTCGTGTTGATACGAAATTTCCAGCGAACCAAGAGTCTGGAACCTCGGTGGACGGGCCCCTGGCAAGTGCTGATCACCACCCGAACGGCACTCCGAGTGGAGGGGAAGAAGCACTGGCTGCACGCGCATCATTGCCGGAAGGTCTCTGCGAACCTGGCTACGACAGAAAACGTCAACACCCAAGAAGAGCTCCTGAGCAAAGACCGACCGATATTGGACTGTTATCCCGATACTGAGGCACTCGAACTTGCAAAATTCTCTGATCCCACTGTGCCATCCAGAGAAGGGTATTTCCTGCGTCGAAAGGAGGGAGTTTCGGCTAAGTAGGCCACGGACTAAGTTAAATCTCAGAACGGTGACCTAAACACAATCAAGGGTTACCGGAAGAGAAGCTAAACGAAGTCTGTGGTTCTGCCCACTACCGAGCCCCTTGAAGGTGATGGAAGCGCCAGATAAGAAGATGATGGAAGCGCCAGATAAGAAGATGATGGAAGCAACAGGAAATACCCAGTATAGAAATCCAAAAACTGACAACTTGCACAAATCAAAGACAATTGCACTCTTCATTGTCTTCCTCTTCTGCCTCCTCCTCATGACCTCCTTCTGGATTCTGGAGGAAAGCACACCGGCTCATGAGGCATTGCTACCTACTGCACAGCCAACACCCCTGAAAGAGCATCACCTAATCTCTCTGTCGCCTCAGCTCCGAGAAAGGCGCAGGGAATTCTGGAACAATTCCTTCGTGCAACTGTTGCACCAACACAACCTTGCTGCGAATGCTACGAACTGTTGGATCTGCGGGTTGCTCCCGCATGCCACTGGACACTCCATCCCCTTCATCCCTTCACCCTTCTCAGTTCACGGCTCTTGCCTCGCCTGGTTGATCCTCATGCAAGAGAGCCACAAGGACAACGCCACCTCCAGCCGGACAGTGTCACACTTCTACTCTGGGTTCTGGCTGAACAAAACAGGAAAGACCCCTGCTGCCCTGTGTCCTGCGCTCGCAGGCGCCACCTTCATCAAAGACATTCCAGCCAAAGAACGAGTCGAAGTACAGGTGCTCCACAATCCAGCCAGAACCACCTTCACTCATCTGCAAAAACAAACTACCGCCACTCTAACTGTGGCCCTGTCTGTTATCAATGTCACAGGTCTCGTGTGTCTCGAAGGCCATGGAACGCAGCTGGTGGGTCACAGCGCCTGCCGAATCACCAGAACATTGGACTCAGCTGACCCCCCTTCCTTTGTTGCTTCTCCGAACATGTACTTTGTGTGTGGCACCAAAGCTTACACCTGGCTCCCGAAGGGTTGGAGGGGTATCTGTTACATTGCCTTCGTTCTTCCACCCACATATGTAGCCCCTGCCAACCATCACCGGCAGAGGCGTGCAGATGACCTTGGACAAACCGACTCCACCGGAGCACAGTTCCTGGATGCAGCAAAGGGTCTTGTTCCTCTGTGGGGCCCAATGGCAAACAGCCGTGCTATCCGACACCTGACCCAGGCAGTAGAAACAACGATCAACATCACGGCTGGCATCCTCGCCAACAACACTGCGGAGCTTCAGGCGGTCCGCCTCGTGACCCTTCAAAATCGTCTTGTCCTAGACGTGGTCCTAGCCGACCGAGGAGGAGCATGCCGCATCATCGGATCCAGCTGCTGCACCTACGTGCCAGACAACTCGCCTTCAGTCTACAAAGCCATTGAACACCTCCACAGACTGTCCTCCGAGGTTCACCAAGAACAGGAAGGATGGTCGCTTGGGAGCTGGTTTTGGGACACTTTGAAGAATTGGGGTTGGAAGTTGTTTTCCTTCGTGCTGATACCTGTTGTGATATTATGTGGGTGTTGCTTAGGTATCCAATGTCTGCCACCTTTGTGCGGCCTTGTTTCTAACTGTATGTGCCCAAAGACTTTGGACTTCCGAAATGAGCACATGAGCCCCCTCTATGACGTAGAAATACGTGGCCTTATGGGGATAAATCCGAACTGACAAGTTGGCGAGACATGTTAAAAGGGAGGACTGTGGAATTTTAGTTTGCGATCTGAACATCATCTGCGCCAGCTTGTCACCTATGTACTACGTGCACGGCAGCCATTTTAGATATCATGGTCTCCCTGTCCACGATCGATCACCAGCACGCCTCTCTGACCCAGCAAGCAGCCTCCGCGCACCCTGGCTCCCCCTCCCTCCCCCTCATGAGCGTGACCCTTCTGCATGACCCCGTCCTTGGGAGTCACACCAGCGCCTGACCAGCACCTCCTCTCCTCCTATGAATGCCCCTCTGTTGATAAACCTTCCCTCAGCCCGATTGTCCACGCAGCATGAATACCACTCCTTTGATGACCCCTTTCCCCGTGTCCAGCTGTCCACACAGGTCTGAGGCCATCGCCTAAGCCGGCAGATATCATTCACTGCCCCTTATTGCACGAGGTCGCTCTCCTTCAAAGGACCCTCTATTGATCTAGGCCTCCCCACCCCCTGTGATTTGATCAGGCGCACACATCCTAAGACTCGACGGAACACTCAGCTGCGTGATGACCCCCTCCTCTTATCAGCAGGTTGAGGACCTCTATTGTGGGGATACATGGGGGTGGGATGGACACGAGGATTACGGGGATGTCTTTTCCTTTATGTCAATGTTCTGATTGTAATAAAGAAAGGTCACATGCCATAACCCAGTGTATAAGAGGCCAGGCCTCCGAGAGGCTGTTAGAGCACCTCGAGACGATACCTTGTTGTCTGATCTGATGTGTTCTGCTCCGTCGGAATAAACTTCTGTTTCCTGCCTTCTGGTCTCCGGCGCCTGCCTCATTGCTTGGTAAACTTGAATGGTACAAGGGCGGTTAGCGCCGGGCAAATCTTGGGAAAGGTCCTAGCCCTACCTTTTTCCACATACCGGCGTTGATATCCCGACCAAGGGATTGGCGTACGGGCATCCTTGACTCAATGAACACAGTAACACACGCATGGTATCATCTTATGGACGCTCAGGCTTGCTCGCTGCTATACGCTCCTGGAGCTGAGCTGGCGTGGTGTTTGTGGCTAACCCCCTGCGGAGAGAAGGTGGTGATAGGAGCTTTATCGACACTGAATGTCAGCACAATGGGAGATCTATTCCTTGCTGAGAAGGCTTGTACATGGGAAGACCTTCGGCCTCAGGAGGGAGCAGGGGCTCAGCTACTTCCCCGTTTCCAGTTTCACCGGGTTCGCCATGCACTGAGAGGTTGCTGGGTGAAGACATGGCAGAGCCACAAACGGTTTTGGCATATGGCTATATAGTCAAAGCCAAAGCTTCAACTAAATTACTTACTAATCTTTACCGTATCACCCTTGCCGAGAGAACGTCAGACTATTCGAAACCGCGCCTGGCTTGGCAGACTGATCTAGACGTCTAACTATCAGAGGATGTGTGGAAGTTTTGCTGCACTAATGTACGTAAGGTTTCCCTTAACGGCAGGCATAGGCTACTACATTTTAAATTTTTAAACAGAGTTTATTACACCCCTGAAAGAATATTTAGATACGGCTTACGGGACAACCCGCGATGTGCGAGATGCAGTGCCTTGACAGCGGACTTTCTTCACCTGGCTTGGTTGTGCCCAGGGGTAGTGGGCTTTTGGCGTCTGGTCTATAATGAAGTAAACAGAGTCACTGGTTTGACACTGTCGCCGTCCCCCCTGCTCGCCTTATTGGGATACTTTAAAGATGTACCGCCGACTGCACGCAGATTGGTGGACATGGCCTTTATAGTTGCCAAACGATGTGTAGCACTGAACTGGATGAAAGGGCCGACGCCCACATTAACTCGCTGGTCAGACGATATGTTATACTGTTGTACACAATCGGAGCACTATAGCGAATTGCTGCCACCAAGAAATAGGCCTAAAAACTATTGGGTGATATACCTGGAGCGCAGGCAAATTGGGGAGGAGGGAGCACAGAGAGACACACAATCCCCACCGCACACACAGGATGCATGACAGGAAGTACTGCCTCACGTAGCTTGGGTTCTTAGATGCGGGCAGCGTAAACGGTGTCTTGGAAATGTGAACATATTGTGTATATTGTGTGGCAAGGGAGGAGTGAGAAATAGGACGCTTTTTCAATTAATACAATACATGCTGGCCGATTTTTGTACAAATTACGTTTGAAATGTGACTGCACATGTTTCTTTGATTGTATGTTTAAGAAATGCCAATAATAAAAAAAAAGAGTATAAGAGAAAAAGAGAGGGGGACAGAGAGACAGGGACAGGAAAGGGTAAACATACCTAGAAAAACCATATAAGGGTGAGGGGGTGAAACCATATAGAACAGACGACACACCCAAGCTTGATGGAACGACGGACGGAAGAGGACTGTATCACCTGTGACGAAGAGACAAGGCGTGCACGAACATCAACAGATCTGCAAGGAAGGAGAAAAATGCAAAAAGTATAACAGGGAATTATAATGAAATAATCAGAAGCATCTTAACAAACTATTTGGAACTAATCAACTGTATACTAAAACATTTGCATGGTAATAAGAGAGAAGAAAAAAAGAGTTAACATTAAAAGTTCTGGGAAGTCGAAGCTCCAGAGAAGTCCCTGGTTTCTGTTTTGCAAGAGTTAATGAAGCTATGTAGCTTGACCGGATCCTCAGAAGTTGTAGTTTTATTCTTATAGGTAACCTTGAAAAGGCACAGATGAAAAAGTCATACCGGACTCCCAAAGAGCATAGGTTAGGTCTCATATTAAGGAACTCTTTGCGCCTATTAGCAGTAGGTTTGACGTAATCTTGAGAGAAGAATAAAGTAGACCCTGACCACACAATGCGCAGAATTGACTTAGCCATGGTAATAACTTTTAATAGGTCAGTGTATTCAAAGAAGTATAGGATGACTCCTCTCAGTGTCTGTGAGCTCGACATACCCCATGGATCCACTGGATATTAAGTGCAGTTTCTTCCGGTAAATGTAGCAACTTGGGGAGAAAAGACTTAAAGAAAACGAGGGGTTCAGCGCTCTCCGTACCTTCCGGTAAACCTTAGATGCGAAGATTGTTCCTTCTGTTTTGGTTTTCAAGGTCTTTGACCTGTTTCTGAAGTGAGGAATTTTGTGATTGCAATACGTTAACTTTAGCGTCGGTGAGTCCAATAAATGAGACATTGTGCTCCAAAAAAAAAAAAAAGAGGTATGGATTAAGAGCCAGCATATTGCCTTGAACTGTATCTCAGTGAAGACTCCATTCCGTAGTAGGTTGTGACACTGAAATGCAAAGGGCATTCACTTTTTTAAACAAATATTTTATTAATAAATGCACATATGAAATAAATACAGATCAAAGGTGAAGCAATAATGTATAGACTGAATCACCAAAAACAGGTCCACATCTGAAACACATATTGTACATAGATATCAAGTCTCATCAGAGAACAGTCACAGTATCACACTACTCAAAGAGAAAGACCACCAGGGAATCGAGGGCATAGTCCTGTCCTGCACCTAACTTTTCTCAAAGATCTAGATAGGCTAATAGATATGTTTTCATTCAGGTTCCTCACCTTTTGATTGCCAAACCGGATTTGAACACTTTGTGACAACTCTCCATGGCTGGTAGCTGGGACCAAAGTTCTGTCTCAGCTCCAATCACCACCCTAAACAGGATGTCACTGCATCAGACATACGTTCCTGAGAAATGTTATTATAAAAAGAAATATAAGTGCAACATTAAGAATGTTTCCAACAAAGCTGTCATGCTTTAAACATTGCCATGCTTGCGGATTGGCAGATGTCGCTTTCATATCCGCATACTGTCTGCTTCTGGTGTCTCGTACCACAGTGCACTCCAAATCCTGCGACTAATGTGTCCACGTGCATGCTAAAGCCGTCAAGGAATGCAAAGCAAAACTTTTCATGACCCAAGCCCAGAATGAGCAAATAAGTATTGCCATGTTTCTTCCTTATGCTGTGGCAAGTCCTGCTCTGGCTTACCTTCCACCAGAAAGTCCTCCATGTGGACCTCGTGCAAGGTAAGTGTCTCCAAAAATCCATGCAGGCAGTGTAGAAAAAATCCTTCTGCTTCTCAACTAAATTATTTTTCTAGGGGTAGGTTATAAGGTTGGCAGTTCCACTGTCTCAACCTCTGAGTCTGTCTTTGTGGAAGTAATGACAGCACCGGATATGGGCTTGACACTACAGCCAGACACTGATGAGATGCTTCCAGCCTTTTCAGCCCCTTGCGCTAACTCGTCATAAATTGCAGTCTTTGCTTAGGCAATGCTGGCATTTTTCAAAAATCATTTCCCTCTGGCTCTCTCTGGGCCCCTGCAGGTCCTAAGAAGCCTTTGGGATCACCGATCGGGCTACCCCGCTGCCGGTGGTCTTCAATTCAGTGTTTCCTAATGCCAGTTTTGCAACAGCATTCACCTTCAGGCTGGAGGCATTGCTGGCTGTTGTTCTCTAGGCATCGACTTGGCATCCACCTCTTTACTTCAGAAATCTTCTGAAGAGTAAGGCCGGTCTAATTAGGCGCAGAGGCAAGACAGCAACCAATTTTGAAAGAAGTGTCTTATAGGCCTCTATCCTGTGCTGAGTAATATGGCGGACTTTGATCCTATGCAAATGCCTTATATAGTAAATTATATTAAGACAACAGTTGGGAGGCAGACCTCCTCCTCCCTTCTATGAGTTCCGAGGGAGGGGACTGGATATCGAAAATTGTAGTGGTATAGGCCACCCTCCTACTGTAGATTTGGACTGCACTACAGGGCCTACAAAAGAGGAAATCACTTAATTTACCTTGGTCCTGCGTAAGACTTCAGAAGCCTTAGAATTGATTCTACCAGTGGAGCAAAGTAAAACTAATGTTCTCAATGAAGTTATTCACTCAGGCTTGCCTGCAGCCGAACCTTTGATTACATCCACAGTGCCCTACTGGTCCCCAATATAGTAGCTTGAAATAAGCCAGCGCATACTGTGTTGTCCTACCTTTGGAGATCCGAACCTTTTTGGCTGCTTATTGATTTCCGAAGAATCTCTTGAGCCATGCCTTTTCTTCAACCAAACAGAATTCATGTTCATTCCATTCTATTCCATTCTTCCGATAGGGAATCCAAAAAAAATTATGCAATGGGGAAGAAAGGTTTTTTCCTCACGGAGCCTTGCCTGTGATATATTTGAGGGAGAGGTTGCAGCTGGTCATACCAAAACTGCCCAATCACTTCTGTGATCGCTGTGCTGAGGTGGTGCATGATGAACAAGATGAAGCAAATCAAATTCTCCAGCCTGAATATCTCGATTCTGTCGCTAAATCAGTGGGCTTTTCAATCACTATCCGTCGTCATGCTTGGATCGATTTAACTGGTTTTCCATTGACGCCCAGGTGTCGATGATCTCATGTGACATGTGTTTTTTTTTTTCGTTTGTTTTTTTAAAATCTTTTTATTAGTTTCACAACAAAGAAAGAGATAGACATATCAGGTGCCATACATTCAGACAAAATAATAAGGCGAACAGATGTAGATACAGAATAGATACTAAGCAGTGAAGAAATGGCTAAGACGCCTACGCCAATGTACAAGAAACAGGATGTGCCACAGTACAATATACGATTCACATTAAGCGCAAGCTCTCAGAGTCTGCCCACCCATAAAGTCAGGATAATAGAAGAAGCATAAGCACCAGACACTGGGATACCAACAAAGTCTGGATGTTCCACCAACTATACTTATAAAAGAAAAGTGAAAGAAAGTGTGAAGAAAAAGAAAACCATAAAAACAAAAATGAAGACAAAACAATAAACCCATCCCCCCCACTCTGCACCCCTGCATATGGCTATCGCCTAACCCCAACTAGCAGTGTGCCTGTCGCCCCAACTCACTAAATACTACAAGTAGAAAATGGAGGAGGGCATCTTCATACATGCCCCCGGTCTCCGCTCCCTCGCCAAAGCCAAGAATCCCCAGACTAAGGTCTCGAAATCTATTAAGTTGCAAATACGTAGCGCAACGGGGGAAACTCCAAACACCGCCCAACCTCCCGAACGCATCATGGTTGCAAACCCCGTGTCATGTGACATGTGTTTGTCTCTTAGGGGAAAAGACTGACATGGGC
Organism: Lissotriton vulgaris; assembly: GCF_964263255.1. Taxonomy (NCBI): domain Eukaryota; kingdom Metazoa; phylum Chordata; class Amphibia; order Caudata; family Salamandridae; genus Lissotriton; species Lissotriton vulgaris. The sequence goes on along the minus strand of NC_141697.1, from coordinate 157,540,771 downwards.
CTGGAATGTTTTAAACTCGGGTGGGCCATGGCCCAGTCTTTGCACCTAGCTTCTCGGGCATGACAGTGTCATCAACAGGACAGTACATTTACAGGTTACTCCTTATGCACGCCCTTTCGAAAAAAAACTACAGCCCTCTCAGCCTGTGCAGCAGCGCAGCAAGTTCTTTGACAGTGTAGAGGATGTTGTCAATCCAGAGGCCGCATTTTCCACCACTTTTCTGGAACCCCTATTTAAGGCACTTTTATCCGTCGTCAAAGGTCTATGTGAAGCTTTGGGGTGGGAGGTGGCTTTACATACATTCTAGCAGTCTGTTATGGTGGCCCATTGAGTTTGGTTTGGTGAACGAACGGCTGCAGAGTAAATGGAACGATAGGACATACCACTATAAGATACGGCATAGATTCGAGCTCATCAGTCTGGTGAAACGGGCAAGGTCCTTCAAGATTTACAGTTGAGATTACATTCCATGTGACAAAGATTGAAGCCGGAAATTCTGTTGAAGATGGTACGACTAGATTAAAAGCACCTATGCCACTACATTTCATTATCGTTTGCCTGTGAATACTATAAACGCAAGTCAACCAAAGTCCAGTTTCTTGCGAAGACTTCCCCTGAGGAAGGAACACGAGTTCCGATATGCATTGGGCCAGCGTCAAATTGTGGTTCAAGATTAACAATGGATGCATTTAAAGATAATATTGAGTATTTAACACAAGATATAGGGATGATGAGATTATTTCTGTATAATTGATGTAATATACATTAAAATGTGATGATATAACATATTAATGAAATATACAACTGAAAAAAGTAAAAGATATTTTGGATACAAAAAATATATTGGAAAGTGTTATGTTTATATTATGAATACTTATGGTTTCTGGTTGCGAAACAGATAAAAAATGTTTGACATTATTTTGAACTAGCTGTTCAACAGGTACAGTGCACACTACGAGCAGGGTAACTCCGGTTCAGGCGCATTGGCCCATTGAGTTTGATTCTTAAATAATGCTACGTCATTCGCTTCCAGTAAATAACCGTATTCCTCCCATTTCACCAGTCACCGCAGGTTCTGTTGGCTCTGTTTCAGCGTCCAGTATCCTCTGTTTCTATGCGTTGCGCAGATTATCTACCTCCAGCTAGCACCAATTCTGCTTGCTCTGTAAGCACACAATTTTGGAGTGGGGAGGTGAAGGAAGGGGTAAGGCGAAGGAAACCACAGAGAAGGCAACCTGTAAGAAAGAATAAGGACTTAAATTATTGCTTTCGAATGGAATTTGTAATCAATAAAATTATAAATAATAATTTGAATATTCTCCTGCAATGGTACCCAGCGGTGAATTAGTATTCTCTGCATAGTTTCCTTTCCTCATTAGCGAGGATTTTTGTGCTGAACAGAGAAGTAAACCGCAACAAACAAATTACTTTACTTATTCTGCAGGAAACATTCACCCAACAAGACTATCTTGCAGTTGGAAAATAACTATTTTCCTAACACAACTCTATCTGATAGAGACTAATAGTTGTAGATCCTTACCTTAAAATTTCCCCCAGGGGTCCAGTGATTTTTCAACAGCAGTACCCCCTGCGTGTCAGTAGGAGTCCTCTGTCGGCTCCGTTTCCGCCATCGGCATCATGGACGCCGGGATAGCGCAGCTGGACCTATATAGATGCCGCCCATGCATGCTGACATCAGTTTTTACTTTTTCCGCGCCAGCCTGACCGAAGGTCCTGAGAGAGCTACCCCTTAGCAATTTTTTGGCTAGCCTTTTTCGGCTTTGTATTGACTTCTTTTTCGAGTCTTGGACTCCTGGTGCGTAGAGGACATCCCAGCCTAGGACCAGCTTTAAGCCCTGCGGCTCCTGCCACCGGATGATGTAAGTGACAGATCCGCACCTCAAGTGCCTGGAGCGCGACCACGACCCAAAGTTGTGCCGGGCCATGAATCTGAAGTCTTTGTGGGAGACGTCCCGATAGTTGTGGAAGGGCCAGCGCTCGCTCTCGTTCGAGAGGGAGGTCCCAAGAACGGTCGCAGAGCCTGCACACCTCATCGCATTTCAAGTTGTCGGTGAGGTCAGATAAGCACAAGAAGAAGTTGTAGAAGCACAGGCATTCTTTGAGTTCATCCCGTCGGCTAGCTGACGCGACGCGGGACTCTGAGCGACATCACTCAAAAGCTCCATCCGCAGGGTTTCCTTCTGAGAACACGCTGCGATCCCCGTTTTTCTGGGAGCCTGGGCATCTCCTGCTTAAATTCAGAAGTTTTATGAAGCCCTTTACCTCATTTTTGGACAGCCCGGCTTTGAAAGTGCGCCTACTGGCCCAGTGGAATCGATTGGGACCCCTAGGCCTTTGCTGGCGGCTTCGGCTCTGACTCCGATATGCCCCTGTGGATCAGTTCTCTGATCCGGACCGATGCCGGTCGGTCTTACTCAACCTTCCCTGATGTCGGTCCTGGCGACAACGCCCCCGACGCCGGCCGTGCCCCCTGTCAGCTCTTAGTCCTCAACGTGGACACAGAGATGGACAGACGTCAATAGGCGACGATTCCAACGCCGCAGTGGACTTTTGTCTATGTGTTCATCCCTGGTGTTGATTTTGTGCCAGGAGGTGGGGAAGTACACTGGAAGGGGCAGCTGTATCCTTTAACTGACCAGCTTGATGAATCTCTGGACTGGTGGACGGACCTGGGTGAGGCCAGTGGTTTGGACACATCCTCTGACACTGGCTTGCTTTCTCCCCCTACCGTGGCTACAGAGGAAGGAGCTTCCTATGCCATGGTGGTGAAAAAGACTGCCGAGGTCCTTGGCCTCGAGCTCCCTTCATTGGCCCTCAGGACTAACATCCTGACATAGGTGCTTCAGTCTGCGGGTACCACTTCAAAACCTCTTTTGCCCTTTAATGAAGCCCTCACCAATGTCCTTCTGGGCACTTGGTACAAGCCCAGAACAGGGGCTCCTGTGGATAGGACAATCGCACACCGCCCGCTCCGGCTGACCCAGTGTTCCTCACGCAACATCCCTCCCCTGAGAGCTTGGTTGTCCAAGTCTCATTGTCAAATGGCGCGTTCCCTTCTGCACCTCCAGATAGGGAATCCAAGAAGCTGGACCACCTTGGCAAGAGGATGTTTTCTTCCTCTAGCTTGGCACTGAGGTTGGTGAATACTGCATGCTTCTTGGGCCGATACTCCCATACCATCTGGGATACGGTTGCACAGGTGCTGCCTCAGTGCCACGTTCTCTCCCAGGCAGTTGCGGATGGGAGAGATGCAGCTAAAATCACCATATGTTGTGGACTGGTCACCACCAACTCAGTGGGCAGAGCGGTTGCCTTGTCTATAGCACTTGTTGAGGACTTCTGGCTTTTCGCGGATGTCCAATCTATTTTGATGAACATGCCATTTGATGCACTCGCCTTTTTGGCAACAAGGCAGACTCAGCGCTTGAGCACTTCAAGGATTCTCATGCTACAGTCAGATCCTTGGGCCTCATGGCTACCTCCCGTCCGACTCAGTCTGCGTTTCTTCCCTTTTGTAGCTACGGTAGGAGCACCCAGCAACATCCTGTCCAACGCAGTCTCTTAGTTATGCAAGCTCTCCAGCCTCTGCATAGCTGCGGACGTGGAACTCGGTGTTCTCGTGGGTCAGGCTGCCAGCAGGCGGGTCAGTCCACCCTTTCACCCCCTGCCTCTACCTACAAACCTTCCTAGCATGATATTACTGGCCCGTCAATGACCTGTCGGAGGCAAGATTCAACATCACCTCCTCCACTGGCAAACCATCATGTCGGACAGGCGGGTTCTGCAGATCGTCCGAATGGGCTACTTCCTCTCCTTCGAGACTACTCCTCTCGCCATGCCATCCTCCTACGACTGAATGTCTGAGGATTATTTGGCTCTTCTCTGTGAGGAAATTGTGGGTCTCTTGGCCAAGGGTGCCATAGAGAGGGTCCCTGTGCCAGAAGTAGGACGTGGTTGTTATACCCGCTACTTTCTGTTGCCCAAGAAGGACAAAGACCTGCGTCCTATTTTAGTCCTCCAGACCATAAACTTCTTATCCGGAAGGAGAAGTTCAAGGTGCTCACTTTGGCCCAGGTCCTTTTTGCCCTTGACTCAGGAGACTGGATGGTAGCGTTGGATTTACACGATGTTGATTTCCATATCCCTTTCCTGCCTGCCTAAAGACGTTACTTACGGTGGGCCACAAGCACTTTCAGTTGACCGTGCCCCCCATTGGCCTTACCAGTGCCCCTTGGGTATTCACAAAGGTGATTGCGGTGGTCGCAGCTTATCTGCGCAGATCAGGGGTACCAAGCTTCCCCTATCTCAATGACTGACTGTTGAAGGCGACCTTGCCCCAGGCGTTTGTCTCCCACCTCCAGACTACGGCGGACCTCATGCACTTGCTGGGGTTCACTATCAACGTGCTGAAGTCTCACCTGAATCCCTCTCAGACACTCCCTTTCATCGGGTTCGTTCAGGACACAGTGCAGTTTTGCAGTGTGAATCTTTCTGGATTCACTATGCTGTGCATTATTCCGCGATCAAGTGGTTGGGTCAGGAATCGTAGTCTTTTTTCAGTTTTTTTTTTATTTTTCGTATCCCGGGTGGGCGATACGTCCCACCTTTTGGTGTCCTTCCTGTAACGTCGGCACACTTCCTGCGGAAGCTCCCACCTTTGGCCGCCATCTTCAGATTCTATTTGCCGCCGTTGGGTCTGGATCGTCACCACAAGATTCCAGAGTTTTAGGAGAAAAGAAGAGGAAAAAGACACGAAAAGATTAGGAGAATACCTCTCCAACCAAGACCTCTGAATCAGGACGACGAAGAGGAAGGAGATCGAAAACGTTGACGTCCAAAGGAGAATGCGCACACAGGGTGCACCCTGAGTGCAGGAATGGACAAAACACCTTTCAAATTCTGCAGCAATTGCCACCACAAGTACGCGCAGAAGGACCAGCATCCGGTTTGCAACCCCTGCCTACCGGTCGACCACGAAAGCAAGGATTGAAACGCCTGCTTCATTTTTACCCCAAAGACTCTCAGGGTAAGAGAGAGACAGAGGAGAGCCAACTACAACAGGCAAGGTCAAGGTCAACCTCCGCCACTACGAGACTTGGGCCACTCCAGTGGGGAAGAGGACAACATCGCTGAGAAACCTGATGACTACACGGTCGTAGAGACCAATGCGAAAACAACAAAGGAGGTAAGAGAGACATCGACCCCTAAGACCCCGACAGACTCTCGAAAATCAGAGTTAGACTCTTGAAAAACAGAATCGAAGTCCTCGAAAGGAGCATTGGTGCCGAAACATTCGACGGACGCAGCTGCATCCAGAGACAAACAGCCCAGTGGATCCTTCGAAAAGGACTCCCAATCGGCGAAATCCCAAGACAAGCCTAGGTCGTCAAAGCACGTTCCCGAAAAGGCACGTTCGATGCTGAAGGAAAAAGACCCGAAGGCAACATCGACATCGAAGAGATCTTCCAAAACACTTGACGCCGAACAGGCCGCCGAGATGGAGAGGAAGAAGAGAAGACTTGAGGCCGAAATGGACAACATCCTGCAAAGGAAAAGGGAGTTTCACAAACGGATGAAAAGTTTCACCATCCCGTCGAAGCCGACGACCATCGTCGAGGTCAAGGACGAAGAGGAGTTCGACGCCGAAGAGCTGCCGAAAACTCCAGAGCCCCAAGAACACCAAGAAGAAGAGGGCCTATATTATTACGAGGGAGAAAGCGAGGAAGACCGGCAAACAAGTTTGGGCTCGGCATCCTCGGTGGAGCAGGACCTGGATTGGCAGGAACGCAACGTCGAAAGCCCGAATGAGGCCGTAGATACGCACCCTTTGAGGCCTTCGCCGCCAGATGACATTGGCATCTACAATATGGTCATCAGGAACGCAGCAACAGCATATGGGGTGAAACTGGAGGAAGAAAAACCAAAAGCCTACTTCCTCTTAGAGACACTGCTTCGAATACTAACTAGGAGTCAATTCCTCCCCATGCTCCCAAGTGTCCTGGACCAGGGAAGGGAAGCATTCAAGGAGCCATCAAACTGCAGGTCTGTCATGCCTCTAAGGATCCTCCATACATACAGGGATCCATCACGGCTGACTCCACCATTGCAGCAACAGCCAGAAAGAGGGCCAAGTTTCCCACAAACTCAGGCCCACCACGAGACAAGGAGAGTAAGAGGATAGACCTCACTGGAAGGAAAATAGAGAGGAATGCAGCAGTCCACTGGCGCTTTGCCAACTCTAATGCCCTACTCAACAGGCATACGTACCAGCATTGGGAGGAGGTCGGACTGCTACTCAAACACCTCCCTGAGCAATACCAACAGAGAGCAACACACCTGCTGGAGGAAGGCAAGGACATAGCAAACTCATGCCTAAAATCAGCCCTGGTTCCGGCAGACACATCCAGCAGACTCATGATGATTCGGGTAACCGAGAGAAGGCATGCCTGGCTGAGGATTTCCAGTTTCAAGCCCGAAGTCCAGAATAATATCCTGAACACACCCTTGAATGGAGAAACACTGTTCGGAGCGCCATTAGATGAGAAACTGATGCAGCTCAATAAAGAAAACTAAACTGCAAGATCCATGGGGCCTTGCAGTTCAGAGGGATGAGAAGGGGCACCCCGACACGGAGAACGAACGGAAGGGGGGGAAACCAGCCGGGAACGTCACACCAGACATTCCAGCAGAGCTACCAGGGCGACAGCCAAGCGCAGCAGGGCCAGCAAAAACAAACCTGGCAATACCAGCCTCGGGCCAGTCTTTTCGCGGGAGAGCGAATTGACGAGGGCAAAGAAGAGGGGGCCAGAAAACCACCCCTAATTGACTCCGCTCCAGAAAACATGCCACACACACCATCTCTTGGCAGGGGGCACAACAAGATAAGCGAAAAAGTTTTATACACACTCAGATCAGGGATCAACGAACATGTAACACCAGTAGGAGGCAGACTAAAATACTTCTTGCAGGAGTGGAAGAAACTAACGACAGACAAATGGATACTGAACAACATACAGTTTGGATATTGCATAGAACTGAAAAGGAAACCTCCAAACAGGAAACCAAAAAGAAAGGTGCGCTCTGCAAAAGAACTAGCACTACTCCTAGAGGAAGCACAAGAATTCTCTCTCTCTCTCTCTTGTGTCTGCTGTAATTAATGTCAGGTAGCTGAAGAAATTGAAAGTCGCCAGCACCAGTTCTGGGTCTTAAAAATCCAGCCTAAATACCTGATAAGATGAATAGCCAGGCCTGCCCTGCTTCTGCCCCCCGCCAGAGGTGGCCAGAGTGGTGACCAAAGCCTCCTCCCTCAGGTTGGCTGGTCATCTCACTGTGATGATCTGAGGTCTCTGGTCCCTTTCGGAGCTGAAGAATCCTATCACCTTATTTGAGCTTTGGGTGAGTATTTCAGCCCTAAAGACGTTCTTATATCCATCGGTCAGTGCAGGTCCTTACAGAGAACGCAGCTGCGATATGGTAGGGCAAGAAGCAGAAAAACATGGGCTCTCGCTCCGGTGTCAGTAGGCTGTGAGTTTGCAGTCTGGGCTCTGGTTTTTGATGACTCTCTGGTCGTGAACCATCTAGCAGGATCTCTGAATATACGGGCTGATGTTTCAGTTGGTGCCATCTTGCCAACGACAAGAGGTGTCTAAATCAAGTGGTGGTTCAGTCCTTCTTCGCCCTTGGAGAGCTCCTCTAGCGGACCTTTTTGCCGCAAACAAGAAGATACACTGCCCTCGGTTCTGTGCCCTGAAGTTTTTGCTACAAGGAGCCTAGGGGCATGTGTTCCATCTGAGGTTTGACTTCCATCTCTGCTACTCTTTTTCTCCCAATCCTCTGGTTCTAGTGGTTTTGAGAAAGCAGTGCCATGACTGAATGCAGATGATTTTGATTACAGTGGATTGGCCACAGGTGTTATGGTACTCTGATCTCCTGTTTTTCGTTCTTGTGCTATACTGTTCCCCTTTCTCTCAGGTCGGAGCTCCTCTTGCAATGTGAGGGTCAAGTTCTGCACGCACAGCTTCCTCCTCCATGCCTGGGGATTAAGCAGGGAAATGTTAGTTTATTTCATCTCCCTACACAGGAGGGGGACGTGATTTTTATCTACTCAACACTGCTCCACCAAATCTTTTTGCTCAGAGTGTTGGTCCTGTTTTGTGTTGTGGTGCGCTTATCTCATGTGTTGGGCTTTGTGCTTTTCTTTGTCCAGCAAGAATTTGCTGTGGGCACTGCTTAGGGCTGTTAAACAGACCTTTTGACTTTTCTTTGTTTACCTGATCAACGCAACAATTGTTATTCAAATCTCCTGTAGTTATAAATAGGCTTACTAAAGGGTTACGGGCAGGTGGATGAGTATTGTTTGCACTAAGTTGTGAAAAAGGCATGCAGCAAACATTATATCTTCAGATGACAATGCTCGAAGGATATTGGGTAACGACCACTCAATGTTGCCAACTATGTTGACGGCAAGCATAAAGATTCAATATCCTGAGCAACAAGAGTCCTTAATGAATTAATGAGTCCACACAGTAATTTCGTAGTGTTCTTCTTTGATTTTGTTTATTCCAAGTTCTGTATGGTTATAGTTACTTCGGCCATCAGCAAAACAACTTTAGCCAACACCTGTTTCGTCTTTGTGGAAGTTTCCACTGAATTCCTCAGGGCTAAAAGTAAACAGGTAAGGGGCGTGGCTTGGGAGACGAACATGGCAGACGCGTCTTTGTAGAGCTCCGCTGTTCGCTCCCGCCAGAGACATTATCCGCCGCTGGTCCTGGTCCCTACCGGCGAAGCTGTGGGTTGCTTTGACGGCGGTTGAGCTGGGAGCCTGCCGGTTTGTCTTGCGGGGTCCGGGGGGGCCCGCTCCGGCTGCCGCGCTTGATCACCGCCAGCTGGCCGACATCGGGGCTCCCGCAAGGACAGCGGCGACTGGGTAACGGAGGCCGCACGCCCTAGGTGAGCTGCACCGGAGGGGCCGATTCCTCGCTGTGGGGCGCGCAGGGTAGGGCCAGGGTCCCGGTGGCGGTGGCCACATTCTCGGAGCCGCGGCGCCCTTCCCCCCTTCTCTCTGTGCACGCGGCTGTGGCTTGCCTGGGCCTGAGCGGAGTGGCCCTGGTGAGGTGGCCGCCCTGTGACTGCATGGGCTAGGTCGACCAAGGCCGACGAGGAACATGCCGCGGCTGTGGAGCCCTATTCCACTGGCTTCAACTGGACACTGGTGTGGGGATCTGAGCCACGCTTGCTTACGGAGGGCTGAGGTTGGCGCCTACACGTCGTCGCGACCCCTGCAGCGGTTGGCCTGCCGAGGACATCGAGGAGAGGTGGGTCCCAGCTTGTTGTCGCGTTGCCCGCCTGCTGCTGGGGCCGCCGGATCAGGAGGCCCTTCGTGACGACTGCTGGACTTGGGCCTGCTCCAGGTGGGTGAAGGGGTCTGAGGCTGCGGGGCCCGTTGAGGATACCTGGGTGGGGCCCGAGATCTGCTCCTGAGGACGGCAGAGACGTCGTCATCATTTGGGTGTCGGTCACTGGGGGGCCTGACTACTGCTGCGAGGACCTGTCGGCCGCACCACCTGTGGGCCAGGCTTGCGGGAGCCCGGGACACCAGGGGGCTACACCTGTCTGACTGCATACCTGGGAGCGCTCTACCTTGCTGCACAGTGGGTGTCGAGTCTCGCCATCCTCCCCCTGCTCCTTGCCCCGCGGCATGCTCCTCTCCTGGCTGCCCGTGAATCGTCCTGCACGCCGCCATGGACAAGCATAACACCGGTGCGGCGGTGCCTAAGCAGCCGACAATAGACCAATACGCCATGGCCACCCCAGCTGGGAAGGAGGCCGCTGGGGTATCTCCTCGGACACGGCGATGCTTCTGGAGGCCCTCACGCAATCTTGCACTGCGCTGGAGGCTCAAATCGGCACAGTGGGGTCTGGGGTTGCGTTTCTCCGTCAAGACCTCCGGAAGGTGGTGGATCGCATTACGGAGGCCGAGACGAGGGTCTCCACGGTTGAAAATACTGTGTCGGCCCTCCAGAAGAAGGTTGATAAGCTGGCCATGGTCTCCAAAGAGCTTGCGGCTCGGGCCGAGGACGCGGAAGGGAGGGCCCGCCTCAACAACATCCGCCTGGTGGACTTTTTGGAGGGCTGCGAGGGGCCCTCGATGGGCCGTTTCCTTTCCAACTGGCTTCAGGCGCTGCTACCCAATGAGGACATCTCATCTTGCTTCATGGTCGAGAGAGCGCACCGTGCCCTGGTTAAAAAGCCACCGCCAGGTGAGCGCCCGTGCCCGGTCATAGCCCGCCTCCTCAACTACGCCGACCGCGATGCCATTCTACGCTTCGCCAGGACGCATAAAGAAAAGATGGTCTTCAAGTCCGCTCCCATCATGGCCTTTCCAGACTACACCCGAATTGCCCAGCTACAGCGTCAGTCCTTTGTAGCCGCAAAGCGGCGACTGCATGACTTAAACTTCTCTTATGCTCTTCTGTTTCCAGCGCGCATGAAAGTACTTCATAATTCAAAATCGTACTTCTTCGACACCCCGGAGGAGGTTTTTGCTTGGACAGACGAGCACCAGCATCTGAAACCACACACTCCGCCGCCCTTCGACTCCAACTCTTCCCAGAGCTCACATCGGAGTGGCCGACAGGGTGGGGATGCCTCTCACTGGCGACACCGTTCCCGCCCAACTGGCGCTCCCAGAACAATACCAACGCTGCGGAGTGAGGTACATTAGAGCTTTGTGATCATTTGGTGCCTTAGGTTCCTCCTGTGTCGGCTGGGGCGACACACCAAGACTCCGGACACTGTGTCTAGGGGATCTTTTGCGCAATCTCTGGTGGGAGTAAACCCGACTCGCCTTCTTGTTTTAAGTTAATGTGGGGGTTGGGGGGGGGGAATCCATTGGAGCGTCCGCCAGGGTCTTCCCGTTGGAGGGCCAAGACGAGATTGTGCTGCGACAGATACTCAAAGTTTCAGGAAGTGTGGGGGGTTGGACAGTTTGTTTTGCAGTTATATTGTATGTTCATTGCACCGCATCATCTCACATGCTCCTCTGGTCATCCGCACTTTCCTCCACTTAGGACTCATGGCACACACAGGTAGGAAGACTCCTCTGGGGGACCTGAACATTGTGTCCTGGAATGTGCGGGTCCTGCTAAACAAGGTCAAGCGAGGGGCGGTACTGACCCAAGCTATGCGCCAATTATTAAATTATTCTTCCACACAACTCCTGGCACTCCAGTACAATTGGCCTCTTAGCGCGCCTACCCTCGCACGCATCGGAAATTTTGGTATATTACAGCCAAACCCTACCATAACATCTTCCCAGATGCCCGAACTACCTGCTATCCCGGTGGCCCTTTCCCAGCCCCCCTCTATTCCCAGTTCCCCGCCTGTAGCATCAATCTATCTTCTCAACACCGCTCAGCGGTTAAACATCAACTCGAGATTTTTAATTTTCTAGATAAGGTTAAACCCGACATTTTGTTCGTTACCGAAACTTGGTATTCATCTGACTCTGCCTGACGTCCTAGCGGCCCTCCCTGACCCATACTATGCTCTACGTGCTGATCACCCCGAGGGGAAGGCTGGAGGTGGAGTGGCCTTAATTGCCCGCTCTAACCTCGAGTTCCAGCTCCTCTCATTTTCTTCTATCAATGCTGTTGATTTTCTAGTCACCCGCTCTGTTTCTCTTGCGGTCCCATTTACATGTGCGCTTTTCTATCGACCTCCCCAACCCATGCCTCACTTCATTCCCGCAGTACAGGAACTGTTGGCCACTTTGGTGGTCAACAATTCCTCTGTCTTGGTATTGGGCGATTTCAATTTCTGGCCCACTGACCCTCACGAGGATCATATGTCCAGAGATTTCACAGAATCACTTCATACCTTGAATTTCACCTCACATATACACTCCCCAACTTTCATACACAGCCACATTCTGGATCAGATACGGTCAGCTAACTTATCCATTTCTTTACCTTCAGTTTCCCCTTGCCCTTGGTCTGACCACTATTTCATTTCTCTTTCCCTTGAACAAGGTAATGATACTAAGCCCTCACTCCCTAGTAATACCTGGGCACGGAACTGAAATACCTAGCCACACTCTGTTCTTCTCTTTCAGCCTCACCCCCTAACCTGGCTGATATTTCTCCCAATTCTCAGGTTGCTGCTATCAATAGCTGGCTCTCTGCAACCTGAGACTTGGTAGCCCCCTCTCAAACTGGTCAGAATATGCCGCCTCCATGAAGCCAATAGATGGTTTACCATCGAACTTAAAGATAAAAAACTTGCACTTAGGCAGGCTGAGCGCCACTGGAGGCATGGATATTGCCCTGCATCAAAATTACAATACACTACTCTCCTTCGGGACTATAAGAAAGCCATCCTTCTTGCAAAATCTGAAAATTTTTCTTCCAAGATCCTTCTTGCGGCAAACAAACCCAAGGAAATTTTTACTATTGTCCACGAGTTAGCCACTTCTGATAGTTACCCCCAAGCCAGTCCCCTCACAACTTCTTTGCAATTCCCTCAATGAATACTTCATTGAGAAAATTGCATCCATCAAGCTCAACATTTCCCCGCCTTCCCCTTCTTTCCTATGTCCCCAACCCCCGCCTAATTCTTTTTTTCTAGACCAATTTACCCTGATTGCCAAGGAAGCTTTTTCCATCCAGCTTAAGAGGGTCAAATCAGGGTACCCCTCCGACAGCTGCCCCGCCCACATTTTGAGAGCGATTTTCTCCGCTTGTCCTGAGCCCCCTTTAACTCTCCTCAACAACTCTCTCATCCAGGGAATTGTCCCTGACCTATTTAAATCAGCTAAAGTAATTCCTATTTTGAAAAAGCCAGGCGCTGATTCTACTTCTCTCTCCAACTTTCTTCCTATTTCTTTACTCCCGTTCCTGGGAAAGATTTTGGAGAGCCACGTTACCACCTGCCTCAGTGCCTTTATCGAGGAGAACCACTTCCTTACCCCCCCTCAAGCAGGCTTTCGCCCATCGCATTCTACGGAGTCTGCTGTCCTGTCCGTCCTGGATGAGCTCAGAAGGAGTGCTGATATCAACTCCCCTCAGGCTCTGGTTCCTCGATCTGTCCGCCGCCTTCGACACGGTCGATCATTCCATCCTTCTCGACCGTGTTGGGGGCGCCGGCATTCGGGGATCCGCTCTGGCCTGGCTTACTTCATTCTTGGGGAATCGCACCCAGGCAGTACAGTTGGCGGGCTTCTCCGCTCTCATCCGCTCAGTCCCTTGTGGGGTCCCCCAGCGCTCCTCTCTCTCCCCTCTTCTTTTCAACCTCTACATCTATCCTCTTATATCTGCCTTGTAAAAAATGGAGGTCACGGTATTTAATTATGCCGATGACCTCCAGCTTATCTTTAACCTTTCCCTTCTTTCTGACTCGATCCTTAATTTTCAAACTATTATGACTTTTATCAGCGACTGGATGAATGGCAACCATCTAAAACTAAACCCCTATAAGACCGAGCTGGTACTTACGGGCGGCGCTTCCAGTCCATGGACCTCTGCTTTCTGGCCCCCTTCCCTTGGTCCCTCCCCTTCACCCTCTGCTTCTGTAAAAACTCTGGGGATCAAAGTCAGCAAGGACCTCACAATGCGCCCCCAGATTAGCACTGTGGTTTCATCATGCTGTTTGACACTCCGAACCATACGCAAAATTTCCCGTTTCTTTTCTTTTACAGCTTTCAAACTTATTCTCCTTGCCATGATCTTGTCTCGTCTTGATTATGGCAATGGCCTATATGTAGGTGTCCCTGCTTACGAACTTCGGCACCTACAACTAATTCAAAACCAGGCAGCCCGCCAGATTTACAGACTTCCCAAGTCCCATCATGTTACTCCTCTGTTAAAAACTCTTCATTGGCTGCCCATCTCTGAACGTTCCCTATTCAAGATGGGTTGCATGATTTTTCTGGCCTTGGCTGGCACTGCGCCAGCTTTCATCAACTCCAAAATTAAAGCCTATGTCCCCAACAGAGATCTGCGTTCTTCCTCTCAGCTTCTCTTAAGTGTCCCTCGCTTCAGGAGGAAAAAACTTGGAGGCATGAGGTTCTCTACCCTTGCCCCCCTTTCTGGAATGCTCTTCCTTTTTCTATCAGGTCTATCCCTATCTACTTGGACTTTCGTATAGCCCTAAAAACCTTCCTCTTCTCTCACGCCTTTTCATCCTAAGCAGCCCCTCCTGTCTCCCTTGGAGCTGTCCGGCCCCAGCGCCAAGAAAACGCATGGTGATCGAGCGCTATATAAAACCCTTAACTTCAACTTCACTCCGCCGATGTCCTGTTCCTACAAGAGACTCACTTATTGGGTAGTAAGGCCCAGTGTCTCTCCAGATTTGGCTACAACCTGGTATACCACTATGGCTTTTTCCAGAGGGGCACGCGGAATGGCCATACTTGTTCATCGCAGAGTCCCCTTCCAGGTCACTCAACCGTGGTTAGACCCCGGCAGCCGGTTCACGGTCGTGTCTGGGACTTAGGCGGGGGAGCAGATAACTATGGGAAGCATATACGCCCTCCCTCCCCCCTCCCCCCTTAGTCAGACGATTGTGGACAGACTGACGCAGCTCTGGGGAGAACTCCCAGCGGGTTTGACTATACTCGGGAGGGACTGGAACAATGTCATGGCCCCTCTGGACAGATGGCGGGCACAACCTCCGACGGTCCCTCCCTCCAGATCCAAACTTAACATCCTAGCTCATGCTCTAGGTTGGACTGATACATGGCGGGTTTTTCACCCCTACGAGACAGGATATACATATGTGTCTTCAGTACACCCCACACTGTAGTGGTTTGATTACATGTTTCTTACACATAGCTACACACACAGGGTCATCAGCACCTCCATCCTCCCACGCCGCTTATCTGATCATTCGCCTACCCAGCTCAAACCCTGCCTGCAGACTAGTCGCCCTTCCTATCGCTGGCGCATGTCACCTTGGTTGTATCGCGATCCCATATATCAAGAGACACTCCACAGCGCTACGATGGACTATTTTGCCTCAAATGTACGGTCAGTTCCATCCTGGATTACACTGTGGGAAGCTTTTAAGCCCACGATACGTGGGGTTGACATTAGCTATCAAAAGAGGCTCTGTCTGGCGCAGATTCTTGAATTGGAGAAGGGACTGACGTGGGTGCCCGCCGCAATCTGCTCCAGGTTCATCAGCAGCTGCATCAGCTCTTTACAGACACTGCCAAAGAGGCCTGGTTGGCGACCCAATACCGGATATATCAGTGGGGAGACAAATCCAGTCAGTTGCTCCACAGGCTCTGCCAAGCGTGATCCTCCCCGCCACAGGTCCCGGTGCTTCGGTCATCTACTGGCTTCTTGTGCTCCTCCCCGGAGGCAGTGGTGCAGGTATTCGCCGATTTCTATGCCGCACTGTACAGCGCCCGGGAGGAACTTGACAAGCCCATCTCTCTGGACGAATTGCAGGCCGCTCTCACTAATATCCACTCGGGCCGCGCACCCGGCCACAACGGGTTCCCTGGTGACTTCCCGCGCCCCCATATGGGGACCGCTGGGCCCCATCTTCTCTGCGCTATACATCAGGCGCTCGAGCAGGAGATCATGCCCCCGGACTGGCGCCAAGCCGAAATCGTTGTTTTCCTCAAACCGGGCCGCCCCCCGGAGGACCCGGGCTCGTATCGCCCCATATCTTTATTGAACTACGAGCCAAAGTTACTGGGAAAGGTGTTGGCGGATTGTTTCCGCACCTTTATTCTGGACCTCGTCCATCCGGACCAGTCAGGCTTTATGCCGCAACGTTCCACCAGACATAACATAATACGGGCACATAACGCGGTTGCCGAAGCCCAACGGTTGGGACGCCCCGCGGCGGTCCTCCTAGCCGATATCGATAAGGCTTTCGATTCTCTGCGCTGGACGTATCTTTTTAAACTATTAGAGGCTGTGAATCTGGGGCCCCGCTTTAGAGCTTATGTTAAACTACTATACACAGACCTGACGGCCTCCGTGCGAGTGGCCGGGTACTGCTCAGATCCCTTCCATATTCAGAGGGGAACATGACAGGGATGCCCTCTTTCCCTGCTTCTTTTCGCTTTGGCGATGGAACCTCTAGCAGCGTGGATGCGCCTGGACGCGACATATAGGGGTTTTATTTGGTCCCCGGAATATTCAGATAAAATTGCACTATATGCAGACAACGCGCTTTTCTTTTTATCTGACCCGCGGGTCACCGGACCGAGGGTGTTACAAATTCTGCGGGTGTTTGTCGAAACGACAGGGCTACACGCCAACCCGTCCAAGTCGACACTTTTTCCTATCTGCAGGGATCAGGGCTGTCAGGACTGGGCCTCGCAACTGGTCTCAGCAAATGAGGGGTTTAAATACCTCGGGTTCACATTACCAGAAGACCTACTGTGGGGTGGTTGCTTAATATTGCACCTCTGCTTCCGGTGGTCCTTGATGAGACGACTAAATGGTCTCATCTTCCCCTGTCCTTATACGGCAGGTTCGCGATTTTTAATATGGTGTCCCTGCCACGTTTGCTGTACAGACTGCAAAACTACCCATATCCAATCCGCCGTCGTGGTTCCGTCAAATGAATGCACTCTTGAATAGCTTCCTTTGGGGTGGCGGGGCGGTTCAGGTGGCTCTGGCGACCTGTGTCCAATCTACTTACTGTGGGGGCATCGCGGCGGCAGACGTGCGGTCCTACTATTGGGCATCCCAGCTGCTAGAAATTAATGACTGGTGGTATAACCCACACAATGACCCTGCTTACGCGGTGGAGAGACTCTTTCTGGAAGTATATCCCCTGCTTGATCTCCTACATAGCAACTTTACCCTGGGGGCCTGTCGCATGGTGATAC
Source organism: Lissotriton vulgaris (assembly GCF_964263255.1). Taxonomy (NCBI): domain Eukaryota; kingdom Metazoa; phylum Chordata; class Amphibia; order Caudata; family Salamandridae; genus Lissotriton; species Lissotriton vulgaris. The sequence continues at coordinate 157,523,901 of NC_141697.1, read as the reverse complement.
AGATATGGAGGAGCGTCTCTAGGACCCTGGGTTGGTGGGGCATGTTGACATGCGAGACCCCCCCTCTGGCGGGGCACGTGCCTCCGACCGGTCGCGACTCTGCCCGGGTTCCGCAGATGGGACGATACAGGAATATCAGCGCTAGGTGATGTAATGCGTGGGCCCACACTTAAATTCTTCCAACGACTGCAGGAGGAGTTTGACATACACAAGTCCCAATTCCATAAATATCTTCAGCTTCGGCATGCCCTGTCTCCCCTGATTAAAAACCTTATGAATCTGCCAGAATTTTACCCGTTAGAGGGTAGACTGTTGATGGGGGATCTAGGAGAACATAAAATTCGCCAACTCTACCAGACACTGACCACACATTCCAAGACAAACCTACACCGGACGAGAGCAGCATGGGAGGCGGATATGTCGACCCTCTCAGATGATGACAGAACTGAGGCCCTCGCCAGTCTCAGAGGTTCTGCGGTGTCCTCCAGATACCGATTAATCCAGTTTAAATACCTTAATCGGGTGTACTACACCCGTCTCCGGCTCTGGAAGATGGGAGCTATCCCGTCCCCCACATGCCTTAAATGCCAATCTGACGTTGGTTCCTTTTTGCACACGGTCTGGGGCTGCACGGCACTGCAACAGTTCTGGTCGGAAGTGTTGTCCTGCCTGGGGCAAGTGCTATGATGGGACCTCGGTGCAGACCCTCGACTAATTCTTCTCCACAGTACGGACGACATTGGGGGAACATATATAAATGGCATTTGTTATTCCTGGGACTTACTTTGGCCAAGCGGGACATAGCTCAGCAGTGGAAGTCCGCATGAACGTTATTTGCTGGGGATCTCCCCGTTGGTTGTAAAATCTCAATAACATTTATTGGAAGAAAAAAAAAGTAAACGGGTAAGCCCAAATTAAGACCAATATTACCACAAAACCAGTTGCCCATAAAGTTTCAATCCGTTTGTTACAGAAACGAAGCAGAAGCCAGTAAGTAACATGAATGTAGGATCCAATTGAAAAAAGGCGAAAGTGTGTGAAGGCTAAATCAGAAACACCAAGTGTGATGCCTCAGAGATACCTAGTAAGTGACTAAGAAACATGGAAAACGTGCTCCATAGAAAGTAAAACGAGAAGGAACCAAAAACCCCAGTGCACAAAGTCAAAGCAATAGGAATATCACACTCCGAACCAACTCACCAATTACGGCAATTTATGTGGCAAAAGTAAGTATAGACTTGTGTCCTCATGTTCAAACAAAGAACTCCCACAATGTCAGGTAAACAGTATCCTGTAATATAACACACTAAGATCATCAACTAATATAAAACTTTATTTAGATGACTTAAATTAATCACTCTTCGAGAACCAACACAGACTCAAAAAATTATATTTCTTTGGTTGAGTCACAGAGTGGCTAATGAGTAATTCCATCAGTCTAGATCTAAAAGAAGAAAGTATCCAAATGTCTCAATATATCCCAACACGGTATTGTAACTCATTGTCCTAATCTGGACACAAGTAACTGCAAGTAATAAGATTCCTAACCTCAAGTGAACAAATCGTAACGGCTTACCTCGAACAGTCCGACCCTCACGGAGAATACTCCTCCTGTAACTACGGCGTTTCGCAATCACTCCATCTTGGACTGTTGTTTTATAACAGTCTTATGTAATCACGACCAAGATCGGACTGAACACCTCTAGGAAACTCTGTAACTACCACCTAGGGGAATCGCCAGTAAAAACCGACTTAACATGTTTGGGAAGCTCCATGGGTGGCTTCTTGAAATAGCGCTGTATTCAGGTCTAATAAACTTAACAGTGAGGTGGACTAGTATAGTCCGTAAGCTTTCTAAGTGCACAACATGTTTCTTATAGTTGAATCGAGTAATATGTGGAACAGTCAATCACAGCAATCCAAAAGGAAAAATTAACAAGGTAATATCCTATAGGGATATTGTTAACAAAACTCGAACCTTGGTGATGAGTCTTACTAAAACCAAGGCATAAAAGGTCACGCCATATATAGAATAAGATAGAAAGGCTAATCTACACCATCTAATAGTTACAAGCAACACAAGTATCACATGTCACCATTAACTGTAAAAGAGGAAAATGCGAATACATGTAAAAAGAGTTGATAACAGAAAAAAACATTTAAATGATTATCACAACAGCCACCCACCCGAGTGTCATAGGTAATGTAGCAATTCACCAATAGACATAGTGAAGATAACAAAAGTCCCATAATGTTAGAATAAAAACGAAGAGAAATCACCACATTAGAGTACGTATTAGAGAGGTGAAAGGAGTTACAGGGTAAGTTGATAATGAATTGGCAGACAAAAGAGGAGTATAGTCAATCGACCACATATACATCATGTTCCTAAAAAGTACTGTAATTCATTATCAATATTAAGCCCCATCTCTACGGCACGTAATTTTAGAATGGAACGTGCTTCTCTCGGTTTCAGTCTGAGTTCTCGGTTACCACCCCGGACGTTACAGATTCAATGTCATGAAATTTAAAGGTCAGCTGTTTGCATTGTGCATTCAGTCTACGGCGTGAGTAAAGATGGGGTATCTGGCATCCATATTTTTCAGAGCCCTAAAGTGTTCTGCAGTTCGATCCTTTAAATATCGGATTGTACTACCAACGTAAAGTTTTTCACATTTGCAAATAATCGCATAAACCACAAATTATTTTGAGCAATCAATGTGAGTAGATATGTAGTACTTTCATGAGCCATTGTATTCAGGGTCATGAATTCCATGATTAGATAATTTACACTTGCTAAAGTTCCCACACCTATATGATCCCTCATTAGGTTAATGTAACCATATGTGACCCAGCTCACGCACCCTGGGATAGCTCAGACTCACTATGTTATGTATGGTTTTGCCTTATGCGATAGTTAATGCTAGGATGTTTTAAAATATAGGATAGTAATGTGAGACCTGATGTGAGCAGATACCAGTAGCATTTGAGTATACTGTATATTTTTTTGTGACCATGGGTAGTAACCTGTGACCAATCTGATAGGGGAAATACTCACACTACTGCCTCTAGTCTTTGTCTTTAATGTATTGCTCCTGGCAAGGTTCAGTGCTCACTTTTTAGCTTTAAGAATATTACCTTTCTCGTAACCTTGCCAAGAACCTTTGTTCAATGTCAGTAGCACATTTTTTAAATTCAATGTTGTCACTATAGTTTCTACGTGCCCTGAACAGTTCTTCTTAAGGGATAGAATAATTTTGAGATCTAGGATGTACACTGCTGGCATGCAAAATAGCATTGCATGATGTGCTCTTTCTATACACCTGGCATACAGTTCAATATCCAGGATACAATGTTATCCTTATTGTGTGCCATAGTGAATGCCATATTAAACATTGTTATTCATATGTGTGGAGAATTCCTGTAAATTTGTATCACTGCCCGTCCAAATCAATATACAATCATCAATGTACCTTCCATAGCAGAAAATAAAGTCTTGCCACTTGGCCCCTGGTGGGCCCCAGTTATGCGCCGCCTCAAACCACCCCATAAAGAGGCAGGCAAAGGACGGCGCAGATGTGGAACTCATCACAGTTCTGCAGATCTGCTGATACCATTTCCCATTAAACATGAAAGGATTGTATTCCAAAATCAATTGTGTCATAGTAATCACCATTTCAGAATGTTCCAAGAGTTCATTTGATTGTTTGTACAAAAAGTGTCGCAATGCAGACAACCATGTTGGTGAATAATATTCGTATATGAAGACACTGCATCCACGGTAACAAATGGCATAGTTGTGTGATATCATTAAGGATATTCAATATATGCTTAGTGTCGCTAATACTAGAAAGCATTTGGTCACAAACAGCTGCAAGAATGTATCAACAACTTCAGAGATTCTTTCTGTAGGGCCCCCAATGCCCGAGATTATCGTTCTTCCTGGCGGGGATAAAGCATTTTCATGAATCTTTGGTCGTGCATAGGGAATCTCGGTCTATCTACTAACAGGTACCTATATTCATCATCATTGATTAGGCCCTAGCCATTCCAGTTATTTAGTTCTCTATTGATAACTCTAGTGATCTCAAACATATGATTATGGATAAGCTTCTTGTACCAACTGTCATTGTCAAGCTGTCCCGAAATCTCTGCATCGTAAGCATTTTTATCCATAACAACAATATTTCCACCTTTGTCAGCTCTCTTATAATGATTGTTTCATCAGAGCTTAGCTGTTGCAGTGCGACACGTTCCATATGTGTTAGGTTGGTAATCTGAGGTGACAGCTTTTTGTACATCATTGTCTCCTCCCATTTATCTAAATCTCTATTGACTATCTTATAGAACACATCATCATTGTTCCCGCTGGCCAATTGAGGAGTCAATTTAGGCTTGTATTTTAACCCACTGTCTACACTAAGATTAGTGCAACATTCCAAATCCTGTAAAACGTTGTGACGTTACAGGGTTATGTTCACTTTCTGTAATTGATATCAGCATTGTGGTATCATGTACATCTTGGATTGATAAATCTCCCATTATTGTGTCACATGCAGTCTGTTTATTGGTCAGAAAGAGCCTAAAAACATTACTGTTCAGTAAAAGCATGAGCACAGTATAATCTAGCTATGACCTCAGTTTCCATCTTGCTAAGTTATTGTTTGTTACCATCTTTCCAGGCGCTTAGAGACCTGCAGGTGATTAGGCGCGATATAAAACCACAATAACAATAACAAAGGATTAGTCGCAGCAATTTTTTTTAAAGTTTGAGTTGCCTCACAAATTTATAAATGTCAATTGTAAATCAGTCATATCACAGTTCATAGTCGGGCAAAAATGAATACCTTTCTGTAACACTGAAAGCATGTCATTCGAAAAGGATTTTATTCAATAGAATGATGACTTGTATTTCTCTGTCCAACCTCAAATTCATTGCAGATTCCTGCTACATGATTGTGTATGCATTCCTTCTCTTACTCTCTGATTTTCCTCTCCGCCTCTTCCTTCTCTTGGTCTTCCTCGAGTATAATCCCATTGTCTGGTATTGGTATCTTTGTTCCCCATTCTACTTCTTTGTACTTCCCGTAGAAAAGGATATCTGATAGAGACTACTAGCCGCAGATTCCTTAACGTAGAATTATCCCCAGGATTGAGACTGGATCCGGAAAACTTTCTCCCACAGCATCCCTGTGCGCCAGGGGGGACGGCACCACTTGACTCCGCCCTGACATCGTCCACGTCCGTGATGTCAACAAGGATACATAATTCCCACACCGGCGCGCCTACGTCAGTTTTCTTCTGGGAACTTTTCCGCGCCACAACGCGGAGCCATCACAAACAAAAACTGTGAGAATACGGGAACAGTGTGCGAAAAAATCAGCTAAACAGAAAGGAAAGAAACGAATGGTGAGGAACAGCACCATCCAGAATAGTGCCAGGTATTATGCACCAAAAGTCCTGGAAGGAAAGAACAGAGCACAGCTACTGCGAAGCAAGCCCGCAAACAATTACAACAGCCTCCCCGGGGGCAGAAAGAATGTAAAAAATTGCACAGCAGACAAAGAAGCCTGCCACCCCCGCCCAGAACAGAGAAGGGCACCAATGCCAGAATCAAAGAGCAACGACAAGTCATCCCCGGACAACACCAGCAAGGAGAGACATCTCCCAAAAGAGCTAAGGGTCGAGAACCGGCCAAAGAACCTCAGCCCTAAGGCCTGCAAAGAAGCCAGAAGTGCAAGCAACGAAAGGAGGAAGGACACGAGCAACCCCACCCTGGAGACCAGGGTGCAGAAGCACAGGAGAACTCATGAAACCATCAACCAATCACCAGAAAGGAAGAAATGGCGCAAACAACAAGACGAGCATCCCCCTATGGAGGGAGTAAGAAAAGGCACTCGCAGGAGACAACCAACCGGAGGCAGGCGAGTGCAGAAGGGCCCTCGCAGAACAGGGAGGAAGGGCGGGTCGTGAAGAAATCTGCGGCTAGAATCGTCTCTACCAGATAAATCGTTACCGAAGGTAAGTAACTCGTACATCTGATAGAGACTACTAGCCGCAGATTCCTTAACGTAGAATAGATACCCTAGCCATACCCAAGGGGAAGAAGGGTCTGCGAGAGGACCTCCCCATCTTGTTGATGCCGAGACCCCCCTGTCAAAACATTTTTGTCGTAAGGACCCCCTCCTGACAAAACATTCTGTAACCTGGTACTCATCCTCGACAACCATAAACGTCCCCAATTTCCACGGCAAATCATTTTTATGGTGGGGAAACAATATTAAATAGTGTTTTGCAAGCCAAAAGTTTGTGGCTGACTGTCGTTTGGTGTATCAGAGGCTTACTACAGAGCTCAAACAAAAAGCCTCCAAAAAGAATTACTCATACATTCACAATGGTACTTTTTCATTAATAAAACCTATTTTGGCAAAATGTATTTAGATGATAACACCTTTCTGAACTTTTGTGATGAGTCTGTTTGTTTTTCTCCAGAGAGACGGTCAATCTGTGATTGCACCTCATAAATACCAGTTTAACACCCAAATACAGCAATAAGCAAAAAAACGTGACCAGTCCAGCTTTACAAAGGGCCCTTACTGCGCAGCAACATGTGTCGCTCCTTTTTAGTAGCCAGTGAACCGGTGTAGCTATAAACACATTTTTTTTTTAATCAGCAGCTTATGTGGCAGATGATTGACTATATGGCAAATCTATAATTATGTGAAAATCACTGCGGTTTCACAATCGCATAATCCCAGTGGCCCTGGGTATAATGGCTGTAATGTATAGGTTGAAACTTTAGGGCACGGCATCGTAGGAGAACCATACTATATTTTATGGGATGCTGGTGGCTTGGCTTTTACAGCTGCATGGAACTGGAGGTTGCTGAACATCAGTAATCATCATTGAAACATACCTTTTACACTCATTAATGATGAACTGAAAGGTCCAAGTAGGATGCTTTCTTTAATTCCAGGGGAGGAAGTGGTCCCTGAATCTTCTTTCACACTATTTTCCTAAAAAGGTTTTATTTTTGACATTATGAAAACAGACATTTCTATTTTAGCAAAAACTGACTCCTAGTTTTATTAGTTTGCTGCTATTGTTGAGTTCAGTCATGTTCGGGGGGTGGCTGGAGGGCCTTGAGAGCGTGAACGCTTGGGTGGGTCAAAGTTATGGCTAAAAACAAAATATTCTATATGTTTAAGTCCTTCACTGTCAGTTAGCTACATATACATTAAGGGTAAGCTTAAATAAAAAATAAATAAATAAGTGCTACACAGTAGACAATGCAATATAATACATTATTAAACCTTTAGTAGTTAATCCACCTTAAATGGTCTGTGTGTAACTAGAAAGCCACAAAAATACATTTTGGTTGGTGCAGTGGAGAATAGTGATTCGTATTCTTTTAGTGCTATGAGGTCACAGTCTGTGACAGAAGGCACAGTGAATATATAAGTCATTATTATACTAGCATTACACACAGTATAAGATAAACTGCTACAAAATGAGCAAACCATTTTATGATAAAATGGTGCTTCCAAAATATACATTTTTGTAATACCTTGACCATACACAATGCAATTTTTGTACATAACTGTCCCTTCAACGCCTCCTTAGGGAAAGTAAGCTCTATGTAAATACAACTACAAGCACGCACTTTAGAGATCACTTGTCTATTCTGAAACACCTTTTCTAGTAAGGTCTTTCAGTACATTGACACTATATGTGAAAATGAATTAGAAGATGAAACTGAAGTACCTCAACATTTTAACTTATTGTCAGCTCCCATAAAAGGCATTAGGGGTACTAATCTGCTGATAAAAAGTCAGCTACAGAAAAAGTCAGAATAGGAATTCACAATGTGCCTGCCAGGTAAGTGACAGTTTACAGCAGCAATCTGTATTGCATATTACCAGGTGTTTGGGCACTTCTCTGGGTATAAAACACTCCTATTCTTCCAACACATTTTACCACAATTTCTTTGCCAGCCTGCCCATCCTACCCTGGCTTTCCCTTTTCTTCTTGCTCCTTACTGGCCTTCAACACTCCCACTGGGATAGTAAGTGCTATATAAATATATTTACAATTAGAAGCACTTCATAACTCATCACAAAGCTTACAGTGATTTGATCAGTGAAAGCCAGTACCAGCTCCAAAGCATTCTTTACAGCTGTAATTGCCTTTAAAATTTTCAGATTAACGCGTAGCACATATTTCCTTCCCTTTCAGGCAAGCAGGCATCCTGAAAGGAAAAAAGCCTAATTTAGCTGTCTGATCAGCTCTGGTTTCACAGCACAAGAGAACATTGCAGCTTGAAGTATTTCGATTTCATTAAGAACTGCCCGGGCCAGTTTTCTTTTTTGAAAGTCCAGGTAGAAGTGAGGCCCGGGAATGCACGACCACCATCCCATGACTCTTCGGCCCCAGTGCGGGTTGAGCGCGTAAATTCATCACTCTGCCAGAACCAACACGGACTCAAACAATTCTATTCATTTGGTTAAGGCACAGTGTGGCTAATGAGTAATTCCATCAATCTAGATCTAAAAGAAGAAAGTATCCAAATGTCCCAATATATCCCAACACAGTATCGTATCTCATTGTCCTAATCCACACACAAGTAACTGCAAGTAATAAAAGATTCCTAACCTCAATTGAAAAAATCGTAACGGCTTACCACGAACAGTCCGACCCTCACGGAGAGTACTCCTCATGTAACTATGGCGTTTCGCAACCGCGCCACCTTGGACTGTCATTTTATGCCAGTCCTTTAAAATCACCAGCAAAAACAGGCTGAGGAAACTCTTTAAGTACCACCTTAGGGAATCATCAGCAATACCGGACTTAACACATCTGGAAAGCTCCATGAGTGCCTTCTTGAAATATTGCTGTATTCAGGTCTAATAACAGTAAGGGGGAGTAGTATAGTCCGTAAGCTTTCTAAGTGCGCCACACATCAAAGAAGATCACTAGAAAAATACTGTGTTAACTCATTAATTTATTATGAATTCTTGTTGCCCAGGATATTAAATCTTTATGCTTACTAAATCGTTGACCCTTTGTAATTCCTTAACTTGGTTACTTTCTTGATGGGTTTACCAGTTGAGCCCTCTTTGGTTGCTCACTTTAAAGACTGTGCTTCTAATTGCTTTTCCATCAATGTGGCACTTAAGCGAGCTGCAAGCTTTGGCTACAGTTTTTTGGACAAATTAGTTCTTACGTCAAAAGCCTTTGTCTTCCCAAAATGTGTCAGTCCGTTTCATGTGAGCCAGTGTACCAATCTAAACTTTTGTCAGTCTTGCCATTCTACTAAAGACAATGAGAGACTACACTGCCTGAATTCTCTGTGAGCCTTCAGTTTTTACATTTGCAGGTCGCGCACTTTTCATGGACTATGAAACTCAAAGAGAACAAGACGATCAATTCTCGACGGATTATGCCCTCCAATCAAAATCTGTGTTACTCTTTTCAAGAAGGAGCCTCATGAGGAAGTTCCATCTGGCAAAGGGTGCTTCTTTAGCACATTCCAGCGGTTTTCTGTCTTTGGCAACTGCTGGTCTGCAACATGGGTTTCGGTTCATGCTTTCAGCATGCATTAGTGCCTAGACTCTGACGTCTGCAGGGATGGCCATGTTTGCTAGATTAGTGCTGCGGGACTTTTTGTTTTCACCATTTGATCAGACCTAATGCCTTGAAGGTACTGCTTGGTTATTGATATTCAAGAGGTGAAGAAAGTCCAAGTAAAAGTATCCATCAGAAGAATGAGTTACATTCCGAAACTACCTTTCTGAGAATTGTACTGTCTAATTGCAGATTCTTCCTCGACCCTGCCTGCTTTCTTGTTCTGACAAGTGGTCATACAACATTTCTGTTGTGTAGTTATCAGTATTCCGTAGAACCTGCGTGTTTGTTTGGACAACATAAACTTTGTGTGTGGTGCCTAGACTGATTCCGGACACCCCACAGGATATTTTGACCTAGAGATCAGCTAGCTCACAGTGCCACCATAAGCCTCCCCTAACCTTACCAGGAGGCGAATTGGTACTGGCAACCAATGAACATGAGAACCCTGATGCAGGGACCCTCGGTGACAGCTGAAGTACCACCTCTGCTAATCTACCAGGATGCTTATTATTTATAATAGAAAGCAGCCTTGCGATGTACGTTGTAGATTAGCTATGTTATGGATATGTAGATAGCTCTGTCACCCAGTGGATAAAGACAGAACAACATTTGTACATAGTGCGTAAAGATGCCTTGTACATGATGTTCAAGGCATCATGATAATGTTGTGCGAAGCTAGGTGTGTAAACAAAGCAGTTTCAGAGAAACTAATCCGACATTGTCTTGTAAGCAAATATGTGCAACGGTTCTTGGCAGAAATTTTATTGTGAGAAAAAGGACAGTGTAAGAAATAAGCAGTTTATTGTGTAGATTTTTAAAACCATGACTGTTACTCTGCAATGGTGCCATTGAGAGAGTTCCGGTCTTGGAAAGAGGACAGTATTGTTACTCTCACTATTTTTTAGTCCCGAAGATGAACTGGGGCCGTATGCCTATTGTGGACCTGGACCCCGCTGAATGCCTTTCTGCAGAAGAACAAATTATAGATGTCCATGCTGGCTCAGATCCTGGTTGCTCTGGACCCAGGTGAAAATGCAGTCCTTGGACCTGCAGGCCAGGTATTTTCATTTACCCTTCCTGCGGTCCCACTCACTTTCTCTGCGGATCATTCATACTCACCTAGACAAGGTGGCATATACATGCTCTGCAATATGACTTGAAGGTCCAATTGGGCCAGCTTCAAGGCAATATGGTCAACTTTATCTAGGTCTTGAAGGAGATGGTTAAAGATGTCCAGTGGTGGCTGCTCAAGCAAAACTGGTAGAATACCCCTCTATGTTACCCACCTGCAGATGGCGTCGGTGCGTTTCTGCTGCATTGGGAGGTCATTAGGGGGGACTTTGAAAACGGACGGCTCTGGATGAGAGCCAAATCTAAATCCATCTGCTGCAGTAGCAGCCATTCATCTGGCTCTGAAGATCTTCTTGCATTTTATCAAGGGGAGACCTGTGCAGGTTCCCATAGACAACACCACTGCCATGTGGTACTAGCAGGCAGAGTGAGATCCAAGGTCCTGGCGCTGCACCTCTGGAGGTGGTTGGGGTGCCAGGGCATTTTCCTGGCAGAGTCCCTGCATGCCATAGTGGACAAACTGAACAGTCTGTCTCAAGCAGATTACAGCTGCATCCCAAGGTGGTGCAGGACTTCTTTAAACACCTGGAAAAAACTTTGCTAGATCTTTTTGCCACCATTGAGAATGCTCAGTGTTGAAAATGTCCACAAGAACACTATTTTGGGAAATGCTATCTGTCTGGAATGAAACACGGGTTCTCAAGAAGATCAAGAACAACCAGGCCCAAGCGATACTAGTGGCCCCTAATTAGGCAAGGAGAGTGTGGTACTAGAACCTCTGGGCTTGAGCATCTGTCATCCATTCAGGCTGCCACTTATCGAGGATCTCCTGTCTCAGCAGTGGGGCCTGGTCCTCCCCCGTATCTATGCAGTCTACACCTACTGTCATGTAGTTCCTATAAATCTATATAACATCTGCGCATTTAGACAACATAAAATGTGTGATTGGTGTCCAGATTGATTTCAGACACCCCAACGCATATATACACTTGTATACCATCTTGCTCACAGTGCCACTGTAAACTCCTCTTACCAAGGAGAGAATAGTTCCTGCCAACTATCGAACATGACAGCTCTGCAGGGATAGTGGAAACAGTACAGTACTTTTCGCTCAGTCACTCATGCTCACATTGTATCAGAGAGATATACAGAATAAACTGTGGGGACGTTTTCAACAAGTATTTATTGAGCCAGCGTCATTCTAGTGTAAAATAGGTGTTCTGAAACAACCATAAGATAGAAACAGCTAAAAACGTTTATAAGCACCAACAGAGTAAATGGATCGTAGATTTCAACCATAGTGCTAAAACAAGGAATATATGCAAGCATATAAATATGACATTAATGATGCTTACTCCTACAATGCAACCCTAATTAGATGTACCTAAGTGTACCTAGCATGTATGTAGGTGTAGAGCCAAGAATCCCCACAGGATGAGCCCAACCCATTTACCTGGTGCGAGAGAATGAAGGAACCCGTCTTGGTCTCGAGATGGACACCCCGCGAGGAATGTCAGACCACTGCGTGATAAAGTGTCTGCATGCAGGAACCTTAGCGCCTTGCTTCAATGTGTTAGAGTGAAAGTCTTTCTCCTCTGTCCACCCCGGCAAAGATGTAGTGTATTTATACTCAAAAGGTACCCTCAGCCGTCACTCTATCCTCAAATTATTCAGCAGCTACATGACTTGAAACGCAACACGAGGTGCGGTCTGAACACCGGAGGACTGCTGGAGGAGAAAGACCCAACTTTGAATCTGTTACGACTTGTACTCACGAAGTTACGTCCTGCAGCGGCCACCACAACAGGCCCCGATCCCCGGGCTTAAGTGGTGCTGCAGTGAGGTATTTGCCTGGATGCTTTGCCGCTTGAGAACCTGGAGCGCGAACGCCGCACTCTGCTACCGGTATATCTACTGCGCTCACGGCAACAGCGTGGTACCTGTGGCTGCCTCATCCCCGGAGTGAGGGCTCATTCCCCGGTGACGCGACGCCCGACGGCATTTGAGGTCGCGCGGCTTGGAACTGCCCTGAAGATCTGCGGTGACCGGAAGCACCGACCTGTGAGACTGTGCCCCCGCTGACATACCAAACCTGTTTGCCCCTGTTGTGAATGCTGTAGCTGAGGAGTTACTGCCTCCAACACCGCGCACATTGCTGACGTGCTTTGGGTGCACTTGTGCAGATGGGAGAGAATGTGTATCTCAAATCAGTTCAATACACAAGTATTCCACCATTGGGATATACTTATTCGCAGATGATTTATATATGTGTTTTGTTTTTCTGTAACCTACTGATCGTTATAAGCGATACATGCTTTGTTATGATCGTGCATCGAGATTGCTATGTATCAAACCCCAATAAATATAATTAAAAAAATAAACAACAAAAAAATATAAAAGTTACTTCCAAAGTTTCATGGATGAATTCCCTACCCATAGCTTCATATCTGCCTACCTGGTGGTGTTCTAGGCAATATTGAAACTGGAAAGTTGTCACTGGCAATGTAATATGGCCATGAATTAATAATTCTGTGGACGGTGCCTCTGCCACAGTGAAAGGTAATTAGTCTAATTTGTCAATGAGCAGCATCCCTTTGTGCCATTGTTGTCTGCTTTTCAGTCAAATTATATGCAGAGAACAGAGACATTCTGTTGATATATCGCCAGGGCACATAACCAGAGCGCAAAGATTGTAGCGTCCTGCTTAATGACACAATAGAACGTAACTGTGATTGATCCTGTTCCATTATATCTATAGCAGAAGAAACAATGTTGTGCAGTCTATATATTCTGGGTGTTAGTGTGGGCATGCCATTGTCACCCACAGCCAAAGCCTTTTTTAAGTTAATTCTGTCAATTTCACGCAATCTCTCCCCAGCTTCCTGTTGAGAGATTTTACTAATTTCATTATATACAGTGTATAAGAAGCGTTTCTAATGTGCCTTTCAAGGACCTAGTAAAACATCCTTAAGTTCCATGTCATCCGAGAGTAGGGACAAATGTTGTTTCATCTGAGACAGTGGCGAGGTTCTTAGCCAATCTAGGCATAACTTCCCTACACTGTATGATTTCACCACCCCTGGATGTTCTCGTTGTACATAGCTTAAGTCAGGCCTATGGATACTAAACCCTTCGGCATCTGTACCCTTGAATCTTGACTGACACCTATTTGTGTTGATGGGCCAAACTAACTATCCTTTCTAATTGAGGTCTGTATTATTATATGACATGCCCTGCATAATGTCATCTAGTGCATCCTCACCATTTTCTGTATAATTTTGCCAATCCTCAAGGTGTGAAAGTGAGGGATTACGCGGTGTTCAAGTCCTTAATCTTGGCTAACCCAAGACAGAAAGTCTGTTGCACACTGTTCACGAAGGTAATTTGTTGTGGTATGATGTATGCTCTGAATCGTGCCTCTGTTCTCTGAACCTGCCAGTCCTTAGTACCCCAGATAGATTTTATATCTATGCTGTCCTTCCATAAGTCGAAACACTATACAGACAGTTGGGCAATAAAGGATGCAGAGTATATCTGTTTTGTATTACTGAGCATATTTTTCTATGCAGATGTAAATGCAATTTTACAATAATATGAGCATGATTTTGATGTATTGAACTCAGAAAAATAAGCAAACTTTTGTGCAAACGTTTGTGAACTACCTTACGGTGGTGTTTGGCAATGTTCCCATTGGTGGTATGTGAAAACATCACGTGGTGAACTTGTTTTATGCAGAAAGTGATGACCATAATGTTGGTAACAGTACATGGTATCTAAATCAGATGAGTCGTCAAACATTTCATTTTTTGAAAATTATGCAGACAATTCTAAATCAGACAACATATCATTAACAGTTTCAAAATCTCAATCATCAGAGTATGTACTGGAGGTGATGATATCATTTAAAGACATTTTGAATACATGTGGGATTTTTAAAACTTCCAAATACATCATTTGAAACTTTATCCCAAACTATTCCGTCAGGAACTGGAACTGCTGTAATGTTTTAATAGGACAGGTCTCTGTTCACGATGAGATGACGTATAAGGTGTCAGTACCAAGTTCACATGTGATACTGCAGAGCGTTCTGGGGGAGAGTCCATTCACAAGTAAGAAAAAGACAGTCACTAAACCCATCCAGAATATTAGGAACAGTAGTCCAGTTATTATCCAGAATTCTAGTCATGGTTGTTTTTAACAGGAAACTGGAGCTAGCGGTTAATCAAATTCACTTTGATCCAGAGAAAAAGTGTTGAAATAAATCGATTAAGTAGCCAGATGCAGTTCGATCCATCTTTGGTAGCTCAGAAGGTTAGGTTGAACTTGCAGATGTCTCCTGTAGAGGCATATTGACACAGATGTTGGTGGTAGGCCGCATTGATGTCTATGTTTCATTTGTGTTTTGATGATGTTCTATTTCATTAGGAACAAGTTCCATGTCATTGTTGGTAACTTCATGACTACATATAGCAGACTCTTTAAATGTTATCAGTCTTTCTGTCTGAACCTACTGCATGGTAGCGAGAGGAGATAGGCGGCTACCCAGGAGCCCACCCGGCCTGCTATTCAGTATCGACCAGATAGTGTGGTTTGATCAGATCAATGGAGACAAATCTCTTTTCTTTCTTGCCGGCAAGGGGCTGAAGAAATACTGTACTTGTTCCTTCGCCAGCCAGGACAGGTGCAGGCGTTCTGTATGATGGCTCGAATTATTTCTTGTCCACAATCTTTTCTCTGACCAGTTCCCCGACCTTTGGGGTCCAGGCAGGTCTTGCTGTGACTGATTTTACTTCCCTTGTGGTGGTGCATTTTACTTGGACGTTGGTTTGTAGTGCCTGGAATTCATTGAGTTCCTGTAAATTTGCCAAACGTTTCTTGTGTCAAATGTTTTTTCATCCACCACTGTGCCTCCACAATCGAGGTCTTGAACCCACGTTCTCTTATATATATCTCGATATAGGACTTTGTAAGGGGTGATACCTCCTAGGGAACTTCTTGGCATGTTATTAAGTGCCCTTTGGACCCCATATAGTTGATTGACCCAACTACCACCCAAACCTAATACCCTTGATGTTAAAGAATGCTTTAAGTCCCGGTTTTTCCTCTCCACTACCGAATTTCCCTCTGGATGGTACGGAGAGGAGTACCGCAATGAACACCCAAACTTCCCATGGCTTCCTTTGTATGCCCTAGAGCTAAACTCGGGGTCACAGTCAGAATGTAATGTGTCAACTGCGTATGTCGTTATGAAGACTCGCAAATCTATTATAACAGTTTGAGCGTCAGTCGAGCGCTGAGGCCAAACCCACACGAATCTAGAGCATGAATTTACTGCCACCAAGATGTATTTGTAGGCCCCATCAGATTCTAAGGGGTCATAGTAGTCCAAATAGACACAGGCAAGAGGTCTCTCTGATATTAGTAGTGGTGTTTGCGCTGGACGTCCTACGGTGGAACCCTTCATCTGCTGATAGATGTTGCATTTAAGGACAAATCCCTTTTTCTGTTTTGTTAAACCTGGCCACCAATAGTGTTGTTTCAGTAGAGAAACTTTCATGGTAATCCCTGGCACTCGTGTGCAGCTAAAATTAAACCTAATCTGCGATCCATGTTTGGTATCACTCGATCCCCTCCCCCCTTCCTGGAATTTGAGCAAACTGAATATTTTTTGCATCTAACTTTTAGGAGTACTTGAGTGGAAAGCCTTTTGGCAAGACTGTGCTGTTTTTGTTGCATTAAGCAATGACAGCTACCATATTGCTTCCATCTATTCTCGTGCTAGAACCAGTGATTGCCGCTACAGCAGCAGTTCACACTGTCTCCTTGGCCGCTTCATCAGCCAATGAATTCCCTTCAACGTGTATGCCATCACGTTGATCACTCAGCGTGTGTATCAAGTGAGCTCTTGGCAAGTCTGTTTGCAACTCTGCCATTTGTTCCCATATCAATTTGTGCTTTATTGTGCAACCTTTTGAGTCTTAAAACCCATTCTAACCCAGTAGTGGAGATATTTATTGTAAGACTGGACACAGTAAAACAAATCATACACTATAAGTGTGGGGAATTCCCGATCAGTTTGTATTAGTGCCAGTAGTAGGGCTTTTAATTCTGACAGCTATGCTGTGCAGTCTCCCAGAGACTGCGTCTTCGTACTGCTAGGATAGAACTTGCCTTCCTGCATACATCCTTTTACAATTGCACAAGCTGCACTGTATTCTTGTTTATTACCTATGGCAGGCTGAGCAGAACCGTCAGTGTAGATAATGTATTCATATTCTTGTTTATACTACAGAAATGCTTGTGTTTTTAATGTAGAATCAAATTTGTAGTCTACATCTGTTGCAGTGAGAGAATTAGCCCATTTTACCAATCGTGGATGTAGTGCATTTTTGTTTGAAGTGCTAGCTTTTGTAACAGCCTCTAAGGCCGGTACTGGAGTAACGACAATTATTCGTTTCCCCTGAGCCAGTGCTTTTTCCCTCACTACAGAAGTGAAAGACAATATCCCAACAGGTATCAGTTCAAAGACAGTTATGCATGTATGCTGAAAGCATTGCAGGAACAGGAAACAAGGAGACTCAATTGGTTTTTCTAAAGGTTGTTATTCAGCAAAATATATCAGATAGTTACATCAGGGTATACAGTTAAAGCAGCACTGTATAGAGAGAATCATGTGACAACCCGAAGGCACTTGGTGCATAGCAATATATACAAGTGGATATAAGTGACAACGCAAGTGATCAGAGTGAACAGCGTGGACGGCGCATGGTGAACAATGGTGTAAATATTATATAGTGGTGGCTCAAAGAATAACAATATAATTCTGTCAAATATCTTCTTTAGGCGCTATATTTTGGCAGAACAATCAATTTGAGATATCTAATGTTTTGTATTTTTCCCGCACAGTGTAATTCATTAATGCAGCACTGTGTGCATTCTGTACTGCAAATGTCTTTGTGCATGTGTGCAAATGTCTTTGTGCATGTGTTCAGATGTTTGTAGTCTAAAACTAGCTAGTATGAATTGTCAGGCTTTATTACGGGAAACAAAGGATTATTCATTGGGGAGGTGCAATTTACTATCACACCTTGGTATTCAAGTTGATCTAGGATCTCCCTGACTTGTTTTATTGCTTCTTGTTTTATTGGGTACTGTCTCTGTGGAGTTTGAGTAGTTTTTACTGGGAATACATGGTCTGGTGACTTAGTATCCCACCTAACATGGTTGCTATATAATGCTGGAGCAAGTGCTACCGCCCACTCGTGCGCATATGAATGTTTTAGTGATACTGGAACGAGGTTGGAAAAAGCCGGTAAAATGACTGTTTCTCCCTTTGGGCGCTTCAAAACAATCTCAAGCAGCCAGTCTTTTGCAGCCAAAAGAATGTCATATCCATAAGTCAGGTTATCCCAAGAGATCTTTGAATTTTCTGGGTTTGCACCCCTCCATTTGAAGTGTTATTTCATATAACGAGTGCGTGACACCCTAGTATCAGGGATCTCCATCGTGATATGTTCATTCAAAGCCATTGTCACCAGAAATTCCATCAGGTTCTGGGGAGCTATTGTTACTTCTGCTGCGCTGTCTCGCATTGTCAGACCCCATTTCCCGTTCAGAAGTTGAGTCCTCTGTATCCGTGTCATTACAAACTTTAAGGCCAGTTACCTTTTTCTTTTGAAATTGAAGTTTGTTTTTTTATTTATCTTCTTTCTTCGTATTATAGTCCAAAGTATGGTGTTTATCTCTGGACTTTGTTCGTTCTTCTTGTCTGTGTTCTGGCTGTCCTTCCCTCTCGGAGTGTTTTGATGAACCCTGAAATGAACGAGTGGCATGTGTATCAGTATCCTGATACCTGTCTGTTTTTTTATGTTATCACGATTCCTAAGGTTGTACCTCCTTTCGGAGGGCTCCTGTTGAGGAGACCCACCCCTTGATTCTCTCTATTCTTTTGTTTTTTATTGTCCTATGTCTTTTTAGATGAATCAAGTGCTTCCCTGGTGTTATCCTTTCAGGACCACCCACCAGTTGAGGTTTTGTTGCTCCAGCTCCCAAATTATCTCTACCAAATTTGGCATATTTATCTTCGATAATTTTAGGTAATTCACGCTCCTGTTGTATAGGAGTGAAATCCCTCAGGCGTTGGTTTATTGCCACTGCTGCTGCCTCCCCTTTTATGTAAGCCAACATAATAGTTGATACCCAGGCAAAATTCCCTAACAATGTCATCCCTAAGTTCAGAGCCGGTTCTGCTCCATACTCATTCTGCATCTGTCTTAATACATCTGGTATAACTGCTATTGAAGGGATACCAGGAGTTCTGGTAAAAATGGCCACGAAAACTGTACCCAAAGAGGCACAATTCTCTATCTGGGGAACTATTCCCATTGGCAAGCATATTGTTAGTATTCTATGTTTTTCTTGAGGGCTTGTGTGTGGAAAGACTGCCTCTAACTGGTATTTTCAGAGCTATCCAGAATGGAATTTTCTCACACTTAGTGGGCATTTTACCCATTACTGCGTTTAGTCTTTGCAGAGTTATTTTAGTTGCTGACCCCTGAATTTGTCCTGCTGGTGTAGCCCACCTGAAGTGTGAATGTTCTCATAACAAACTGTGTCAGATTTTTGTAAAGTTTTATTATTTCTTTGTGTAATGGACGTAAGCCTGCTACTGGCATTGTGTCAATGTCTTGATGCGGTGTGTAAGCCTCTAGGACCGGCCAAGTCGCTCAGTCTCTTCCGAGTGGACCGTGTATTACTTTATCTGTTGTATGTGGAAGGGCGCCTTTAAACAAGTTTATGTGCTCCTGGTTGGTAAGCGGAACTTCAATGTCCTCATATGAACTGTAGTCCTCTGGTATTTCATCTGCAATGTAGAAATGAAATGTTTTTGTATGCGCATCTGCTGGTGGGAATCTGACCCACGAATCGAATACCTCTATCCTGTATGACTCATGTGCCTCAATCACAAAAGATTCTGTCTCACCTCTAGACTCCGTTGGCTGCTGGTTTTAAAGTAAGTGCAGTTCTAACATTTTCTGAAATGTTTATCACTCCTTCCTGCTCTTCTTCCCTCGATGCATTCATATGTAATATCTCTGCCATTTGTCTTCATCAGTCATTGTTGAAAGAGTTTCAAGGAAACTGAGATAAGGTTTTATACACAAATAGTAACTATTGATCCTTCAAGCTTCATTAAAACCTACAGCTAATATATAGGCTTTGCCTACTCAGCTGTGCCAGATATTTCACTTCCCATTCCAGACGTCTCTGGGTAGATGTGAGTAGGGGTCTCTGAGAGAAGCACGACTGAATCGCTCAGAATTGACCGTTAAATAAGAACCAAACCAACGTCGGGCGCCATGTTGTGTAGGTCCTGTAAATCTATAAAGAATCTGCTCGTTTAGACAACATAAACTGTGGGATTGGTGTCTAGACTGATTCCAGACACCCCC
The DNA here is from genome assembly GCF_964263255.1 of Lissotriton vulgaris. Classification (NCBI taxonomy): domain Eukaryota; kingdom Metazoa; phylum Chordata; class Amphibia; order Caudata; family Salamandridae; genus Lissotriton; species Lissotriton vulgaris. The sequence goes on along the minus strand of NC_141697.1, from coordinate 157,503,751 downwards.
ACCAGATATGTTTACTTGTATACCACCTAGCTCACAGTGCCACTGTAAACTCCTCTTACCAAGGAGAGAATAGTTCCTGGCAACTATCGAACATGACAACTCTGTCCTATCAGGGATCGTGGAAACACTACAGTACTTTTCGCTCAGTCACTCGTGCTCACTTTGTCTCCGAGAGATACACAGAATAAACGGTGGTGACTTTTTCAATAAGTATTTATTGAACCAGCATCATTCTAGTGTAAAATAGGTGTGATGAAACAACCATAAGACAGAAACAGCTAAAAACTATTATAAGCACCAACAGAGTAAATGGATGGTAGATTTCTACCATAGTGCTAATACAATGAATATATGCAAGCATATAAATACATGACAGTTATGATGTGTACTCCTACGATGATACCCTAACTAGATGTACCTAAGTGTACCTACCATGTATATAGGTGTAGAGCCAAGAATCACCCTAGGATGAGGCCAACCCCACTACATGGTGCGAGAGAATGAAGGACCCTGTTTTAGTCTCAAAACCCGTTATATAGGGTAATGGTACAGTAAATGTAAGTGAAGGGGTAGATGACTACTCAAGCCTATATTGGGGTACCCTACGAAATATACCATGTGTAGAAATTGAGCGAGGCAATTGAAGTGGTGGATGTCACCCTTGCCACTAAGCTTCCTGACCCTGTACAGAAAAAGCTGTTGGATGTCCTTTTGTTTATCTTCAGTCCGGTAAGGCCTTATAGTGGGCATTATAAAAGGTTATTTATCAGTCCTGTTGGCCTTTCTACATTTGCTGGGCCAACCATCCTTGTTCAGATCTCCTGTTCTGATGAAGTTTGAGGGTTTAACTCATGTTTCCTCCCAATCCGTTTGTGATGCTACAGTGGGACCTTAATTTGGTCCTGACATTTCTTGTGTGTACGCCCTTTGAGCCCATACATAGCTGCTTGCTACGTCGCCTGAGTTCAAAGCCAAGCTTTCTCATTGCGATTACATCCACTCATCTCATGAGTGAACTTCAGGCACTCTCAGTGCAACAGCCCTAACCACCTTTTTCCCCAGACAAATTGGTGCTGAAGACAAAGGCGGCACTCTTACCGAAAGTTGTGACTCCCTCAAATGTTGGACAGTCCATCAATCTACCAGCATTCTATGCTTCCATCAACCCCACGAAAGCGGAGAAGAGGCTCCATTGGTTGAACCCCAGAAGGACTTTAAGATTTTACATTGATCATACCAAGCTCCATCTAATGGGCGAACAACTTTTTGTGGGGTTCTCAGCAGAAAAGAAAGGAAATACTGTGCAGAAGACGATCTTGTCAAGATAGATAATCCTTTGCATTAAGATCTGTAACACTTTGATCAAGAAACAACCTCTAGAAAGTCAAGCACATTCCATTAGGACTAAGGCTGCTACAACTGCGTTGGCATGTGGAGTGCCTGTCCTGAGCATCTGCCAGGGTGCAACATGGGTGCTGGTGCATGCATTCACAAAGCACTACTGCCTTTACAGCCAAGTCCGGCAGGATGGACATTTCACCCACTCTCTCCTGCAGGACATTGTGGTACCTCCACATGGGGAGTGTTAGAAATTGGATCACTCATAGGCAAAGGTTTGCACCCTGTCCCAATAGGGACCACAGTCCTAGTCAGGGTAAAGTAGATGCCACTTTAAATTAACCTGTGCTCACCCTCTGGTAGCTTGGCACAAAGCAGGCAGGCTTAATTTAAGAGGCAATGTGTAAAGTATTTGTGCAACACGCACAGTAACCAAATGAAAACATCACAAAACATCACAAAAAGACTCCACACAAGTTGATAAAAATAGAGAATATTTATCTGAGCAACATAAGACGAGAAGTTCACAAATCCAATTAGTAGAACTGGAGTTGTGGATTTTTGAACAATAAAACAAAAATAGTGCTTAGAATGAGAATTTGCCTAGCCTTGGTGCTGGTAAGTTCCAATTCTATTAAGGACTCGGAGGCGAGGATTATGCCTTGCTTTCTTCACTTTATTTCTCACAGCAGCAAGAAAACATGTAAAAAACTACTTTTCCCATGAACACCAGGGAAAAAACAGGAAATTGAACAGTAAGGCCTTTATCAGTCTCTATGCACCGGCAGCAACCATCATGCCTTGCAACCACTTCCTCTTCCTCTTTCTTCGCGCAAAGCACTCTGTCCGGTAACTTCACGCATCCTGTTTCGGTCCATCAGTCCCTGGAAGAAAATCTCAGAGTCAGAATCCGACCTCACGGAACGTCAGGTACATAGTATAATGCAGACAGAACAGTACCATTAAGAACCTCATGAAAAACCCGTAAATAGATTACTTACAGTCCATACGGGGAGGGATCACTTCCAGGAAGTCTCAGGGGGGGATAATCCTCGCCTCCGAGTCCTTAATAGAATTGGAACTTACCAGCACCAAGGCTAGGCAAATTCTCATTCTATGGCAGGACCGGAGGCTTCGGATTATGCCAGTTCAAAGCTTATCGACCACAAGCCGAGCCACATCTGTTACTGGCTTAAAATAGAACCTCTTGAAGGTGGAGTCCGAGGACCGCGGCCCAATTCAAGGTCCTCCAACCGAGCCCCCAGCACAAAGGCTTTCGAGGCCATGGCTCCTCTAGTTAAATGAGCACCAAACTTCTTCGTATCAATCCCCGCCTCCTGCATCACCCAACGCACCCATCTAGCGATGGTCGGGGAAGAAACAGCCTTGTACGGTTTCCGTAGGGCAATCAGCAGTTGTCGCTCGCCCGGAGGGCGAGTATCCTCAGTCATATCCTCATATGCACGGAGGCACTGCACTACACACAGCTTCAGGGAATCCGGAAAGGCCGGATATGAAATAACCCTCGTAAGGGTCTTAGTCCTCCTGCTCACTGTAAAGGACACCCCTTCAGGGGAGAAGGTCCGCGCTGTAATATCGAGCGCGCGCACGTCAGAGACTCTTCTGCAGGAAATCAGACACAATAGCATTGCTAATTTAGCAGAAAGCTCCTTGCGGGACAAAAACCTATTCGGCTGCCAGGAAAGAAACCAGTTCAGAACCCTGTTGACGTCCCAGAGGACTGAATACCTCGGTTCGGGGGGCAGCGAGAGGCGAACCCCTCTCAATAGTCTGCAAACCAAAGGGTGCTCCCCAATCGGGGAACCCTGAACCAGGTCATGCCCTGCCGAAATGGCCGAGCGGAAGGTATTGAGAGACCTATAGGCCAAGCCCTCATCTACCAAGTCGGCAAGGAAATCAAGGACATGGACTACATCCGTCCCCACGGGATCGAGACCCCGTCGCACACACCAGCGACGCCACCTGTGCCATGCAGACCGGTATCTCTTGGTGGTGCTGTCCGCCCATGCCTTTGAGAGCAGATCCTCTGCCTTTCCCGAAAGGCCTGGGAGAGACCAGCGACGCCGGAGATCCGCCATGCCATCAGCCTCAGTGAACCGTCCTGAACTAACCTGTGGGGATTCCCGTCCGGGTTCAGGAGAATGTGAGCAGAGTGGGGGAGTAGGATTGGAAAATCCCAAGAAAGTTCCAGAAGAACCGGAAACCAGACTTGAGACCTCCAACAAGGCGTGATCATCACCACCTGTGCTGACTGACGGCGCAGTAACGCCGACACCCTCGTGATCATGGAGAACGGGGGAAACGCATAACCCTGTTCGCTCGACCAGTCCTGGAGGAACGCATCTGTCGCCTCCGCCGACGGGTCCGGGCGCCAACTGAAATATCTCGGCAACTGATGGTCCAGTCGCGAGGCGAACAGACCCACTGAAAACGGGCCCCACCGGACCATTAATTGGGAAAATACCTCCGGATCCAGCTTCCAAACGCTGGCATCCAGGAGGTGCCGGGAGTGCCAATCGGCTACCTCGTTCTGACGGCCCGGCAAATACTCCGCTGTGACCGAGACCTGATGATCCAGGCAAAAGTGCCAGAATTCCCACGCTAGATCCGCTAGCATCTTGGATCTGGTGCCACCCAGATGGTTGATATATCGGACCGCAGACACGTTGTCCATCCGCAGAAGGACACACGACTGCACCCGCTCCTTGGTCCAGCACTGGACCGCAAAGGAGCCTGCCAGCAATTCCAAGCAGTTGATTTGTAAAGACTGCTCGTGGGTAGACCAGGCGCCGCCGGTGGAGAAGTCCCCGCACCTGGCCCCCCACCCTGCGCGACTGGCATCCGACTCTATTACAATGTCGGGAGCTGACCCAAATATGGCACGACCATTCCAGGCCTCCATGTGAGTCAGCCACCAGCGCATTTCGTCCCGCACCTCCGCTGACAGCGGAATCAGCTGCGAGTACGTGAGGCCCCGCCTGAGGTGGTACGCTTTCAACCGTTGCATTGCCCGGTAGTGAAGCGGCCCCGGGAAGATGGCCTGAATCAAAGATGACAACAGGCCCACGATCCGTGCTAGATGCCGCAACGAGATCATTGACTTCGCCAGAGTCTGGCGCAACTCGTGGCGAATCTTGGACATTTTCCGTGCGGGGAGACTCAAGGATGCCGAAAACGAGTCTATGCTGAACCCAAGGAAGGTTGCGCACTGAGCTGGGACCAGGAGGGATTTCTTCTCGTTTATCACAAATCCCAGACCTTGCAACAGGTCCACTGCAAACTGCAACTGGGCCTTCAAGCGCCTCGGACACTGGTCCATTAAAAGCATATCGTCCAAGTTCACTATCAACCTGACACCGCGAGCCCGCAAGGCTTCTACCGCGGGGTGGAGCACCTTTGTGAAACACCACGGCGCGGAAGAGAGCCCGAAGGGCAGCGTGGTGAACTCGTACACCTGTCCGTCCCATTTGAATTGGAGGAAGTGGCGGTGTGGAGGGAAAATCGGGACCGCCAGGTAGGCGTCCTTCAAATCGAGCCGGACCATCCAATCGGCCGGTCGCAGCACGTCCCGCAGGAGGTGGATTCCCTCCATCTTGAAATGGCGGTAAACCAGCCACTCGTTGAACTCTTTGAGATTGATAACCGGACGGCGGCCTCCATCTTCTTTGTCGACCAAGAAGAGATTGCTGAGGAAGCCGTCCGGATGTTCGCACGCACGGCAAATCGCCCCTTTGTGAAGGAGGGCGGAAACCTCGTCGCGCACCAATGCCGCATCGCGCTGTGAAAATGTAATGGGGCGCGGACGCTGGGGCTGCCGAGGACGGCCATGGAACTCCAGCTGGAAGCCCTGAACCGTCTGTAGTACCCAGGCGTCCTTGGTAAGGGAAAGCCACGCTGGGAAGAACTGCGCCAGGCGACCTCCCACCTGTAAAGTCGCAGAAGGCAGGACACTCACCTCGTCCGCCTTGTTGTTGGCCTCGATAGACACCACGTCCTCGGAATTTCTGACCCCTGGTGGGGTAAAAGTTATTGAACCTGGAGTTATGTTCCTGACCATGTCCACGTCCGGAGCCTTGGCCTCTATCGGAGGGAGCACCCCGGCCGAACGAGCGGCCCCTGCCTCGTCCGGCCCCTTCAAAAACCCAAGGGGCAAACACCTTTTTTATATTGGACTGGGCCCGGTCCAAGGATGTAAATGTCGCAACGAACTTGCCCAGCTCCTTGATAAAAGGATCGCCAAATAAACCGCCCTGCGCCACGGCGCCCGCCTCCGAAGAGGCGAGGTCACCCAGTTTGGGGTCGATTTTGATGAGCAGCGACCTCCTCCTCTCAGTAGAGAGGGCGCAGTTTGCGTTGCCTAGGAAAACTATGGCCCGTTGCGCCCAATTTGACAGTACTTCTGGAGAAATGGCGTCCCCCGACACCTTAGCCTCCTCCGCCATGTCGAGGATTTTAGTCATGGGGCCCACTGCGTCAAGCAGTTTGTCCTGGCACGTGCGCCAGGACCGATCAATGCCCTTCTGGGGGTCTTTTACGAATTTAGCGAGAAAAGTGGCCATCTTGGGGTCAATATCTGGGGTCATAGCCACTTTCCCCTCCAGGGAAGGTCTGGGACACTCCGCCCGAAGGCGGCTGCGAGCGTCTTTGTCCACCGGTTTACGGAGACGGTTCGCTACATACGAAGCCACCTTATCCCCCGGCACCCATTCGGAGGACCGTGGGTGAACGATCTCGTCCGGGTCCAACATATCCGAAGGGGCCGTGGACGTGGATGGCTGGGAAGGAAGCCACGATCTAGAGGAACAGGCCTCCTCCTCCGAGTCCGGAGAATCATCATCCTGCCGTGGCTCTGGGGACATGGTACGGGGGGTAACAGGAGAGACAACTACCGGCTGGGCAGGAACGGGTAGCGGTTCCTCAAGCGCCTTGAAGGCGTGCAGGACCTTGTCAAAGGTGACAGGATCGATCCCCTCAACGCAAGCCTTTTTAGGCGGGGGGAAACCGCCGACGGGGAAGGATCCGAGGCCGGAGTAGGCGCCGGAATGAGGGCCGCAATTTTCGCGTACGCCTCATCCAAACGCGCCGTCAGGCGTTGTTCTAGCGGTACTATGGCTTGATCCACTGCTTTGTAGATGGAATCATCCACCGCCTGGTAAAAATCATCATCCCAGGTGGCATAAGACAGAGGGTCTTCCTCTGGGTACTGGCCTGACTCCCCCTGCATAATGAGGTAAGTTGGGCTCCACAGGAGGGAGGTACGGCACAGCCAATTGACAAGACCCCTGAGGGCACAATATGGATCTGGGCAACCCAGAGGATGTGGCGGCCAAAAGGCACAAATTACGGGGCTAGCCCAGGGAACGCACAGCCCTCTGTGTACTAGGGCGCTACCCAGTCAAGCGTTCCCAAGCGCTGCGCACCAGCGCCAAATTACGACCCGGTCAGGGTGTTCAATCGACCAAATACAACCCACTCGGGGCGTCAGCGTGAGGGAGAACCTAATTTCGACCCCGTAGGGTGTCAGCACTGGGTAGCAAGGGACAGCGCTAAAGCTGCAGAAAAACGCGGTAAAAGATGCATTTAAAACGCGAATTATAGCGCGCCTTACACAGAGAAAGCACTGCCCCCTAGCGGCGCTCGGAGCGCACCGCACTCTGCTGGGGCTGCAAATCGCGTAAGGAGCGCAGAAGCATCCCGCGATGCCAAAGGCGACCTGTAGGGGTCGCAAACACCAGCGCTAACAACAGATCTACGCGCTGCCCACAGAATCCCGCAAAAACCCAGGAGAGAAGGGAAAAACCACTTAACTTGCTGCTGAGCAGCGAAGAGAGAGGAAGAGGAAGTGGTTGCAAGGCATGATGGTTGCTGCTGGTGCATAGAGACTGATAAAGGACTTACTGTTCAATTTCCTGTTTTTTCCCTGGTGTTCATGGGAAAAGTAGTTTTTTACATGTTTTCTTGCTGCTGTGAGAAATAAAGTGAAGAAAGTAAGGCATAATCCGAAGCCTCCGGTCCTGCCATAGAATTCAATAGCGCTGAAAGGTTACCTGAGGTCGCGCTACACCAGGGTAAATCCAAAGTTCAAGCCGACTGTGATAGAGGTCAGCCGCCCACAGGACTGAGACTGGTGCCGGTAACAAAGTACCTTGGGTGGAGCAAAACGAGGGGTCGAGGAGGTGCTGTGTCGATCCTGTGGATGGTGGCGAGGGTCGGCGCCAATCCACACTGTCGACGAAAGCTTTGTTGACGAACCCCTGTATGATGCAGGCACTCCGTCAACGTCGAGCCACGCAGACAGTCGTCATCAGGCCCCGCCGACTGTAGAATCGCTGTCGTCGGGCAGCCGATACGTCAGTGGGCGATGAGTCGGTTCCGATCGGCACAAAGTCACTGCTGCGTCAATGTAGAAAAAGCTGCCAATCCCACTTCTGAGGCCCAGGACTGGAGGGGGCACCTCAGGCAAGGCAAGAACTCCTAGATGGCAGAGTCCAGCAGAATTGCAAGAAGTCTTTTATGACCCTTGATATTTCAGAGAACAGGAGACAAGGTCTTGGAGTCACTCTGGGTTTAAGTGAGATGAGTCCAGTCCTTGTCCCTGGCAGGGCAGAGATCAGCAGGACAGTTCAGCACAGCAATGAAAAAGAGATCCTTAGACCAGTCAGTCAAGCAGAGTGGCAATCCTGGTAACACAGCAGTCCTTACTCTTGGCAGAGTTCTTCATAGGTCCAGAAGTGTACTGTCTTCAAAGGGTCAGAGCCTCAATACTTATACCCAAATGTGCCTTTGAAGTAGGGGTGACTTCAAAGCAGCTCCATGAAGTTCACAGCTCCTGTGAGAAGTTGGCCTGGTATATGCTGACCACTATTTATAGTGAGCACCTTGTACCAGTCCAAACAACCCTTATTGATGAATAGGTTAAAGACAACCTTTATTGAAAGCTATCTCAGTGGTAGCTATGGAAAGCAGCCTTCAGGCTAAGTCTTGATTGTAACCTCCTGAATGACCAAATGAAAGGAGAACCACACCAGTATTATTATAAAAATATGTATTTATTACTAAACACTCTCTACTAATCTCTTTATGAGATTAGAGCACAAGATACACAATATTTAATCACTAGAATGACAGTTAATAGCGCAATACACTGTGGGCTCCAGGGGGAGACCAAACCATATACTATGAAAGTGGTATAACAACCACGACTTGACTACACACAGTGCCTAGAGCACGTAGAATCGCTGGGACCCCAAGGAACCACCCAAGGTAGTGACACAGGGGACCCACGGAGGACGTTTGCAGTGTGAGAACACAGCCGCAAGCTCCGTACAACTCTATGGGAAAATCGTGGTTGAAATTTTGAAGTTTAAGGACACTTAGGAGAGGACTTTGAGTAAACCCTTTTAAACATAGAAGGTTCTAAGGCCAGCACCCATGTGAGCACTGGAGTACTCGTGTTACCTAACCCAGGGAGGCCGGGTGCAGAGGTGTCAAATGGTGTCCGGAATATTCGTTGTTTTCACTGGTGTGATGCTGCAAGGTGCTGCTGCCGTAAAGAGGAAAAGTGTCCGGTGTGATCCAAGCCTGGATCGGAGTTGGGAAGAACCTGAAAGCAGAGGGTACAGAGTCTGAGTCACTTGCCAGTGACCAGGGGCTCGGTAAACGAATGCCCACTTATGTCGGGTGCTTCAGGTGAGAAGAGGTGAAGCTCGACTCTGCAGCCACAGGGACCAGGAGACATCGAGGACGACCAAAGTCCAGCAGGCGAGCTGTCCCACGAAGGATGTAGAGTGCTGGGGGGGGGGTCAGTGTCCGGATTGAACACCAACAAGCTTTGGCAACTGCAACCGAAGCGGTCATAGAAAAGATGCTTCTGTGCAAGCGATGGAGAGTCAGAGCATGTCTGGAGCAACCAGAAAAGCCCACTGAAAGTTAAAGTTGCCTTCACTGGGACCCACAGGTCAACGGACCAGGGAGTGTGAAGGGACCTCGAGAGGAATCACAAAATACCAGCCCACGGAACACTTGTGGAGTATAGGCCAATAATCTTCGGTGGAAATACTGCTCGAGTCAGGACTACAAGTAGCCCAAAGCACAGCTTCAGAGGTCGTCGGAAAGCATATGCTTCTGCAAATGGACACGGTGCCCAGGGGTTAGGATTGCACGGTCCCCACTGGTCTCAGGTTTGCTGAGAGCACTAGTCGGCCTCTGGGACACTTGGAAACCCACCTCCTGTGTTGAAAAATTCTTTGGAGTCCTCAGGAGCTCGGGAGATGGAAACATTTACTCCAAGGGAGATTCTTCAGTTGTCCACCAAAGCGTAGATTGTCGAAGGATACTTGGTTTCTGTAGCAGCGTTTAGTCCAGGTAAAATCCCAAGCCCTGTAGCCAGGGGTTCCAACTTTATACCCAAGGAAGAGGTGGGACAAACTCTGGGGACCCACCTATGGAAGGGTCAGGACAGAGGGGTGGCTACACCCATGTCCTTTGTCTAGTTTCGCGCCAGAGCAGGAGCAAATGGCTCCTGCAACCGGTTTGAACTGGACTATGCACCAGGACACCAAATGTGCCTCAAGTGCAGACATGAAAGCACTCTCAGAGTGCATCCACCCAGCCCCAATACACTAAAGCCTGTCTGGGAGCTGGTTGCACCTCCCTGTGACAGGTAACCTATTGTCCAGCCTCTCCTGCTGAGGTTTTGTCCAGCAGCTGGAGGGTAGACACATGTCTGTGGCTATCAGCATCCATCTTGTGATGCCAGAGTCGAGAAAGCTGGTACCGGGTGTACCGGTGTTGTCATATTTCTCCCTCTAGGAGGGTGGAATCTTACCTCCCATACCAGTTACTGGTGTGAGGGTATGATTCCTAGGTGTTTGGACACGACATGTTTCCATGCAGATGTTTTAAAGTTAGCATTTACCGCTAGGTTATAATGCACTTAAGAGTAGATGGTATGGCTGCCTCACTAACAACCCCGGAGGAAAGATTCCAAAAGCTGCAGAGGGGCTCTGCTCACTCATGGGCACCCTCTGACACAAAACCCAGCACCCTGCCTTCAGGAAAGATAAGGCCTGCCTTAGGGATGACTGATAGGTTTATATGTGTAGTGATATAAGGTAGATATAGTGAACCTATATCTAAGTAAGGGGTGCATGCACCACCTTACACAGGCTGCTGTAGCAGACCTGTGGTGTCATTTTGAATGTTCTCCCAGGGGTGGCATAGTACATGCTGCAGCCCCTGAGAGGCCTCTGGGGTACCTAGGCCCTAGGTACATATTATACCATATACTAGGGACTTATAAGTGTACCCCAGAGTCTAGTCTGGAGTGTACCTAAAGTACATGCAATCAATTTAAAGGAGAAAGTAGCTAGGCTGGGGACCTGAATAGCAGGATCGCAGACAGTCTAAGTCGGAGACAGTGAAACATCAGCAAGAAGTGGGGTAACTATAGGAAGCAGATCCTACTCTCCTACACTCCCCCCACCCCCACCCCCCCCAAACGTCAAGACATTAAACTAACTTTGACCAGCTGAGTCTTCATGTTCTAAGTGGAAATATCTGGAGAGTCCATCTGCATTGGCATGGTTACTCCCAGGTCTATGTTCCACTGTATAGTCCATCCCCTGTAGGGAAATGGACCACCTCAAAAGTTTGGGGTTTTTACCCTTCATCTGTTTTAGCCATAAGAGGGGCTTATGGTCTGTCTGAACAATGAAGTGGTGCGTGGCAAACAAGTATGCCTCGGCTTCTTCAGAGCCCAAACCACAAACCACAGCAAAGGCCTCCCTCTCAATAGCTGACCAACGTTTCTCTCCTGGGGTCAGCCTTCTGCTAGTCAGAGCTACTGTCTGATCCAGACCCTCATCATTCAGTTGTGATAACACAGCCCCTATCCCCAACTCAGATGCATCTGTTTGGACAATGAATTGTTTGGAATAGTCAGGACATTGCAGAATGGGAGCAGTGCACATGGCCTGCTTCAGGTCATCAAATGCCTTTTGACAGCTAACTGTCCACTGAACTTTCTTTGGCATTTTCTTGGAAGTTAAGTCATTCAAAGGGGTTAGTATGGATCCATAACCTTTGTCAAACCTCCTATAGTAGCCATTCAGGCCCAAGAAAGCTCTGACCTGAGTCTTGGAGGTGGGAGCAACCCTGTCCATGATGGTCTGGATTTTGCTCTGCAAGGGTTGAACCTGGCACTTGGTGGCCTTGATAGTGAGGCCTGCTTTCTGCAGGGCCTCCAAAAGATTTCTCAGGTGGACCAGGTGATCCTCCCAGGTGGAGCTAAAGACAGCAATATCATCACGATAAGCTGCACTATAGGCTTCCAGACCTGTAAGGACTTTATTCACCAACCTTTGAAAAAGGGGCAGGTGCATTCTTCAAACCAAAGGGCATCACCACGAATTGGTAGTGCCCACTAGGGGTAGAGAATGCTGTTTTGGGCTTTGCAACCTCAGCTAATCAGATTTTCCAGTAGTCAGCTGTTAAGTCAAATGTGCTCAGAAACTTGGCTGAGGCTAAAGTATCTATAAGCTCATCTGCCCTACCCCTGTAGTCGACACAAAACCTCATCTCTCTCTTACCATTCTGGGTGTGAGGTTTAGGTACTAACACTACTGGACTAGCCCAAGGGCTATCGGAGGGTTCAATCGCTCACAAATCCAACATCTTCTGGACGTAAGTCCTGATGCAGTCCCTGACATGATCAGGTTGCCTGTAAATCTTATTTTTAACAGGCAGACTGTCCCCGGTGTCCACTTCATGAGTGCACCAGGTAGTCTGACTTGAAGTCAGTGAAAACATTATGTCTAAACTGAATGAGAACTGTTCTGCTCAGTTTGCTGCTGGACAGTGAGGCTGCCTGCCAAGGCTACACCTTCAACTGAACCATCATCAGGGGTTCTGTGAGAGCAGGTCAGGGAGTGGATCACTCTCTTCGTCCTGTCCCTCATCAGTAGCCTTGAGCAAGCCCATGTCTGCCCTGTCAACATATGGTTTGAGCTGTTGACATTGAGCACCCTATGGGGGCTCCTGGGAGTTCCAAGGTCCCCCAGGTAGGTAACCTCTCCCATATGCTCAATTATGGTATGGGGACCCCTTCACTTGTCTTGGAGGGCTGCTGGTGCCACAGGCTCCAACACCCATACTTTCTGCCCTGGCTTGTAAACGGTCAGCACAGCCTTTTGGTCGTGCCAGGCCTTCTGTAATTCCTGGCTAGCCTCAAGGTTTTTAGTTGCCTTCTTCATGTACTCAGCCATCCTGGAGCGGCGACCAAGTACATAGTCCACAATATCCTGTTTAGGTGGTTTGAGAGGTAACTCCCATCCCTCCTTCACTAGACACAATGGACCTCCAACTGGATGTCCAAACAGAAGTTCAAAAGGGCTGTAACCAATGCCCTTCTGAGAGAGTAGGGCAAAAGTATGTCCCATCTATGCCTACGCTTTTCTGGGAAACCTGTAATCATGCCCTTGAGGGTTTTGTTGAACCTTTCAACTAACCCATTGCATCGTGGGTGATAAGGGGTGGTAAATTTGTAATTTACTCCATACTCCTTCGACACAGCTGTCAAGGAACTAGACATGACATTTGCATCTCTGTCTGATACTACCTCCTTAGGAAAACCCACCCTAGAAAAGATTCCCAGGAGGGCCCTTACCACCACAGGAGGTGTGTTGGTCCTAAGTGGGATTGCCTCTGGATACCTAGTGGCATGGTCCACCACCACCAGTATATATCTGTGCCCAGATGCAGTTTGAAGATTCATGGGACCAACAATTTCAATCCCAACCCTCTCAAAGGGAACCCCCACCACAGGTAGTGGTATCAGGGGGGCCTTTGTGGTACCACCTGCCTTCCCACTGGCTTGACAGGTGATAGAGGAGCGACAAAACTCCTTTGTGTCTTCAGACATGTAAGGCCAATGAAAGTGAGGGACAATTCTGTCCCAAGTCTTGTTTTGGCCTAGGTGACCTGCTAAAGGGATGTCATGTGCCAGTGTCAATAGGGAGCCCCTAAACTTCAGAGGTATAACCAACCTCCTGGTAGCACCAGGCTTAGGATCTCTACTCTCTGAGTAAAGGATACCATCATCCCAGTAGATCCTACGGGACCCACTGGCACTCCCAGGAGCCTCAGCAGCAGCTTGCTGTCTGAGGGGTTAGAGAGCGAGGCAGCTCAGCTGCTCCTGGCTCAGATCTGCCCTGGAAGGGCCCCCTGTCCCCATGAACTCAACCTGATCAGGTTCAAGCTCCTCTGGGACAGTTCCTTCTTCAGGACTAAGATCATCTCCCTCAAGAAACTGATCTGTACTCTGAGTCGGGGGGGGGGGGGGGGGGGGGGGGGGGGCAGACGCCTGGTCCATTTTTTCAGGATCCAAGGACGGTTCAGTGGAAGACATTTTTGCATGTGTCCTAGTCATAGCAAACACATCTGCAGAGATACCCAACATTTCTGCATCAGTCCTGAGTTCCACTTCACCCCAAGCTGAAGTTTCTAAATCATTGCCCACCAAGCATTCAACAGGGAGGTCTGCACTTACTACACCCTTCTTAGGGCCAGTTACCCCTCCCCAGGTGAAATTAACAATTGCCAAGGAATGATCTGTCCTGACATTGCTAGCATTGGTCACTTGGTACATCTCACCAAGTATTATTTGCTCAGGAGTCAAAAGATCTTGTGTCACCATTGTGACACTTGCTCCTGTGCCCCTGAATGCCAAGGCCTCTTCCATTTATCAAAGGCTGCTATCTGTATTTGCCCAGATTACTGGGGCTGACAAATAAGGAGCCCAGTCCCATGACTCCATCACAGATCAGTACAGCCTGAGTAGGAACTCTGACTAGGCCAGAGTCCATCTCAGATCCCAGGGTTAACCCTACTATGCCCTTATTCTGAGTACCACCACTTGGAGCTGAACTAGGGGGAACTGTTGCCTTAGGGGCAGTGGTGGTTGGGGTTGAGTCCTTGGACTTGTTAGTCACTTGTACAGTGGGTCTTCTGTTTACAGATTTGACACCATGGGTTCTTCTTGCCTTTTCCTTTGTTAGATTGTGACTCCCCACCGGATACAGGTTTTTGGGGCCCCTTGAGTAGACTTCTGTTTTTTTCCCTTCTCCCCACCCGTATCAGAGTTTTTAGAATCTTGCTTCTTGGAGTCACCACCTTGGTTCTGAACCTTCTGCCTCACCCTGGTTCTGGACCATTTGTCTGCCTTCTGACCCAATTCTTGGGGAGAGGTCAGATCAGAGTCCACCATGTACTGATGCAACAAATAATGTTGACAATTAAGGATCTGCTCCCTCACAATTAAATAGTACAATCCTTTAAAATCACACACTTTACTGACAAGTAATCAGCCTTCCGGAGCCTTAGTAGCACAATCTACAAAGTCAACCCAGTCTTGAGTCTGTGCCTTTTGGGCATCTCTGAACTTAATCCTGTATTTTTTCAGTGGTTAGGCCAACCCCATCAATCAGGACACTCTTCAAAGACGTTGTAATTATCAGCATCCTCTTCTCTAACAGTGAGGAGCTTGTCTCTACCTTTGTCTGCAAAGGGGAGACACAAGATTGCTGCACACTGCTCCTGAGGGACCATCTGTACTTTACAGGCCCTCTCCAGTGCAGGTTTCCATTTGTGGATGTCATCCCCACTCTGTTAGGGAGGGACAATCTTGTTCAGGTTCCTATGGTCATGAGTATGTTCTGTACCTCTAGGGACACGTTTGTTGCTGCCACCATGCAACTTTTTAGAAGCTCTCTGGAGCTCTAGGGATTCCCTGCCTAAGGCCTCTCTCGATCCTAAGCTTAGCTTTTTCAAACTCAAGCAGTCTGCAATTCCTATCAAAGGAGGTTTCTCTCCTGAGGGAAGCTGAGGTCCTGTGAGAGACAGTGGTCCCTACAGATGTATCAGAATGTTCAGATTCCTGAGGAGAGCTGGATCTTCTTGGTAAATGGTGAACTCTTCCTGGTGGAGTGATGAGAGGACTACTGGGGTCTTCTCCTTCATCCGCAGGAATAATTGGATTGTCCAAGTTTGAATCATTCTGATCATCCTGGTCAGCATTAGAGTCCAGGTCATAGATGTTTTCACTTCCTGGCCTTTCTTCTTCTGCTGTCCCACCCACCTTGCCTGTCTCATCAGACCCTGGGGTCTTACAGAGATCATCTAACAGCAAAGCCTCAATGAGGCATTGAGTGTTTGGGCTTTTCCCTGTCTTCACTCTTCTAGATGCACACATATTTCTCAATTCCTGAAATGAGAGATGGGCATACTTAGTAAGCAAGGAGCCACTGGCTTCTGCCCTGGAAGACATACTAGTGTTATGTTGTGGAGGCACCTTCCTAACCTAGTGGGAATTAAACGAGTTAGAGAAAGGGTCTGCTAGACCCTTGACTTAACCAACTCTAAGCTCAGTAGAATTTACTTTATTCTAGACATGATATAGATTTACCTAATACCTTTAGTGGTTTTCAGTTAGTCACTCAATGAGATTATCTGGTAAAACAATAGCAAGCTTGAATCCCAACCGCTGCACACCAATGTGAGAAGTTGGCCTGGTATATGCTGACCACTAGTTATAGTGGGCACCTTTACAAGTCCAAACAACCGTTATTGATGAATAGGTTAAAGACCACCTTTATTGAAAGCTATCCTAGTGGTAGCTATGGAGAGCAGCCTACAGGTTAAGTCTTGATGGAATGTAAAGCAGCTTGTTTTACCAGATTGTATTCTCCTGAATGACCAAATGAAAGGAGAACCACACCATTGTTATTATAAAAATATGTATTTATTACTAAACACTCTCTACTAATCTCTTTATGAGATTAGAGCACAAGATACACAATATTAAATCACTAGATCGACAGTAAATATCACAATACACAGTGGGCTCCAGGGGGAGACCAAACCATATACTAAGAAAGTGGTATAACAACCACGATTTGACTAGACACCGTGCCTAGAGGACGTAGAATCGCTGGGACCCCAAGGTAGTGACACTGGGGATCCACAGGGGACGTGTGCAGTGTGAGCACACAGCTGCGAGCTCCGTATAGCTCTATGGGAAAATTGTGGTTGGAATTTTAAGGTTTAAGGACACTTAGGAGAGGACTTTGAGCAAACCCTTTTAAACATAGAAGGTTCTAAGGCCAGCACCCATGTGAGCACCGGAGCACTTGTGTTACCTAAGCCAGGGAAGCAGGGTGCATAGGTGTCAAATGGTGTTGGGAATCTTTGTCGTTTTCAATGGCGTGATGCTGCAAAGTGCTGCTGCCGTAAAGAGGAAAAGTGTCCAGTGTGATCCAAGCCTGGATCGGAGCTGAGAAGAACCTTGAAGGCAGAGGGGACAAAGTCTGGGTCACTTGCCAGTGACCAGGGGCTCTGTAGATGAATGCCCACCGATGTCGGGTGCTTCAGGTAAGAAGAGGTGAACCTGGACTCTGCAGCCACAGGGACCAGGAGACGTCGAGGACGACCAAGTCCGCAGAAGGATGTAGAGTGCTGGGGGTCAGTGTCCGGATTGAACACCAACAAGCCTTGGCAACTGCAACCCACGCAGCCAGAGAAAAGATGCTTCGGTGAGGACCAGCAAAGTCCTGGGGACTCCCCAAGGGATACAGAGTTAGGGCATGCCTGGAGCAACCAGAAATCCCACTAAAAATTAAAGTTGCCCTCACAGAGACCCACAGGCCAACGGACTAGGGATTGCAAAGGGACCTCGAGAGAAATTACAAAATACCAGCCCACGGAACACTCGTGGAGTGTAGGCCAGTAATCTTTGGTGGAAACACTGCTCGGGGTCAGGACTAAGAGTAGCCCAAAGCACAGCTGCAGGGATCGCCGGAAAGCATATGCTTGGACACGGTGCCCATGGGTTCGGGTTGCACAGTCCCCACGAGGGGTACGGGTCTCAGGTTTGCTGAGAGCACTAGTCGAACTCTGGGACACTTGGAAACCCACCTCCTGTGTTGCAGACTTCTTCGGAGTCCTCGAAGCTCAGGAGAGGCAAACTGGTCAGATGTGTCTTGGTGCCTGCCTTGCAGGGGAGTAACTCCTTTACTCCAAGGGAGATTCTTCAGTTGTCCAGCAAAGAGTAGATCGTCGAAGGATACTTGGTTTCTGTAACAAGTTTAGTCCAGGTAAAATCTCCAGTTCTGTAGTCAGGGGTTCCTATTTTATACCCATGGTAGGGTGGGACAAACTCTAAAGACCCACCTATGGGAGGGTCAGGACAGAGGGGTGTCTACACCCATGTCCTTTGTCTAGTTTCACGCTAGAGCAGGACCAAATGACTCATGCAACCTGTTTAAACTGGACTATGCACAGGGACACCAAATGTGCCCCCGGTGCAGACATCAAAGCACTCTGAGTGCACCCACCCAGCTCCAATACACTAAAACTTGTCTGGGAGGTGTTTACACCTACCTGTGACAGGAAACCTATTGTCCAGCCTCCCCTGCCAGGCCTTGGTCCAGCAGTAGGGCAGACACATGTCTGTGGCTGGCATCATCCACCTTGTGATGCCAGGGTCGAGAAAGCTGGTACCGGGTGTACTGGTGTTGTCATATTTCTCCCTCTAGGAGGGTGGAATCATACCTCCCATACCAGTTGCTGGTGTGGGGGTATAATTCCAAGATGTTTGACACCAAACACAACATGTTTCCATGCAGCCGTTTTAAAGTTAGCATTTACCGCTAGGTTATAATTCACTTAAGAGTAGATGGTATGGCTGCATCACTAACAACCCCGGAGGAAAGATTCCGAAAGCTGCAGAGGGGCTCTGCTCATGCATGGGCACCCTCTCACACAAAAACCAGCACCCTGCCTTCAGGATTGATAAGGACTGCCATAGGGGTGACTGATAGGTTTATATGTCTAGTGATATAAAGTAGATATAGTGAACTTATATCTAAGTAAGAGGTGCATGCACCACCTTACACAGGCTGTTGTAGCAAACCTGTGGTGTCATTTTGAATTGTCTCCCAGGGGTGGCATAGTACATGCTGCAGCCCCTGAGAGGCCTCTGGGGTACCTAGGCCCTAGGTACATATTATACCATATACTAGGGACTTATAAGTGTACCCCAGAGTCTAGTCTGGAGTGTACCTAAAGTACATGCAATCAATTGAAAGGAGAAAGTAGCTAGGCTGGGGACCTGAATAGCAGGATCGCAGACAGTCTAAGTCGAAAACAGTGAAACATCAGCAAAAAGTGGGGGTAACTATAAGAAGCAGATCCTACTCTCCTACAGGTCCTCTTTCATTCCAGCCCTGTCTGCCAGGCTATGTGTCAGGGGTAATCAGCCCTTTGTGTGGGGTACAGGACACTGGCTATTCAGATATGTCAGCTGAAACTCCCCCTTCCTGCCCAGTAAGGCTATCAGAATTCACATGAATGTAGTTGAGTCCTCTGTCACACTCACCCTTCCTGTGTGGTGACTGTCTAGAGGGAATGCCCAAAGCGTAGCTATCACCCAGCCAATACATGTATTGAAGACAGCCTGCAAGGCACACAGAAGTAAGTTAAGAGCAGAGAAATGTAAGTGGCATTTCTAAAATAGTAATTGTTGGAAGCCTGCTATTTATGTGATCTACCCAGATGAGGTCTATCGTGCAGGGAGTCCAGATGTTCCCTTATAAGTGGATAGGGTTTTGCTCTAGCAATCCCAGGGTGCTCTTCTATTGGGTAGTATGGTTGAGCAGTCTCCTCTTATCAGAGAGGAGTGTTAGACATCTGCCCATACACACACTAGTCAATACATGATGCGCACAACTCATTAAGGAGATCCACAACAATTTATAAAAATAACACATATCTTAATGTACATTTAGGCACCTGAATCAATACTATCAGGTAAGTTAGTTTTGCAAGAGAAATACATTTACGTTTAGACAGTCGACACTTGGCGCATTTTCCAAGAGCTGCACTATTATCCTGTGGGTGGAAAAACTATTACGGCATTCGGGTACAGTACAGCAACTTACACGACCAATCTCCATGGCTTAAGGCAAGGTCCAAGGCATCACCAGCAGGTCACCTCCAACGGCACTAGGGTAGCTGTGTGTAGTGGTGCAAACAGGGTCAGATGCCCCATGCTAGTCCATGGAGATCGGTCTGCGGGAAAAGTGGCTGTAGGGTTGGAATGGGAGGCCAGTTGGGCTAAACCAACCAGTGGGTTCGAGCCTTGCATTGCTAGGGAACGTGGAGGCACCAATTGTCCTCTTCTTCCCAGGCCAGGTGCAGAGGGTCTTTCAGGTGTTGAGTTTGTTTATATGGGAGTACCCGCGGTTGTGGGGGCCTGCACATAGAGGTGGCAGGCAGCTTCAGAGAGTTCACAAGGGGTGAACCCAAACTGTAATCAGTATCTTGAGTACTTGGGAACCACACTGACACTGTTGGCCCCTTTCAACTCTCGCTGGGGGCTTGGGTGCAGTGGTGCTTGGCGCTATCTGTTTTTTGCAGGTCTGAGGTCCTCACAGTTCTTGGGGTGCCTGCAGTATGCTGAAGAGCAGCTCTACTACTCCCTGGGAGTCCTTTTAGGCAGGCTGTTCTCCTAGACTTTGGAGACACAACAGCTTGCAGGGCAAGTCGACTTTGGTGCAATTCGACAGGTAACAGCAGACAGGCAGGCAGGCAGGGCTGGTGCTAAGCCTGTTCCTCTTCTTCTGTCTTTGCTTTTGTGGCTCTTAAGTGTCCTTCTTCGCAGGTCATCAGGATCCGATGTCCTGGTGCCAGTGGCTCCCCTAAATATTGAATTTAGGTGTCTTAGGGGAGTGTAGAATAGTTGCCAATGGGCAACTTACCCCTGGGGTCACTTAGCCCTCTATATGACCACTTCATGCGTGAAGGGCGCATAACCCTGTTCCAGACACCCTACGTTTGCCATCACTATAATGGCCAATTCTTAAAAATCGTATCCACTTTAGGTAGCCCACCTTAGGGATGGTACTAGCCTGAGTGGACACGCCTATCTAATTACCCTGCCTCTCCAGGTGCCAAAAGGGCTCTGGACAAAGGAGGTCGATTTCCTCTCCTGTAAAAGAAGCCAGATTTGCATAACAAAGTTCGGTGGGCTCTTTGAAGCTCCCCTGCCTTTGAATGCTGATCCACAGATAATCCTGTCAGTGGGGATTTAAAGCACTGTCTGCCTGAGCAGGCTTTGTATATTGCTCCCTGAAAGCAAAAGATCTCAGGTTTTCAGGGTGCACTCTGTATGCATGTATTTATTAATGCAACATTGGCATCAGCGGGGGTTTATTAAGACCAGACGCTTGATACCAAACATCCCTATTTTCAGTGAAGCCATCGTGTAGCTGGGGAACTCGTTTTCACCAGTGTCCAGCACATGCTCTAAAAATGTCTCCTCTGTTCACTTGCTCTGGCAGTAATGGAACTGACCAGCCCTGGGGCGTATCTACTCATGCAGGTATGCCCTCACATGTAGTATAGTGCACCCTGCCTTAGCGCTGTAAGGCTGCTTAGGGGTGACCTATATGTAATAAAAGTGGAGTTTAAGGCTTGGCATGTTGTTCTTAAATGCCAATTCATAGTCAATCAATCAATCAGTGACACTTATAAAGCGCGCTACATACCCGTGGGGTCTCAAGGCGCTGGGGGGGGGGGAGCCGCTACTGCTCGAACAGCCTAGTGAAGCATAGTGGCAGTAAATTGCACACACTGGCCTTGCAGTGCCAGGCCTGAGACAGGTTTGAAAGGCTACTTGTCTGGGTGGCACAGCCAGTGCTGCAGGCCACTAGTAGAATTAAGATTACAGCCCCTGGATACATGGTATACTACCTTACAGGGGACTTGCAGGTAAACTAAATATGCCAATCAAGTATACACCAATGTCACTGCGTTTAGGGGAGAAGCACGTGCACTTTAGCCCTGGTAAGATGCTCAGACTCCTAATACCAACAAAAAGATAAAGCAAAAGGTGGAGGTAAGCAGGCAAAAAGGTGAGGGAAGACCACCCTAAGGATGACAAGTACAACAGGGAGGTACCCATTCTGCAGGGAAGAATGTACAGTTAGAAGTATCTATCAGATGAACAAGTTGCTTACCTTCTGTAACACTGTTTGTGGTGGATACTCTATCTAACCGCAGTATGCTCACTGCCCTCCAGTCTCCCCATTCTGTGAAACTGCTTCTTTTTATGGTCTGGCTTAACAGCACTGCCAATGCCAGACAATGACGTGACCATCACTAGAGAGCGGCTTTGACTCCGTCCACATTTTGGGAGGGGTACCTGTTTTTATTGGGTAGGAAAAATGTGCTTCTTCAAAACAAAAGGGCTTGCCCTCCTCACAGATGTGACCATTTTTGTCCGGCTGAACTTGAACTTTCAAGGGCACACTCATGAAACTGTCATGCTGTAAAAGTGTCTTAGATAACTAGATAGAGAAACATTCTAAACAACGAGGTTTTAATTACGACTTACCTGAACAACGAAATCCGTACAACGACAAATCCTGATCAACGAAGTCCTAAACCACGCCTTGGCTGCACCCCGGACATTAATCTAGCTCCCCCACCCCCCCCCCCCCCCCTCCCCTCCCCAACACACACTGCTCACTTCACATTCGAGCGTTCGACGACATCACAGGTCAAAATAAAATAAATATAATAAATAAAATATAATATATAGGGACACGACAGAGAAAGGGCAAATAAGAAATTAAATGGACAATGTGTAAATAAAGTTTTTTTTTTTTATCTCGGCGAAGTGACTTTAAGGTAATTTCAAATATGACCCCGGAACACTGTGATTGCGCGCTTTAATGGGGTACAATTGGTGAGGGTGTGAAACCCTACACGGACAGACGCAGGAAATGTCAGCGGCAACAGGCGAGTAACATAGTAAGCACAGAGCCTATTGCCAATTTTTATAGATATATTCTCCGCAACACTCCCTCTCCACATTTCAATGTAAATAGAAGGCTCGTGATTATGACCCTACGGACTTTTCAAACATAATGTTTTCCGTTATAGTTTCATGGGGAATCCATGTGAGGCAATATTCGGGTTCCGTGCTCAATAGTGCAGGTATGTTTTCACAACACACTAGCGATGCTTTAATGCATCTTGCAAGTGCACGTGAGGAAATTTGGTACACTGGTTCCACCTTGTGGACATTTCTATAAAATAAAATATAGTATTGTTTAACAAAAAATAGCATTTATTTATGTACGATATTATTACAAAACTTAATGGCAAATTCCTTGTGTGCCCGGATCTCTGAAAAGACATACATTTTAATATTGTTATATGAGGAATCCAAAAGAGACAACATTCGGGTTCCAGACTCAGGAGGGATAGGAACTCTCTGTTACATCACATAAGGGGGTTTAACTGTACCTTGCGAGTAAAGTTTATCAGACTAGGAACTGTGGTTCCGCTTAAATTGACACTTTATCTAATAATTTATTATCACTTTACAACACAGTATTAAAAAAAAGTAATGTTTACAATGCAAACTGGGGATTGCGTAAATGCACTATCGTGGTTTAGGAAGTCGTTGAAAAAAACAGTAGTTGTTTAGCATTGCTCGTTGTTTATCTTTCGTGGTTCAGGAAGTCGTGGTTTAGGAGGTAGTTGTTTAGTCATACATCCAACTAGATAATTTGTGGTGTTTGTGTTTGTCTGGCAGCAGCACAAAGGAGAGGCCAGTCATTAAGCTACATGCATATTTAGGTCTGGCTTGACAGTACAACTGGCACCTGACCTTTTAACCTACACCAATATTATTCTACAGTTCTTCGCTTCCATATAAATACATATTTATTCCTATGCTATTTACTTTTAATGATTCACATTTCTATACAACATTCCTTTAAAGCCAGACCTATTGGCATTGCCAGCGCTTGTTAAAATGTAAAAAAGTCTCATGTTAGTATGCAGCACACTGTTACCAAAAAATGTCACGCTCCATGTCTGACGGCAATGAAAGGGTAGAGATAAGAAACTGATCTCAGCTTACAGGCGGTGGTATTTATATGCGCCTCTGTTACATTACTTCCTGGATAATGAGATACAGGATCATTTCTATGAAAAAAATCAACTCTGGCACATAAGGAGTATTCTAAGGTAAGGAATCTGCAGTTACAGTATCCACCAGTAAGAGTGTTATCGAAGGTAAGTAACTCAATTGTTGGGTTAGCGTTCCTAGTGCACTCTCTATATTGTGTGGGATAATTTGGGAGGGGGTGCAGAACCACCACAGCTCGATGTTTCCTTTAAAGTGAGACACAGTGGTTTGTATGGGTGATGCGGCTAAGTGTGCAACATTGTTTCAGCACCATAAGCTTCAAGCTTTATTTAGACCTTGAAGCAGCAGGAATAAATATTTCACTTGGTATTGCTCGAGCAAAAGTCTTCCATATCCAGCCTGATGCCTGGGATATTCTAAAGTAAGGAACCTGCGGCTAGGTGTCTCTAGAATATGCCGGCAAAAAGCATTGAGACCCTTAGACTCCCTGTCTGGAGGGACATTACTGAAGGTAAGTAACATGTCCTTTTTTACAGCCACTAGTTGAGTTTTGCTGTCACTTAATAGCGCTTGTGTTTTGAGCCGGATTTCTCATGTTTTGTTGGATTTGGTCTTGCGCCTTTTCCCCTCGCTTCCTGATGAGACCCGGAACAGTCTTACTCAGCTACTTCATGATAGCTGGTTAGAGGGTGGAGCTTGCCTGGCTTTAAGATGGCCGCTTTCATATAAACCTGCCACAATCCGGTTCTTACATCCTGCATAATCCTGAAATACCAGCCATTAAATATTATGCGCTTACCTCCCTGGACGGTGCTAAAGCGCTCCTGATTGCGATGCTCCCTTTCCCTCTCGTCCTGAGTCCCTCCTGAGGGCAATATCTGCTCCTGGCCGACTGCTGAGGTGGGGCCTGTGCCATGCGGCTGTGAGCGGTGGGACCGGGTGAGGATCAGCCCCGGGTCTGCGGAGTGCCAGGGGCTCAGCCTGTTGCGGAGGGGAGAGTACGTTGGGGCGCCTGGCCCCATGGCTGCCCTTTGAGCTAGCGAGGGCGCACCTGGCGAGCCACGGCCGGATTGGCGTTACTGCCGCGGCGAAGGTAGGGGATCGGGCCTCTGCTGGCACGGGCTGCGCCTCCGCAACGCTGGCTGGGACAAAGCATATTCAGCGGGCTTGCTGTGGGTGCCCCTGGAGAGCCTCCCAGACTTGGAGCATGGTGGGCTCAAAAGGTGGAGGGCAGAGCCTCTGGAGTGGCATGGTCATGTCTGTGGGCGCCTTTCTCCACCATAGCACTGTGGCATTATCAATGAGAGCAGCTGACACAATCTCCTAGTCGGCAGTGGAGAATGATGCATGGATGGCGCCACTCTGCAGCCAGATTGCCCCTCTCTGAATTGATTTTGGGGAGAGCAGCTCACGGATGAGACAGCGACGTCATTGTGGGAGAAGGTGCCAGGCTGCTCTGCTCTAGATAGTACTGCTAAACTGGGAAGGGGGCTGATTCTGCGTGCTGAACTGGTGCGACAGGTGTACGCTGGATTGAAGTTGAAGTGGAGATATTCCACAGTCAGTTAACACTGAACAGCTACCGAGCTCCTACAGCCTAAGATAGAGAGAGACCCTTACTAAATACAAACATGTGGCTGCCCTGACTTCGGCGAGTTGTGTATGTGGGCTATAGATATAGTACTTAGGCCGCCTGATCACATACGCTCCAGTTTCCAGTGGAGAAAGGCCAGTACAGCGAACCTGTGCCACGGGGAGAACAGAGAAATCTCAACCTAAGCTGCAGTTTGAGCCACGAAAGACAGCCAGGCAGCAGGACATGGACAAACCTGCGCCTGAATTTGGCTCTGAGGCTAGAGAGACGCCAGAGGATCTAGTTTAAAACAAATCCTAGCGGCAATGCAACAAAGTCTGACCAAAATAGATGGGAAGATAGACGCTCTATCTTTCCGTATAGACAGGGTGTCAGAACGCTTAGACAAGCACACCGAGAGGTTAGATTTGGTGGAAAAGCGAGTGTCGAAGGCTGAGGATACCTTAAACACTAGCTCCCAGGTATACAAGAAAATGGATAAGCTACTGCATGCGATACAGGGTAAAGCCGAAGATTTGGAAGCAAGGTCTCGACATAGCACTATAAGGCTGGTGGGCATTGCGGAATCGATCACAAACATGGAACTCCGTGTGGAACAATTGCCGGTTACACTTCTAGGTGTAGATATATTCTCAAGCGTGTTCATAGTTGAACTCGCTCATCGCACGCTTGCGCCCATACTGGTGCCGGGAGCTCGTCCGAGGTCTATAAATGCCAAGTTACTCAACTATAGAGATCGGGATGCTGCTTTGCGCAAGGCCAGAGAACTACGTACACTACGACATGAGGGCATGGACATTTCTTTGTTTTCTGATCACACAACAAGTGCAGGAGGCAAGACGCCTGTTTCTCCCAGTTAAGAGTAAGCTGTGTTACCTATATATAGAATATAATATGATGTACCCTGCGAAACTGCGTATGCAAGCGGATGGTAAGTCTTTCATATTCTCTGACACGAAGTAGGTGCTACAGTTTATAATGAAATGTGAGAGCGGAGAGCGTCGCAGGAAACCCACAAGTACACCAGCTGCCTTGAGAGAGGAGTAATGAGATCTAGACGAAGAGTGATCTTGGATTGTTTCTAATTGAAGCTCATTGACTAGAACTCAACAGTATGCTTCACTTTGGGGGTTGCTACCCGAATGTCTGTTGTGTAAGCTACTGAACCGCAGAGTGCAATACAGATTTTTATGGTTTGATTACAACTGTCCTATCAATCATTCACTGTCTGAGCCCTGTTCACAGTTATATATACTCTTAGGAAGTCTTAGTTGCTATAATTAGCCTAACATCGATGGCCGATGGAGGACTGCCGTGCCCAGCCTTAGAGTTTGATTAACAAACTGTGCTGCGTACCTCATAGGGAGGTATTTTAGAAGTACTATGGTGTTAGATTCTGGATACTAGAATATGTTTGGTGCCAGTAACATCTGCCCCTGCGTGTTATTTACTGTTTATTAATGATACTGTTTAGGGAGGGTATGCTCTTGGATTTATCCTTTTGTTGGAGGGTGGGCAACTTTTCGACTATGCTTGGTTGGGGAGTGCATAGCTTGGGTGCGGGGTGGTTTGGTATTTATGTACAGATACAATGAGAATGGTTTTGGATCCACTGGGCCTGCTGGCAATGGAAGGAGTGAACAAGCTGAAAGTACCATTGTGTAGTAAGCTTTCACTTTAATTCTTGTCATGTTGATTGTGGAAGGTATCTACTTCTGCAACTTTCTTATTGAGAAAATGTGTACTTTGCAATCAGTCAATCCTCCTCCATCTTTCTTAGACACTCCTGGTGAGCCTGCCATTAGGTGGGAAGTGTGGCACGATGCCTTCGAAACATATTTAGGGGCTATAGGTGCGTCCAGGTTTGCTGCAGAAAGAAAAAAATGTTTATTGCTACATTCTTTGGGATTTGAAGGGAGGTCAGTATTTGAACATCTTCCTGATCTTCCTGTACAGGATCCTCCTTTGAATGATGCTTATTTAGAAACTGTGCAAAAACTTAAATTACGTTTTAACAAGCAGCCTAGCCTCATGGTTCTTAGACATACATTTTTTAAGAGGAAACAACTAGATTGTGAAGATGTTGATTCCTATATATCTGCTTTGAGGAAATTAGCTGGGGATTGTAGGTTTGAAAATGTTTCTGACCAGCTTATCAGAGACCAATTTGCGTGTCATTGTAGAGAGAAAAGCATAAGACAAAAGTTACTTTCTTTAGGTGATCCTTCCTTAGATGAAACCATAAAGATCGCTAAGAGCATCGACATTTCGATGGTTTCTTTAAAGGAAGTGGAAGAAAAGATTATTGAACCTGTGAATGCCATCAATTTCAATTCTTCTAAATTATCTAAGAAATATGTTAGGGGTGGTTAGAACAATCCTGGGAAGTCATTTAAATCTTCCAAGCCTAATACTTCAGATGCTAATATGTGTATAAGATGTGGCAATGCATCACATCCTAAAGGTTCTCATTGTCCAGCTTCTGGTGTCACCTGTAATTATTGTAAGAAGGTTGGACATTTCGCTAATGTTTGCCTCAAATTAAAGGGGCAAGGACAAAAGAGTTTTAAAAAACCCACTGTTTGCATTATTGATTCTGATTCTTCTTCTGATGGGGAAGTTGTTTCTGTTGTTACTGAAGATGTTGTTGTGGGAGATCCTAATGATTGTGTTGATCCCATAGCTGATTTTAAAATTGGTTCAAAATCTGTAAAACTTTTAGTTGACTCTGGAGCAAAAGTAACTATGATAACGCAAAAACTTTTTGACGAAACTTGGGAAGGTACACAACCTCTTCTTCCTCCTGACCGTGCACCAGTGTCTTATGAAGGCAGGAAGATTGATCTTCTAGGTTATTTTGAAGATGAGTTGTGCTTCAAAGGAAGGAAGATAAGGGGCAAAATGTATGTAGCTGTCAAGGGGCTTGATATCTTGGGCTGGTTCCACCAGGGTTTATTTAAGATGATTTTGAGGCCTGGTGCTAAAGAACAAATTCTTGTTGTTGATTGTGCTGATGAAGTTGTATCTCTACAAAAGGTTTTCCCATCAGTTTTTGGTGGGGAACATGGAAAAATAAAGGGATTTAAGCACAAAATAATCGTGAAAGATGGTTCTCAGCCAGTTAAGCATAAACTAAGGGGTGTACCCTATAGTGTAAGGGAAGATTTAGACAAAGAATTACAAATGCTCTGTGAGAAAGGGGTTATAAAACCTACGGAGTCATCTCTTTGGCTTAGTCCTTTAGTCGTAGCCAGAAAAAGGGACGGCACACTTCGTGTGTGTGTAGATTTAAGGTCTGTGAACAAAGAGATTTGGGTCGACTCACATCCCTTGCCTAAGATACAAGATCTCTTTGCTTCTACGAAAGGTGCTAAGATTTTTACTAAGCTGGATCTGGCCAGTGCTTATCACCAGATCGAGCTGCACCCAGAATCGCGTCATCTTACAGCATTTGTCTCTCCCCTGGGAACGTTTCAGTATCGACGTATGCCGTTTGTATTAGCATCCGCTGCGTCGGTATTTCAGCGAGTAATGTCTAACATTCTCAGTGGGGTAGATGGAGTTCTAGTTTTCCAAGATGACGAACTTATATTTGCAAAGGATTCTTGTTCACATGATATGATCTTGCATAAAGTTTTGGGTCTTTTTCAAGAACATGGGGTTGGTCTTAAGCTAGAGAAGTGTAAATTTGGTTGTACAGAAGTGGAATATTTAGGGCATATTCTCACCCAAGATGGAATCAAGCCTAGGCCGGGACTCTTGGAGGCTATTTCTAATGCTGCTACTCCCACAGATAAAACAGGTGTGAAATCTCTCTTGGGTCTCTGTGAATACTATTCAAGATTCATACCACATTATGCCACCTTGTTCGCCCCATCAGCAATTTGTTAAAGAAGGGAATTAAATTTGAATGGTTTGAGGAATGTGTTTCTGCTTTTAGGAGGGTCAAAGACAGTCTGAGTGCAAGTTCTATCTTGAAGCCTTTTGATCCTAGCTTACCGTGTTGTTTGACGGTTGATGCCAGTCAGGTGGGTTTGGGTGCCACCTTGACCCAGGTAGAGAATGGTGTTGAAAGAACAATTGGATTTGCTTCCAGAGTTTTGCGTGCCCCTGAATTGCAATATTCGGTCATAGAAAAGGAACGGTTAGCGTGTGCATGGGCCATTGATAAGTTTCGTTCTTATGTGGGGGGTAAGCAATTTTTTGTTGCAAACGGATCACAAACCTCTTATAAACCTCTTATAAACATCTTGAGTGGGACTATAACCAAGTGTTCTACCCCCAGGATTATGTGCATGGTGAGCAGGTTGTTACAAATCATTTTGATGTTAAGCATATTCCCGGTGGCAAGAACGGAAGGGCAGATTTCTTTTCACGGTTTCCTGGTCCAAACTCACTTGATGACGATGTTTCTTTTTCTGATCTTATTGATGAGGATTGCGAGGACTGTCTTGTTGCCAGTGTTGATATCCCTGAACTTAAATTTGGTTCTGAGGAGGAGTGGATGCAAGCTTTTGCTAATGATTCTGTTCTTCAAGAAGTTTGCAATTTTATTAGGTCTGGTTGGCCAAGAGAGAAAGTTCTTTCACTTTCTCTTCAACCTTTTTCTAAGGTCGAAGACGAGTTGTCTGTGGAAGATGATATTCTTTTACGCAATGACAAATTAATTCCACGACAAGTGTTTAGAAAAGGTATTATAGTCAGGGCTCATGAGGGACATTTAGGGTGTTCATTTACTAAACGTCGCATTCGTGATACCTTTTGGTGGCCAGGTATGGATGCTTAGGTCGATGAGTTTGTTTTGGATTGTAGTATCTGCAAATCTTCAGACAAATCTCTAAAAACTTGTGTTCCTCCACTAATTCCGGTTGAATGTCCAGATCATCCTTGGCAAAAGGTAGGAGTTGATGTGATGGGACCCTATATGACTCTCAGTGGTGGTGCTAGGTTTATTTTAGTGATGATTGATTATGCGTCAAAATGGCCAGAATTCAAGTTAGTCAAGGATGTTGATTCAAAAGTTGTCATTGATTTCTTGAGTGATGTTTGGAGCAGAGAAGGTTTTCCGGAAATTCTTGTTTCTGATAATGGAAAACAGTTTGTCTCTAAAGGATTGGAAGATTTTTTTGTCTACTTCTGGGGTCAAGCATAGTAAGAGTTCCCTATATTATCCTCAAGGAAATGGTCTTGTGGAGAGGATGAATAGGGTGGTTGGTGATTGCGTGAGATGGGCAAAGGATAGGAATTGTGATGTTGTCAAATCCCTTAGGAGCATGTTTTGGTTTTACAGGACCACTCCTCATTCCTCCACAAAAGTCTCCCCTTTTGAATTAATGAGGGGAAGGAAACCAAACACTTTTTTTCATCCAGGTTGGATGTCAAAGTCGGTTAAAAAAGAATCTGATGTGGAAAAGTTGATGTCTTTTGCTAAAGAAAGTGCAACTATTACTCAAGAGAAACAAAAATCTACCTTCGATATTAAGAAAGGGGCTAAATTGTGCACCTTGAATGTTGGAGATTGTGTCAGAATTAGGAAATCCACTCATGTTAATAAAGGGGAGTGTAAATTTGGTCCTCCTGTCAAGGTTCTCAAGATTAGTGGAAACGCTGTTAAGGTTGAAGGAGGGTTTTGGTGGAACTTGAGTAAAGTTGGTAAAGTTAATTGTTCTAGCCAGAAGCAATCTGATAAGAGTAATTATCAGTCTGCTTCTAATATTGATCTTAGGAAGAGTTCTCGTTCTATTGTTAGACCTTTTAGATATAGAGAATAAATAATGATGTTGTGGATGTTTGGGGTGTATATCCTTATTTGTTTTATGTTATGAACTTAGTGGATTTTCGTTATTGGTTTTTTTTTCTCACAAGTTTTGCTTTTCTTTTTTATTATTGAGAAGGGAAGGTAATGTGGTAAGCTTTCACTTTAATTCTTGTCATGTTGATTGTGGAATGTATCTACTTGTGCTTAGTTACCTTAGAATGTCCAGTGGGCATTCTTGAGTTAGTGACTGTTAGAGCCAGTTGATTCCTACACTGGCTCTCTTTCCATGTAACTTAATAAATCTACTCAAGACATCAAATATTTGTATCCTGCAAATTACTACACATTGTGACAAATAGTTCTAATTCAAATGATGTAATACCTTAACTGCTAAACAGAGTCAGATTTTTAACTTGGAATGTGCGGGGTCTGAATGATTGTAGGAAATTACGCAAAGTGGTAGCATATCTCAAACGTCACCGAGTAGACGTTGCACTAATCCAAGAAGTGCACTTAGCCTCTGACAGTAATATGCTCACAGACGATTTGCAGGGCAACTTCCATGAAGCAGGGTTCACCTCGCACGCCAGAGGAGTCCTTACATGGGTGAATTCGAAGTCTGGCATTTCTCTGCAAGAGCTTGAAGTAAATGTATGTGTCTTATAAAGCGCACTGCTGCCCAGAGGCGTCGTGGCGCCTTAGACCGCTGGGGAACCCGTCCTGGCTATCCCTGTGAGATGGTCCCTACTGGGTATCTCCAAGGTGAAACCAGGCATCCCCGGCGAATGTGGGGGGCCGTTGTAGAGATGAGGCAAGCTAATGCCCAGAGTTGCCGAGTGTGATCCCTGGTTAGAGTAGGCACCGAGGCAAGAATTATCGAGTCCGCTGACCCTGGTCCACGACCCTGCCGCGTCGGGAATTGAACCCTGGTCCCGGGCCGTTCTCTGTTTCCGGGTCTGCCGCCTCTAACCAGTGAGCCACACCACTCCACTGTAGACCATAATGGTAGATTTGGCATCTCCAGATGCTGTTAAGAAGGATTGCATGTCAAACTAGTCAATGTCTACAGCCCCAATTACGTTGATTGCACTCTATTATCAAACAATGGTGTCACGTATCCCTAGAGGGCCGGATCGCCCAGTGGTGTGGGGCAGTGGCTTTAATTATGTTCTCGAACCCGCCCGAGATCACTCCAGATGCCTTCCCCGTAGGCCTTCAGCTGCTGCCAGAGCAATAAGCCAAAAAACAACTGGGGTCTTGACTCATAACTCAGCTAGGCTGAGCCTAATTTAACTAGAGAAACAACACAAGGGCCAATGCTGAGGGACTTCTTTAGAAGAGAGAGGCTGGAGGTTTGAGGGTGAGCAAAAACGACCAGCTAAATTATATTTGCGACATAGAAAGGTTTAATTTCTTTTCAAATATTTCATGTTTTGTTTATAACACATCTTTTTAGTGCATGGAGCAATAAGCGACATTATAGACCAGCTGAGCTTGCTAGACGTAGGATGCTGGCGCTCCCCTGAATCCCCGGGGTTCTCTCATTACTCCGGAACACATGATATTCATACTAGATAGACCTTTGGCTTGTTTCTAATTTGCTTTGTTCTGTCCTGCCTATTCTGCTAGCAGGAAAAAATGGATCATACAGTTATGTGTGAATCTAGGACTTAGGAATTACATAGACTATTTTAGAATTTTAAAAACTGATACCAATGCATTGATAGTTACTGCTATTGCTAAATTATTGTTTTCGATGTGGTTACCTAGACGAAGACTGATTAGTTTGTAGAAACCCGCTTATTGTGGTTAGACTGCTCTGTCTCGGTAATAACTAGTTTTTTTGTGTCCTAAAAATTTTTAGCTTGTATTTTATTGTTTCAGTGCTTTTATTGATATATTATAAACCGCACGTTAACTGATCATTGCAAATATCCAAAACGAGATGTAACTATGCATGGTTGAGTTGTAAATGTATTTTTTTTCTAGTTGCGATGTACTTTTATGGTTCATTAACAAACCGAAATAAAGTTAAAATGATGATGATGAATTTGCTTTGTTACAATGTTACTGCCTGCAATTCTCTTCTCCTTACGTATGCAGACCACTCACCTATACTTTTAGATCTCAACCTTCCTCCCAAAGGTAGTGCACACTTCACTTGGAGGTTCCCTCCATACTCTCTGCTTGACCCAGTATTTGAGGCGGACTTGGGTTCCTTGACCGAAGAGTTCTTTGAGAATAACTTAAGCTCTGTCTCCAACCTTTCCACAGTTTGGGAAACGTATAAGGTATTTATTAGAGGGGTTGCCATAGCTAAGCACGCTGGAGTTCTTCGCTCGCTTAGAACCAGACTTACCACCTTGGAAAAGAAACTGGCTACCTTAGAGCGTGCCCATCAGCTAAGGGGGGAGCTGCAAATTCTTGAGGATATTAAAACTACACTAGAAGAATACCAGGAAGTGGCAGACAGTGAGCGGAAACACTTGGGCAAATAAGCCATAGCTAGATCGTATGGCGAGGGAGAACGTCCTGGTGCGGTATTGGCCTCCATGCAGCGATGTAAAAGGGAGTCTAACACAATATTCGAGATTTTTGGGGAAGATGGCTGTCAGATACAGGAGATGGTGTGCATTGCAGAGAGGTTTAGCAGTCATACCCTTTTGTTTGGCAGGTATTATACCGAATTGTATAGCTCTAGGTTGGCCCCGCGTCAGGAGAGTATGAGGGATTACTTGGAGCATATTATTATTATTATTAAATTAGTTTTGTAACGCGCGCAGCTACCCAAAAAGGGTTTCCCAGCGCCTAGCACACAAATTGCTAGAAAAAGAGCAGTCAAGAACCATTTGCTACTAAAAGAGCCAAGTTTTAAGATTTCTTCGAAAGCTGAGATAGGACGAGTCATTCTTCAAGGACACCGGAAGAGAATTCCAGATTTTGGGGCCCAGACAAGAAAAGGAACGGCCTCCTATTCTTGCAAGTTTAAATCTGGGAATCACGAAGTCTCCGTGGGCTGTAGAGCGCAGGGGACGAGAAGGAATGTAAGGATGGATGAGCTCTTGCAGATACGCTGGTGCCACACCTTGTTTGATTTTAAAGATGTAACACAGAGTTTTAAATTTAATTCTTTGATCAATTCGAAGCTAGTGAAGGTTCCGTAAATACGGCGAGATGGAAGCCTGTCTAGTAACTAGACAAAGAAGGCATACTGCAGAGTTCTGGACTACCTGTAGCTTTCTCAATACTGTTTGGCAGCTACCTTCGAAGCCAGTGAAGGTCACGTCAATACGGCGAAATGGAAGCCTGTCTATGAACTTGACAAAGAAGGCGTACTGCAGAATTCTGGACTACCTGTAGCTTTCTCAATACCGTTTGGCAGCTACCGAGATAGAGAACATTGCCGTAATCGAGGCAAGAGGGGATGAGTGCCTGGACTACTGTGCGTTAAGTTGAGGCAGGAAGCATCCAAATGATCTTACGAAGCCACCTCAAGGTCGTGAAACAGATGGCAGCAACACTCGCCACCTGTTGTCTCATAGAGAGACTATCATCAATAATGAAGCCCAGATTACGGACATGGGTGACAGGTAGGGGAAAGGAACCCATTTCCTGAGGCCAGTGGTGAGGGCCCCATAGGTCCTTGTGCTTGCCCAGGATAAGGACCTCAGTCTTATCCCCATTTAACTTCAAAAAGTTAAGGCGCATCCACTCTGTCATTTGCTGTAGGCCGCATTGAAGGGCAGATGTTGTGTGGAAAGCGAAAAGACAATCTGCGTATCATCCGCATACGAATATAGGGAAAGACCCACCTGTTCCACAATCTCTGCCAGAGGTCTGACATAGATTTTGAAGAGCAGGGGGCTTAACATGGATCCCTGAGGGACTCCATGTGCTAATGCGCAGATCTTAGACGATGCCGTAGCAGAAAAGACTTGAAAAGTGCGACCATCAAGGAATGAAGCAAACCAGGATGCTTCATTCCTTGATGGTCGCACTTTTCAAGAGAATACAAATGCCGTGGCTCACTAATTCCCATAGAGAACACCTCATGTCACCTTTGGTCCCCTGTGAAATTAGTGAGATTCGCCATGCACTGCAGTCTATGCGAGATGGTAGCACTCCCAGCTCAGATGGTCTGACTGTGGCATTCTTTTGAATGTTTTTTTTTTTTTTGTTTGTTTTTTACATTTATTTTTATTGCAGGTTCACAGTGAGTCAGTGACAAACACTCAGATACTTCAAACAAGAGCCACCAATGGTGCATCTCACTATCAGTAGATGGATACACGGCCTATTAGCCCACATCCCGGAGGTTGTGCGGCAAGTTTTGGTAGAGCGCATAAGGCATATCCAATATACATTTCTGAGCATCCAGGTGGTATTCCAAGCCCCTGCATTTTCTCTCTTTTGTTGAACCCCCCGCACCCCGCCCCCCCCCCCCCCCCCCCCCCCCCCCCCCCACGGTAGAACATATGGTATTTTCGTCCATTAAAATACTTACAAAACCACTGCAGCTGTCATACTGTCCCACCCACTCCCCCCGCCCGTGCCAGGGACGCACTCCATAGTTCTGAGTCACAAATCACAGGTATCACATGATAGTCCATTAGTACAGTAGTGAGCGACACCCTCTCAGCGTCGGTGTCCCATTCAACCTGGCGACCCAACCCAAGCCCATCAAGGGAGGCCCACCCTCACAGCCCCCCATCCAGCCCATGGTAGTGCCTCCACTTAGACCAAACTCTGGGGAATTTTTTGGGACATCCTCTGGCCTTATAAGTTACCCTTTCGGCTGCCATGTAGAGATCAAGCCCTATCCTCCATTCCTCCAGGACTGGGGGTTCCGGCACCCCCCAGTGCTTTGCAATTTCCCATTTCGCCACTACCAATGCCAGAACCAGAAATATAAGAAGGGGTCTTGTTAGATCAACCTCGTTGGTCATGCCCAATAGTGCTAGCTTAGGATCTTGTAGGAGCGGGCCCCTAGGACCTCCTCCAATTCTTTGAACACCTGGGTCCAATATGCTTGTATAATACTGCAAGACCATATCGTGTGGTAGAAATCCCCCACCCCTTAATGACATCTAAGGCAACTTGGGTCCTCCACTTTTCCCATTCTACATAGCCTCTGTCTGTCATAGTAGGTTCTATGGAGTACATTGAACTAAATCAGTCGCAGTCGGGACTTGATTGCTACCTCCCTGGGATGCATCAGTACTGTGTCCCAGTCCAGGTCCTCCATCTCGCCTACATCCGCCTCCCAGGTGGCCCTGAGCTTTGCCAGATCCCCCAGCATATGGTTGGTTAACGTTTTATATGTCAGGGAGACCGCCTTTCTCGACATCTGCTCTTGAAGGAGCCTCCCCTCAAGAGGTGCATATTCAGGGATTTCTGAGAGTGCGATGTTTTGGGCCTTCCAGGCGTGTCGTAGTTGTATATATTTAAACTTTTGTGTGTCATGGAGCCCGAAGTCTGACTGAAGGACCTGGAACGATTTGAGCCCCCCCTTGGCAATTACATCCCCTATAGTAAAGATGCCAATGTCGTCCCACCTTTGGAAACCTCGCAGTTTGTGGAGTTCCGCCAGCCACTGGCAATGCCACAATGGCGTCTGTCGTGTGGGTTTCTTATCCCACCCCATGCGACGGTTGGCCTTCATCCACGCGGATATTGTTACGGCCGTTGCCGGGAGGAGGGAAGACCCTCGAAAGGTTCCATAAAGAAAGCATAGTAAGTTTCTGGACGACATTTTCGCTCGTTCAAGAGCGTATGTCGGGTGGTCCGCCGGAGCATGGAGTCAGTCATTTATTGGCGTTAGATGCTCCGCCCAGTAATAGGCCTCTAGGTTAGGAAGGGAGATCCCACCACTATATTGATGCCTCTGAAGCGTGGACAGAGCCACCCTGGCGTGTTTGCCTAGCCAAAGGAAGGATCGTAGGTCCGCATGGATCCTACGAAAGACCGCCGCCGGCACCGGATAATTCTCATTTTGCAACGCGTACAGGAATTTCGGTAATGTGACCATTTTAAACATGGCCGCCCTTCCTAGGCGTGTCAGCGGGAGCTGTCTCCACCGGTTCATATCCGCCACTGCGTTAAGTATGATCCGTTCTAAGTTTCTATCGAAGTAGAGAGTCTCACTCGCGGTAATATAGATCCCGAGGTACTGGAAGCCCTCGGAGGTTGTCAATAGATCTTCTGGTAAACTCCCCCATCGGTTGCCACCCCCAGGGTCGTAGAGTACCGATTTGTGCCAGTTTATTTTATGTCCGGCCATCTCGCCATAGCGTCCTATTTCCCGGAAGAGCTCTGGGATCGAGGTGTCTGGCTCATTGACATAGAGCAGGACATCGTCTGCATATAGCAAGATTTTTTCAGGCATCGAGTCGGCGTCGCTGCTCGTAAAACCGCGAATGTCATCGTTTTGCCGGATCCTGGCGGCGAGCACCTCTATTGTGAGCGTGAACAAGAGGGGGGACAGAGGGCATCCCTGTCGAGTACCTCTCTGAATCTGGAACTCGCGCGATAGAGTCCCATTCACTCGTACCCTGGCTCTCGGGTCTGTGTAGAGGAGCCGCACCCACTGGATGAAATTCGGCCCGAAACCGAGTTTACATAAAGCTGCAAAGAGGAAGGGCCAGTGCACTGCGTCAAACGCCTTTTCGGCGTCGAGGGAAAGGAACCAATGGGGGTCGCTGCGGTCCCGCACTTCTTGCAGCCAGTTATGGGTTCTTCTGAGGTTCAATTTAGTGGCTCTATCTGGTAGAAAGCCTGACTGATCCAGATGAACCAGACCTGTTACAACTGTTCTCAGGCGGGTTGCCAAGATGGTGGCTAACAGTTTCACCTCCGTATTCAGTAGGGAGATGGGTCGGTATGAGGCGCAGTCCTCCCGGGGTCTGCCCTCTTTATATATTGGGACAATCGTGGCCCTGGCCAGGTCTAGGGGGTAGCTTTCCCTCCCCAAAGGCACCTGTAAAGAGGCCCTTAAGGTGACGCGACAGTAGGTCCGCTGTACGTTTAAAAAGCTCCGCCGGGAAGCCATTAGGACCTGGGGTTTTGCCTGGTCTCAATCTTGCAATGGTCTCAGTGATTTCATCTGTCGTTATGTCCGCCTCTAGGGAGGCCATGGACTCGGGTGGCAGGGTCAGGAGGACTGTTGTACCTAGATACTGTAACGCCTCCTCTTGAGTGGCAAGATCACGAGCTGCATAGAACGCCTCAAAATGCGTGGCGAATAGAACGCCTCAAAATGCGTGGCGAAAGTTTCGGCTATCTCCGTGTCAGTGTTGACAGTATCGCCTTTGCTGGTTTTAACACTGTCAATCCACCTCGCCGCTTGCTCTTTCCTACTGAGCCATGCTAGGAGCTTCCCTGACTTGTCTCCTACATCGTATAGCCTATGAAGGGTAGCAAGGGACTGGGTCTTCGCTTCGTCAGTCACCAGTTCCCTGTATTGTTTCTGAGCGTCTAGAAGCCTTCTAAGGGTCTCAGCGTTTGCTTGGGCTAAATGGTCTCTTTCCCTCTGCAGGATCTTGTTCCAGGGCGGCCACTTCAGCCTGGAGTCTTCGTCTTTCTTCACCCAACCTAGAATTTATCCTGTCCCTAAGTAATGGCTTCAGGGCTTCCCACAGAGTAACACTGGATTCAACCGTACCCACATTTTCAGCCAGATACACCTTAATATCGGCCCGTATGCCTCTAAGTATGGTCATGTTTTGTAAATCCCAGGCCGCCAGACGCCAAGCTCCCGGGTGTCTACGCTGGCCTTGTCCTACCCTAACATACAATGGCGAGTGGTCCGATATGCCCCTGGCCCTGTACTCTGCAATATCATCTGCCCTCCGGTATTGGCGGGACATAAAAATGTAGTCGAGTCGCGAGAACACCTTGTGCGCCCCGTAGTAGTATGAGTATGCCTGTTGTGTCTGGTGAAGCCACCTCCATATGTCCGTAAGTCCTATGGCAGACATCTGACTACATAGTGTGGTCTGGTGTTCGCTTCTGGCCAGGTCTCCCGACCTGTCGCGGCCGGTGTTCATGACATTATTAAAATCCCCTCCCACCACTTGTATCGTATCAGAGGTCTCCAATAGTATATGGTTAAGTGCTGTGAGTGTACGGGGCTGCAATTTGGGCGGTGCATAGACCGAGACAAGCGTGTAGGTGCGTCTGTTCCAGGTGCCCTGCACTCCTGCGTAGGTTCCTTGTGGGTCAATCCAGGTGCGGGTGATGCAGAATGGGGAGGTTTTTCTAACGATGACTGCCACCCCTCTAGAGTCAGAGGTGTATCCCGCATGTGCTAAGACCCTGTGTCTCCCCCGAGCGATAAAGGCGCACAGAGTACCCTTGAGGTGTGTTTCTTGCAAGAAGGTAAAGTCTGGGTCCACCCTTTTAATGTAGTCATTCACCAGGCCTCTTTTGATTTTAGAACCCAGACCATTGACATTCCACGTTAGGATACTCAATCTCCTATCTCCCCTTCGTGGAGTAACTACGGTACTTGCCATTGGGGAATATGGTATCTGCATACGGCCTGGCCCCGGCACGTGTAGGTGAAGCGTGTGTTCAGTGTGTGTTGCTGCATGAGTTCAGTGAAATTGTAACCCCCCAACTTTCCCCCCCCGGACCGTCGTCCGAACAAACGTTAGAACTCCTTCTCCCCACTCCCCACCTCCCTCCCCTTTCAGTATTATCCTTGGATAGGACATAACTTTCCGCAGGAGTAGGCCTGTCGCCCACCCACAGACACCCTCCCTATCAAGCACCCAGGGAACAAAAAATTAAAGAACAATAATAAAACTTGTGAAACAAGGAAGCGTGTCAACTTGCGTGCTCTCCTCTCCTCTGCCTGGCTGCCATTCCCATAGCCCATGCACACCATCGTCCAAAGAGCGTATCATCGTGGGGGGCCTCTGCGCTCCCCTAAGTGCTTTCAGCGGACCATAACCCAGCGGTTCATGATTTGGAGCCTTGCGTCTCTGATTCAGGTGCACTTAGTTGTCCAGAGAAGTCCTGTTCCAGCACTCGGATCTCTTCTACCAGCAGGTGTGCGGATTGACTTCCTTCCTCTACTTCCTCCTCTCCAGACGTGCGGTCCTCCAGTTCATCTACATCCCCGTCCTCCGATCGGGCCTTCGAACGTAGCCCAGCAAATCTTGAACCCGTCCCGGCAGACCCAGTCGGCGAGGCCGAACGCCCTTTCCATGGGGGTCCCAGATCCCAGCCGTGGTAGGGTGTCGTCTGGATTTGCCTCCTCGACCTCCTCGAAAGTCTCAGCCTTTGTGCTTTCGGAAGTTCCCAGTGGGTTGCATTTTGCAGGGCTCTGTCTGACGACTCTCTGCTGACTCTTTCCCTGCTGTTTAGGATCGGGCGTTCCTCCAGCCATTGCCAAGCGTCCTCTGGGTGAGTGAAAAAAAGTGACTGGTCATTATATATCACCTTGAGTTTTGCTGGGAAGAGGAGCATATACGTGATCTTTAAGTCTCTGAGTTTCGCCTTCACGGAGTCGAAGGCCCGGCGTTGTTTTTGTACCTCCTGACTGTAGTCTGGAAATACCATGATATGAGCATTTTCCAGACGTATCTCGCCCATTTTCCTTGCCTCTCTCAGGATGAGGTCCCTGTCGGCGAAATTAAGAAAGCGTGCTATGACTGGTCGTGGTCTTGCTCCCTCCGGGGGTTCCGCCAGGTGGGCCCTATGCGCCCTCTCTATGATGAAGCAAGGGGAAAATTGCACCATAGGGAAGGTCTCCATAAGCCATGTGTGCAAGAAGGACACCGTATCAGACTTCTCAATTCCCTCTCTAAAGCCAACAAAGCGGAGGTAGTACCGTCTCGCTCTTTTTTCAGCGTCGTCGACCTTCCACAGAAGTTGGCGGTGCGAAGCCTGCAGTTCCGCCATGTCCTTGCGCAGGGTAGTGATCGCGTCTTCCGCCTCACCCATCCGGGTCTCTGCAGTTTTAACCCTATTGGATAGGTTCCGAAAATCCTGTCGCAGAAGTGTCACCACCGAACATACTTCTCCTATTTTTACTTTCAGGGCAGCCCTGGACTCCTGGATATCCGTCCGTGACGTCTGAATGGCCTCCATCAGCAGCGCGGTA
This sequence comes from Lissotriton vulgaris, assembly GCF_964263255.1. NCBI lineage: Eukaryota > Metazoa > Chordata > Amphibia > Caudata > Salamandridae > Lissotriton > Lissotriton vulgaris. Next base: position 157,462,935 of record NC_141697.1, on the reverse strand, counting down.
TCCGAGCGCGTACCTGACATATCGCTGGGGCCTACCGCGGCCGTGCGCGGGGCAGTGAAATTGTCCATGGTTCCCTGCTTGGACACTTTCGGCGGGATATCTCTTTTCCCCATGGTTCACTAGGTCAGTCAAATATCTTGGGCGGACCGCAATGTACTCCACAGTCCGAGTGCCACTCGCAATCCGGAGGGTGCCTCACCGGTTCCGCGTCTCCCCAAGAGTGTCAGGTGAAGGAGCCTCAGCCCGCTGTGCACACGGAGCGCGGGGTCACCCCCTCGGCTGTCCAGCTAGCCGAATCTCCGGCTGACGGCGGTAGGAAGAACTGACCGTCTCCGTCCGTTGTTCGCCTCCAGTAGCCCTTTGGATCTCGGCGATAGGGCTCCACTTCCGGGCCAGGTAGGAGCAAGGGCGGGGGGTCGCACGGTGGAGAACCACAACGCCACCAATGGGAGGGCTCTCACTCACAGGTTACCTTGGCGTGTCAAGCAGGTCATCATGGGTCAGTTGGATGTTACTGGGCATTTTCCCTCTGAGGCCCCCGGAGCGACCCTCACTGGCCTCCTCGACCCCTCCTGTGGGACTTCACAATATTAGAGGGCTCTCTCCCCAAGCAGATCCAGCCTCAGGTGATGGTATTTGCCCCTCTGTTGAAGGGAGGGCAGTAGCCGGCCAGCAGAGCTCGGAACGCCACACTCTACCCTGTAATAGCGGTCGCCATGTTGGTTAGGGCTGCGGTAGGCAAAGGCGGTCAGGGGGCTCACCTCCACAGTTTCTGCTGCCCCGGAAGTCCACCTAGTTGCGTCCCACCTCCGCCACCGGCTCTCCAGCAGGATCCGCACTCACGGCGAGCTCCAGGACGGCCTCAGCTCCTCGGCGCCGGAACAGCCGCCATGATGGTAAAGGGTCACCGTACCCGACGGGGCCCCCCGACACCCCCACCACGTCTCCCAGCAGGGCCGGATCACTGTGCGGGCACCTGCAGATGAGCCAGGGAGCGGCGCCGGACGCCTGTGTGCTTCCCTCAGGTCGGGGGGTCTCGGGCTGCCCCGGTCGCGGACCTTCGGTTATGCCGCCATCTTGAGGATCGCAGGGTTCCAGGGGGGGGGGGGTCGCCTTCCAGTCGGCGCCGCGTCGGCGTCCGTGGGTAATTCCACGATACAGCGTGCTCCCCAAGGTCGGGTCGGCATGGGGCACCTCCGGTAACAAATTGGTGCAGTTTGGGGTGGTTTGAATGTCGGATATTGAGGCAGCTAGCGGGAGCACTGGAGAGTCACGTCCTAGCCAGTCATGGTGCTGGCCACGCCCCCCCATTCTTCTGAATGTTGACCCTAAATTGTTTGCTAAAATTTTGGCTAATCACCTTGCCCCCCTGGTACCGATCCTGGCCGGCCCTGAGCAGCCTGGCTTAGAGCCGGGGCAACGCTTAACGTACAACCTCAGAACGGTATTTGGAGCTATTCAGAACATTAACCCTGAGATCAAAGCCGCTGCTGTGTTTTTGTACTCGGAAAAATGTGTTTGACTCTGGAGTGTGCGTTTATGAAGGCGGTGCTTAGACGTTTTGGGGTGGGAGATATCTTCCTGCGCCTAGTGGCGGTCTTGTATGATAGCTAGGGTTAGAATTGAAAATGAGGTCTCCCGCCTCATTGCTATATCTAGGGGTACTAGGCAGGGATGCCCACTATCACCCCTACTTTATGCTCCTTAAGGGAATACCATGGATATAGGGGGCTGCGATTTCCTGGATATCGACTTATTATCTCTGCTTACGCGGATTACATGCTCTTATATATCTGAGAACATGGGAGGAATCTTACACCGGTGCTTAAGGAGGTGGTGAACTTCGGGGAGATATCAGGCCTGAAGGTCAACTGGTCTAAGTCTATTATCTTCCCGCTTACCCCTGCTATGACTCCGGTGAAGCTTGACTTCCCAACAAAATTGACCACGGATCCTGTGCGATATTTGGGTATACAGGTGCACACTGACCCTGGCATGGTATTTTCAGAGAACTATGGGAGGACAATTGCCAAGCTGGGGGAGAATGTGGCGCGATGGATTCGCCTGTACCTCTCCTTGGTAGAATAGATTCTTATTTCTGTTCCAGAATGTCCTGATGCTCCTTCCAGGTGGGACACTTGCAATCCTTCGCTCCTTACTTATAAGAGTTGCATGGGCAGGTAAACAACCATGGGTTAAGTTGGACACCCTTACTTGGCCTTACTCAATGGGTGGTCTTAAGGCCCCTGACTTAGATCTGTATTATAGAGTAGCACAATGCTCGCTATTGGATTGACGAGCCGCAGAACTTGCCACATATACATATTGAGAAAGTTGCCGCCAACCCCTTCAGTTTCCCCCAGATGTTGTTCCTCTCGCCAAGCAGAAAGACGGGCATGCTGGACTCTATAAACACGACAATCCATGCTTGGCATAACCTGTTAAACAGACAGGCGAGTACCCTGTTGTACTTCCCTCTGATACCAATTGACTGGTGCCTCTGGCTTATGGCGGGACGTGAAAAAAAAGTGGCCTCTGCTCTGGAACAATTAAGAATAATGCAGATGGGAGATCTCTTTTAATGTGGGGTTGCACGAAGATGAGAGCATGTGGTACCAGAGGGTGGGGCTCCCTCCAGTTCCACAGAGTTAGGCATGCACTGTCAGACCTCCTGTGGGAGGACATACAGGAACCTATGGAGATGCCGGATTCCTTATCCAAGCCTCAAACTGGTTTATCTTTTGTCCATCAGATCCCCTTCTGAACACTCTCATACCTTTTATTAGTTTTAAAAAAAAAGTTTACAAAAAGAATATTCTTGGGCGCACTGTTTCCGTAAGCAGCTTCTATAAGTGGCTTCACGTTTTTAGGTCTCGGTAATATCCGGTCGAAGACCGGAAGTCCGAGAATTATTGTGACTTAGTAGGCTGCTTTATCCCCGCCTCTGTTTTCGTCTCTCCTTCATTGGCTGGCTTCCTAAACAGAGGCCAGCCATTGGAGGAGAGAGCCGTCCCTCGAAAGAAGCTCCGTCTTTTTCGGATTTGGGGGCGTGATTTTTTGCGTTCTTTAGACAGTGACGTTGTCTGTCAGTCAGAACCACAAAACCACGCCCCCAATTCCGAAAAAAATCAGACGCTTCCAGCCGCCATTTTGCAACTGTCCCTCCGAGCACCTACAGGCTCGCACGCAAGTCCGCTCCCCAAAAACTTGGTAATGGAATGTTGGGGTGCTGCAGGCAAGGAGCGGGGTGCACAGTTCAGCCTGTGTGGGCCCTCAGTGCTGGAACAGTACGGCCTTGCAGTATCGGCGGATGGCGGTCCGGGGCTCTGGGCTTCCCGACGAGCTGCCTTCCTCCATCCTCCGCCGCTCGGAGCAGGTACCTCCCCCTCTCAGCGAAGCTTGCACTAGTTGGGGTTTTTTTCAGTGGAGGTCTGCAGCTGTTTCTTGCGAGCGCCCCTTTTGGCATGTCTTTTAAACAATCTGGAGCGGACCAGGCCAGAGATCAGCACCAGCGGGGGCTCTCCTGTGTAAAAAGAGCCCCGCTCCCCGCCTGCAGCTTAAGCGCCGTCCATCTGCCCTCTGCCCCACCCCCCGCTCTTCCTCCGGTGACCGAGCGCTCTGTCCCCCTGCTGATGTCTCCGGCCCTGGAGCTGCCGCCGGCCCTCAGGTAAGAGTTTGTTGGGGGTAGGGGAGGGCCGGCTGGGACAAAGAAGAGCCTCGTGGGCTCCATTTCCGCTTCCCCCAGGTGGGGGGAAGCTGTTCTACAGCTCGCGGGCAGCGCTGCGCAGCTCCGGTCTCAGGAGCGGACCAGGCCAGAGATCAGCACCAGCGGGGGCTCTCCTGTGTAAAAAGAGCCCCGCTCCCCGCCTGCAGCTTAAGCGCCGTCCATCTGCCCTCTGCCCCACCCCCCGCTCTTCCTCCGGTGACCGAGCGCTCTGTCCCCCTGCTGATGTCTCCGGCCCTGGAGCTGCCGCCGGCCCTCAGGTAAGAGTTTGTTGGGGGTACGGGAGGGCCGGCTGGGACAAAGAAGAGCCTCGTGGGCTCCATTTCCGCTTCCCCCAGGTGGGGGGAAGCTGTTCTACAGCTCGCGGGCAGCGCTGCGCAGCTCCGGTCTCAGGAGCGGACCAGGCCAGAGATCAGCACCAGCGGGGGCTCTCCTGTGTAAAAAGAGCCCCGCTCCCCGCCTGCAGCTTAAGCGCCGTCCATCTGCCCTCTGCCCCACCCCCCGCTCTTCCTCCGGTGACCGAGCTCTCTTTCCCTCTGCTGATGTCTCCGGCCCTCAGGTAAGAGTTTGTTGGGGGTACGGGGGTGGCATCTGTCAGTGATGTTGACCGGGGGAGCGTAGGCTGCAGGGTGTGACGTGAAGGGTTGTGTGTGCATGTGTGTGGGGAGGGATGCATGTGTGTGTGTGTGTGTGTGAGGAGGGATGCATGGTGTCCCCGGCGAGCTGGCATGTGTTTAATGTGGACCCAGGAGGCTCGACCAGCATTTTCACTTGGCCACATTGAGGGATCGTGGGCAAATCTCTTCATCCATTGTGGCTCACTTCCTTTATCTGCCAACACAGAGCGCTTGGAGTCAGTATTGAGCGCTTTATTGCACTAAACTGGATATATTCGCAATCCGGAGGGCTTACTCTATCGCAGTGTTAAGTAAGAGAGTGCAGTACACGGCACATGCTGTTTCTCGTGCTTTTAAAAGCACTACGGCTCGGGTGCCTTCTTTTACCTGTATCTTGGTCTGTGTTACTTTTATGTGTGTTTCGAGTGGCCACGGAGTCCAGCGAGAGTAGTTGGGGGGGGGGGGGGGGCGGAAGGGGCATGTGGCAGCAGATGCCATGTGTATGCCATGTGTAACTCAGAGGTGTATCGGGCGCGCTAGGTCTCGAGGGCTAAATCGAGTCAAGGCGCTAGAGCAGATCTTGGGTATTGTGCCCCGCTCCTTACTGCCTTCATTGACGCTATAGCATGCCTTATTGTGTCCGCTTGAGCATCCTCGGGTATAGAGTTTGTCACACACCTTCGTCTCTTCGCTGCAAAGACACAGGCTTACATAACAGATACTACTATATAGAAACATGTCACTGTTGTGCCCCGCTGCGCAGCTCCGGTCTTAGGAGCGAACCAGGCCAGAGATCAGCACCAGCGGGGGCTCTCCTGTGTAAAAAGAGCCCCGCTCCCCGCCTGCAGCTTAAGCGCGGTCCATCTGCCCTCTGCCCCACCCCCCCGCTCTTCCTCGGGTGACCGAGCGCTCTGTCCCCCTGCTGATGTCTCCGGCCCTGGAGCTGCCGCCGGTCCTCAGGTAAGAGTTTGTTGGGGGTACGGGGGTGGCATCTGTCAGTGATGTTGACCAGGGGAGCGTAGGCTGCAGGGAGTGACGTGAAGGGTTGTGTGTGCATGTGTGTGGGGAGGGATGCATGTGTGTGTGTGTGTGTGTGAGGAGGGATGCATGGTGTCCCCGGCGAGCTGGCATGTGTTTAATGTGGACCCAGGAGGCTCGACCAGCATTTTCACTTGGCCACATTGAGTGATCGTGGGCAAATCTCTTCATCCATTGTGGCTCACTTCGTTTATCTGCCCACACAGAGCGCTTGGAGTCAGTATTGAGCGCTTTATTGCACTAAACTGGATGTATTCGCAATCCGGAGGGCTTACTCTATCGCAGTGTTAAGTAAGAGAGTGCAGTACACGGCACATGCTGTTTCTCGTGCTTTTAAAAGCACTACGGCTCGGGTGCCTTCTTTTACCTGTATCTTGGTCGGTGTCACTTTAATGTGAGTTTCGAGTGGCCACGGAGTCCAGCGAGAGTAGTTGGGGGGGGGGGGGGTCGGAAGGGGCACGTGGCAGCAGATGCCATGTGTATGCCATGGGTAACTCAGAGGTGTATCGGGCGCGCTAGGTCTCGAGGGCTAAATCGAGTCAAGGCGCTAGAGCAGATCTTGGGTATTGTGCCCCGCTCCTTACGGCCTTCATTGACGCTATAGCATGCCTTATTGTGTCCGCTTGAGCATCCTCGGGTATAGAGTGTGTCACACACCTTCGTCTCTTCGCTGCAAAGACACAGGCTTACATAACAGATACTATATAGAAACATGTCACTGTTGTGCCCCTTATTGTTAAGTAATGCACAGGGCAGATTTGCCGCAGACCTGACACCTCCGCCCCATTGGCTTGTACAGCGCGCGCAGGTGTCAGGGGTGAAATATCAGGCATGATGATATGCGACCACGTGCCATATGTCGCACCCTGAGCTTCCAGCACGATTTCAGGTTAGGGCTTATAACTACTGTCCCTCTGCACGCTTGGACTTGTTGCCCATGGCGGAAAGGAGAAAAGCGAGACTACATGTTCCAGAATGCACTTTGCCGTACATAGATCTCTAGTTCTCCAGGTTCTCTCTTCCTTCTCTCTTCACTTCTTCTCTCCTGTCTTCCTTCTCTCTCTCTTGCTTCTCTCCCTTCTCTTTTCTCTTCCTTCTCTTTTTTCTTCCTTCTCCTCCGTCTTCCTTCTCTCCACTATCCCCTCTCTCTTCTCTCTCTTCCTTCTCTCTTCTCTTCCTTCTCTTTTCTCTCCTCTCTCTTCCTTCTCTATTCGCTCTCTTCTCTCCACTATCCCTTCTCCCTTGTTTCTTACTTATCTTCCTTCTTTCTTCCTTCTCCCTTCTCTCTTTACTTCCTTCTCTCCTCTCTTACTTCTCTCCCCTCTTACTTCTTTCCCCTCTCTTCCTTCTCCCTTCTCTTCCGTCTCTCTTCACTTCCTTCTTTATTCATTCTCTCTCTCTCTCCCTTCCCTTCTTTCTACTCTTCTTCTCTCTTTTTTCTCTGTATCTGTCTCGAGACCGAGCTGGCACCTAGCTGGAAGTGCTGTCTGGAGCCTGCCACACTAAGCCCCGGCATGGCGTGTCGGATTATGGAGCCTTGTTAGACCACCAGCGTTAGGGGCCCAAGGGTACACAGGTCTAGGGGGTTACTGCAGGGCTCAAGTTGAGGTACCACGCGGGTGGACAGCGTCCCACCACTTATTTTAAAGGGGGGATGGCATCCCCCCTGCCAAACAGCTGGACTTCACTCTTTGGCCTCTCTGGGACGAGGAGCTCGGCACCTCTCACTACCTCACTTTCTCACTTTTCTCTCTCAAAACATCACTACCTCACTCTCTCACTACCTCACAACTTCACTCTCTCTCACTATCTCAATCACTCTCTATCTCACTACCTCACTCTTTCTATCTCACTAACTCACTTTCACTCTCTTTCACTATTTCTCTCTATCTCACTACATCACAACATCACTCTATGCTTATATCTCACTACCTCACAACATCCCTCTCCCTCACAACATCCCTCTCCCTCACAACATCCCTCTCCCTCACTACCTCACTCTTTCACTACCTCACTCTCTATCTCACTACCTCACTCTCTATCTACCTTACTCTCTCTCACTACCTCACTCTCTCTCTATCTCACTACCTAACTCTCTCTCTGCTAATGCAATAGGTATCACATATGCCAAAAAAAGCTAATGCCAATAGAAATGACAATGCCATTTATTTAGGGATACAAAAAAAATAAAAAATAATGAGCAATACCAATAGCTCTACCTATAATATTGCAGAGACCATTGCATTGTAAATGCTTGTTAGCACAGGGATTTTGTCACAGAAGAAACTGACATCAGTGCATCAGGGGAGGGTTTATATGGACTCAGTCAACATCACATTCAGGGGGATGACTTCTCTACGGGGTCGCTTGACCCCTTCTACGGCTGTGGCTAGATCCTATCTCTACCTGATACGGTGTTAACGAAGGTAAGTAACTTATTTGTTGGGTTTATCAGATGGTAGTGCTAAGCATTTAATGCACAGACAAAGGCAATAAGTGAGACATACACTCAATAAAGAAATCCGACATCAATTTATAAGAATAACACATACTTTTATATGAATTCAAGTACCCAGATGATCAGAATCAGTTAATTACTTTTCGAGCTATGAATTTTTGAATTTTTCAACAGTCAACACTGCAGTTTTTGGAAGCGGAAATGTGATCATGTTAACATGTACTGCATTCAGGCACTTAACAGTGACTTACGGGACTGTTCTTCTGGACTTAAGATGAGTATGGGGGTCCAAGGCCCCACCAGCAGGTCACCTCGGGAGGCCCTGGGGCATCGGTGTTATGGCGTCAGCTGCCCCATTCACTTCAATGGGGAACGGTTGGGTCAGGAAGAGACTGGGACTGGGGGTCAGTCCGGGGAACCCACAGGGGGGGCTCGACCCTTGAGATGCCCGGGCATGTAAGGACACATTTGGTCCACTTCTACTCGGGCTGTGGGGCTCGGGTAGAGTGGTGTCTTCTGCCGTCGGGTTCGGTGCTGGAGTCACTCGATGTTGGAGGATGGCCTGCAGAAAGAGGCTGCAGGCGGCGACTGGAAGTCCAATCTAGCTAAATATAAAGATGGGCTCAGTTCTTGTGGGGCTCAGGACCCCGTCTGTACTGTCACCTTCCTCGGACTCAGGCTGTGGGGCACAAGTCAAGTGCAGAGGCGCCTTTAAGGTATCGGGTGGCGGTATTCGTGAACTCACTCTCTGTCTTTGGTTCTGCAGTAGGCGGGTAAACAGGACAGCTGGGTAATCTTGATGTGGGTCTCACTGTGTCACCTGAGGTTCCTCGATGGGCAGGTTAGTTTTCCTCGACATTGGTGTTCGGACTTGTCACAACAAGTCTTGGTTCCTGGCAAGGGATCTGGTACCCCAGTTATTTGGCACTGCGCATCTCCGGTCAGTCCTTGTGTCCCCACACTTAAAGGCATGACAAACTAACCTGTTAGAGAATGGTGACCTCTTCCAGGGCGGTTGCAGCGTCGGTAGTCCCGTTAGAGCAGGATGGTAAACCAGATCTTGATTCTTTGGTGCTTGCGGATGCAGGTGAGTATATTCTCTACTCCAAGAGAGTCTGTCTAGCGATTGGCGAAGCACCGGCAGCCCTCCTGGTTTCTTGGAGTCTGCACAGCGACAGGATGAGTCCATTGCCAAATGAGCCAGGGGCAGGGGGTTGGCATTTCCCCTGTCTGGGAACGCCTTGCATCACATATCAAAGACGGCAGAGGCCTTTGGAGCCTCCTGCTTTGATATGCTTTAACAGCTTTCCTGGAGGAGGAGGTGTAAACACATCTCCGCCAGAGCAAGCATTATTTCTGACCTCTGAGAGTGTTGCTCTCACCTGCTTAGGGGTCAGAAGCTCATCTGTGGTGGAAGCCTGGACTGGACCTGTCCGCCAGCACACTAGAGGGCTAATAGGTTTCAGGGGTTACCTCAAAGCTACCCTCTGTGTGCATGTATTAATAAATCCATCAATGTAGGTTTATTAATACAAGGTGTTTGATACTAAAACCATAGATTTCAGTGAATCCATTATGTATCTGGGAAACTATTTTTGACCAGTGCCCATTACATACCTTAGGATGACTTCCCTGTTCACATGTACTGTCAGTAATAGAACTGGCAGCACAGGGACACATCTTTTCATGCAGATATGTTCTCACATGTATTATAAAGCACCCTGCCTGAGGGCTGTAAGGCCTCCTGTAAGGGTGACTTACAAATATGACATACTGTGTTGGGGACATGGCATACATGGAGTGTGCCATGTTGTGTTTTCATTTTTTAGAGCACCTTGTCACACAGTCTGCAATGGCAGTTTGTGTGAGTTTGGAGCTGGATCTCTTAGAGTGGCATAATATGGGCTGCAGCTCATAGGGACCCTATTTAGTACCTATGCCCTAGGTACCAGGGGTACTACCTACTAGGGACTTACAGAGGTGATAAAAGCCTGGTTAATTGGTGTTCAATTGACTAACTTGTTTTGGGAAAGGACACTGGCACTGGGGACCTAGTTAGCAGGCACCCAGTGCACTTCAGTCAAAGTTGCATCAAATACCAGGCAAATATTGGGGGGACTACTGCAAAAAATACCCAGTTTTCTACAGAAAGAAGGCATCATAATTGCAATTCCATTGCTATGTTTTACAATCAGCTTTATGATATCTATGCACGTGGACGTCTTACGCTTCTAAGCAAACAAACTGTTTTATGTTTAAACAGTTTGGTACTTAACTCACCACTTAAGTATAAGGCTTGTCCGAAGAAAAAGGAAGCATTTATATACATGTATTTCAATTTGATAAACCTTAATATATTAAAATTAAGAAAACATTATCAACCAGTGTTCAATTCTTAAGGTGTAAATTGTGAATAAGAAATCAACTGGGCTTCATTTTTTATTTTTACAGGTTTAAATGACACAACTGTAATAGGAAAACTTTTTCAGACAGAAGAAGAGTCTGTACCTTCTGATGAAGAAGAGGAAGAAGATGATTATTTCTCAGATGTTTGAAAATGCGGACTGCCTTATCGCTGTGAAAATAATAACAGTCTGAAACATGCATAACCATGTAATTAGCTCCCCCTTCTCAGGGAAAATAAGCCCGCAAGTGCACTTCTGTTATTTGTTTATGATCTGACAAGGAGTCTATCAAAACTAACCTGCCCAGTTTAAAATGACATTTTTACAGTGCAAAGAACCATTACTTGGCTTGGCTGCTGGTTGTACTAGAAGTTGTGTTAGACTTAACATTTTAAATAAAGAGAAGTTCAATATAAATGAGATAGTGGAAACATTTTTTAATGGTGGTATGAAATGGCTGAGTAGAATTGCATTGAAAATTATTTTAAGAAATATGCACATTATTATTGTTTGTGTTAACATTTTTAGCATCCAAAACTGTTTGAGAAAGAAAATGTCTTCGTATTTCTTTTAAATTTTAAATATTGTTTTAAAGAATGCTGTATTATACTATTGATGTATGTTATGAAATTACACATTTTGATTCGTATCCAATCTGTCACATCATGCGTCTGCAGTTCATAACTCTTGGTGTAGGCAAATTTTTTGAGTCCTAGTCAGCCAAAAAATGTTTGTTGATGATATTTAATTTTGTATGTTTTATTATTGCAGCTATGGTTTTTGACCAACAAACATGTCTTTAATTTTTTTTGTAGTAGAGTTAACCCTTTTAAAGTGTACATTATTCTAAACAAAAATAAAAGTATTATTTTGTTTGTACCAGTTTTTCCACTTCCCGAAGGATCTACCTCTTTAACTATGTCAATGTTTTGCAAGTATACAAATATCAGAAAGAGACACGTTAGTGATAGATTCCTTACCTTAGAATATCCCCAGGCGTCAGACTGGATCCGGAAAATGTTGCGTAGCAATACCCCTGCGCGCCGACAGGCGTCGTCCGTCGTCGGCGTCGTTAGCCCCGGAATGACGTCGTCGGAGTACATAGACGATGCCCATGCGCGCTGACGTCAGTTCTTCTTTTTTCTGCGCCAGCTAGTGCAGATCCGGAGAAGCTCTACCCCTTAGTCTTTTTTGACTAAACTTTTTGATCATTTCTTTTCTCGAGTCTTCGATTCCTACGGTGCCGGTAGGGATACCCGGGTTTAAGCACTGTTCCAGGTGCGACTGACTGATGTTGGTTACCGACCCCCATCGCCGGTGCCTCAAGTGTTTAGGCCTCGACCACGACGACCGCACCTGCTCCGGTCCCGCAAGCGAATGGAACTCTGGCAGTCTGCCCGCGCCGTTCCAGGTCCCGGTCCCACAAGCGGTCGGGAGACCGGTCGCGGGGTCGGAGCCCTCGCAGCTCCGGGAGTGGACATCGGTCGTCAGGCTCCAACTCCTCAGGTAAGAGGCATGAGAGGTCGGAGAGACGTCATCGTTCCTCCGACCCACCCCGACGCTCGCGCAATGCAGTCGGGGGTTCGGGTGACACCACCCACGTGGCTCCGACAGAGTCGCTGACGTCGCCGCCTGCCCCACACCTTCGGGTCCCTGGGCATGACGCGACGCCTGAGGAGATCGAGCGGTACCTCATGGCCGTGAAGTCCCTCCCTCCTCAGCCGGGTTCCGTAGTGCCTTCCGGGCCCAACGGCCCCAGCTGGAGTGGAGGGCCTAGCGGGTCGGGTGCTTCGGCTCCGACGCCGTCGGGTGCTTCGGCCCGACACCGTCGGGTGCTTCGGCCCCGGTGCCGCCGGCGACTTCGGTCCCGGCGCCGCAGACCCTCTCTGGATCTGCTTCCAGATCCGGGTCGTCGCCGGTCGACCTCTCAGGCCCAGCGGGTGTCGCCCCCGGCGCCTGCTATGGGTGCCGTTCCCGATTTTACCCTTGGTCCAGTTCCGGCGCCGGAGTGGCGCCACTGGGCGCCGCTACCGACGGCCTTTGGGGATTTCTATTTCCATGAAATGGCCCCATCCGCTGACCCTGAACTACAGGAGATGGGTGACTAGGGTGATTGGGAGGGGTCTGAGGACCCTCTGGCATGGGATTGCCAGTCTCAACTGGACTGGACATATGAGCTTGGGGAGGCCAGTGGAATTGACTCTTCGCCAGACACTGGATTTGTCTCCCCTCCAACCGTGGCTACGGAGGAGGGGGCTGCTTAAAGTGTAGTGTTGACAAGGGCAGCCAAGGCCCTAAACCTTGAGCTCCCTGTCGCGGCCGTGAGGACTAACCTCCTCACTGAGGTCCTTAAACTGCAGACAAGCTCCAGTGAGCCTCTGCTGCCATTTAATGAGGCCTTGTGTGACGTTCTTGTGGGCACTTGGTCCAAGCCCGCCACAGGTCCGCCTGTGGATAGGAACGTGGCCAGACGCTACCGCCCGGCCCCGGGCTACCCATGCTTTTTGTCCACCCATCCCACCCCGAGAGCCTGGTCATCCAGGCCTACACTTCCCAGACCGCATTCCCGACGGCCCCGCCCGATCGGGAATCCAAGAGGTACGAACAGTTCGGGAAGAAGGTGTTCTCGTCCCTCAGTTTGGGACTGCGGTCAGTCAATACCGCATGCCTCTTGGGCCGCTACACCCCCAAACTGTGGGACACGGTCGTGGAAGTGCTTCCACAATGTCCGGAGGAGGCCCGGGCTAAACTCCCCCAAGCCCTTGCGGAGCGTCGAGATGCAGCACACTTCCATCCGGTGTGGGCTGGATACAACGGACTCACTGGGCAGGGCGATGGCAAAGACTGTGGCGGTTCGACGCCACGCCTGGTTGAGGTCCGCCAACTTTTCGGCCGATGTCCAGGCTATCCTTCTGGATATGCCGTTTGATGGCCGTCGCCTCTTTAGCGACAAGGCAGACCATGCGCTTGAGCGTTTTAAGGTCTCCAGGGCAACGGCCAAGTCCTTGGGCCTCTCGGCCGCACGCCAGCAAACGGGTGCCTTTCGCTCGTTTTCGTGGCCAAGGAAGGGGCGTCCCCACACGTACCGCCAGCCACGCACCGCAGAACGTTCAACAGCGCGGTGGCAACCGTGGAAACCGCCGTAGCGGCAGGCGGGGACCACGGCGAGGCCAGTCCACACCTTCCCCCGCAGCACCTGCCTCAAAACCCTCTTAGTCCGTGCTTTCAGGTCCATGTGACGCCAGTGGGGGGCAGGGTTCGCCATCACCTCTTCCACTGGCGCACTGTCACATCGGACAGATGGGTGCTGCAAATCGTCTGAAGGGGCTACTCCCTCCCCTTCGAAGCGACCCCTCCAGCCATGCCACCGCAATTCCACCCCGTGTCTGGGGATCACTTGCAACTTCTGCAAGAGGAAGTCACGGCCCTCTTGGCCAAGGGGGCCATCGAGCGCGTTCCTGGGCCGGAAGTGGGGTGTGGTTGTTACTCCCACTACTTTCTGGTACCCAAGAAGGGCAAAGGGGGCCTACGCCCTATCTTGGACCTACGGAACGTCAACGGCTTCCTCCGACAGGAGAAGTTCAAGATGCTGACTCTGGCTCAGGTCTTAGCTGCCCTGGACCCCGGAGGCTGGATGGTAGCGTTGGACTTGTAGGACGCTTACTTTCACATCCCTGTCCTGCTGGCCCACCGGCGTTCCCTTCAGTTCACGGTACGCCACGAGCACTTTCAATTTACCGTGCTCCCCTTGGCCATACCAGCGCCCCACGGGTGTTCACAAAAGTGATGGCGGTGGTCGCAGCCCATCTGCGCAGGTTAGGGGTGTCAGTCTTCCCCTACCTCGAAGACTGGTTGTTGAAGGCGGGCTCGCCCCAGACAGTCGTCAGCCACCTCCAGACTACGGCCGATCTCCTGCACCTGCTGGGGTTCTCCATCAACGTGCCGAAGTCGCACCTGTGTCCCTCCCAGAAGCTCCTCTTCATCGGAGCGGTTCTGTACTCTGCGCAGTTTCATGTTTATCCTCCCGAACAGTGGGTTCGGGATATTCAGGCTATGATTCCGATCTTTCAGCCTTTATCCCGAGTCTCGGTCAGGTTGACGCTGCGGCTTCTGAGCCTGATGGCCTCCTGCATCCTTCTGGTGCATCACGCCCGGTGGCGGATGCGGGCTCTGCAGTGGGACCTGAAGTTTCAGTGGGCCCAGCATCAGGGCAACTTGTCCGACCATGTCTTGATCTCGGAGGGCACTGCAAGACAGTTGCAGTGGTGGCTCACGGACCGCGATTGGGTCAGTGGCAGATCTCTCTCCCTACCCCAACCGGAGCACGTAGTTGTGACGGACGCGTCCCTCCTGGGCTGGGGGGCCACATGGGAGAGGCGGAGATCAGAGGCCTCTGGTCTCCGGCGGAGTCCCAGCTCCACATCAACCTTCTGGAGCTGCGGGCGATCCGTCTTGCACTGAAAGCATTCCTCCCCTCTGTCCGGGGGAGTGTAGTGCAGGTGTTCACGGACAACACCACCGCCATGTGGTACTGCAACAAACAGGGCGGGGTGGGGTCGTGGACCCTATTCCAGGAGGCTTTGCGCCTCTGGCAATGGCTGGAACATCAGGGCATGACCCTGGTGGTTCAACACCTGGCAGGTTCCCTAAACGCCAGGGCGGACGAACTCAGCTGCCGGTGCATGATGGATCACGAATGGCGTCTGAACTCGGACGTGGCGCACGGCCTCTTTCAGCAGTGGGGAGAGCCTTGGTTAGATCTATTCACCACAGAAGAGAACGCGCAATGTCATCAGTTCTGCGCATTGGAGTTTCCAAGGCGGCACTCGCTCGGAGACGCTTTTCGTCGTGAGTGGAGTTGCGGTCTATTGTACGCCTTTCCGCCTATACCACTTCTGCCCAGAGTGCTGAAGATCAGGCGCGACCGGGCCCATGTTATCCTTGTGGCTCCGGACTGGGCACGAAGATACTGGTATCCCGAGCTACTCAGCATGTCAGTCGATCCCCCGATTCCTCTGCCTCTTCGGGAGGACCTTCTGACGCAGCAGCAGGGGACGGTCCTCCACCCGAACCTGTCCAGTCTCCACCTACGAGCTTGGAGATTGAGCAGCGACAGTTGAGGCCATTTGACTTGCCTCCCGAAGTCTGTAATGTCATTCTGACAGCCAGGCGTCCCTCCACTAAGTCGGTATGGTATACGCCTGCAGGTGGAACAGATTTGTGGCATTGTGCACAGCAAAGGCTGTGGATCCACTCAATGCCCCTCTTTCTGGGTTCTCCTCTTCCTTCTTTCTCTTGCCCAGCAGGGCTCTGCTCTGGGCACTCTCAAGGGCTACCTTTCTGCCCTTTCCGCCTTCTTAAGGCTACCCGATCAGCCTTCCTCGTTCAAGTCCCCGATTGTAAATAGATTTTTGAAGGGCATCACACACATGTTTCCTCCTGTCCGTTTCGTGATGCCCCAGTGGGACTTGAATCTTGTGCTTACCTACCTAATGTGTGCTCCCTTTGAGCCGCTCCATAACTGTCCTCTCCGTCTTCTTACCTTGAAGACTGCTTTCCTGGTTGCCCTCACCTCTGCCAGGAGGGTGAGTGAGCTCCAGGCTCTTTCTTCTACACCTCCTTTCCTCTCTGTTCATCCGGACAAGGTTGTGTTGTGGATGAGACCCTCTTTCCTGCCCAAGGTTGTCACGGCCTTCCACATCGGGCAGTCCATTACCTTGCCCACCTTCTTTCCGCCTCCACATCCCTCGAAAGAGGAAGAGAGGCTCCACCGCCTGGACCCAAAACGTGTGCTCTCCTACTATCTGGATCGCACACGCCAGTTCTGGGTGGATGACCAACTCTTTGTTGGTTACGTGGGCGCTAAGAAGGGAAAGGCGGTGCACAAGTGGACCATCTCGCGGTGGATCATCTTGTGTATCCAGGCGTGTTACTCCTTGGCTAAGAAGGAACCCCCTGTTGGACTGAAGGCTCATTCCACTCGGGCCACGGCGAATACAACTGCCGTGGGCCGAGGAGTGCCCTTGCAGGACATTTGCCAGGCAGCTACGTGGGCCTCGCTGCACACGTTTGCAAGACACTTTTGCCTGGACAGCCAAGTCCGGAGGGATGGCTTCTTTGGCCGTTCCGTCCTCCAGGACTTTCTGGTGTGATTATTGGTTCGCAGACCCACCACCGGGGTTGGTATTGCTGGGGTATCTATTCTAAGGTAAGGAATCTATCACTAACGTGTCTCTTTCAGATGCACAAGTTACTACTTGTGTAACGATATATCTGTAAGAGACATTAGTTAGTGATAGATTCCTTACCGACCCACCCATCCTCCCCGTTCTGCAAACCGATATCTAGGGTTAAGGTCATCCCCTTTCAGGGCCCTAGTTTCATGGCACCAGTGTTGATTCTATCATGGCTCTGCGTATCTGGCGCGGAAATGCTGTGTATCAGAACTGACGTCAGCGCACATGGGTGGCGTCTATGTACTCCGACGACATCATTCCGGCGCTAACGAAGCCGACGACGGATGCGGAGCCGTGGACGACGCCTGCCAGGGCGCAGGGGTATTGCTACGCAAAATGTTCCGTATCCAGTCTGACGCCTGGGGATATTCTAAGGTAAGGAATCTATCACTAACTAATGTCTCTTACAGTTATATCGTTACACAAGTAGTATCCTGTGCATTAACCTATAAACTCTTCGATTGGCTTTGTCTCCAGGAAAACAAATCTTAATACTTAGCACAATAGATCTTCCTGCACTTTTCAAATGAAGTATGGGGACTTAATCTAGTTGAATACATTTAGGCTAATAAATTGTGAATAAGTCATGTACTAAAACGAGCAATCAGTCATCTCCTAAAACAAACTAAAGAAGAACTTTTTAAACTTAGTGACAAACTGTTTGTGCAAATAAGCATCCAGTCTCTCATAATCTATACTAATATAATAAAGAGAGAGCTCAAACCTTTGAGGCGGGTAATCTCAGGAACCACAGCACCAATCACAACACCCAATACAGCGTTGGAAATGGCAGTTGCAGCAGAAGGACATAGGCTATGCAGACGCCCACCATATACATTTAAAAGGTAAAAGAACCGTGCCAGCAAAGTAGTCCCTTTTGGGCGTGTTTGCTTTGTGCTGTGGGCGTGTGCTGGGGCGTGACAAACGCTGGGGGCGTGGGGTACGTTCCGCCCTTCATGCCATGTCTCATATCGTGTGCTGGGGGCGTGTGCGGGGCGTGGGATTACGGAAACAAAAAGCGAGCGTTGTGCCAATATTTCATTCCAGCTCCGGGTGTCCACCCTGCTACCTTTAAATACTACTGCACCCCATAATCATAACCCACCCTTACTCCTTAAAATACCCCAACACCCTTAAACACTAACCCATATTAACCCTATAAATATACCCTGTACCCCAAAACCCAAACCTATCCCTAAACCCTAAAAAATACCCCTTTAACGCAAAACCCAAACATAGCCCTGAACCCTATAAATACCCCTGTACCTCAAAACTCAAACCTTCCCCTGAACCCTAAAAATACCCCTGTACCCCAAAACCCGAACCTAGCCCTGAACCCTAAAAATACACCTGTACCCCAAAACCCAAACCTAGCCCTGAACCCTAAAATACCCCTGTACCCCCAAACCTAGCCCTGAACCCTCTAAATACCCCAAATCCCAAACCTACCCCTGAACCCTAATACCCCTGTACCCCAAACCCCATACCTATCCCTAAACCCACCCGGTACCCCATAACCCAAAACTATATCTGAACCCTTAAAATACCCAAACACCCCAAAACATATACCTCAGTACCCCAAAACATATACCCCTATACCCATACCTTATCCAAACATTAAAAAAACATGCTTTTACCATTCATTCATTTACAATGAATTTCGTTGTAAATGTACACGTGGTAAAAGCATATCAAATGTAATGCCATGCGTTATAATGGCATTGCGGAGTCATGGTACTTTCGTAATGAAAGTATGCGGAGTGATGGTATGCGGAAAGAAAGTTGCGGAATAATGGGTGTTTACCCTCCCCCGGTAAGTACATTGGTGGCACGGCGGCCCACATCTCCAGCAACATACTCATATTTTTTTCACCACCGATTTGAAAAATGCACAGGTCTCTCATTGATGGCCAGCACCGACATACACTTTTAGACACACCTCCCGCCACAAGTTCTAGAATTGCGAACTTTAGAGCTGGAGAGCTACGTTCGAATCTCGGCATCAGCTCAACATCCTGTGATTCCAGACAAATTGCTTTGTCTCCCCGTGCCTACCACAAATTAATGAGTTCTTCTGTAATGTAAATTGTGCTCATGCCATGTTGTCGAGTTCGCGCTATATAATATTGCAAGGAAAAATAAAGTAGGGAAACTCGAGTTCACACACTACTCAACGCGCACTCTTAAGTGCATCAGCAGTGCACTGTGAATTGGAGCGTTTCACAGGCCTGTCACAGATAAGAAATGCTATCAAAACGAAATCCTACAAAACAATATACTACTGGCCGGCAGCAATTCATACCTGGACAACGTCGGGACGGGCTGCTAGTGTATATATAATTTCTGTGGTGGTTTATCAACGTATTGGTAATTTTTCTAAATGTTCTAGCATACAATAAATCTGGTTTAACATCTTGAAATGATATGAAGTTCCTAACAAAATTTCTTCCCCATCTCTAATTAATGCTTCATATAAAATAACCTAGTTTTATATATCAGATAATGTACACCCGATTGTACACTATAATATACCTAGTAACATTATTCAATATTATCAGTTGACAAAAGAGAACTTATAAGTTACTAAAATGTATAGCTGATGTAGTATAAGTGGTTAGCCACCTAAATGCCAAAGATAGTATTGACCCTGTTGGAACTCAACTACAAGCTTGTAATAAGCGATTACTACGTAGTGTTATATTATTGTCTTATTACAGGTGCTTTCTTAGAACACACCTATATTAAGAAATTAATGTATGCCACATTACAGGCAGATAACTCTGATTATAGAGCATCATTTTTCTGCCACTGACTCGATTTGTTGTGCTATAAATATGACGTTTTGCTGATACTCAAGTTAACAGTGCTCATGTTATCAATATCAGAGGCTCAGTGGGCCCATAGTAATTCATTAATATCATTTTTTTTCTGGTTCCACTCAAATCTCAGGAGACCTGGAGAAACAGGTATATAATATTGCTTCCATTTATGCCTGAGAACATGAGCACCTTGCTGAGGGTGGGACTGGTGCTAAGCTTTTGCTAGTTAGGCCGCTCTTCTTAATTCCCTTACAGGTCTATTCTAGTTTTGAAGAGAAAACACTGGCACCCTTTAAACGTCTCCCTTTGTTTCAGCCATTAAAAGCAGTACATTGAGCATCTGCATCCACGTGTTTGAGACCTATAGTCCTTTTATAAGCCACATTTTTTAATCAGGATGGGGCCACATATTTACATTTTGTATACAACAGTAGCCATTGAAGAGTCACTACTACAGATGTACTTTTTCCTCTCAACATCACAATATTTATTATGAGCCATGGCTATACTGTTTGCGGTATGATATCTTGCATCCACTCTTGCATGTATTTCATACCAAACCATTTCTTTAGAGAATAACTCCGAGCACCCACTATCCTATGTATGTACTACACAAGATGATATCATCAGATTTTTAATAAAGTTTTACGTTAATCTAGATCGATTATAGTCTTGTCCTGCACAAGTAAAGAATTTTCTGGTACATATTTATATAATGACCTTTTCATCATTTGTCTATTAATCTGCAATGTGCCCGAAGCAATATATTTTAATAGTCTATGTTCGAGGCATGTGGGCCGCTAAATTCATATCTTTTGCATAGATCGTCACCTAGTGTTGGGTCCGGATGATTGCACCTTGTTGTCCTGGAAGAGTCTTTGAAGTATCACAAGATAGGTGGCTCCTCCCCTGGACTACAGTGCGCATGGGCATCATCTCCTTCCTCAGATTGTTTTTTTTCGCCATTGCGCTCGGATGTGTTCCGTGACTCTCATTCGGAACCTATAGGAAAAACTTGTTTTCTTCAGGCCAAAAGGCCTCTTTAAGCGTCGGTATTGTACTTCGTTCGGTTCTGAGTTAACTTATCCGGTTTCCCGGATACTTGAGCACGTGTGCTCCCAGCTTTTTAGGCCCGATCGAAGATTGACATCGACGATGGAATTCCAGGCCCTGTCTAAACGTTGCCCAGTCTGTAACGCGAAGTACCCTCTCTCAGACGTGCACCCTGTGTGCAACAGATGTCTGTCTCCAGACCACGACGAGGAGAGTTGCTTCGCCTGTTCGAAATTCAGGTCGGAAGAGGTGCTCGCTCTTCGACGTGAGGCGAGACTACCGGCGCGGAGAGCGTCGGATGTGGAGGATATCTTCGAGGCTGGGGACGACGAGGGCGTCCAAGAGGAGGAACCGGAGCACTTCTCCGACCCGGCCTCCTGTCAAGAATCTTACTACGGAGAAGAGGTAGACGATGAGAACATCGAAGACGATGAAGCCGTCTAGGTAAGAGACAACGGTATGGCTATTGGAGCCGCAGAGGGCGGCTCCAGCGATGAGCAAGACCCAACCGAACCTTCGGGGGTCGAATGTGACACTGTCTTGTCAAAGGCTCAGGTCGAAGCATCGCCGGAAGGCCTTAGCCAAGATCTTTATACTCATTCTACAGCCCCGCAACCTGGCCCGGCTAAGAATATTTCAGAGCCTTCGGTGGGTACGCCTTCGAAAACGAAAACGAAACTGACTAAAGACAAATCAAAACCGAAACTGAAACTGGCCAAACCAGTATTCGTTTCGCAAAGCCTCGTTCCATCGGATCATAAGAAGGCTCGGAGTGTCATTGCCCCTTCGGGGTCACAAAAGGGTGCCAACCCGAAGATCGGTACATCCAAGAAGGTGCCAAAGGCCAACAGAGACGGTGCAACGTCATCTAAGGCTGCCCTCGGGGGCGTGGACACTGAAGACGGACTTGAGTCGCAGCCGCCCCTCAGTCCGAATGCATACAAGTTGATGCTGGTGAAGGTTCTCGAAGACAAGCACAAAATGGCCACGTTGGAACGTGACGCATCAAGCAGCGGCCATTTTGGGAATCCCAGCGCAACACCTGGCTCAAAGTTGGCGATGGCCGTGAAAAAATTCAAACAGCCATCGGGGCCTCCGCCTATAGTTTTTGGACTGCCTCAGACTGCAAGACCTAAAACGTCTAAGCCGGCACAGGGCACCGACCCTGGTAAAGTGATGTCAAAACTTAAGGGACCGACCGCCACTCCTGAAGGCGTCGATTCCAGTCAACCTTCTTCTGAAAGCTCAAAGAAGTTGTACATTGACTCTGCAACCGGAAGACTCACCCTTTTCAAACGGAAGATCTTGCCGGAGAAGCCAATGGAATCCTATCAAATTCCACTTAAAAGGAAAAGAGACTGCTTCCTCGCCAGTTCTTTTTGAGTCCGTAAGGCCTTATGGACAAGCCTTTACACATTTCCCCACACGCACTGAGGATGGTGGGGGGGATGACCAGAATGACGAGCAATTCAACTATCCTGATGACTCTAATCAGGATGACTTGCAGGATGTGCTTGACGATCAAGGGACAGCGGACACCCAGTCTTACCAAGTAAAGACAGCCCCCGCAGAGGATACTGCGGCGTTCAACGCTCTGATTGAAAAGGCAGCGTTGAACCACGATGTGGTCATGCATGCAGACCCGGTTGAGGAGGACTTTCTGTTTGTACCTTCTCTACGTCGGACAGATCAGTGAAGACGCTGCCGATGCTGAAGGGTGTCCTTAAGCACGCCAATGACATTTTCAAGGACACAACCAGAGCAAGGGAGGTGAACCCACGTATTGAGAAGAAATACAGGCCTGCTCCTGTGGACCCTACGTATATAAGGGGTCAATTGCCATTGGACTCTTTGGTGGTCTCCAATGCCCGGAAGAGGGCGAACTCACAAACAAGTAGTGATGCTCCTCCCCCAGACAAAGAATCTAAAGTAGTAGAAGCCTCTGGGAAGCGGGTTGCTGCACAGGCGGCGAATATTTGGAGAATAGCCAATACACAGGCTCTACTGGCTAGATACGATAGGGCTCACTATGATACACTAGAGCAATTGTTGCAACACTTGCCTGATTAATATAGAGAGGGGGCGGACATGTTGATTCAGGAAGGGAAACTGATATCAAACGCTTCTATCAAGTGTGCACTAGATTCAGCAGACACTGCAGCTTGTCACTGCCCCCGGACCATGTAACACCGGTCGGGGACGACCCCAGCAGTTCCTGCCAGTCTGGGAAGGCATTACCACAGACTGGTGGGTGAGGCAACTTATCCAGTACGGGTATTGTTTAGAACTGACATCCACTCCACCCGACATACCACCAAGACACCATCCTATGTCCACAGAGCACTTACACTTATTACAGCAAGAAGTGGCCAGCATGCTGCAAAAAGGGGCCATAGAACTGGTGCCTCTAGAGAAGCACGGAACAGGGGTGTACTCTCTCTATTTCTTAGTCCCAAAGAAGGACGGGTCTCTCAGATCCATTCTGGATCTGAGACCCTTGAACCTATACATCCTTTCAGAACATTTCCACATGCTGACTCTGCAGCAGGTCCTGCCATTGCTCAGTCAGGAGGATTTCCTGGCAACTCTGGATCTGAAGGATGCATATTTCCATATACCCATACATCAGGCACACAGGAAATACCTCAGGTTCACTATACAGAACAAGCATTACCAGTTCAATGTACTACCCTTTGGAGTGACCACTGCTCCCAGAGTGTTCACCAAGTGCTTGGCGACAGTGGCGGCACACCTTCGGAGACAACACATTCATGTCTACCCTTACCTGGACGACTGGCTTGTGCAGGCGAAGTCTGCCCAGCAGTGCGCCAGCCACGTGTCCCGCACAATTCATCTTCTGCACAGTTTGGGATTTTCTCTGAACTATCCCAAGTCGCATCTTCAACCCGCTCAAGTACAGCAGTACTTGGGAGCGACGTTGGACACTGTGACAGCTACAGCCCAGCCAAACTCAGTGCGAATCGACACCATGCAACTGCTGATTCGCAAATTCAGACCACAACACTCACTACAGGCGCGAGAGTTTCTGCAGTTGATGGGCATGATGGCCTCCTGCATATTCATAGTCCCGCACGCGAGACTGCACATGCGTCCGCTCCAAGAGTGTTTAGCACGACAGTGGAATCAGGCTCAAGGACAATTGAAAGACCTAGTGTTGGTGACCGGTCGTGTGTACAACTCTCTGCATTGGTGGAATCCACGCAACCTTTGCAAGGGACGACCGTTCCAAGAGCCTCTACCACAAATAGTGCTCACGACGGACGCATCCCTCCTGGGGTGGGGGGGCGCATCTCCTTCATTACACAGGGCAGGGACTATGGTCGGATCAACAGAAGAAGATGCACATCAATCTGCTGGAATTGATGGCAATCTTCATGGCAATGAAGGCTTTCAAGATACATCTGTGCAACAAGGTCGTGTTGATCCGGACGGACAACATGACGGCCATGTATTACATTCAGTAGCAGGGAGGTACTCACTCTCCACAGTTGTCACACTTGACACAGAGCGTGTGGAAGTGGGCCATTCAGAGGAACATTTTCCTCATGGCGGAGCACCTCCCGGGCCAGGACAACCAGATGGCGGATCTGCTCAGCAGGCACAGCCATCAGGTGCACGAGTGGGAGATTCATCCTTCGGTACTGCAACCGTACTTCCGGCAGTGGGGACATCCAGAAATCGACCTGTTCGCCACAAACGAGAACGCAAAATGCCCAAACTTCGCCGCCAGGTTCCCACACCCGCGGTCTCAGGGCAATGCGATATGGATGAACTGGTCAGGCAGATTTGCGTACGCTTTTCCGCCAGCCCCGCTCATACCTCTGGTGGCACGGAAACTCAGACAGCACTCAATGACTCTCATCCTGGTTGCTCCAACGTGGGCGAGGCAAGCATGGTACACCACGTTCCTAGAACGTTCCGTGGTGCCTCATCAACGACTGCGTCTTACACCCAGTCTTCTCACTCAGAGCCATGGCGAAGTTCAGCACCCAGATCCGCAACAGTTAAACCTTGCGATATGGCTCCTGAAGTCATAGAATTTGGGTATCTGAATCTGCCTCCTGATTGTATGGACATCATCAAGGAGGCAAGACGGCTTACCACTAGGGCCTGCTATGCTGCCAAATGGACACGTTTTGTCATTTACTGTTCCAACCATGACATAAACCCGCTGGATGCATCAACACAGAACATTATTTGTTACCTGTTACATTTATACAGATGCAATCTGGCATACAGTTCTATACGTATTCATTTGGCGGCAGTAGCGGCTTACTTACAGAACAGGCAACACCTTTCACTGTTCAGAGTGCCAGCCATAAAGGCTTTTATGGAGGGACTCAAACGAGTCATTCCACCCAGAAGACCACCTTCTCCGGTCTGGAATCTTAATATAGTTTTGACCAGACTAATGGGACCTCCTTTCGAACCTCTCCACTCTTGTGAGATACAGTTCCTAACTTGGAAGGTTGCCTTCTTAGTAGCGATCACGTCACTGAAACGGGTTAGTGAGCTGCAAGCCCTAACCATTCAAGAACCTTTTATACAGGTTCACGCAAATAGGGTGGTACTACGCACCAACCCTAAATTCATGCCCAAGGTAGTTTCTCAGTTCCACATTAATCAAACTATTGAGCTGCCAGTTTTCTTCCCTAATCCAGACTCAGTGGCAGAAAGATCACTGCACACATTAGACGTCAAACGAGCTCTCCTGTACTATATAGACAGGACAAAGGATTTCAGGAAGACTAAACAACTCTTTGTTGCTTTTTCACCACAGCACAAGGGCAAACCCATTTCCAAATCAGGTATAGCCAGATGGATTGTTAAGTGTATTCAGATTTGTTATCAGAAGGCTAAACGCACACTAACAGTCCCCCCAAGAGCGCATTCAACACGCAAACTAGGGGCATCCATGGCTTTCCTGGGTAACATTCCATTAGAGGACATATGTAGAGCAGCCACATGGAATAACATACATACATTCACCAGACACTACTGTGTTGATGTACATTCCAAGCATCAAGCTGCTGTAGGACAGGCTGTTCTAAAGTCCCTCTTTCAGGCTGCTGCAGCTGGCTCGGGCAACCACCGCTAAGGGAGAAACTGCTATTTATTCTATGCACAAGATATGAATTTAGCGGCCCACATGCCTCGAACGGAATATGCTACTTACCATTATGCATCTGTTCTTGGCATGTAGGGCCGCTAACATTCATATCGCCCGCCCATCCCCCCCGGTGCCTGTCGCAGCTGTAGCAGTCAGAATGATTTGTAAGCATGGTCATCAAGTATTGTATTGGACTCCATCTCTGCCACAATGGCGAAAAACAATTTGAGGATGGAGATGATGCCCATGCGCACTGTAGTCCAGGGGAGGAGCCACCTATCTTGTGATACTTCAAAGACTCTTCCAGGACAACAAGGTGCAATCATCCGGACCCAACACTAGGCGGCGATCTATGCACAAGATATGAATGTTAGCGGCCCTACATGCCAAGAACAGATGCATACTGGTAAGTAGCATATTCCTTACACTCATAGTATATAGTACAAAGTGTTAGTGCACATAGCAGCATTCTTGTACGATTCCTAACCATAAATGCCCCCAATGTTTAGTCATTTAATAATTCTGTTATAAAGTACTAAATCTTCTTTTCATCATTCATTTAATAACGTGCACTGAACTACTAACAATAAATATCATAGGTTTCTTCCATTACTATATCTCACTTGTTAAATTCTAGTACAGATAGTATTTGTTTTCTTATTATTATTTAATCCACTGGGTGTATGATCTAATACATCCATGTATTGCACATTTATCTAATATTTTCAGAGTGCTCTAATCACTGCATTCTATTTTTTTAATATCCAGATACTATGTTCAGTAGTCATTTTAAAGGCCTTATCTGTTTCAGTGTGTATCCACATAAAGCCTCCCTTATTCATTAGTCTCTTATTACTTTAGTATGGCTACATTGAGCCAGTGTACGAATAGGAATGTTGAACAAGTCATATGTCGCTTTCTATTTCATGTGACTTTATTTCTTAACTCCTTAAACTTGTGCTTTTAGCTTCTCATCCATCTCCAAGCCTTCTGGGTTACATGTTCCAAACATGATGACAAACTGTGACTCTAACAGCCCTAGTCTTTGTACTATCTTTTTCTACTTGATCTATACTATAGTACTGAAAACGTTCAAAGTTGATGTTCTGTGTCCCTTCAAAATGTCACGCATCCAGGTATGTGTTGTCTTTCTGTGTCTCACAATGTGTTTCTTAAGCAGCAGTTTGTGATGCCAATTAACCATTTTAGAGAGGGATATTCCATTATATATACTACACGGTCTGTTTTACATGTTATGGAACACTGTTTGACTATGACATCGTATATCTAGTTTTACTTTCACCATTTCTTCACGCTTTACTTCTATGACATCTAGCTGCCAGACATCCCTAATTGTGCTCTTTGTTATCCAAATTAATATGTACTAATTTGTCTCTTAATGATGTTGCACACCCATGGGCTGTTGCTTGTTGGACCCCTGTCATGTTGCTCAATATCGTGGCTGTCTTCAAAATACTCTAGTATTTCTGTTGGACCTGCCAAAGTACATGTAAAGCTGCACTCAAGATGCTTGTCTTTTTTGTATTTTTTTTGTTTATAACCGATCTACTCTGCTATATTTTCCTGCTCTTTTCTTTGTAATTTAACACATATCCTCAATGCCCACTCTCTTTTACCCTTTTAATAATGTTTATTACACCATCTCGGACAAGACAGGATAGCTAAAATAACACATTGATCAAATAAGTTACCCTTGGAAATGGCTCAATTTTTAGGTCTCGCTACCTGCGTTGCACTGCACAGCATTGCTCGCGCAGGCGAGAGTCCTTTTGTCCGGGGTTCAGAAAAGGACCCTGGAATCGCACACGCTCACGTATGTGTTTTTTGTCTGCTCTTCAGTGATTGGGCTTTGCGCGCATGTTTTTTTTTTTTTTTAACAGACCAAGCAATAGGCCAAAGGCGGGCGCATTGCTCCGCCCATGGAATATTGGTGTCTGTTAAGCGCACCAAAGCCAATATGTCTTCAATTATCGTGCCCAGACACGGGCGTGATAATTGAAGACATGTGGCTCGCAGTGTCGCGGGCGTGTTTTTAAAAAAAATAACAATAGCGATCGCTTTCGCAATCACTTTTAGTGCTGCTTGTTAGTTTTTGTCCGTGTCTTACCTCATTTTGCTCCCCATAGTACGAATTTCAGTCCGGTATATCATGCGATTCCAGTTTCACTGAGCCCAGCATTCCAGAATCCCTAATGTTTTAAATATTTGGTACACAACAAGCAAATGCAGTCTCAGTGAAAGCACTTTACAATTTCACTTTCTTCCCTCTCTCCATCATTCTTATGCCGGTAAATCTTTCTGAAGAGGGTGACGGGTTCCGACTGGTTTCCGCAAACAGACATAGGATGGTTCTTAAAAACTTCTTTCCAGGGCCGCTTGCACGTCTGCACCTGCCCTGGAGCCGCCACTCGCGTGAACCCGGACACTTTCCTTGTGTGAGCGAGCGCCTTGTTTACTTCTGTGTGCCCCGGCGCACCTCAGGAGACAGCGCTACGCTCCCGTGTGCGCGAGGAAGCGCAGCTTCCACACCTCCGGCAGGGTAAACAGGCCCAGCCTATGAGCCCAGGCACCGGGGTTGGAACTTGGACGGGCCGGTCCAGGATGCGGAGATCTTGCTGTGAAGAGAGCCGGCTGCCCTGCACGTGCCTGCGCTGCCGCAGAGCTGACCAGGGATATCGAGGCACCCCGCGCCAGCGACGGCGGTGCTCCGCATTTCATCAAAAAAACGCAAGTGCAAGCCTGTTTTTTAAATTTTTTTATGGAAATCCTCGAGGGAGCGGGGGTTGGCGTTCAACTCGAGAACTGCAGGTCTCGTATTCTCTGGTGATGGGGCGCCTACATTTCAGTATTAATACCCGCCATACATACATCATTAGTGCATGAGAAAGAACATATGGTGAATAATCAAATGAGGCAAGGCGGATCCAGTAAGTAGGCAGTATGTGCCTTGTGCTTGTGTTAGACTGCTTGTGTTTCCCTGTAGGCTACAATTTGTAGGGTGCAGGAGCCTGCGGCAATGCTTGTGTTGGTCCCAGAGTGGGGTCTAAATCATGTGTGGTTGATGTAGGTGTAAACTGGCAATGATGTTATTGGCAATGGCGAGTCACTACGGGGCAGTGTGGTGAAGGGGTAAGGACAGTGGGAACTGGGGAATTAATTGTGCCCAACTCTGGTCCCTCTGGCTGGCCTCGCACCTCCTTCCGCTCTCAATAAAGGTGTATGCACATTATCCCTTTAGTTGCCAATTGGACCCTAGAACCATGTGAGCGGCCAGTCTGATGCCTCGTCTGCTGCGTGTGCTAGTTATGCGCTATCTTGAGGAGCTGTGCCTGGTGCTTCTGCCTCACCAATGCTTATTGAGAAGTCACAGTCTGGGTGTCGGTCCTGTAGTCGAGTAGTATGGTGTCCTCATTGGCAGAAATTGGGATTTTACACAGTCCTAAGGTGTCTTCCCTGTGCACTGCACTGCTTTCAGCTTGTGACCTTATCGATAGCGATTGTCTCCATGCTAACAAAGGGAGGGGCTCGGTAGACTTCCATTGACTGGTGATTAGGCATTTGGCTGCCAGTAGCCTTTGGTCAATAAAATGGGAGGTGACCCTCTGCTCCTTTCTTCTAGTGGTCCAGCCTACCATGTGTGTTATGCATAATTGAGTGATAAGGGTACTCTGTCAGTGGGCTAAATTACTCACCATATATCAGCACAGGCTAGGTTGCCCATAATTTCCACGATGGGGTAGAGGAGGGGTGCAGGACCAGTGCCTCCTGCACTGCCACTGTCACTCACTGAGTGGATTATGGTAGCCAGAGAAAACTCGCTTCTCCTCACCAGCCCTATCTATCTTGTCAAGTATAAATAGAAATGTATGGATTTATTATTCTTAACTCAACATCAACCTACTTTGATGATATAGTGGCTGTGATATTTTTGCAGCTTGATACTTTGACCTTGATTTAGTGGTATAACATCATCCTTATTAAATAAGCAGCTATGGAAATCCTCGATGGGGAGCAGGGGTTGGTGTTCCACTCGGGAACTGCAGATCTCGTATTCTCTGGTGATGGGGCGCTCTTCTCCTGGGAAGTGTTGCGCTGCATTGCTGGGGAGTGTTAGTGTGGCGTAGCCTTAGCTGTCATCTGCAGAGTTCTAACTTTTTTTCCAAGAACGTGCGCGCGAGGATCTTTCCCATGCTTTGTCTTTGCTTTCTGGGACTTGTAGTCTTGTTTTTATGTTATCATTAGTGCTTTAAATGTAAAAATAAAAGTGCCGGTACTCTAGGGTGACCAGAACTTTAAAGCCAAAAACCGGGACGTTTCCCTAAAATGGAAAAAGGAGTACAATTTTACTTCAACCTTGTGCACAGGATGACAGTGATCCTCAGCGGAGAATTACAGAAGAGGCAGTAAGAACATACATAAAATGCAATTTTTAAAGCCAGTAGCTTGCCTGTTAATTAAATTGCTTTTCTATAACAGCTGCTAACTATTTCTGCTTGTCAAAACATAAAGATATGCCTCCCACCGCTTTCTGCCGACTCTCTCTAACAAGCATTTGCAATGCAATAGGTCTCGCATTTGCGAGAGTTTAAACTATTGGCATTGTAGATGACAATGCCTTTTAGTTATGTTTTAAAAATCAACAAATAAATAAAAGGAATTGTCATTTACAATGCCAATAGCTCAAACTCTCGTAAATGCAAGACCTATTGCATTGCAAATGCTTGTTAATTCTTAGAAAGGTTACTTCAAACATTTAGGAGACTAATCTGTGCAGTTTATTCTCTAAACAAGTAGGTTGGCAATGTAATATCATGAATTACAGGAGTGACTCACTCACTGAATACAGCGATCTATTCTTTTTAGTTGATATCTCTATTCCAAACAAGGAATAAATAATCTGTTTAGCTTGGTCAGACTACAATATGCTATGTACATTTCTTATAGATACCAGACCACACATTTATGTTGTCAATTGCGTATCATCAGTTTATCATAGCTAGGTGTGACGCAAGACGGGCCTCGCACCTCTCTATGAAGCTAAACCTGAAAGAGATAAATATAATTTCTCAGCGACAACTCAAGCATATTTATGTTCATATTATTTTGATCAGATAAATATGTAGACATTGTGCATAGATAGTGCTTTCTTCCCTCTGTTCCATCTTTATGATGCCTGCTTGTGTATAAAGAGCAGTCATTAGAAATTAAACATGACATTTTTATATCACGGTATTGCATTGATTTGTTTTCCGGAAATCACTGTTTTTAACACATACCTGGGGCGGCATCACATGGGGGAGGACAGAAAGTATTGTATATGTAGCTGACATATCTGGGGTCAGTCTAACAAGTTTGGATGTGT
Organism: Lissotriton vulgaris; assembly: GCF_964263255.1. Lineage (NCBI taxonomy): Eukaryota > Metazoa > Chordata > Amphibia > Caudata > Salamandridae > Lissotriton > Lissotriton vulgaris. The sequence goes on along the minus strand of NC_141697.1, from coordinate 157,432,071 downwards.
ATCACAATTGAATATTATAAATAACTCCAGGAATCCTAAACGTTTGTGTTGTATACAGACGACAAAAGGGGTAACTAGAATTGAGAAAAAATTGTCAAAATAAGGTTTTTTCCCCCTCTTTTCACGGAGGAAGAATTGGAGAGAAAACTTAAGGATCCAGCTGGCTTAATGTTAAGTGAGAAAATTATGAATGCAGGCACATCAAATGAGAGGCTACGAATCCAATAAAAAGACAAGTTGGAGAGACTTAAAAAATGAATGCACAGAAAACAATGTAGGTGATGTGAATCATTCTCCTGTCTAAGGGACATAGATGTGAGATGCCTACAAGGACTCCCTGTCTTCACTATTCGCATCTGTGAGAACCCCCACCCCAAGAATTTGGAACCATGGCTGTGTAATGAACGTAATATATCGGGGTTCCGTCGCACTCCTTTATTTATTTACATACACCAGTTCTTTAGTTTTCAATGGGGTAATTTATGATGTATGGGTCTGCAGGTTGTCGCCTCCTGTCTTTTAGGCGAAAATAGTTTAAACAGAAATACGCTGTCCTTTCCACCGGGAAGGGTCAAACCTGTAGACTCTCCAAAGCGAGTATATCGCTTTTATAGAAATGATTCATTCAGGAGGGGCGTGGTTTGGACGCCGAGAGAGATGGCGGCTCTGTGAGTCTCTCTGCTCGTGCCGAGGTCGTCAATTAGATCTGGAGCGTGCAAAACCTCTCCAGCGCCGACAACAACAGAAGAATCGGACGCCGGAATGTGAGAGGTTCACATAGAGGGCTCGACCGACAAGTTACACGAAGGAGAAGTCGGGTTTTGACCGCTTCGTAGTTCCGCTCCGGTTGCTGCCGGGCTCTGGTGAACTACGGCGGGTGAAAGACTGCGTGACCGCCAAGGAAACCGCCCAGGATGCCGGCGGACGAGAATCGAGGATCCAGCTCGATGTGAGGGCGGACAACTGAGGAATCCGGCGGCGAACCGGTCTTTGACATGAGCACAAGGGTAGCGGGAAAAAGACAACCGTGAGTAATATTAGCGCTTGGGGGCACAACAAAAGCAGCTAGAGAGACAGTCACCGCTCGCGCCCTCACAAAATGGCGGCATAACGCACTTGTAAAGATCTGCAGGTCTACAGATCGGATCTGGCCAAATGTTACCAGCGTTACCACGGGGCAAAAGAAGCTAAAAACGCTTGCACATTAATTCAGTAATAAGCGGAAATGTGTTTTTTGTGACGATTTTCGATCTCTGAGTACTATTACGAACTTGTCTGAGAAGGCTGGCCAGGATCCCAATTCAATCAAGTTATTTACTATACTGCTAAGGCTTCAGTGTTACCACAATTTCACATACTGTGATGGCTGGGTGCTGGCTCAATGCGAGGAAATGATACCTGATGTCTTATAATGGGCAAAAAAGTTATGTGCCAACCAGGGTCTGGTAAAAGCTGGTAAAGACTGGTAAAAGAACCTAAATGTATGCTTGGATGTGAGTTTTTAGAGATTGCGCCCACCACACGCTGTGTTTAATCACTGCAATGCTAATGAGTGTGAGTTCCACTCCTCGCATATTACAAACTCTGTGGGCTGGATAAATGCGAAGAATGCAATGCGTGGGGATTCGGAACCACGACTGATCCATGTATTACACCAGTGAATGAGGAGAAAAGAGAATAAGAATTTCATTAAATGCTTGGATGCAGGTTTTTTGGGACGGACTCCTATCTAACGCTTCCTGTGTGGTTGAAGCGAAGCTGGGCTGACACGGTGGTCCTACTGAGGAGGTAGTTACGTAAGAATGGCGCACGTGGTGGATTTCAAAATGGCGACGCAGGCTTCCACCCTGAGGTGAAGAAATGCGCTTTTCAACACAGTGCCCGATCTAGTCAAGAAACGGACAGATAGGTTGATCGTCGCTCCAGCTCCTAGGTGGCCCTGCTTTATCAGTGGTTATTTGTAGGAACAAATAGGAACAAAGTACCGGAGGCTGGAAAAGAAAGTGCGCCATAGCGGTCAGGCACTAAAACAGGGGAACCACTGCCAACGATCAGTCAGTCTACACCACGAGTGACCATGTCAGACAAAGAGCTAGCAAAAAGCCTAAAGAGACTTAAGTCTGATCTGCCCTCACCTGGCAAAGGGAGGAAGGATAACCCGGATCCGATAGATTTAATACTTAGCAGACTTGATGAAGTCAGAGATCTGGCGAAAGCGACCAAGGAAGAGGTGGCAGCAATCAGACAAGATAACCGCGACACCAATGCAAAACTATTAGAGGCGGAAACGAGGATTAGCAAACTCGAGGATATGGAAGTAAAGACCTGCAACGCAGTAAAACGCTTGTGCGTAGCGGCGGATCAAACAACACGGAAACTCGCTGAATTGGAAGACCGGAATCGAAGGGGGAATCTACGCATTTTTGGTATTCCGGAAGGTTCAGAGGATCAACTAGGGAGCTGCGTGGCGTTTCTTGAGTCCTGGTTTACCCAAGCTACTAACATGACTTTTCTACACCCACTAGAATTTGATAGAGCCCATAGAGTCCCGGCCAGGATATCTAAGGATCAAAAAGGTCCCAGAGCTATTGTTTGTAAACCGCTCCGGTACCAGCATGTGGAACAGATTCTTACCTTCATGCGTAAAAACAATCACATTTTGTGGAAATCTGCTAAGGTCTGTATATCTCAGGACTATAGTAAAGAGACGGTTGACGTCAGGAAGGCATTCTTGGCGCTTCGACCGCAGCTGAAGAAAAGGGGCTTCCAATATGGATTTGCTGGTCCGGCAAGGTATCGAGTGATTATTCAGGGCTCTCCGCACATTTTTTCCGATCCACTGAAATTGAAACGTATGCTGGATGGCCCTGAGGGCTTGGACATGGAGACGAACAATCCTGAAAGCTCCGCTGATCAGGCTTCAGCCTCAGGCTATAAATGAAGGTCATCATGCTGCACGCATCTTCCAATGGTTTTCTATTCCTGGTTGTTAAGCAAAACAAAAGAATATGTTCAGGCTCTTATGTCGCACAAAATGTGGTACTTTTGAGGGCCCAGGTTAAGGCCCAGGTTTAGGGCTTTTGATTACGGAGTCCATGTCTCCACATTTGTATACTTCTTTATATACTTTGAGGGTCCAGGTATACTTGTATCTTGAGTTAATACGTTTAATGCGTTTTCGCATGCCTCATTACATAACCCTATACCTTTACCAGTTGGTAATGCTGTTGGTTCTGTTACTCACTCAAACTAAAGAAATGCCATGTTTCGCTTGTCTTTTCTCTTGCAGTCTTTGAATTCCATCATATGTACTAGGTTATTAGATGTATGGTTTATCGTAGTTACAATAGTTAGCAACAATTCACGAGATTGCAGCGAATGTCCATAGGTTCGTATGCTCCAAACTAATATGGATATGTTTAGGCACGGGGAGGCTGCACCGTACTCTCTCTCCAATCACCATGCCTACTGAATACAGGTGGGGTGGAGGGTTGAGGGGATTGGGGGTTCGGTATGTGTTACATGTCTTTTTTGTTTGATTCTTCTTCTTCTTCTTCTTCTTGCTTGCATTTCCACTATTGCACTGACACTTGATGGTGGTGAGGGTTATAGACTCTATGTTCACTCATATGTCCTTTCTGTGTCTCGGGGAGGTGAAAGATTAACATATTGCAGTTGGTCAGATGTGATGAATGTCTTTCTCCGGATGAAGCATCCTTTAACTGTTCACACATAACACTGTGAATACTCCAATGGGAGTATGTAATATGGACAAAATGAAGATATTATCACTCAATGTTAAAGGGTTGAACCAACCGATCAAAAGACAAAAAATCTTAGATTATGTGCGTAGGTTAAAAGGTGATATTGTATTGCTACAGGAGGCAAAGCTGGAAGCTAAGCTGTTTTACCACCTGAGGAATAAGTTTTACAGTGAGGTTGTGGGTGCAGAATCTGTACACAAAAAGAATGGTGTGTTGATTCTTGTTACGAAGAAATCAAAAGTGGAGGTTTTGTCTTCCGAGGCCAGTGTAGACGGGAGGTGGGTTACGGCCAAACTAAGTAAGGATAATACGGAGTTTTATGTTACAAACATATATGCTCCAAACGCCAGTGACCTCAAGTTTTGGGAGGATCTAAATAAACATATGGAAAATGTCCCAGATAGCGCTATTCACATAGTGGGTGGTGACTTCAATCTTCCAAAGGACGCAACGCTAGATAGGGACTCCCACTGCCCTTTCAAACCAAGCAAATCTCATAGAGCCTTCATTAATCTGTGTGAACGCTTTCATTTAGTGGATGCATGGAGGCTCCAGAACCCTACAGGGAGGGATTATACTTTTTATTCTACACCACATGACTCGTACTCCAGGATCGACTACATCCTCATAACACAGAACGGGGTACCCAGAATAGAATCTACCACCATAGAGCCTCGTGTGATGTCGTATCACTCTTGTATTTCCCTGTCCATCGCAAATGCCAAATCCTCACCTCGTCAGACGTCTTGGCGCCTGAATGACGAGATATTAAGCGATGCTCAACACAGATCCACAATACAAGCTGCGATTGTCTCTTACCTGCAAATTAATAAAGAAGGGGACACGTCTGATCTTATTAGATGGGATGCCATGAAAAGTGCAATACGGGGAGTATGTATCAAGATTAGGTCTGCCATGAACAAAAATTATAACGCGAAGTTGGAATCCCTGGAAAGTGAAATTGGAGATCTTGAAAGTAAGCATCTAAGGCTAAGAGACGATATGACTCTCTATGCTTTGGCAAATAAAAAATATGAACACAATAAATTAATAAGTGAAAGGGCAAGAGTTTGGCTTGACAAAGGTAGGAGATTTAATATTTGTGAATCCAATAAAGCGGGGAAGAGTCTTGCTTCATATTTAAAATTTAAAGTACAAAAGAATTGTATTAACATCCTTAAGGACGCCTCAGGGAACTCACACTCTGAGCCAGACAAGATAGCTGAGGTATTTAGGGTGTTCTATGAGGACCTTTATGCAAAAAATGCAAAGGTGGAAGAAGATAAAATTAAGAATTATTTGGATGAGTGTGATCTTCCACGGTTGTCTGATGAGGATCAGGTTGGTCTAAATGGCCCGATTAATGCTCAAGAAGTGGAAAGTGCGATTAAAAAATTGAAATCAGGGAAGGCACCAGGCCCGGATGGCTTTACAGCAAAATTCTCTAAAACATTCCCCACTATATTAACTGGGCCCTTGCTAAACCTATTCCAAGAAATAAATAGCTCTGGTGAGGTAAGAGGTACTCTGGCAGAGGCAACAATTGCAGTACTTCCTAAAGAAGGGAAAGACCCATCGCTCCCAAAAAATTACAGGCCAATTTCGCTAATTAATATTGACTGTAAGATCCTAGCTATGATACTTTCCGCACGTCTTCAAACGGTGCTCCCACAACTAGTCCATCCATTTCAGGCGGGCTTTCTTAAGCATAGGTTGTCCAGTGATAACACAAGGATTTTGGCGCATGTGTTGGAGAAAGCTAAACTTCTAGATACCCCTACAGTGGCAATAATTTTGATGCCGAAAAAGCCTTCGATAAGGTTGATTTAGCCTTTCTCGAAGCAGTCCTCAATAAATTTAACTTGGGGGAAACATTTACACGGCTAGTAATGTCCCTTTATTGCTGCCCCTCAGCAAGAGTCAGGGCGGGTGGATCGTTTTCATCCTCCTTTTGCTTAAAACAAGGTACGAGGCAGGGGTGCCCTCTATCACCCTCGTTATTTTTATTGGCAATCGAACCGTTCTTACATCATATAAGGAAAGATCCTAAAATTGCAGGTATACCGTTTGGAGACTGCACGGTCAAATTGGCAGCGTATGCAGATGATGTGCTTGTCCTATCTGAAAGGGCGGATGAGGCAGTGTCTGCACTCATGTCGGACATTGAAGATTTTTCTAAGGTATCGGGCTACAAGCTCAATAAAGACAAGACGGAGGTCAAACTGCTGAACAATTTAGGTGATATGGGGATCTTGGGGGACTCTGGTCTTACATGGCAGCCCAAATGCTTTAAGTACCTGGGGTTGGACTTCGATAAGGATTTAGTCTCCACTCTAAAAATAAATGAAGAATTGACCCTGAAAAAAATATCTACTCTTCTAGAAAGTTGGTCCCCAAAATTTCTCTCTTGGTGGGGCAGGGCTGAAACTCTCAAAATGATGTCGACTCCCTTAGTTAACTACCTGGCCAGTATGCTCCCTATGACGTTCTCTAATAATTTTGTCTCGAAAATAGACCAGCTGTTTGGTAACTTCCTGTGGCGGGGCAAGAAAGCCAGTATATCTCTTAAGAAATTACAATTGGCGAAAGATAAAGGCGGCCTGGGTCTGCCTTCGTTCAGGAACTACCAGACAGCCTTTCTTTGTAAACAAGGTGCTCAATGGTTAATAAAATCACCAAATTACACTCCTGTGTGGATTGACATTGAAAGATCAATAGTGGGCAGCGCTCCTCTTGAGTCCTTAATCACCATGGATCTGTCACACCTGCCTCACTCCAGATATATAATGTTAAATACCAGAAGGGCCCTACTTAGACCTGACCAAACGCACAAAACCAAATTGACATTTTCTAAATCATCATGTATGTCATTATGGAGAAACCCCTACCTTAAACACGCGGGTGTGGAACTCTTCTGGGAGTCCTGGTCCGGAAAGGGTATTAATCTGGCCGGAGATCTATATGACAATAGCGAACCAATCCCGTTCTCAAGCTTACAGATGAAGTTTGACCTACCCCCGATAGACTTCTATAATTTCCTAAAAGTCAAGGCGACACTAACTAACCGTAACTTCTCACCCTACACTCCATGGCTGATAACACATCTCCCACGCATTATGCACACAGGTCACTTCGTTTCAAAGGTGTATAAACTGTTGCTACCGTTGCCCAGTAAATCTCACAAAACTGTGGAAGCAAAATGGGAAGCGGAACCGAACTCCACAGGAATAGAGTTGGACTGGGAATTGATTCATAAGTCAGCACTTGCCCACAAAGTATCACCCATCCTATTCCAGACGAAGTATATGCTCCTAAATAGGTCGTTCTGGACTCCGGAAAAGCTATTTAAATGTAAATTACGTGACTCTCCGGAGTGCTGGAATTGCCAATCAGGGACTGGTGATCTTCCTCACATGTTATTCAACTGTCCCTTACTGAGAGAATATTGGGAGAAAATATTTGTATGCATTCATCACGTATTTAAGATAAAACCTATGAAGGAATTTGTATATGTCATTCTAGGGGGGCTGGAACCACGATTGGCAAATGAGCAAGATCGCCAGCTTTTGGACTTAATGTTAACATTGGCTTGTAAGGTTGTTTTATGCAAGTGGAAATGTGCTAAGGAAGTAAATTTCAAGATTTGGCAGGAATGGCTGTCTTTCCTAAGAGGTGCTACTAATCAGGCATTACAGTCTTCTACTTGGTGTCCATCCAAAAGGAAGTTATGGAAATCATTAGACAAATCTTCCCTTCATTTTGAGCCGCCTTGAAGCAATACGACCTTGTTATAGTACCTTTGATATATGAGTGTGACCCTTCGTCCGTATGTTAGAGCTATACCCACTGCATCCACACGTCGAGTGTTTGACAAATTAATCTATAACTTTGTGACAAGCAAGAAGCATTTTTCTCTTTATTTTTTATCATTTGTAGTTTCTGTACTGGTCTAACAACATCTGTATCAACTCATTTATGATGGAAGATTTATTGTAATGTCTTTTACTTTTGTTTTCTTACTTCAATAAAAACGATTTGAAATAAAAAAAATAAAAAAAAAGAAATGATTCATTCAAATTCTTGAATTTCAAGTTGCTATTTATTTCATTAGATAATCCTTTGTAGATATTCAATATATTCAATCCCACTTCAGGGTAATATTTTACACATCTTTCAAAAAAACGTTTTGACACACATGAAGGCTTGAATATGTTCTGTTGGTGCTTCACAGATGCCTAAATGTTAATGTTGTCGTGAATCTTTCTTCAATTCACGGCAACAGTAACATTTAGGCACCGTCGAGTAACTTTATTTATTTCACTATCTCTGGTTGTATAGACATCAACCCACCTTGTTAGGACCAAAACATGCTGCGCATTTTGGATTTTTCTTGGATTTACACGCACCTCGTTCATTTTTGTTGTAGGGAATACCCCCTGACGAAGGGCTGGTCCCAAAATGCATTGGAGCTAAGTTATATTCTGTGAAGCACGACCAGAACATATATATAAGCCTTCATATGTGTCAGAACGTTTTTGGAAAGATGTGTAAAACATTACCGTGAAGTGGGATTGAATATATTGAATATCTACAAAGGATTATCTAATTAAATAAATACCAGCGGTAACTTCAAGAATTTGACCCAGCTGCCCTCCTCGCACTCAACCCGGAAGAAACAACAACTACGAGCTGTCCACGCCGAACACCACCCATGGCCAGTTCTCCTGCCACTAGACCTTCATCACCGACCGCACTCCCATGGGCACCACCCCCACGTCCGACGCCAACACTACAGAATCCTTGAAATGCATCCTCCTCAAAGTGCGCTCCCTGCACAGACACACCATAGAGATCTGGGACATCCTTGACACCCTCTTACCAGACGTCGCCTTCTTCACTGAAACCTGGACCAATGCCGTCTCAGGACCAGACATCGCCACCGCCATCCCTGACGGATACAAGATCCAGAAGTAGGACCGCCCAGGAGGAGTTCTCGTCATTGCACACAAGAGCTCCCTCCAACTCACCACCTCTACTACGAGCGACCCCATCCATGACTCAGCACCTCCACTTCCAGATAAAGACCAGCCACAGATCCCCACTACGCGGCACGCGCGCCTACAGGCCCTCAGGAACACGTACTGAGTTCCCCACTACCATCACCGACCTTGTCCCACCCCACGCCATCGCCTCCACCGACTACATACTCATCAGAGACCTCAACTTCCACCTTGACAACCTCAACAACCCCAACTCCTCCACCCTCCTGGACAACTTTGCAAACCTCGGACTGAAACAGAACACCACCACCCCCACCCACAAGGCAGAACACACCATCCACCCCAACTTTGCAGGAGGGAACAATATTCACTTCAGCCATACCACGCAACCCCTCTAGAAGGACCACCACTGCGAACACTTCAAGGTCGAAAAACCCACCTCCCCCAAACCTGCACCCCGACCACCGCAAAGGAACTGGAGCAGTCACAGAAGAGCACCTCAACTCCACCCTCAACCACATGCCCCCTCCATTTCGACTGACTCCAACCTCGCTGCCAAAAGACTACACAGATGGATCTTCAACTGTGCAGACGAACTTGCTACCCTCCGCAACCCCGATAGACAACGCCCCAGGAAGGCAAACCTAGTTCACCGCCGATCTCCAAGAATCCAGGCGCACATGCAGACGTCTAGAGAAGAATTGACAAAACAGAAAAACGCCAGAAAACCACACCACATACAGGAATGCCATGACGGAGTACCACCATCTCATCAGACCAACCAGATGAACCGTCCTCTAGAACAAGATCTCCTCTAACGACAGTAACTTGATAGAACTCTTCAGCGTCATCCAAGAATTCACCAAACCCCTCCAGCAAGGCCACAGACATCACCCTTTCCCAGGACCTCTGAAACAAGCTCAGCTCCTACTTCCATCTGAAAATCAAGTCCCTCTACGACAACTTCAAGAACGAACATCATACTCCGGAACCACCCCCTCCTCCAACAAACCCAGCCAATCCACCATCTCCGCCTGGACCCCAACCACCACCGAAGACTCTGAATCAACCATGAAAGGCATCCACTCAGGAGCACCCACAGACCTCTGCCCTCCACACATCTTCCACAGAGCCGCCGCCATCATCACCATCCACCCGAACTACGATGCACCATCAACAGAATCTCTGAAACCGGTACCTTCCCCGACGAATGGAAACATACAGAAGCCAAGCCCCTGCTCAAGAAGCCCTTGGCAGACCCTTTAGACCTCAAGAACAACCAACCCATCTCTCTCCTTCCCTTCGCGGCAAAAGTCACTGAGAAGACCGTCAACGCCCAATTTACGAAATTCATCGAAGAGAACTCCATCCTCAACTCCTCCCAATCCAGATTCAGCAGCAACCATACCACCGAAACCGCCCTACTCCCCGCCACAGATGACATCCGCACCCTCCTCAACCAAGGCCACACCCCAGCCCTGATCCTACTCGACCTCTCCGTAGCCTTCGACACTGTCTCACACCGCACCCTCACTGCCAGATTCCTCAATGCCAGCATACAGGAAACCGCCCTTGAATGGCTTCTCTCCTTCCTCACCGGCAGGACCCAAAGAGTCAGACTACACCCTTCCTCTCAGAACCCACGGAGATCAATTGCGGAGTGCCCCAAGGATCATCATTCAGCCCAACGCTCTTCAACATCTACAAGGCCGCCATCGTCAGACAGCACGGACTCAACATAGTCTCCTACCCCGACGACACCCAGCTCATCCTCTCCTTCACCAAAGACTCCATCACCACCAGACTCCACTTTCAGGAAGGTATGAAGGATGTCACATACTGGATGTGCAGCAGCTGCCTGAAGCTCAAGTCGGAGAGTTCAACGCCGTCGCCTCCACCTGCTTCAACACCCTCTGCATCCTTTGCAAGACCTTCAAATGCCCCCCAATCAAGAAAAACATCCCCCACGCACTCATAACCAGCAGACTAGACTACGGAAACGCCTTCTAAGCCAGAATCCACAAGTCTCTGCTCCGCAAACTGCAGACCATACAGAACACCATAGCCACACTCGACAAGGCACGTCACCCAACACATGCAAGACGTCCACTGGCTCCCCGTCAAGAAGAGAATAACCTTCAAGATACTTACCCACGCCTTTAAATGCCTCCACAACACAGGACCCCAATACCTCAACGAGAAAAACTCCTTCCACATACCCAAAAGAAACCTCTGATCCGCCGTCCTCGCCGAAATCCTGTGCATCCGCACAGCCACAACGGGCTGAAGGGCCTTCTCCTACATCGTGGCCAAGATCTGGAACGAGCTGCTGGTCGACATCAGATGTGCCCCCTCTCTGAACGTATTCAGGAAGACACTCAGGACCTGGCTCTTTGACTCAACGGAGATGCTTACCACCCCCTTCCTCCCTGCCCCCAGTGCCTTGAGACCATCGCCGCCATTGTCACACAGCACGGACTTAACATAGTCTCCTACGCCTGCTACACCCAGCTCGTCTTCTCCTTCACCAAAGACCCCATAACCACCAGACTCAGCTTTCAGGAAGGTATGAAGGACGTTGCATCCTAGATGTGCAGCAGCTGCTTGAAGCTCAACTCGGAGAAGATAGAGGTCCTCGGACCCTCCCCCACCGCCTGGGACAGCACCTGGTGGCCCACCGCCCTCGGCAGACCGCCAACCCACCCCACCGGCCACGCCGGAAACCTCCGCATCGTACTCGACTCCTCCATCTCCATGGCCCAATAGGTCAACGCCGTCCCCTCCACCTGCTTTATCACTGTCCGCATCCTTCGCAAGACCTTTCAAATGGATTCCCCCCTCCCCCAATCAAGAAAAAACGCCACCCACGCACTCATAACCAGCAGACTAGACTACAGAAACGCCCTCTATACCGGAATCAACAAGTCTCTGCGCAGACCATAAAGAACACTGCAGCCAGACTCGTCCTCAGCATCCCCCGACAAGAGCACATCACCCAACAACTGCAAGACCTCCACTGGCTCCCCGTCGAGAAGAGAATAACCTTCAAGATACTTACCCACGCCTTCAAATGCCTCCACAACACCAGACCCCAATACCTCAACGAGAAAATCTCCTTCCACGTACCCAACAGAAACCTCCGATCTGCCGCCCTCGCCGAAACCCCGTGCATCCGCAGAGCCAGAACAGGGAGAAGGTCCTTCTCCTACATGGCAGCCAAGACCTGGATCGAGCTCCTGTTCAACATCAGACGTGCCCCCTCTCTGAACATCTTCAGGAAGACCCTCAAACCCTGGCTCTTCGACTGAACTGATCTGCTTAACCCCCCCTCCCGCCTCCTAGTGCCTTGAGACCCTCACGGGTGACTAGAGCACTTACAATTCCCTGATTGATTGATTGAGATGAGTATTGTCTATTGGAAAAAAGACCAGGTAACTGGGTAAAAACAAAAGGAGATCATCATCTGTAAAAGCAAAGATACGTAGCGAAGAAGGCAACAGATACTGAGAAAACTTAAGAGACAAATCAAAGTCAGGCATCAAATCTTTTGCATATGTGTTTGTTGCACCCCTGTGCTTTTGGATCTAACAATTGGCACAAACATTGTGAAAGTATAGTTATTTTATCGGATTGTGTTTTAATGAGGATAAACTTCATGATTTGGAACTGGGGTAATCATTCTGCTCAGTGAACCATTTTGATCATATAAATACACGGATTGACACCTATAAGTATGTCAGGAAACTTAAACTGATGAAACATTTTGCAGTGAACGTTGAAAGTTAATGCAAGGATACACACAGAAAAACAACAGATTTGAATGTTGCTTATACTGTACAGAACCGTATGTATTGTGCAAATTATAAAACTAAAGGCAGGACCTTTCAGATGTAGGTAGGGTTGGACTACTGCAGATCTTGAATATAGCCAACCTAGTGGACGCAAAAAAAGAAAATTGTCCTGAATGCAGCATGTAATACAGCAGGTGTCTTTCAAGAGGCTGTTGTGGTGCACCTGAGAAAAATTAGGGAGAAAACAGTGTAGAGCCAGATGCAATCAGGTGACTAGGGAGCAACAAAAATGCCATTGAACCTCTATGTATGGCTGAAAATGTAACTAAACCCTCAGATAGAGGTAGAAGGAGGCAAATTAGGTACTATTTATGACCACCTTTGTGTGCCTTTTGATACTTTGCTTGGCAGTTCGGGCTGGACTGTTTCCATGGAGAGCAGGGCCAAGACTGATTTGCATATGGCTGAGTCCAAACTGGGGTGGCATGGTGAGCAAAACAAACGATGAATTAAACCCAGATCTGTGACTGTGGTGAATGTTTGATTTGTTCAGCATACTGTCCATTATTTTTTCTTTTCACCTTTGTGTATTTTATTAGCAGGCCCACCTCACTTGTGACACCTCTGGTGGATGGGTGTGGGGTGTGTGTGTGGCCAGTCCTCAAGGGAGGCACTAGAATGTGTCTAGCAGGACACTACATTCCTCCCAAACTTTATTAAAACCAAAACAAGTCCAACCTATGAAAATAAAGCTATGCACATAAGACACCACTTGGTCTCTTAGCCTCAAGAGGCAGACTGCAGGACAACGGTGGACAGGTGCAGCTGGGAGCACATGGGCATCTCAGCACATGTCCATAATTTAAGCAGCTACCACTGGACACAAACACTGTGTAGACGAAGTCCGGATTCTTTTGGAGCTTGTCTGTTGGATCAATTTCCACTTGGATGAGCCTGCATGCCCTCACTGTGATGCTGTTGATGTCAAAACAATTCAAACATGGTGGATCAGACGGATCGTGGAGCTCCTGTTGCAATGTCTTCTCTTGGGACATCTGGGCACTATGATGACAAGTCTTGCTAGAGGAGCCTCAGTCTCTTGGTGCTTTGCAGGTGCAAGGCTACACCCTGGTGATGAGTTGCTCCTTTGCTGAATTGGATGATGCACATGGCAGTGATGTGGTTGCTATTAGACCTGGATGACAGGTGATGATGACTCGCCTTGAGTGAGGATGACTGGGGGACTTCGCAGCCAAGTAGCTTGGTGTCTTTGCTGGTGCTGTTCCTTTGCTGTGGCATGTGCGATCGCAAGTAGGGATGCCATCTGAATCAAACTGCTGATGCTCGGGAACTGATGGTCGTACTTGGAAGCATAGTGTAGAGATGCAGTTTGTGTTTGCTGCCTGCTTACATTTAGTTCTCCCGCTGTGCTGTCGCCAGGGATTTTGCGCTACCTCTGTGGCCGGCTTGTGTCTGCAGGTGCATTCCTGTAGTGGTGTGAGTCCTTGTCCATATCCCCTTTTTTACCTTTCCAGAACACATGTGGTCATCCAGTACTTCACAGTGACAGGAATGTCACTCTTCTTTTCTTCATGAATGTGGCATCATGCCACGCTCGCTTCTTGCTTGCAGTGTGATGTGGCATCTGGTCATATGTTGCATGTCTTATCTGCACATGCTTTGGTGGCAGCTTTCCCCTTGAAGTATCCTCTTGCCTGTATTGGGCCACTGTCAACTCCATCTTGAGGCAGTGTGGGGAAGGACACTCTGTGCCCTCTTTAGCCCACGGCAGGGCTGTGCTTCTGCAGTTGAGATATAGACGCTTGTTTCCTGTTTTCAGGCCATGCTAGCCCTTAACTCCCCTCTATTCTCCAGTGAGCACTGGACATGTGCAGCATCTCTTTGGTGGGCACCTGGTGAGCAATCAGGCTCTTTTTGTAACATGCTTAGTCTATGTGAGGGCTGTCCTGCTCTTGTCACTTGCTGTGTTGGTGGTGGTCACTTGAAACCAGGGGCATACATGCTCTCCTCCGCTTTTCAGAAGAAAGTCAGTCAGTGTGTCCTCTTTGCCCAGGCAGATTGCAGTGACGGCAAGAGACCTCTAGAGACGTGCAGTGCTGAGTATGTTGCTGGTCCTTGCGGTGCTCTAGCAGCAGCTGTTTTTGCTGAGTGAGGCGAGGTCACAGGAGCCAGCAGGCTCTTGGGTGATCAGGGCTGCGTTGTACAGATTACACGTGTTCAAATGGGGCAGTTTATTTGCAGACTTTGCTGTGCTCTGGTGCAGTACCACAGTTGGCTTGTATGTGGCACTGCAGCCCCTCTTCACAATGCTGTGCCCCTCTCACCTGTTGATTTCGGCCGTTGCAGGCAGTCAGTATGCTTAACTGTTCTATGCTATCCTATGATGCCGGGCATACAGGCTGTACATTTAAGCAGGTATAGTCTCCCCTACAGCGGATGAGGTGCAGTGCATCTGGCAACCACCAGTTGGCACTGCAGCCACTTTACTTGGGCCACAGCAGCTTCACTAACTTAAGCGCCCCTGTCACACACAGTCCAGGCCCGTTAGGGGCTAGCCTCGCCATGCCCGTATTAGCACTGGACTGGTAAGTCCTACGGGGGCCTTCTGTAAAAAAGTAAGAGGCTCCTTTATATAAAAATAGTAATTTATTTCAAGTTGGATGGAAAGAAGCACAGCACATCCGTAAAGTAAAAAGTACAAGGAGATATAACAGTTGGGACAGAATCTGGAACCAAGGATGTAAGATGCAGGCACGCATCATACATTCCAGGCTCCAGCACAATGAGGTAAAACACAGTAAATAAACAAGCAGTGGAAAAGCAAGAATGCAACACATCTTACCCCAATAAAAGAAAAATCAACACAGATACCTACTAGGAGTTTTCTTGGGTCTAACATCAGATTTAACCCTAGAAGCAACAGACAAATCTTTATGAATAAAACTCTGGAGAGGTACGTTAACTTGCACATGAGGAGAAGCATTGACATGTGCAGGAGGAGGCGTATTGATCTGCGCTCGTGATGGTGATGGAAGAGAGTTAGAAGAAACAGGACATCTAGCAACCCTACGAACATTCCAAACTCTCCCATCTTGTGTGGCAACACAGTTTTTAAACACTTTGACCACTTTAATAGGAGGAAAGAATTTGGAAAAACCTTTAACCAAAAAAACAGGTTTCTTTACTCTCACCCACTCACCAACAACAAAATCATGAAGTTTAACATTCATTTTAGAATCAAATGCAACTTTCATACACTGTTGTTTATCTTCAACACGTTTGGCAACACTTTCAATATCAATCTTAGGATCATTCCTGTTAAGTTTTTTAACCCACCAGGGGCAAATGACAGAAGAGGGTTCCCTACCCTTCAAGAGTTTGAAAGGGCTCACACCAGTGACAGAGTGAGGCGTGATGCGGTAGACCCAAAGTCTTTTCCTGACCACCTCCAACCAAGAATCGTCAGAAGAACCAATCCCAGAAATGCAATCCTTGAGGACACGATTAAAACGTTCCACCAGACCATTCTCCCTAGGCTCGTACAAAGAAACAGTATGATGTTTAATTCTACAGCAGTCAAGAAACTGTTTTACCTCAGAGGAAATCAGCTGTGTACCGTTATCAGTAACAAAGGTCTCAGGAAAACCTTCCCTGGCAAAGGTCTCTTTCAAAAAAAATAAAACAACCTGAGAAGAAACACTATTTACAAATTTAACTTCAGGCCATTTCGAATGGTAATCAACCAAAACAAGAGCAAAACGGGCATTAGAAGGCAACTGTTTAAAAGGGCCTGAGATGTCAAAAGCCACTTTTTGCCACGGAAATTTGGGCCAAGCTACAGGTTAAAGAGGAGCAGAAGACAAATGAAGCATTTTGTCGCTGCTAATGCACTGAGAACATTCCCTTACCATTCTATCAGCCATTTTGTCAATGCCAGGCCACCAAAAGTTTTCTCTAACCAGGCGCTTCATGGATGACATACCAATATGGCCTTGGTGAGCTAACAACAAAATCTTCTCTTGTAAAGAAGCAGGAGGAATTAACTTGCCAGTCTTGAACAGAAAGCCACCAAACTCTTCAATTTCTGAAGCGACTTGGGAAAAGGAAGCTAAGTCAGAAGGAATGGACTTATTATTAGGCCATCCACCTTTCACAAAGTCTAAGATTTGTTGACATACAGAATCTTTTGCCATATCTTTAAACCATTCCTCCTCAGATAACGTTAAGAACTCCTGAGGTATACAATCTTCAATGGAAGCAACTACATCAACATCCTGGTCAAGGGTAGAAACCCTATCAACACTGCATGGTAATCTGGACAAAAAATCTGCAGTTACATTGCTTTTTCCAGGAACATACATGATCTCGAAGTCATATTCCTGAAGACGTGAGGACAAACGAGCAATCCTAGCAGTCGAGTTCCAACCACCACCAGGGGACAGAATTCCTACTAACGGTTTGTGGTCCGTTCTCAAAACAAACCTGTTCCCCCACACATAGTTTCTAAAATGTTCTACAGCCCAAATACATGCTAGTAGCTCCTTTTCAATAACAGAGTATCTCCTTTCAGTGGAGGATAAGGTTCTGGAAGCAAAAGCTACGCACCATTCATCCTTACCCGCAGTTTGACTCAACACAGCACCAATGCCATACAAACTAGCATCAACAGTGATGACACATTTCTTACTTATACAGAAAGATTTGAGTGTAGGGGCATTAACAATCTCACTCTTAATTTGCTTGAAAGCAATATCTTGCTTGTCAGTCCAGACAAATTTGGCTGAACTTCTAGTCAACTCTCTTAAAGGTTCCATCTTGTTGGCGAAATTTTGGATGAATTTACTGTAATATTCGCACAACCCCGCAAAGGAGAGTAACTTCTCTTTACTATCAGGGGCTGGTGCATTCATAATGGCATCTACAAGGTTCTTCTTTGGTACCACACCATCCCCAGAGAGGGTATGTCCCAAATACTCAACTGATTTACAGAAAAATTTACACTTGCTGGCTTTAATGGTCAAACCAAACTGTTCTAACTTGGAACAGACCTCTTTAAGATGAGCATGATGTTCACAGTTATTCTTGGAAAAAACAAGGATATCGTCTTGAAAGTATTTGACGAATGACAGATCTTTAAAAATATGGTACATAGCTCTCTGAAACACTGAAGCAGCCGAAGCTAGACCGAATGGCATTCTCTTGAACTGAAATAACCCATGAGGAGTGATGAATGCAGTAAATTGTTTGGAGTCTTCAGTGAGTTCGATCTGGTGATATGCAGATCTCAGGTCTAACGTTGAAAACACGCTAGCCCCATCTAACATGCAAAGCATTTCGTTAATATTAGGAAGTGGATGACAGTCTGTAACTAAGCTCTTATTGAGTGCCCTTAAATCAACACATAGCCTAATACTTTTATCAGGTTTAATGGCTAAAACAATGGGGGAAACTCATTCGGACGATTCCACTTCCTCAATTATACCATCTTTCACCATGGTGTCAAGCATATCTCTAAGTTCGTCCCTAATACTAATAGGCACTCCCCTTAATTTCTGTTTCACAGGGACAGAGTTAGGTTTGACTTTAATCTTATGGCTAAACCCATTCAATTTGCCTAACTTGTCAGAAAACACTTTAGGAAAGGCACAAGAAATCTCTGTGAATTCAGATGATTCAGTGGAGTCTCCGTCAGATATAGCCAAAACTAACACAGGATCTTTAAGTCTAGGGTTTAAAGAAACACCAAGTCTCGCTTGGTCCCTCCACCCCAAAACATTCACCCCCTTCCATGCAATATAAAGTTTCACATTAGCAGAACTATTTTTGATAGTAAGCATAACTTCCTTAAAGCCAATAATATTGATCTTGGACCCATCAAAATTGTAACCACATATATCAGGCTTCGATAAGGAATTAATATCAATTAGATCCCCAAAAGACTTAATACAATACTCGTGTGTGATAATGGTCCAAGGAGAACAGGAGTCCACCATAAGCTCTAGCACTTTACCCAAAATGGTAACAGGACTCTTAGGAGAGGAAAGTGTATCCGCTTGAGATAAGTCAATTGACTCCTGTATAGCAATGACAATACCAAATTCCTTAATATCTGGATCATTGCATGCTTCGTCATTGATATATGATACATTACCAGAAGGACGTTTAGATGAAGAAAAAAAAGACCTCTTTGTGTCTTGGAAGGGTCTTGCGGGAGTTTTACACATTTTGGAAAAATGACCAGAGTGTCCACACTTATTACATTGTCTAGAAATAGCTGGACATTGTGGAAAAGAAGCAATGTGGTCAGGATTTCCACATCTAAAACAAAAGAATTGTCTAGCTTTCCCATCATTCTTGTTGGAAGGCACAACATTTCTTTGTTCCTGGGGTTTACCAACACTAACTTCGCTAGAAGAAGTAGAAATACTTGAAGAGGTGGAAGCAGTAGATGCTTTATCTAATGTTTTTATCCATTTATCGGACTGTTCAAGAGCTTTAGCAGTACTGATCGCTATTTCCAAACTAGGATCACCTAAGATCCACAATTGCTCTTGAACTTTCTTATTTTTTACATGTACAATGATCTGATCTCTGATCATTTCGTCTGTCATAAGGCCAAAATTACAATGTAAAGATAACGCACGTAAAGCTGTAAGGAAATCATCAAAACATTCTTTTTCATCTTGAATTCTGGTATAAAACTTAAACCTATTCAGTGCGACACTAGTAACAGGTTTGAACCTCCCTTCAATTCTAGAAACCGCTTCATCATAAACATTACTGTTACCCTCAGATCTTACAGGTGGTAAGGTTCTAAAAACTAATTGCCCTTCTGAGCCGAGACAGTGTGGAAATATGTTCTTTTTTCTCTCCGCAGACATGCGTTCTCCATCCATGGCTTTGAGATATGTAAAAAATTCCTCCTTCCATCTTGTCCATGGAATAGGTGGATCACCCTTAGACTGTAAAAATTTTGATGGCGGATCAAATTGCATGTTAGAAAATAATTGTCAAATAACTGCCAGAGAATAACACAAAAAGAAGTAAAATAAAAATAGATACCAAAAATATCCAGTAGATGGCAGTCTAATAAAGGAGCACAAACTTCCACTGAAGATTTCCACAGAAAATTAGAACGTAAAAACAGTCTGGAGCCAAGTAATAATAAGTAAGTCACTGAAATA
This sequence comes from Lissotriton vulgaris, assembly GCF_964263255.1. Taxonomy (NCBI): domain Eukaryota; kingdom Metazoa; phylum Chordata; class Amphibia; order Caudata; family Salamandridae; genus Lissotriton; species Lissotriton vulgaris. The sequence goes on along the minus strand of NC_141697.1, from coordinate 157,412,311 downwards.
ATATTCTCAAAATGGTATTGTTGAGAAAAATAACAAGTTTATGTCCATCATAAAAATAAATAATTATAGTAACACACGCAATAAGAGAGAGCGTGTAAAACAGTACCTTTATATTTCCAGTTAAAAGGAAATGATTGAAATGCGCTTTCCCGGTGAAATTGAAGAAATCCTTCGTGTTACACACACTCAGTGATTCTGCTGCTAAGGAAACAAGTACGGAAGGCCTTCGCACTCGGTGATTTTGTTGCTAAGGAAACGAACACAGCAGGCCTGCGTGATGCACAAAGGCATGCGATGCAATGCGCGATCATACGCGATGACGCGCGATGACACACAAAGGCTGGTTCCCAGTAGCCAATCAGAGATAGCAAACACTGGACAAAGCTGATTGGATTAAGCCTCGGTGTTTGCTGACGTAGGGCAGATGCCGTTTTCACGAAGGAAAAACATGAAAACACGAAGAAATCACTAATATGCAGAATACTTAACGCAGCTTGACCGGATTTGAAGGAGAATCTGTAAAGAATATTCCGCTTCACTCCTGAAGTAGATCAAATGACTTCTGAGGTTGATAACGTGGATTCTTTAAATTTCTGCTCCTGTGCTTTGAAGAGGTGTGGTATAAAATAGATGAGTCCCTCGTCGCCAGTGTAAAAAAGTAAGAGGCTCCTTTATATAAAAATAGTAATTTATTTCAAGTTGGATGGAAAGAAGCACAGCACATCCGTAAAGTAAAAAGTACAAGGAGATATAACAGTTGGGACAGAATCTGGAACCAAGGATGTAAGATGCAGGCACGCATCATACATTCCAGGCTCCAGCACAATGAGGTAAAACACAGTAAATAAACAAGCAGTGGAAAAGCAAGAATGCAACACCTTCTCTTGAGCCATGCGCTATCGCGGCAGTCAGTGACCGCTAGGAGCGCTGTAGCCACTTCTTACATGCAGTGGCAGCCCTCTCATTGCTGCTGGCCTTGCTTGACGTTGCCGTGGGCTTCTCTGCAGTCTCTACACCATGTGCTGCTTCAGGCAGGGTCACGCCGTCACAGGGCAGGCTTTCTTTGACACAGGGCAGTCATCTATGTAGCTGCAGGTTGGGGCTGGCGATTCTGGTGCAGTACGGATGCTTTTCTCCCCACATTATCCAAGTCAGGCCATCACATACAGGTTAGTCCGTGCTGGTGCCTACTTTGGATGCAGCCATGGGCCGGGCTCGTCTCACTTACAGGAGGGGCACCGTCCGCATCTGCAGGCAGCCAGCGTGACTTTCACTGCCCTTGTTCCAGTAATGTATGTAGGGACTGTCCTTGGGGGTTCACGGACCGCTGCATCGGTATGTGCAGTCGTTGCTCACATAGGTACTGGAGATGTAGGTGCGAGTGGGGTCACTCCATGGAGGTGAGGCCTCGCCTTCACCTCTGCTGGAGTGGTGCCACAGTCAGCGCCGGACCTCGAGGTGGGACATCTCTCACTACAGCTGTTGGTAAGGAGACTGAGCCGCAGCAGTCTCTTTCCTCTCCTTTCACAGCACAGAAAGGGTTCCCCTCAACTCGGGGTGGCGTGGCCTCAGTCTCAGGGCAGGCGATTTCAGCAGAGCTGATGCATACCTCACCAGGCACGGTGGGTGGCCGCAGGCAGCTCAGCAAGTGGGGTCTGCTCCGTCATCGCCATTGTAAAGTGGTGGACTCTAGGCCCACATCCTGTGGAAATGAGTGACGGAGACAGAGTGGTAATGCTTAGTGACCTGGCTGTGAGCATGTGCACTCTGGCCCTTTTATTAGCAGGCCCACCTCACTCGTGACACCTGTGGTGGATGAGTGTGGGATGTGTGAGTGCCTAGCCATCAAGGGAGTAGCTGCTCTACCTGCTGAGACACTAGAACTTGTCCAGAAGAACACTACACAGTTTACCCCTGCCCCAATCTTAGAACTCGGAAGCCTGACCTGCCTGGAGTTTTCATCTCTGGATTAATACGCCAAAGCTGGTCCTCGCTGGATTCCCCACTGCTTCTGCAGCATCACGTGACTCATTGAAGCGGAAGCAAGAAGCTGCAACAAGGGGTGAACGAGCTGCTGAACCATGGAGTGAAGCGGAACGGAGCGGCAGAACAGTGTCAAAAGCACTGGCAGGGAGGATAGTGGCACAGAAGAGTGGTCTGATTCAAGCCCTGTGCAGTAAGGAGATCCCAGCAGCCGAAAGCTGACTCAGTCTTCTTCAGCCCTCCTCCTCCCGATTACCCTTTTAGTCGCTCGCTTGTCGGATTTGTTTGACGCTAGTGCCTTGGAGCCGGCTTTATCTACATTACCAGGGGCACCAAGGCAATTGGTTAGCCTATTTATTTATGATGTATTATCCCAACTTAGGTGGCACAATTATGATAGGGCACTGCGGTGGTCTATGGTGTCTACCGAGATCTGTGTACCCACAGGAGCTTGATTTCTTCACTCTCCTCCAAAGCCAGTAGATTCCAGCTGTTTAACCACAACCTGATTACTCGCACAGATGTGCTCACGGTTTTGTGCCCGCACCCTTAGCATTGAGGGAGTAACGCAAAGTTGGGCTGAGTCGAGCCATGCGAGGGCCGTGGGGGAAGACACTGCTGGTGCGTTGACGATCCATGTGCCGCACAGCATGGGGAGAGGAACCACCGGCAGCCCGCTCTCTGGGTCAGTGTACTTGGCGGCCTGAGGTGCGGAAAGAAGACATGGCGATGGCCAGGAAGGCAGCACCAGACCATGATGGCCTGCAAAGAACGCCTCCAAAGGGTGGGGCCTGCCGGAGCACGGGAGCAAAGCCCAAGAAAATGAGCCAGGAGCCATGGAAACAAGCATTTACAATGCAACGGTCTCGGCATTGCAAAAGTTAGAGCTATTAGCATTGTAAATGAACGCTAGTTTAAGGTCTTGCCATTGTAAATGACAAGGTCTTTTATTTATGTTTTAAAAACCAAAACATAAATAAAAGTCATTGTCATTTACAATGCCAATAGCTCAAAGTCTTGTAAATGCAAGACCTATTACATTGCAAATGCTTCTTTTCAAATGTTGGCAACCACGAATTTAATTAACTGTCGTGGACCATTGCACTCTTGGAGTGTCAGGTCAGCCATTATGTCAGTTGTGGTTAATCGGTGCTAAAGTGTACATGCGGCAGATTCGGCTCCACTGCCTGAGAGTGGGCAAGTTACATGTAATATGCAACTAGTCCAGCACAGAATGTTTTGGAAAAGAAGCACATAGTGCTGAAAACGGAAAGAGACAGGTAGTGTAACCGAGGAAAGAAAAAACTAGACTATACAGGGTATGAAAGGATAGAGTATGGGAGACAGACAATGCGTGAGGAAAGTGAAAGGTAAGTACAAGAGAAATGGGCGAACGAGCAAGAACCAGAAGAGGGATGTGGTCGGACTTGTTCACGCATCGAAATCTTACATCCACTTGTGCCTGTGTTATTTCTAGAGACCCCCCTGACTTAGTCTTGCCAACCCTGTTTAATTTGAGCCAGTGGTTTCCGGTGCTGCTGCAGCCCTTAGGGGTCTTCTCTGGTCAACATTCCCTGGGTACGTAGGGTACCATTTACTAGAAGCTGAGAGGTTTCCAGAGGTGCCAATTGGGTTTCAGTTTCAACACAGTTTTAGGGACGGAGCACAGTCCCTGGGCACCTGGTTGGCAGGCACCCAGGGCACACTCAGTCAAAGCACATCAGCAGTTCGGCAAAAAGTGGGGGCATACCATGCAAGAAAGATGGCACTTTCACACACCTGCCCTCTCATTTGAGAAGGCCTGCAGTGTTTCAGCACATCCGCCGCCGAGGAATGTGTGGACATACGATTGTCATCGATTAGTTATGCCTTGGTGTGCCAAGAAAATTGCATCTGTCCTACGGTCCTCCTTGCTTCGGTGCTCAGAACTGACTCCGACGAAGTGCTTTTTGGTTTATTTTTCCTTTCCTCTTTGACACGGCATGCGATCCAACATTGCGGCAGGGCGTATACAGAACCTTCAACTTCACTTTCTTCAAAAATATTAATAAAGGCTCATTTCTTTGTCATTCGCTTTTGTTGTTCTACTTGACTGTTAAGAGTTTTGTGCTTGCCACACCTTGAAAAGCGGTTACAGGAAGAAACTCATTTTAGTGCTATCAGGCCATTTAGTAAAAGCGCGGGCACTCTGCTTGTAAAGCCCTCATGCTGTAAAACAACGGCAGGCTAAAATCGGGCTCGGCCATCTGTGTTACAAGATAAGCCGCCTAGCATTCCAAAAAGTAGCTAACGGGGTAGCTGTTTAACCACTTAGTAAGCAATCCTCCGAGTGACTCTTTCACACAAACCACACATGGGGCAGTCAAGCACAGACAAAATGCCCCACACACAAGCATACGCAAAGATTGTCCTCTACAACTCATAAACAATTGGCAATTTCTTTAATGATAAATAATTCAATAGCATTGCTTTATTAACTTTTCTGCTTCCTCAAGTTTGTTTGAAAATGCACCATTTGTCCACTCTTTTTTTCAACATTTTCTCAGGGGGAGAACCCCCCGAACACCCCTTTAGTTGTTGGGGCTTGCTCGCTAGCCACACTTGCTCACCATAGTGCAGTAAGGCAATAATATTATGCCTCACCACTTTCAAATGCCAGCAGCTGCCACTGGATTATTTGACTGGGTTTGAACCCCCAATGGGAACGAAGCACCTTGGGGGAAGCAAATATAAGGAAGAGGGCAAGGGGCAACAACGCCATACCGTGACCTCTCTTCGTTGGCCCACCTACAGAAACAAAAGATCCGGGTATTGCAGCTGCAAGTTGGTAGAGGGCAAGGAGGACAGACAGAAAAGCACATTAGCCTAGAATGATGAGCGCGCAAAAAGTGTCCTTGGGATGTCTTTTAGAAGGGGCACTGAGGGATCAGGCACTTGGGGTCAATGGCAGACAGTCAAGGCACTTGCAGCCCTGATTGAGCCTGGCGGCCACCCACTCAAATGGAAATGCCAAGGTAAGCCTGGAGGCCGTAAGCGCTAGACACCAAAAGAGGGGGGTCTCTCAGGGTGCTGGCTGTGCTGGAAGGAGTTATGGACCAATTCATCAGAATGTGATCATTTTATAGATGTGATGCTGTGTTGAAACCATGGTCCGTACGAATGATCAAAAGAAATGCAATGTTAATGTTCCATGTTCCCATAATAAACTGCGGCCGTTATGCACCAGCTAAGACTCTGATTACCCAAAGGGGGTAAGTATTGGTGCCTGAGCAAGGCTGGGGGCGGAGAGAGGTCACTCACACATCTGGGAGGTGTTAGGATTCGGACATTTTTGCTGTCTGAGTCCCCCAGCAGCCAGCATTCCTCGTGGTGCATGGAGGCAGCCGGCTGGTGCCCCTGGGTATGTAAATGTAAATGTAAATGTAGGTATACTTATATAGCGCGACCTGTCACCACAAAGGGCATCCTGGCGCTTGCCTAGGGAACCCGTCCTGGTATTCCCCTGTGAGAGGCCCCGGCAGGGTATCCACAAGGTGAAAGCCAGGCATCCCGCCGCGAGGGGCCGTTGTGGAGATTAAGCAAGCTATTGCCCAGAGTCGCAGAGCGTGAACCCGTGAGTCGAGAAGGCACCGGAGCGAGAATTATCGAGACCGTGGAATTTTTAGCCCAAGACCCGCCGAGGCGGGGAATTGAACCCTGGTCCAGGGCCGATCTCAGCTTCCGGGTCTGCCGCCTCTAACCCCTGAGCCACACTTCAAATATGCAGTTTATTTGCCTTTAGCCCAGGGAATCTCTGCAGTTGTTGCGATTATTACAGAGAACAAGCAAAGAGGGTGAAATACAAAATAAGGTGGGCCTCATTTTTGTGACATTCCGTGGTGCAGAAGCCTGCGGATATTTATCAGGCAGCACTAAGCGACTTTTTTTGGCTTAATGCTGTCTGATAAGTGTCAGTCCCTTTAACGCAGTGTTCTGCGTTAAAGGGGCGTGCAATGGGTGTTGCCGGGGGCGTTCCTAGCAACATCCATGGCCTTTTGACACTGCCCAGATTTACAGGAAATCGTAAATCTGAGGCAGTGCCAAAAGCTTACGCCTCCCCAGGGGAGGCGTAAGGAAGGCGCAACGGGGAGAAATATCTTTATTTCGTCTCGTTTTTACTTTTTCTATGTGTGCTGCATTCTGCAGCACACAAAGAAAGAGGAAAAACCTCTTGTGATTGTTTTTGTACAGAAAGGTGTCCCTTCGTGTACAAAAATAATCATCCCCACAACGCAGGCACCCTTGCACCATGGCATCCCATTGTGCGCCAGCACAGGGGAAAAGGACAGGAATGCGCCGTATCTTATAAATACGTGCATTCCTGCCCGTTTCTTTTGCCGTAGGGAAGCGCAGCAGGAAGCCCTGCAGCGCTTACCTGCGGCAAAACCTCATAAATGAGGCCCGGTGTGCCCAAAGAGGGTGTGGGGTAGTAAGAAGAAAGGGGCAGTGAGGATAACATTGTAGGGTCCAATAGAGCCCAGCCACTCTTATCTTCGCCCCTTCTGCAGTATCTGGAGGAGTGTTGGGGCCCTAGGGCTTCAGGTTCGGGTCGTAAATTGCTCAGCACCACCTCTGACCCTCCTGCACAGACTCAAATTCTGTGGATTCTCCCACTGTTCATTGCGGACCGAATTGCTGGTTAACCAGACCCTATACAATAAGTTTCAAAGTCCTGAAGATTGCATAATCTGTGAAGACGGTGCTAGCTAGGACAACTGTCACGGTGGTGTACAAGTGTTGCCTGTGTAAAGGGCACGGCTGTGATGAATTTGATCATGACAGACAGGGCAATATGGAGAATTGCGATATAACCACACATGTGTTAAGGTCGAATAAGATCCGTCCGGATCATAAAGTGAAGGGGAAAAGCAACACCTCTAAAGAGGGAAAGAGCGAACCTGTTGTGAACCAACAAAATGAGGGTACAGAAACGGGCTTAACTTGCACGCCTCCAAACGACACGGAGCCCAGATCTCCGTTATCGAAATCAATAAGGAAGTTTGTAACCTAACATTTCATTGCAGCAAAAGATGGTAATGTAAGACAACAAACACCGCTTCTAAGAAGTCTGTGAGCAGAAGTAGTGACTTTGCAGGATCATCGGGCATATGTGAAGCCTCCCCGGTCCCGAGACTAGCTTCCTCAAGAGTGCGGCATCCATAGTACTGGGGCTGGCAGAAAATCTCGTTGACATGGATGTATGTCAGGACAAGCGGGGAGCGGCTTGAGTGAGTCCACCATCTTTACTGACTGTAGGTGAAAGTTTAAATCCAACCACTAGTATATGTAGTAGACCTTTGTACTTACTACCATTCCTATGTGATTTTAGAGTTTATCTGTTTGTATCTCTTCCTTAAGTGACTTTACAACTTGCACATTTGCAATTTTTCCCTCCTTTGGCTCCACTTGTACATTTGCAATTTTATTTTCCTGTTTATATCTCTTATGTAACTCATGTAATCCAAAGTTCTTATATAACGCAACTGGTTCTTTTGCAAAGCGCTTTGACACCTTCGGGAAGTGTTCGCGCTATAGAAAATCGCATCAAATAAATAAATAAACAAGCATTAGAAATGCAATAGGTCTCGCAGCATTAGAGTTAGTGCATTTAGAATTGTTTATGGGTTTTTTTGTAAATCTTTAGCATGAGGTTGAGGGTGAGTGAGGGTGAGTGAGGGTGAGGGGTTGAGGGTGAGTGAGGGTGAGGCTGAGGGGTTGAGGGTGAGGGTGAGTGAGGGTGAGTGAGGCGTTGAGGGTGAGGGGTTGAGGGTGAGTGAGGGTGAGGGGTTGAGGGTGGGTGAGGGGTTGAGGGTGAGTGAGGGTGAGGGGTTGAGGGTGAGTGAGGGTGAGGGTGAGTGAGGGTGAGTGAGGGTGAGGGTGAGTGAGGGTGAGGGTGAGTGAGGGTGAGTGAGGGTGAGGGTGAGTGAGGGTGAGTGAGGGTGAGGGTGAGTGAGGGTGAGTGAGGGTGAGGGATTGAGGGTGAGGGGTTGAGGGTGAGTGAGGGTGAGGGGTTGAGGGTGAGGGAGGGTGAGGGGTTGAGGGTGAGGGGTTGAGGGTGAGTGGGGGTGAGTGAGGGTGAGGGGTTGAGGGTGAGTGAGGGTGAAGGTGAGTGAGGGTGAGGGTGAGTGAGGGTGGGTGAGTGTGAGTGAGGGTGAGTGAGGGTGGGTGAGTGTGAGTGAGGGTGAGTGAGAGTGAGGGTGAGTGAGAGTGAGGGTGAGTGAGAGTGAGGGTGAGTGAGGGTGAGTGAGGGTGAGTGAGGGTGAGTGAGGGTGAGTGAGAGTGAGTGAGGGTGAGGGTGAGGGTGTGGGTGCTCCATTGGGCTCCCTCCCAAGTAAAGTCTGTCTTGAATGCAGGTAGCATGGGCTCATTACCGGCGGGTTCAGACAACTCAACAAAACTGTTCATTAAATAACAGTGTACAAGCTTAGTGGCTACTAAGCTTTATTGCATTCTCACAACCCTTGGCATCGGGCTGGTACAACCGACTGTAATCCAACCGTCATCACAACTGCTCAACATTCCAATAAGAATACAAACACTTTTTACTGCATCTAAACCACCTTCAAACAAGGATTCTGTTATGTGCACCAGGATAACCAATGCACTCTAATAGCAGAGAAGTAAGGCAGGAAACGAAATTTACATCAAGTGAAACACAACCCCAACCTTCTGTCCCATTGTAAAGGTTTTGTTGTCACCAAGTCAGTCGAGGCTATTATTGGTATTTGAAACCAGTGGTTCGTAATGAAGCAACCTTGTGATAAATTTGAGTCAATCGTGCTGTGGTGTTAGAGCAAGATTTAGTGAATGGGTTGACTTCACTGCATTTGAAGCCTTGCAAGTGGAATGCATACTACTGCCACAGACAAACATTTTAAACGACGAGAGTTGATTCATGTTCTTGCTGTTTTGGTGCATGAAATGCTCACGTGTTTAATTCATTGCTGGGGACGTAGTCTCTGAATGTTCATGGAGCACACGTGTATGTAGTGAGAAGGAAACATCGTATGGGTCGGAAAATCCTACTTAACTTTATTTTGTAGTACTAGTAACAGGCGCACCAGTTTTGTTGTAGTGGCAGAACACAAATTTACAGGCCGTGTTTAAATCTGCAGTACATAGCCTGCAAAACGTAATTGCGGATTTGCATAACATTGATTAAGTTGCTAAGTGACTCTGGGTATTGCCTTCGGATGTGGGCACAGTCCGTTTAGTACTAGAACTGTTTGCCTTTATTGGAGCATTTGGTCAGTGATTGAACACATTTTAGATTTTAATCCATCTGCAGCACCTTGCAAGCCCTTGTATCCTGCTCTATTTTTAAAGGGCGCCATTACATAGGATGAGCAATGCGCTTTTTGTCAAATCTGAATGTTGCAGCACAAAATAATTCCATAGTTGCCACTACTTACATGGCCGAAACGCGCATGGCACTGCAGCATTTGGCTGGTACGGCTTTATTTTAATTGAATGTATGTTCAGACCATACATTTGTTCCTTGCATAGTCTGCATGTCCAAGATGAGGCGTGCGTAGTTTCTACTAGGCCTCGCAGGTTAGAGCTCAATCTTGTTCTAGAATGTCTCAGACTCTTTGGAACGCTGAGGGAGGGGCGGAAGAGCCACGTCACGCGCTTGCCTGCACAAGGACCGCCACGTGCCCACACTCGAGACATTCACTTGCTAACGCGCGCAGCTGTGATCTTGTCCCGTGCCTGTAGACTGCGCACGCGCCGAGACGAAAAGATGAGCGCATGGGCGTCTCTGCGGCGCGAGGCCCGAAGGCCCTCTGCGGGGAACAGTGACGGAGGGTATCAGGAGTGGAAGGGGCTATGTGGCCTGCTGCAGTGCTGGCAGCGGAAGCAGGTAGGGATTGGTTGCGGTAATGTACCGTGACTAGAAATGCGACACGGCCCAATTGACACCAGAGTAACTGGATTTATATTGCTGAATACGGAAGACTCCCAGGGTTCAAAAAAGTGGTTGGCTTTCCGTCAGTTGTTAGACTAAATGTGCAAAACGGATCCTTAATTAGCAAGAACCTTGGTCTCCGACCTGATGGCCAATGCCTTATTGTTAACTGTTTCCGACTGATGTAAATAGACTGACTCGCTACACCCTGCCTTCGACGAACACTGCCTCCAGACTAGGCAAGTTTTTAGGGTCTACGTACTAACGAGACGTTTGCCAAGAAAAAAAATTAAACTCGTGAAAGGTTAAAACAGGAGGGAAGAGAGGGGAGGGGGGAGGAGAGCGAAAGGATCGGAGACACGGCGGGTAAAATAAACAAAAAAAAAGCCGGAGGGAAGAGAGGGGAGGGGGGAGGAGAAATGCGACACGGCGGGAAGGGGAGGGGGCGGAGCGGGTCAAATAAACAAAAAACAAGCTGGAGGGAAGAGAGGGGAGGGGGGAGGAGAAGTGCGACAGGGGAAATGCGAGACGGCGGGAAGGGGAGGGGGCGGAGCGGTCTGTGCAGGGGAAGCTGCCTCGGGCTGGGGGTGCTAGGAGAGGAGGAGGGGGGAGGAGAGTAGGGGAGGCACGGCCTAGCGGCCGTGCAATCAAGTAGTGAGGGGGCGGAGTTGTGGGAAGGCTGAGAGAGAGAGTAGGCGGCTGGGGGCATGTGCACGCGCATTTAAGCTCAATGCGCATGCGCATTGAGCTTAAATTTCTCGTGCACTGCAAGGAATCGCCACGATTCCTTGCAGTGTGGATAAAGAGTGGATAACTCGCAATAGTCTCGCTTGCTCGATGCGCATGCGCATCGACAGGCGAGACCTAAAAACGGTCTCTGCCCTTTGGATGTAATACCGTTCATTCAAGGAACCCTAAAAGGTGTATTGGAAGCCCCGATTGGACTGGCATTTGCCTTCCTGAGGGGACTGCAGTAAAAGAGAAAAGTAAAACACGGGAAGTGCTAAATTATCTTGGTAAAAACAATATTTCGAAGGTTGGGTCTCGTTGTTTGGAAAAACAAGAAGGAAGGTATGGAACTAATGCAGTGGAAGATACCAAGCAGATTAATGCCCCAAAGCAGCCTCTCTTGTCCCAGGAAGATTATGGCCTTTATCCTTTGTTCGATATTCTATGGAAAGGGAAACAAGAGAGAAATCTGGGACCCAAAAACAGAGCTAATCTTCTTTCATTGTTCATCCAAATTCATGAGTTATCAGATATTGCATCAACAACAGACTTGAAAACTCTGGAGTTCTTCACAGATAAGGATGGAATAGAAGTAACTAAAGTTGATTTTATTTCTTTGTTGACATCCAATACGGGGGCTACCAACAAAGTGGCGAAGAGAGGCGTTAGCCCTCTTGGCTTAACGCCTCTCTTCGCCACTTCGGAAACGCTAGGCTGCCTCAATTACCAAGGATCGTGTGCAGCCTGGTGTTTCCCCCTGCGATGGCGATATGTTTTGCAGCTTATTGCCAGCGCAGGCACCCTTGCACCAGAGTGCAAGGGTGTCTGCGAACAGTGAAGGTTTGTTTATGTACAGGAAGGAGTTCCTTCCTGCACATAAACAAACCTTAAATGCCATTTTGTAACTTACATGTGTGCTGCTTCATGCAGCACACATGTAAGTTACAAATTGGCTTTTTTAAGAAGAGGTGTGTTTATGTACAGGAAGGGACACCTTCATGTACTTAAAGAAACCTTGGCATTTTGCTTTTTCCATGTGTGCTGCATAAGGCAGCACACATGGAAAAAGCAAAAACGAGGAGAAATGAAGCATTTCTCCTCCTTTCCCCACCTTAAGACCAGGATTTTTCTGGTCTTAAGTTCGGCGCTGCCACCTATTATCGCCAAGCTTGATAATAGGTGACGGCATCAAAGTGAATGGGTGTTGCGGTGGAACGCCCACCGCAACACCCACTGCACGCCCCCTTTCACGATAAGTTTATCGTGAAAGGGGCCCTATTACCAAGGCAGTGTCAAGGCAGCGTCAAGCCAATTAACGTGGCTTTAAGCCACGTTAATTGCCTTAACACTGCCTTGATAATAGGGCGATGCAAATATTGCCACGTTATCGGCAGAAAAGTGCAGATAACGCAGCGATAAGGGGCTTGATAATATGCCCACATGGTTTGTAAGGCAGAAAGGAGTTTCAGTGCCTTAGGGTTATCAGTGTCACTAGACCCGGTAATACACCCACAAGCTGCTCAGACTGTAGGAGCACTGAGGCACCATGGAGGACTGGAAGGCTGCCAAGTCTGTTTTAATCAAGATAAGATCCCTTCTTATAGTCTTTTACGTAATGCGAGCCTTGGTGGGCCAAGTTACGATAATATGACTAGGGAGAACTTTAGGATCGTAGTCAGAGTCAGAAAAAGTTTTATTCGATTTTAGAGAATTAATAAAATCATAAAAACAGAATTAAAAAACAGTTTCATACAAATAAAAAAATTCACAATACAAATTAAAAACATCTGTCCCGACAGTGCATAATTTATCATTTTAGAGGTTTAGACAATTATGCTTTTCCTTTTCCTCATAATACTTTTTAAAAGTCTAGTCATAATACCTATACAATATAAATTATCCAGTAGTTGTAAATAGAGGAAAGCCGACATTGCCGTCAGGTTTCTTGCTTCAGAAAGGTCATAATCCATCTTGCTCGTTCCTTAATATAAAATTTACAAAAAAAGATCACATGCATTGTTGATTGCATGGATATGTTATCACATGGACAATAACTAAGATCCCTGGACCAGTCATTGGCAACAGGAAATGTAACCAAACAATTAAAACTGTCAAACCTAAACCTAGTCAGGAAGTATCTGTCATACCCTCCAATGCACAACACATAGAGGTCCATTAGGATGGCGGACGGAAGGGCGGAGGAACCGTACCCCCAATTAGGATGCACCCGCAACAGTCGCAATGTGAAAAATGCTTGTTGCGCATTTCACAGCACAACATGACAGGCACCGCGCGGTGCCTGCCATGTTGTGCTGTGAAACGCAGGGGGTACCATAGGTACCCCCCATGTGCACCCCCACCCCCCTTCACCCTGGGGGCCCGCAACGGGCCCCCAAAGTAGGAACCGTATGCCTTTTTGTGGCAGCATTGCCTCCACGGAAAGGCATTCCTCCCAGGCCATCCTAATATGGCTGGCGGTGTCTGATAGACATCGCCACCATATCAGGCCTTTTCCGCCGCGGTCGCCTTGCGACCGCGGCGGAAAAGCAGCAGACGGTCTTCCTCTCCGCCACGGTCCCCCCCGCCATTGTAATATGGCGGGGGGAAGAAAGGTGGCGGACGGATCGCCACCGCCTGCATGGCTGTGGCGATCCGTCCACCATCCTAATGGACCCCTAAGTAAGGTTGATTAGAATGACTGGCCAGGGTCAATTGATGCTGGATCACCGAACTTTTCTTAATTTCCACCACAATTCTAAGAGACTCAAGATGTGTCAGACATAAGATTTTAAACTCTTTCCTTGATGTCGAGCACATAGTATCAGGATTAGTATAAAAATCTACCCAGATCATTTTAAAAATGTTCTTACATAATTCAGCCAGGGGATTTTTTTAACTTGATCCAATCTCATTGAACCTGTGATAATTTCTCGGTTCAGCCCTAAACTGGGGGAGATCCAAACTATATGCCAAAGCAAGATTGGTTGCATTTTAATAACATCAGATATATAAGAGATCCCCAATTCGCTGTGGCAATTATATACAGATGTGCTCTGGGGGACTTCTAAAATAAACCTTAAAAAAGCATTTTTGACTAGCTGGATTAATTTCTTTCTTGCGTTTTTTCCTAGCAAGATTGTATGCCATCCTACATACTTTAATTTCCTCTTGGTTCTTCTCTAGATTATGAAGAGCAGCCTTTAGGGATGAATATGTTTTCGTGCACATGCTGTCGAACCATCCGTTCTTTATTTTAGGTGGACCCCTGAAGGGGAGACACAGAGGAATTTTGTACAACTAGTGTAATTTGGGAAAATGCACTCAATATGCCCATAGGAAGAGTGCCTTCTTGCAGGCATTCTACTTTAGAGGCCATGGCCTCGGTAATGATCGTTTTAGTCAGCACCTACGGATCTTTTTTTTCCCCAACGTAGGGAATAACCATTTTGACGGGCCAAGACAATATCTGGAGTCCAGACCAAACTATTTAGAGTTGATTGAATGCCTAATAAGGGAAGCACTATGTTAATGCTCAGTGAAAGATGATCACTCAAGGGGATGAAGGGAGTTGTAAATTTATCAAACCAGTTTCCATAGCGATTTGGGAAAATAATAAAGTCTATCAGTGATTCAAAATCTCGACCAATAAACGTGTACCCAAAATCTACTGGTGGAGAGCAAAGCAAATTGGCAAAACCCAAATCAAAAGATGCCATAACTTCATAAAATTTTCCACCCCTATCAGAATGAACAAAGTGGACCACCTGGCTGTTATCTTCTATTTACTATGTAAATGTACTGGGGTGAATGTATGACATTGTTTTGCATTCTGTCCATCAACTGTTCTTTTTGCATTTGTCACCCCGAGTGGGATGGGTATGCTCAGACGTGAGTCCCAGGCTCTCCACACCACTGGAGTCAAGCTATCCTGGCTGAAGACGGCTGATAGCCAGAAACCGGCCCTAAGATGCTTGATTCCGGTCCAGGAAAGACATGGCTTGGCAGTTCGGGCTGGACTGTTCTCATGAGGCACAGGGTCAAGGCTGATTTGCATATGGTCATGTCTGAACTGGGTTGGTGTGGAGTGCAAAAAAACGATGGATTTAGGCCCAGATCTCTGTACTGGGGTGATTCTATGACATTGTTCTGCATTCTGTCCATCAACTGGGGTTTTTGCATTTGTCACCCCGAGTGGGATGGGTATGCTCAGACGTGAGTCCCATGCTCTCCACACCACTGGAGTCAAGCTATCCTGGCTGAAGTCGGCTGATAGCCAGAAGCCGGTCCTAGGATGCTTGATTCCGGTCCAGGAAAGACATGGCTTGGCAGTTTGGGCTGGACTGTTACCAGTGAGGCACAGGGTCAAGGCTGATTTGCATACGGTCATGTCTGAACTGGGGTGGTGTGGAGTGCAAAAACACAATGGATTTAGGCCCAGATCTCTGTACTGGGGTGAATGAATAACATTTTTCTGCATTCTGTCCATCAACTGTTGTTTTTGCATTTATCTCCTATTTCTGTACCACATGTTCCGCATTTAACCTGTGAACATATACTAGTATTTTAAATCACCACCCCAGATCATAATCACATCCTTCCGTTTTGGGGCAGCTATTTTACACAAATCATTATTAAGGCTCTTTAAAACGTCACCTAGTTTACCCCTGCCAATATCGTTATAAAAATGTACAACCACAACCTCAACTTGCATATGTGGATGACATTGACATTTTAATTTTTTGAACCCTCAACACATTAGACACATAAACACAGATCCCCCCTTTATGTCTCCCATATGTAGAACGCACTGCTGGGATGTGAAAAGTCTTAAAGCCATCAATATGTATCTCATTCAGCAGCCACGTCTCCTGGAGACAGAGGATATCAGAATTACTAATAAACTCCATCCATACCGGATTATTCACTTTGGTTTGGAGGCCAGCAATATTCCAGAAAGCCACTCTAACAGTCCAGAGGGCAGATTTGTCTGTTTTCGTGATCACCTGACTACTCGAGTCCAGGTTTGGCACCCCTTACTCTGCAAATCTGCGACCAGGCTAGGGTCAATGACTGGCCTAGATAAAATATCTCTAGAATCTACCCCACCTAATAACTCGCTCTGGTTCTCTTTTAATGGCCCCACAGCTCCTGCTGATGACAATTAATAATTATTATGCGGAGCCACAGGGGCAACTGTGTTACAATAACCACTGATTATTGAGAACAGTCACCTACCAAAGCGCACCCACTAATAGGTTTACTCTGGGCTAGACTTAATTCCCCAGAGGCGATAATGGGGCTTGTCATCGTACATACCTTGGTAACCAAGTTGAAAAATGGTGGTCTTTAGTGGCTAAAAGTCAATCCACCTCGTCTAGAAATGGCAGGGGCCCAAATCTGTTTGTTACCTCTAGAATATAAGTGAGGTTACTATTAATCTGTGCATTTGAGCTTAAAACTGTGTGGTTGGTATACGTACTGGGTTGATAGAAGTACCCCAGAGGAAGAACATTAATGCCATCTTTCAAACTGTTAGCACCAGTTTGCACAAGAATTTCATGAACCAGGGCTGGGGATCCCAGAGAAAGAACAACCCAGTCCCCTTTAAAGGTTTTTCTGCTGGTTCCCACCCAGGGGACTCACCATCTTAAAGAAAGAGAACATCGCTTGTGTCAGGCCTGTTTTACTCCCTAAGCAATGTATGGCTTTGTTCCTTAAAGTAACCCAGGATTCTTTTTCGCCCAAAGATTGCGGGGGACATTAGCCAAAACCAATGAGTAGGGAACCGCCGCAGAGGGAAGATTTAAATTATAATGATTTGGATTAAGTTCCTGCTGTTTTGCCGTGGGTGCTCCTGTTCTAGAACATGAGTCGGGTAATGATAAAACACCCCGTCTAACTTCATTTCTGACACACTCACTCGCTCTAGTTTCCGTTGCATTGGTTGGTGGACTACCAGGTGGCATATTCTTCTTTTTCTTGGTTCCCGAAGTGCTACTAATTTTCTCCCTTGCATATGCTTAGTATGTCAAGGGCACTAGCTAGTGAGGTCTGGTTATGATGTTCGGCTGTTCTTTCATCACCACAGGTCACTGTCTGTGTAGTTATCATTTCTTTTACGGGGCTCATACACCCTAGGATAGTTTCCAGGCCTATTTCTATTTTATCCAGTCTCTTCTCCATGGTGGCTATGGATTCTTTAATTGATTTGTTAAGGTCAGTTAGCAAACTCATCATCTCAATCGGACTATTAGTCTGGTTGCCTTTCCCTTTATTTTTGGTACATGGTACCCGTTCTTTACCTTTGTTGTTTGATACGTTATCTTTCCCCTGTTGTAATTTCGTAGCAGGTGTTTGGTTATTGCGAACACGGGGTTTGTGAATTGATGGCGGTAAAACTGCAGGGGTATCCTTTCTTTTACAGATACAAACTCTTTTTGGTGGTGGCAACGGTTCGGCATCCGGGTCACTCAGAGAAATCTCATCCCTTGCGATCTTAACACAGACATTTTGGTGTTCTATGAGCGTGCCTTGTAAGGTAACACCCCCCCTCTGCGTATTGTGGGGAAGCGTTTTGTCCCTGTTGTTTTGAGATGAACCATGCAAGTCCTTATTTAGAGCCTCCTCCGCGTTCGATATTTGTTTGTCAAGAGCACCCACTGCCCCCATTAAATATTTCCTCAGGGACTAATTAATATTTTTGGCCTTGTGTGCTGGTTGCCTCAGGATTGAATTGAGCAATTTTCTCTTACCCATCTCATCAAACCCGAATCCCCCCCCCCAACCCGGGCAAAGCAATCAGAACTCAAAAATAATAGACGTAATAGCTAACTCAAAGTATGTCCCCTTTCCTAATACATGCCCCCAAATAGATTTTATTAGTCAGAAAATAGTCAGTTTTTTAGGTCGAGGGACCGTAGGCTTGGCCATAGGCCAACCCGGAAGTCCGGAGAATTATTGTTACTTAGAGTGGCTGCTTTATCCCGCCTCTCTTTTCGTCTCTCCTCCATTGGCTGGCTTCCTAAACGGAGGCCAGCCATTGGAGGAGAGAGCCGTCACTCCAATTTAGCCCCATCTCTTTCGGATTCGGGGGCGTACATTTTGCTGTTCTTTCGCCAGTGACGTCATCCGTCACTCAAAACAACAAATACACGCCCCCGAATCCGAAATTCTTCGGGCTTTGCAGCCGCCATTTTTTTTCTCGTCTGCCGGTGAGGATTGTCTTGTTTCTTTTATGTGCTGCTTTTGCTCTCAGCGATTTTACTTTTATCTTTTGAAAACAATTGAGAGAGCAAGGGATAATGTCACTTGGGAAGTGACAAGAGATATCTCCTGTTCCCCTGGTAGGAATATTTATGCAAACAAAAAGAAGGAGTATCCCCAGCGTCAGGTTTTTGAAGGAAAAAACTTTCGGAGGGTGAATTGTTTGGCAAAAGAAAAAAGGAAAAAAGTCAACCTTTTTGATAGGAAACCCCTCACTCACCACCTAGTGGTGACTTGCTTCATCATCGGGGTCCACCCTGGTGACCTAGCGTCACCAGGATGTGCTTCGACACCTGGGTTACAGTGGAGCAGGTGTGACTGTTTGTGCAAAAAAAGGTGTTAAAAATTGTCCTGGTAGTCTTAAAAACAATCTTTATTACAAAGTAATCAGAACAATGTTTAAAAAATTATTGGCGAGATATACCTTGGTGAGTTACGGCCAAGGTATCTCTATATGTGTGTGGGTGGCTTGGTCAACATGTTTCTACCTTCAGGGCAGTAGCCCGGTATTCTTCAGGACCAAAAACAGGTGGATGGGGGGTGTGTGCCCCCTAAAAGGCACACCCTCACCTGATCCCCTGTGAACCAACTGGAAAAATTACCAGCGGTAGATGTGCTCTTTAAAATAAAGAGCAATGTCTGGTTGCAAAAAAAGACTTGTTTTAAGCCTTTTGATTACTTCAACGGGCAGGGGGTAGGGTCTTTTAACCACCAAACCTAGTTAGTTGGCGGGAAATAAAGCGGCCATTCACCGTGCACTAGCCGAGCAGAGGAGGAGAGGAGTAGGTGAATGGCCGCTTTATTTCCCGCCAACTAACTAGGTTTGGTGGTTAAAAGACCCTACCCCCTGCCCGTTGAAGTAATCAAAAGGCTTAAAACAAGTCTTTTTTTGCAACCAGACATTGCTCTTTATTTTAAAGAGCACATCTACCGCTGGTAATTTTTCCAGTTGGTTCACAGGGGATCAGGTGAGGGTGTGCCTTTTAGGGGGCACACACCCCCCATCCACCTGTTTTTGGTCCTGAAGAATACCGGGCTACTGCCCTGAAGGTAGAAACATGTTGACCAAGCCACCCACACACATATAGAGATACCTTGGCCGTAACTCACCAAGGTATATCTCGCCAATAATTTTTTAAACATTGTTCTGATTACTTTGTAATAAAGATTGTTTTTAAGACTACCAGGACAATTTTTAACACCTTTTTTTGCACAAACAGTCACACCTGCTCCACTGTAACCCAGGTGTCGAAGCACATCCTGGTGACGCTAGGTCACCAGGGTGGACCCCGATGATGAAGCAAGTCACCACTAGGTGGTGAGTGAGGGGTTTCCTATCAAAAAGGTTGACTTTTTTCCTTTTTTCTTTTGCCAAACAATTCACCCTCCGAAAGTTTTTTCCTTCAAAAACCTGACGCTGGGGATACTCCTTCTTTTTGTTTGCATAAATTTTACTTTTATCCTCACACCAGCTCCCCCCAACTGGCTCGTCCCGTGTACCACCCAGCCCATGTATTTATTTTATGTTTATGGAAGGCCAAGCAGCACATTTCTGCTGTCCTCTCCACTTTAAGTGAAAGTGCAACTTGTTCAGTTCATTTTAGATCTAAATACAAGAAAACTGTTGTGGTTTCATTTTGTCATTTCCTATGCGTGCACAGCATGGTGACCCATGCGTTTACATAAGTCCTCACGCATGCACGGACCTATAAAATGACGTGGCCACGTTGCCGTACCATTTTTCTGCACCAAGGCTGTGGTATGGTGGAGATTCAGGGGCATCGTGCAAACCTATCAGAAGGAATCGAGTAATCGGACGCATTGAGCACCGGCTGGTACCGCACGACGTCCTTGGCATTGTGGAGATTCAACCATGCAAACCTGTGGTGAGGATACGGGTAAACCGACCCATTTAACACCTGCTGGTGCTTTAAGCTGGAAACCCAAGGCGCTGTGTTAAACTTTGTGCAGGGTATAATGAGGACACTGAAATTATTTTTGCGGCTGCGCGTTTTCCACATAATTATGTTTTTGTCCCGTTAGGTACATAATCCATCATTTGGTGCGTAACAAAAATTATTTCTAACTCAAACGCTGCAACGCGTCCTGCGCTGCAGTGGGAGGCTCTTTGTAAAGTTTTATTTATCGCTTTCATTTGTTTGTTGCTTGTATTGTGGTAATAAACTGGTACTACTGGGGAAAAAACTTTTGCTCAGACACTCTAAACACCATCACTGCTGCAGCAATTCCCCTCCTGTGCTGAGAACCTTTGATTACCATTGCTCATGACGAGCTCAGTTCGTCATGAGCACACGACCAGTGTACTGCATGACGAGCTGAGCTCGTCATGAGCATCGAAGGGGTTAATCAGTGTAAAAAGGACAAAGTAAGGAAGTTAAACTGTCAGGAAACGCGCCACCTTTTACACGACTTAATTTGCCTTCTTTAGCCGCACACGTTTGGCAACTTCCCTGTGGCCATTTCCTGACGTATTATTCCATTGACCCCCGGGTGTGGTTAAGCAGACCCACTGAGCTCCCGCTGGTGCAGAACCGACCCTGGGGCATTGTAGGAGGGCCGAGGACTTGCCTTCTCCTTCGCTCCGTGATGCTGGTGTCATTCTTTTAAGGCCTGTGCTGTCGTTGTGTAACCTTGTGGTGTTGCCGGGTTGACGTGAAGAGGTTGTCTCTCATTCTAATCCTTATCGGTACCACGCACTCTCACCCCGCGGCTTCCGTTCTCCAGTCTTGTCCTCCTTTTGGTGTTTGACTGTACAGCCTATAGTTTATTATTTTATTTTACAGTTCTAGTTGCTTTATGTGCGCCTTCCATCATTTGGCTGCTGTGATGCGAGCGAAGCCGCCGGTGGTTTCCTTTCCCCCACATATAGAAAGCTGTGGTCTTGGAACGCTTCTGACCTGGTGTGCCAGCGTCGCTGAACCAGGAAGGCTGTGATACACACTGCCCTATCGAGAGCACGCAGAACCTGACTGCAGATAAGGCTCAGTCCTCCCAGGGTTCCTCACACGCACTGAAGCCTCTACCCCCCGCCCGCTCTGCCCTTCCCCCTCCCCCCCCACCCTTCATCCCCCGGCTCTCTGGCTCCTCTTCAGATTCAATAAACCAAAGGAGAGAGTGAGGGAATTTGTTCACAAAGGTGAACGGAGAGTACTCCTGATCCCCTAGGTATCAGTAATAAACAAAACAAGAGAGGAGTACCATCAGAAGTAGCTTAGTTAAAGCGGTCTGAATGGAATGAATGGGATAAAAAAGAAGAGAGTCCTTCCTTTCTAAGAAACCCCTCACTCACCGACCTAGTCGGTGACATGCTTCATCATCGGGGTCCACCCTGACAGCCGAGTGCCATCAGGGTGTGCTGCGACACCTGGACTACAGTGGAGCGGGTATTTCGTGTGTGAAGTGGAAAAAATGTTAAAAATTGTCCTGGTATACTTGTATAGAAAGTTTTTATTATCAAGAACTGGACAATATTAAAATATGTGTGTGGATACGTTTAGGTGTTATGACCGTGTGTATCTCTTATGTGTGAGGTCTACATGTTTCAACCCGTTTGTTGGAAAAGTTCCGGGTTTTCGTCAGGACCAAAGAAGGAAAATGGGTGGTCAGGACACACTAACGCCCTGCCGGTCCCTATTTCCCTGTGCACAACTGACAAAGTAGGTCAGAGTGAAAAAAGCTCATAAACAACAATGGTTGAGCTGAAAAGCAAAAAAGACCTGCAAAAGTTCTTGATAATAAAAACTTTCTATACAAGTATACCAGGACAATTTTTAACATTTTTTCCACTTCACACACGAAATACCCGCTCCACTGTAGTCCAGGTGTCGCAGCACACCCTGATGGCACTCGGCTGTCAGGGTGGACCCCGATGATGAAGCATGTCACCGACTAGGTCGGTGAGTGAGGGGTTTCTTAGAAAGGAAGGACTCTCTTCTTTTTTATCCCATTCATTCCATTCAGACCGCTTTAACTAAGCTACTTCTGATGGTACTCCTCTTCAGATTCCTCATTTCTGCACCTTACACCTTCTGTGAACTCCAGCTTCCAGGAATTTCTGCAAGTTGGGGGCAGCATGGTCAGGTAAGGGCCTCTCTGCGAACCTCAAGCAGGGTCTCAGTTGTGGGCAGCATGGTGAGGTAAGGGCCTCGCTGTGCACCTCATGCAGGGTCTCCGTTGTGGGCAGCATGGTGAGGTAAGGGCCTCTGCTCACCTCATGCAGGGTCTCAGTTGTGGGCAGCATGGTGAGGTAAGGGCCTCTGTTCACCTCATGCAGGGTCTCAGTTGTGGGCAGCATGGTGAGGTAAGGGCCTCTCTGCGCACCTCATGCAGGGTCTCAGTTGTTGGCAGCATGGTGAGGTAAGGGCCTCTGCTCACCTCATGCAGGGTCTCAGTTGTGGGCAGCATGGTGAGGTAAGGGCCTCTCTGTGAACCTCATGCAGGGTCTCAGTTGTGGGCAGCATGGTGAGGTAAGTGCCTCTGCTCACCTCATGCAGGGTCTCAGTTGTGGGCAGCATGGTGAGGTAAGGGCCTCTGCTCACCTCATGCAGGGTCTCAGTTGTGGGCAGCATGGTGAGGCAAGGGCCTCTCTGCGCACCTCATGCAGGGTCTTAGTTGTGGGCACCATGGTGAGGTAAGGGCCTCTCTGCGCACCTCATGCAGGGTCTCAGTTGTGGGCAGCATGGTGAGGGAAGGGCCTCTCTGCGCACCTCATGCAGGGTCTTAGTTGTGGGCAGCATGGTTAGGCAAGGGCCTCTCTGCGCACCTCATGCAGGGTCTCAGTTGTGGGCAGCATGGTGAGGTAAGGGCCTCTGCTCACCTCATGCAGGGTCTCAGTTGTGGGCAGCATGGCGAGGTAAGGGCCTCTGCTCACCTCATGTAGGGTCTCAGTTGTTACCCCATGTCCTCCAGTGACTGGGGTAGGGACACTATTGGAATGTCTGAAGGCGGAACCGTAGGTTGGGTTGGGCTTGCCTGAGTTAGGGGTAATAATTTGAAGGAGTGGAATGGTCTCTTTGGATTTCCTGATGGATCACTCCCAGAAATGGAACTCTTGGGTACCCTTGGAATATCCAGAGAAAGCCCCTTGAAGGACACTGGGTCGGCCCTCCACAGGTGGTCCTGGAGTATTCCAACGGAGAAGAATTCCTTTAGGGAATGGTCCTCGTTAGCCCTTCGAGTGGCCACTGGTAAAGTGATCCTTTCTATGATAATGATAATGATAATCCACATTTGTAAAGCGCGAGCAATCACCCGTAGGGGTCTCCAGGCGTTGGGGGCCGTCGGGAAGATTAAGCAAGCTATTACCCAGAGTCACATGGTGCTGGGCTAACCTGCCGCCGGACCCGGGATCGAAACTTGATTCCCAGATTCCAGAGTCAGTCGCCCTGGCGCGGCGTAACACCTCTTATGATTTCCAGGGAGTATCGGGGAGAAGATGGGGAGCATGAGTCTGCTCATCAAGCGTCCATGCATAGTCTTGAACTATCCTCGTGCATGGTCCGTTGGAACCCTTCACATTGTTGGAGGGCGGTGTTCCTTTAAAGTTCCAAGAGATGGCATAAGAATAAATCCCTCAAATACTTTATAGGTACTCTTAGACTAGCTGAAAAGAGAGTGAATGGTCATCTGGGCTTTTTGAGTGGCCGAAGATGGGGATCCCTTCAAGTTGCCGGTGTAGGTTGGGGTTGAGAGAGGGGGCATCGGGATGGGGCAGGAGTCGACGCTTCAACTGGTCAATGGATAGACTGGAAGTTGTAATAGGCAACTCTGTGATCGCCCTGGCAATGGTCTATTGGGGGCTCTTTGCGTGGCTAGAGGGAGAAGATCCATTATAGTATCTGGGGAGGGCCCGTTGAATGGTCTCTTAGACCCTTGGAGTAGCCAGAGGAAGAGGGATCCCTGAGAGCAGCCAGGGTTACCTATGCAATGGTACTTGAGGATCCTCTGAGTGGACAGAGGAAGAGGTCCCTGAAGTTGACGGGCTGGGAGGTTACCGTGTATTGTACTCTTATAAGCGGCAGCGGATAGTATCAGAGTAGCAAAACTGCAAAAAAGCCTTTCAAGTAGAATTGAGATTGGTCAATGGGTACCCTTCAAGTGGCTGTTCGGAGGGTGGGGAGAGGGGGACTCCATTGGAGTAGAAACTGATGTCCCTGGAATGTTCCATGAGGATCCTTGAAGTAGGGAGAAGATACCACTGGAATGGTCAGTGGACCATGGTGGAGTGATGTAGTGGACATGTCTGGTAGCAGGAGGCAGATAACTGTTTCATTAACCCCACGGTTAGGATGGTCCATTCGATTGGCATTAGAATGGAATATGGAGTTACTCTCTGTATTACCGGAAGGGTTTCCAGGAGCCTTTTGCGTGGCTGAAGTAGTGGTATAATGGAAATGACGGAGGTGGAAGAGACTCAAGAAGTGCCCATAGCAGGAATGCCGGGGTGGTCGGGCATGTGAGTAGCAGGGGAGCAGATGCTGGACATGCCTTGAGTGGTGGAGGAGAAAGGACAAGCCTGGAGTGGTAAAGGAGTGTGAACCTGCCAGAATCAGCAGAGATGGATGTACGTTTCAGGAGTGACAGGGAAAGGTGGAAATGTCCGGATTTAGGGGGAGGGGTGGACATGCCACGAGTGCCAAAGGATGGTGCATGTGTTCGGATTGGCAGGGTAGGGTGGACCGTCCATGCATGGCAAGGGAGGGTAGACGTGCCAGGATTGACATGGAAGGGTGGACATGCTGGGGGATGGTCACCTTGCCAAGAGTGGCTGGTGAGGCTGGCCATGCCAGGATTTACAGAGGCTGGTGAGGCTGGACACGGTAGGAGTGGCAGCAGAGGGTGTACTTGACAAGGTAGGTTGAACATACCACTGAGGAGGGAGGCAGTGGAGGGTGGTCCTGCCAGGAGTGACAGGAAAGGATGAGCATAACAGGATTGGCGGGGAAGTCTGGGCATGCCTGTAGTGGTATTGGGCCATTTGCATCGCCGTGGGCTCCTGGGCGCCGTGGGATCCTGTAATATGTTTTAAGAGCGCTGTCTAGGTGGCTTAGTGATGCTAAATTCATGGCCACTCTAAACA
This sequence comes from Lissotriton vulgaris, assembly GCF_964263255.1. Lineage (NCBI taxonomy): Eukaryota > Metazoa > Chordata > Amphibia > Caudata > Salamandridae > Lissotriton > Lissotriton vulgaris. Next base: position 157,387,289 of record NC_141697.1, on the reverse strand, counting down.
TGGTGGCTAGTTAGTCTCGGTCAAACAATATTTAGTTGCATCGCCCATGTTATTGTTTTACGCAATATAGTTATAATTTTTAATTCATTTAAGAAGTTGTCGGTGTTTTTGTGCTAATATGCTGCTTTCGATAGATATTCTAAATCGGTACACTTGCACATGTTGTTAACCATGTCTCTAAATGATCTCCCCCCAAATAATGTCGTGCAAACAAGATGATGCCACATGGTGAGGATAAGTATTGCAATTTAAAAGGATGGAGGTAAATCAAAACGCGTCATGTTAGGACCCCATGCATTTCATTTTAAACACAACTGGACCTGTTTTGATTCTCCTGTTTAATAGCTCTGCCTTTCCAGTGACTGGGTTTCTTAAAACCGCTGTTAATAACTGGTGGGGTTATTATCAATCCCAATGAAATTATTTGTGTTTACTTCAGAAAGGCAGTGGCCCGGGCCGGCACTCATTTCTATTAGTCTATGATCTGCGGGTTGTTAACAGATTTCAGCGATAGGTGCGTTGACCCACTGTGGTATCTTGGATTGAAGCCCTGCTGGTCTGATGTCTGGTCATTTATTCTATCTAATAATGGTATGTGGTTATATAGCGCCTTTTACAGATGGGGCTAAGTCTTTGCACTTACGTGTGAGGTGTTTTACCCAATTTACTGCCGATCAAGTTATCAAGAGCACAAGGATGAAGGTCGAAGTCGCCTTTACCGAAATTCTGACCTGCAAACTGCTAACCCTTGGCTGTCTGCAGCAGGCGCCCAACACAACAAGATATCTCCTCCGCTTATTTATTCGTTCTCGGCTTTGGTTTATTTAAACATTCGCACAATACAGCGCGTTGCTCGTCTGAGGCTCGGTTAAAGGTTGGAAAGAACAGTTTTCTTACAGATTCTGGTGACTCGCTGGGAACGCCTTATTAGCTCAGTATTCGCTTATCTGGAAGTAGTTCACCACGACAATTTTACGGGAGCTGCGTAAGGATACTTATGCAGCATCACTCCTACGATTACCCCTGCCCTACCGCAAATTATCTAACTCCACATGGGCATAACGCGTTCGCCATTTCCTACCCCCATAGACTTTCGACCAAAGCTAAAAAACTCCTAAAACTGAAAACCATTAGACAACTCCCAGAAACACTTATCGTAGATACGTACCACTGCTCATCTAGAGGCCAGATAAAAATGGACCTCATCTTTTACACGGTTAGACCGGACCACTGGATCAACAGCCTTAATGCCCACCTCCGAGTCGCCAAAACCACCATCACAGCACTCAGACGCAAACTTACCATCTCTCTGCAAAATCACCAGTCCTTGACCGGCTCCATTTCCACAACCATTTTCGATAATGGCACCATACTGATACAGGCTAAAAATGAGAACCTCGAGTTCTTCGACTCCCTATTCCCCACGTTAAAGAGGACCCCCGCTCCTACTCTGCCTCAAGCTCGGATCGCCTATCAGGCCAAACTCCATCCCCAAACTAGCCATAGGACCCAGTTCGAGCACCCCCTCCATCCCACCCACCCGCCTATGATTGCCAACCTGCATCAACCGTCCTCCACCAGGAATTTGCCTACCGCCGCACAACTCTACCCTCCCTCCACCCAGACTCAAAACATTACAATAGAGCCCCACCCCCCTCTCCTCCCACAACAGTCCCAAAATACACCCATCGTCTCCCCTCCTCTAGAGCCAACCCCTCCCACCGCCCACTCCCTCCCCTCCTCCAATCATAAATCACACTCTAGAACTGAGCCCTATTCCCTCTCTCAACTAGAGAATCCCCTCATTACCGCTTCACCTCACTTCACCAACAATGACAATCAGACCACCCGAGAAGAGCCCCACTCTCATTCCCATCCCCAATGGCCCCTTGGCCCACTCTCCCAACCCCCCTCACCGCAAACTTCCTCCCAACTAGAAAGAACGCCTCCTCCCACCTTTACCCCCCTTAAAATCTTCCTCTCACAGGACTCACCCGCACAAATCCCTCATGCTGAGCTGACTCCTATTCTCCCACGCCCTCCTTTTATTAACAGCCTTACCGCCCCATGCGCACCCACACCCCCAACACAGAACACCACCCTCTTTCCCCCTTCTACTCACGCTATCAATATATCGCAACGCCTCTCCCTTCTGGAAGCCCAGCTCGAAAAGCTGATCCGAGGCATGAATGATACCCTTGCCTCCTTAACCGAAATCGAAGTGCCCACCCTACACCCCGCACACCACCTTACCCCTGCCCTTCCCAGTCTGCCCAAATCTCCTCCTCCTACTCCGACCCTCGCCTCCACCAGATTGCTCCCACACGTCACTTTTCCAGAGGCAGAGAAGCGAACAGACAGACCGAGTAGAGCAAAACCCTCCCTCTCCACGCAGGAAGCGACCACTCTCACCTCCTCCTACGCCTACCTCACGACCCCTAACTTGAGCACCTCTCAGCAGACACAGAGAGGGTCCCCTCCCACCCTGTCACTGGTCCCCAGACTACTCCCATCACCCAAATCCTCCATCCAAGTTATTACAGGAGTGGGCAGGGAACATCCTCCCATCAGACTCCCCAGACCCCCGACACACCTAACCTCTCTGACCAGAGCCCAACCTAACAAGACGCCACCCGTCGAACAACCCAACATCAGATGTATGCTCATTAACAGCAGATCCGCCTCCAAACAGGCATCTGAGTTAGCAGAATCTATCCTCTCACACGGTATCGATGTAGCCTTCATCACAGAAACCTGGCTTAACGCCCTGTCAGCCCCCATCATGGACATGCTTGTTCCACCAGGATTTTCAATCACCCACAAAGACCGACATAAGCAGAGAGGTGGAGGTGTAGCTATCATTCACAAGACCAACCTCAACATCACGGAAAGCGCACCCTACCTATACAGCTCCTTCGAATGCCTCTCTATCAGCATCAAATAGGACGTAAAGAGCTCCACACTTTGCCATCTCCTCTATCACCCTCCAGGCAACTCAAAGGAATTTGAAATGCAACTATCTGACCTAATCGCCCTCTGCGCGTTCAACAACGCCAACAACATAATCCTGGGCGATCTCAACATTAGATGGAACAACACTAATAACCCGCTCATTCAATCCCTCAACAACCTTCTGATAGAAAACGACCTGACACAACACTGCTCTGAAGAAACCCACTACAGAGGAGCGATACTAGACGCTATCATTGCAGACAATCACACAATCACCATCGACTACATCATTCCAGTTGACTGGTCAGACCATCACTTAATTCTTTTTCGCATCAACCAACCAACGCCATCTCGACTCACAAAACAAGCCCCCCTCAAATGGACAAGGAATATTGCCCAAGTCCCTCAGACCATCCTAGAAGATGAACTAAGCACCCTCCTCCCGACCTCAACGGAGCACCTCTCAACCACTGACCTGACCTCCCTCTACTACTCTAACATGACGACCACCCTCGACCGCCTGGCGCCCCTGAAACTAAAAAAAAACAGAAACATTCCATTGAGATCATGGTTCACCACGGACATAAACGGCGAAAGAAGACTTCTCAGATCCCTTGAAAGAACCTGGAGGTCCAACCCATCTTCTCTCCACCGCGATCAACTCAAGTCAGCATGCAGAAACTACAACAATCTCATCAAGGACAAAAAATCTTCCTTCTTCTGCTCCGCTCTTGAAAACGCTAAAAAACGCCCCAAAGAGCTCTTCAACATCATCAGAAGTCAAACGTCCAAACCCATAAAATCCGTTTCAGTGTCCTCTAAAAACCAATGCGCCAACTTCGCCAACTTTTTTAACGAAAAAATCATCAAGATTGACCTCTCCCTTAGCACAAACCCTTCCTTTACAATTGGGACCAATACCCCAGAACTGTCTGACAGCACCTTATTGACCCCACCCACCCAATGGTCCGTCTTCACGCCGATTCAGGAATCAGAGATCGTCACCCTGATCTCCAACGACAAACCGTCTTCCCACTCCTTGGATCTGCTTCCTATAAACCTGACCAAAGCTCTGAAACATTCCCTAGCCCCAATTTGGTGCAAAATCATCAACAGCTCGCTGAGCACGGGAATTATCCCAGACTGCCTCAAGGTCGGCCAAGTCAAGCCGCTACTAAAAAAAAACAGGGTTGGACACAGAAGACATGAACAACTTCAGACCCATGTCAAACCTCCCTCTGTTATCCAAAGCACTAGAAAAATGCGTTCTCCCACAGCTAACCCAACACTTAGAGAACATCAAGCTCCTTGACCCTCACCAATCGGGTTTCAGAAAAGGATGCAGCACTGAAACGGCCATCCTTCACGTCATAGACGATTTACACAAATCACTTGACTCCGACCATTGCTGCCTTCTCATTCTTCTTGACCTTTCGGCCGCATTCGATACAGTCGATCACTCGCTGCTCTTAAAAGTCCTTCAAGAAAGAGCAGGCTTGGAATTGACGGTTCTGAACTGGTTCTCCTCCTTTCTTCATAATCGCTCCCAAAGAGTAAAAATCAAAAACTTTGAATCCGACCCCCTACCCGTCACCAGAGGAGTCCCTCAAGGGTCAGTTCTCTCCCCTCAACTCTTCAATATCTACATGGAACCCCTTACCACCATACTCAGGAATTCCAACATCCCCTTCCACCTCTACGCTGATGACACACAACTCTATCTGGAAACCACCTGTATGGATGTCATCCTCAAACTCAACGACACGCTCAAAGACGTTCAACAATGGCTCTCACAAAACCACTTAAAGCTTAATCAAGAAAAAACTGAAGTTCTACTCATCTCCAACAGAGACGAAAACCCCCAAATTGAAGAATGGCTCAAAGCTATTGACGCCCTCAATGGCACCCTCAAACCTAAAGACTCAGTCAAATCCCTAGGTATCACCTTAGACCCCAAACTAAACATGAAAAAACACATCGCTAACTCCGCCAAAAGTGCTTTCCTCAATCTGAAACTTCTTTACAAAATCAAACCATTCCTTCCTCCCAAAGACCTTCAACAGGCCACTCAAGCACTGGTTCTCTCCAGAATTGACTATGGTATCGCAGCCCTGACCGGCTCAGCCAAATCACATCTAGGACCCTTGAAAACCACCCTCAATGCTGCAGCCAGAATGGTCACAGGAACCAGGAAATTCGAACACATTTCCCCCGCGCTCAAAGACCTGAAATGGCTCCCTATTGAACAACGAGCCAACTTTCGAACAGCATGCCTTACACACAAAGCCCTCCACACAGGCAAACCGGAATACCTGGCTGCCAAACTCAAAAGGGCTGGCCAGTCCAGGACCCTCAGAGTTCCAACACACTTCTTCTCATTCCATTGAAACCACGGAAATCCAAAACTTTAAGTAAATGCTTTGCTGGCAATGCACCCAGGATTTGGAACGCCATCCCTCCTCACATCAGAACGACCTCCCACTTCCAAAAATTCAAGACTCTACTCAAAGCCCTCTTCCTGGAAGCCACCTGAACTGTAAGGGATGCTCATATTATCTCCATCCCTTGTAATTACTACGATCTGTATGTAGTTTGTTATTTGATAGCCCCAGAGGTGTCCAGATTTCAATCTTCCATCGCCGATAAGGCAGACTCTTGTACCTGGTGTGAAGCGCTCTGATACCTTCGGGTCCAGCTAGCGCTATACAAAACTTATAAATAAATAAATAAATAAATACATGCACAAGGCACACGTTTCACCAGCCAGCAGTCCCTGCAATGTCCAGCAACCTCCACAGTGCAGCCCAGCTCCACCAGCGTCAGACCCCTGCTCCACGGCACCCAGCACTCATCTCAGGTGGGCGTCACAGCACAGGGAGGCTCCGGCAGGTTCCTCGCTTCCCCAGTTCTTCCTCTTGATCTCGCGGCCAGGCCCGGCTCTGCGCTGCTGCTGTGGAAGGGGCTGCCCGCCGCCGCACAGGCCATGTGTGCAATGTGCACTGAAGGCCTCAGTCGACGCGCGCCTCCTCTGGGGTGAGGGGGGCTCCCGGGAGCTGCAGGCACGAGCCAGAGGTGGGGTGCGACAGCCCGTGGCGGGTTTCATCCATCAGAGGAAGGTTTGTTGTAGAACAGCACGACTGGCTGGACGGTACGGGGTCAGGGTTCGTCGCATCACTACTGGGCCGAGGCACGTCCTCCTGACAGCATTGGGTCAGGCAGCGCAACGGTCTACAGTGCTCGAAAAAAGGTAGTAGGGAACCGGACTCGTCGTAAAAAGGTACCCACCGGAGCAGACAGTACTGGACCGGGACTGTCCCGTCGAGCGGTTCCAGACCGGGAGACAGCCGCAGGACAGTACCGGACTGCACTCACCGGGGACGGGAACCGGATTCATAAGTGTGGGGTTCTACTAGCCAGAGGCGCGCAGTACCAGAGCATCTCTAGCGAGTGATTCATGGTACCGAAGCTTACGAAACGGGAGGCCTGCTCGCCAGCTATTCACTGTATTGCGGCAGTGGAGCGCACAGCGCGGGATCCCTGATTGCCAGTGGCTTGTGGTACCGAGTTCCTTCTCGTCGGTACGGGAGCCTGCATTACCACTGGCAGCTGGCAGTTTAAAAGGACAGTACCGGACCGGGACTCGAAAGTGTCACAATGTACTGGGGCCAGATTCGCACGTGACTCTGGGAACTGACCAGTCAGATACACTGCGGGTGAAAGTTGCTCCCAGAAGAGAGTCGTTTCGCAGACTGCATCCTGCAAGCCGGACCCTCCATCGCTCTGTTCCAGGCTGTCCCGAGTGATGCTGCTCCTGGTGTACCTGCTGCAAGGGTCCCTGGCGGAGCTCGGCGTGGGCTCGGCCCCAGCGCCCAGTACAGGTGAGAGCTCCTGCGCAGCACTGCCAGCGCTCAGCATTTCATCCTGTCTCTTACACGACGGACCACATTGCTTCCTTTATTTTAATTTCGTTTGTCCGTTATTCACTTTAGTTATCTCTTGCATAGCGTCAAGTGTCCTTTTAGTCTTTTCATCTCCGTATCCCGATTTTTCTTTGAGTGTTACATTTTTGGTGGTAGCATACTTTAGTTTTTCTCCATTTTAGAATATACAGATCCAGATTTTCTCTTGGGTGGCTGGTTTTTGGTGCTAACGCTCGTGTTTTAGCTTTGCAAATTTCCCTCTTAGTATAACAATTTTAGATTATAAGGCTATCAGATACTGCTATATTTCAATGTTCTTAATTGACTTTCTGGTGAAAAAATACAGACTAAAACATGTTGACCCCCCAACATCTTCCTTAAGTGACCCTATGATCTCAGTGGCTGAAGCACCCTCCCTATAAACATGTTGAATAATGGGCCAGGGCCATGCAATGTGCGCCACCGTCCCAGCTTGCCCACACCCCTCCAGCAGCCTTTCCTCTGATTGTCGTCTGGCTGTGTCCCCAGTTCCTTCTCACACGTGCCTTAGCACGGCTAGAAGCCTCGTCCCTGCCTCCGGCTCAGTGAAAAGTTTGGACTTGGAGGCGATGCCACGTTTTGGGGTTGATCCTCAAGGAAAATTCTCAAAGTGTGCCAGCTGCCTCGGCGCCCCCTCTTTAATCCGAGGGCGCATTACTCAGTGCTACCCTTACAGGTAACGGAAGCAGGTATTCTCCTCCAGCCTACAATCTTTCTCTGTCTGTGTGCTGCACCTCTGCCACGTTAATTGACTTAACGCTGCCTTGGTAATAGGGCCCCTTTCACGATAAACTCATTGTGAAAGGGGGCGTGCAGTGGTGTTGTAATTTAGCAGCGATTGGGTTAGCATTAGCAGAAGCCATCCTGTATTTAGAGGTTATCTTATCCGTTTTGTGGAATCCATTTTGTATTTCTGGCAGCCATCTTGTTTGTCATGTGCTACCACGTGCGTGCCATGTGCTCTGTCCTACCTTGCTGTTGTCTGCTCTTGGAATCTGCCTAGAGACAGGTTATATTTAGTTTCTTCTGCTTCGCATATGCTCAGTTGAGCTTGCAGCTGTCTATGCAGCTGCTGTTAGTCTGTAACTGTCAGGATGTGTTCACCAGAATAAGCAACGGTTAGCTCCTCCCACTTGTTGACTGTGCATTTTCTGTATGACCTTATATGTACCTAAAACCTTCTTGTACTTGTACCGCCTTCTTTTGAGCCCCTGCGTGGGTATAAAAGGACCAAGCTCCTTCCACTCAGTGTGCTACTTCATACATTACCGAAGGGTGTTGTGTGAATGTAGTTCCACCTCATGAGGTTTATTAAATCTTGTATTTTCTATTCCAGTTTCTGTGCCAACTTCTATTCTATGGTCTGAGGACTCTGTGCAGAGAAGGGCGAACCCCTAGCACTGGTAGGCCTGGCTGAGGCCCACTACTACAAATTGGCGCTCCAACGCGAGGCTCATTGGCGACTCGGATGCCCGAAGGAGTGGTCGCGACGAAGCATTGGAATCTCGCTGCGGACGATCATTGCCCGAGGAGACCCACGTCTTGGCAAACCACAGCGTTTTCCCTCTCTTTCTGATCTGATTGCGCGGTTTCTCAGCTAGACTGACCACCACGAAGATTCGGAACCGGGTGTTGGACGGCTCTATCATACCTCGCAACCTAACTTGGTACATCCAGTGACACCTATTATAGTGTCCACCCGGAGAACTATGTATTACTTACCCTGACTTGACCACTATACGTACTAGAGCTTTAATTCAATACTCAAGAATTAGGTTTGCCCTTTGTGGGACATCACACTGAAGTTCCATTGACATTCAAAATACCATTTTGCCCTGAGGAAGCCCGATTTGGGCGAAACGCGTTGGCTGTCATCTCTGTCAAGATTGTGTTTGAAGACTGCAATAAAAATCTCTTGAAGAATAACTTGAAGGACCGCCACTTTCTTCTTTTTTGTGAACATATATGAATACCCTTTTGAAAATCACTTGATATATGCACTGTACTGTATACTGTTGCCTCTCTGTTCTCTATTTTTGTCTGTTTAATTAAGGTTCTATAGCAGTGGACCTAAGAGGTGGGCAACTGTGGCAAACAAGGTTTTGCTTTTGACTCTTGTGTATATATTAGGGTAGTGCAACTGTTGATTCCTACTGCTATTTGTTGCATGTTTGGACCTCTTTCTGATCTGACCATCCAGGTGGTGCCGGTCCTCGACTGAGATCTCTTCTGTTTATTCGCCGTGCAGTGACCATTTGGTCGATTTTGAGAACTTGGCAGTTGGAACCTGGACACAAAGTGATTGGTAAGAGTCGTTATGCGGCACTTGCTGTTGGTTTTGATGCCTGGGATTGATAAGGTAGTTTAGTACCGCTTACTGCGGCTTTGGTATTTTGGAATTTGTGTTTGCCAACTTGGATTTATATGGGATTAATGTATGAAGTGCAATTTATATAGGCAGGTAACAAGATTTTTCTCTGTTTTGAATTGATTTGAAGGGCGCAACATACAAAGAGTACCTTAAGCGCTACTTTGGTTATAATACTGCATATTCTGCACTATTTTTGGCATGCCTGTTTCTAGCACACTTCGTAGGATGTGTTGCTTTTGTAGTGGTACCAGTTTGAGACTTGATGAAGCACAACCGCCCCCCCAGATGCGACGCCCAATAGGGATATGTATATTAAATATGGTATTTCTTCTATAATGTACAGCTCGTTATGGAATAAATATACTAGCAAGGATCCTCAGTTGCTTTCGCTTATGCATGGGTCATTTGATTTACGAAAGATTCAGTATGTGGAGCAATGTATGTTTAAGCAAAAGACTAGGCAAGATATGTTTGACTGTGTATGAATGTGGGAGAAATAAGTGCGTGAACAAATGAAGCGTGAACAAGCTTTGATTGAAAAAGAACAGCGAAAGACTATTCATGCAAAAGCATTAGAGTTGAAAAACAAAGAAATGAAAGATCTAAAAGAGAGAGGGGACAGGGAGAGCCATTTACAGGTAACTGGCCAATACGCTATTCGGCGACCCCTCTATCCTATCCTTAATAAACCGCAAGATGATTTCTTGTTATTAGATCATTCTCCGCCTCCGCATACTTTTCCTTCTGCTCCTCATAAGTCAGATGAAGACTCTCCTGCAAAACAGGAGAAAGAACGGGAAACTTGTTCTATGTTGTCCGCTGAGCGTGCATCTGAGCTTAGATCTGCTGCTCGTAAAGCCCTTCGTAGTACTGCCCCTGAGCTTTTAGATGACATAAAAATTGGCAGGAAAGGGAGCAAATATATTTTACAGAGGTATTTGCTGCGGAAGTTGTTGAGCGGTTTAGGAAACATTCTGAGGAATTGGAGCCCGATGATGTAGCACATGACGTGATGGTCTTTTTGTCTTTTTTCAGGTGGCTGATACAATCAGACGTTTGGTTAAACTGCGTGCTGATGCAGTCTGTTTGTGAGAACAGAAAAAGGCAGCAGCTGCACAAACATCTCAGACCGGCGTGGCACAAGCTTCTATCTTCGGAACAGATAAGACTATGATAGTTCATGCGAAATCTATGCGGGAAGTCGCACCTTTGTATCTTCCTCCTAGAGGCGAGGGAACAGATGATGATAAGAACTCTGCTGTTGCAAAGGGTTATTTAATTTATAATTGGGTCTACACTCCTTGGAATAGAATGGATGTTATGGATCTTAAAACTGCATTGCCTGATCCGCGGAAAAATCCAGCCGGTTTTTATGAGGAAGTTGAGGGAGCCATTAGTTCTTGTACTATGACTTTGCCTGATATTGACTTGTTCTTTGGATTGATATTACCCCCTGATATGTGGAGAACTGTTCGTAAAGTTGATGATCGTGCGACCTTTGGGGCATTATGAAAAGAGTTAGAACAAATGGATGTAGAGAGGGAGCCTGCGCAGAAACCGTGTAAATTGATTTTAGATCTTCCCGCAGCTATATAAGTTAAGTTAAAGACGATTATTCCTCCTAAAAAGATAGACTGGACTATATTAGCATCGTGTAAGCAGAAGGCAGATGAATCGGTTTCTGATTTTTTTACACGTTTTGAGGAGGCATTCCACGATTTTAGTGTCCAGTCATTAACAGATGACACGGGCAGGCATCTGTTTGTCGATAAATATGTCACCAATTTGTTGCCAGGTATAGCTAGTTGCCTAAAAGCCAGTGAGAGTTCATGGACTACCGCTTCTCCGGTTTCTCTTTTGACTATGGCTCAGTTTTATGAACGCCAGGAATTAGAAGCGAAGGGTAATGAGGATAAGAAGACTAAAGAGTTAAAAACGAAGGTCATGTTGGCTCAGGCTTATGGTCCGCCTTCTAGAGGTAGTGATAGAGGTGGACATGGATCTTATGGTTCGTCTTTTCCTTCTTATACTCGTTCGAATATGTCTGTTGACCAGTGGGCATACTGCAGGAAATTTGGACATTGGGCTTCTGATTATCCGGCATTGCGTGCTCAGCAGTATCCACGTGGACGCGGACAAACGAGAAATCGCTTAGGATATTCAGGGCCTAAAAGAAGCATGGATGATCGTGCTAGGTTTGATGCTAATACACGTGGACAGGATTGGTTTAATACTTTTGATAAACGGAACCAATATCAAATGTCCGATTATGTGCCGTCTGATTTTAAAGATTCTGCTCATGCATAGGATTGCCTATGATGGGGTAAGGAATCAGTTGAAGTTCCAGTAGATCAGAAGGGTCCCTATGTTACAGCACATATTTTGGTTTCTACTGATCAGTTCCTGGTTGATTCAGGAGCTACACGTAGCACCTTATCTAAACACTTGGTTCCAAGGGCTCCCCTGTCTGGCTTAACCATTACATCAATAGGTTTCGATGGAACACCTTCCCTTAGCCCACTGTCACAACCACTTGTATTTCATTTTTTTTTTTTTTAAATAATTTGTATTATTTTCTGAGCATTCAGGTACAACATAATATTGCATTCTTCTCCCATCCCCCCCGCAAACTAGTTCCGTCCTTAGTACATACCCTCAGTCTATGGTTACCCCTCTAGCTCCTGCTCATAGCCCTCAATCCCCTCCCAACTTCCCCCTCCCCTCCCCCCCTGGTGTGTCGTCCTGTGTCTAGTCATGTCGAACGTTTAATCGTTATCATACTACTTTGTGAGCAATCCTATTGTGTGTTTTGCTGGTGGTTACCATTACTATCAACCTTATCCTAGTCTTCCTCCTGGAGAGTATCAGCTAGTCCCTGTACCATCAGTTCCCATGCTCTTGCCGTTTTGAAAGTCCTTGTCTTTTTTCGTGCGTTGTGCCTGTGCAAACCTAAGCTTACTATCGCTGCTTGCCCACTTCTTCAGTTCTGCTCTCCACCGTCCACTGCAAGGGCCCTCTTTCGCTTTTCAGTGTCTCGTTATCTCCCTTTTAGCTAATAGCAGCCCTAGGTCCACAAATATACTTGTCAATTTCGTTTTGGGTGTGTGGGGAAACCAATGTAATATGCAATTTGCCATGTCATATGTTAAACTCCTTTCTGTGACCTCGTTCAATATACTGCCCTCTTCCTTCCAATAATCTCCTATCTTTGGACATTCCCACAGCATGTGTTCTAATTCCACTCCTTCACTCCTACATCTGGGACAAATCGCTTCTTCCACCCTGAAATGCTTCTTGATCTTTCCAGGAGTCGGGTATGCCCTGTGTAATACAAAGAAATGCACTAATTGGAATTGTGCGCTCTTCGTGCCCTTCCAAGCTCTACGCACTATGCTGTCCCATGTCGTTTCCGGTATTCGCTTTCTAATTCCCTCTTCCCATTTCACTTATAATCCCTCTAGGGGCGCTAATTCTTCCTGTAACATCCTTGAAAACAGACATGTGACCGCCTTGAAGGTCCCCGCCGCCATTACTTCATATTGACATGCCTTCGTCATTTTGGGTTCTTTCGCTCCTTCTCGCCACTGCTGTCTTATTGCATGTGTCACCGCCGCATGTAACAGGAACCTCCCCTGGGGAGATCGTACCTCTCCTGTAAGGCCCCATACGGCAACAGTTCCCCTCAACCACTTGCATTTCATGTTGACAAATGTACTGCTCTTTGTCCGTTTTTGCTTTCTCCGAAAACACCAGACAATATTGTGTGTCTTGATATGCTCAAGTATTTCAGGGCTACGATATGATGTTCTCCTGAAGGAGTACGTGTTATTTTGAATGATAACTACCCCGCAATTGAGAGATCTTGTCTTGTTACAGAGGACACTGCATTAGCTTCACTCCCTAGTACTTTGTGGGCTACTTGAGACACTGATGTTATTCCACCAGTACATATTAGTGTCAAGGAGGGCGCTTCATTGCCACTCTTGCCGCAGTACAAAATTTCTCAGGAAGGCGAAGAAGCACTTATACGCATTGTTCATGATCTAATTGAAGTGGGGGTTGTGGAGGAAGTTCCTTAAAATATTTGTAACAGTCCTATTCTTCCCATTTTTAAAAAAGATACTGACACTAGGATTTATAGATTCATTATTGATTTGCGAGAAGTTAACAAGATTGTAGTCCCACAATACCCAGTGGTTTCTGACATAACGACACTTCTTACTTTGGTTCCTCCGACAGCAACTACATTTTCTGTGATTGACCTGAAGAATGCTTTCTTTTTGATTCCTATTCATCCTGATAGCCGATATTTGTTCGGCTTCACTTTGAATAATCGATCGTACAGATTTTGTAGAATTCCTCAAGGGTAAACTGAGAGTCCTCGTATTTACAGCCACGCATTGAAAAGACAGCTTGATTCTTTTCATCATCAAAATATCTTTATTCGATTCAAAGAATCATGAAAGAAGAAAAAACATAAAATATACAAACATTTCCAGTAGTTAACAATTATTCACAGTTTGTAAGTTTGCCAATTTATACAATATTACATTTGTGCAAATATGCAATACATGTCTAAAGTGCAATCAGATCAGTGCAAAAGAGAACACATTCATAAGAACCATGACTGTTGATGTTCACAAAAGTAGATGACTAGTTCATAAGAAAAGAAAAAAACATTTGTGAAAATATGCATGGTCCAGACTTAGAATACAATAATCATAAGAGCGGGGGAAATACAATTCATATGAGATACAATGCCTAAACTGGTTCTCCAAAAAATAGCTAGGAATATATTTTTGATAAAATATAAATACTATATACAATAAAATATCAGTTGGAGAAGAATACGTTCTCACTATTCTCAGAACTAATATTAAAATTAAATGAAAATCCTTGTTTAAAATTTCAAACCCTTTTTCATTCTGATAAAGTTAGCAGATAATAGGAATCTCGAAACTCCAAATACAACAAGCTGGGTAATGTTAGTCTTTAAAATGTGCAGCATTTGCATGTATCTTCTCACACCCATCTTCTTTCCTAGCGGTACAAGCTTGATTCTTTTGCTTTACCTGAAGGAGTGGCTCTCATACAATATGTCGATGACATCTTGTTGGCAGCCGATACTCCTGAACAATGTGAAAAATGTACTTTGTCTTTGCTTTCTTTCCTTGCATTGCACCATCATAAAGTGTCACAGAAGAAATTGCAATATTGTAGACCGAAGGTAACATATTTAGGTCACCTTCTGTCTAAGGAGGGCCGTGCACTTACATCAGATCGCATTCAAGCAATTTTATACACACCAGTGCCTTCCACTCAGAAAGATGTCCGTGCATTCATTGGTCTGACTTCCTTTTGCAGGCAATGGATATTAGGATTTTCACACATTGTTAAACCCCTGTTAGCGCTTTTGATTAAAGATACTTCAATGCCCCTTCCATGGACAGATGAATGTCAGAAAGCTTTTCATCAGTTATGTCAAGCTCTTTGTTCTGCACCAGTGTTAGGCACTCCAGATTACAGGAAGGCCTTTACACTCTATGTACACGAGAAAGATGGGTGTGTATTGTCGGTTTTAGTACAGACACACAGTGACAAGCAGTGTCCCTGTGCGTACTTTCCAGCAGTTCTTGATCCTGTTGCTCGTGCATTGCCTGGGTGCTTTCGTTCAGTTGCAGCAACAGCTATGTCCATACGTCAGAGTGAAGGGATAGTTTTGTCACATACATTGTTGGTGCTCGTACCCCACGCAGTAGATGCCCTTCTAAACCAGACCAAAACGCAGCACTTGACTAATGCTCGTCTGAAAGGCTACAAATTGACACTGTTGGCCCCTCCTATTACCCTAAAGAGATGTGCGACTTTAAACCCAGCCACTTTGATGCCATATCCTGTGACTCAGTCTCAGTCACAGGAGCCTCATGATTGTATATTACTTACTGAGGAACAGACAAAGGGTCACGTTGATTTGCAAGATACACCCCTTTCAGATGTAGCTGGGAAACTGTTGGTTGATGGGTCCTGTTTGAAGTTACCAGATGGCACGACTTCAGCTGCATATGCAATTACGACACTTCAGACAGTAGTGGAAACAGCTCGTATACCTTAGAAGTCAACTCAAGCAGCTGAACTAATAGCTTGAACAGGAGCGTGTGAACTTAGCACTGACTTGCGTGTGAACATCTATACAGACGGCCGCTTTGCTTTTGGAGTGGCACATGATTTTGGCCTGCTTTGGAAGGAAAGAGGCTTTCTTACGTCCCATGGCATGCAGATAATGCACAGAGAATTAGTGCATAATCTCTTAACTGCACTAACATATCCAAAGAAGATAGATATTGTGAAGTGTAGTGCACACAAGAAAGTAACTGATAAGCCAGGACAAGGCAATGCCTTTGCAGATCGCGTAGCTCGTGAGACTTCAATGCAACGAAGCACTACTTCTATGTATGTAGTGAAGTCTCAAGCTGAGCAATGGCATGATGCTAGACAGGAAGTGTAGGATGTGCAGAGATCTGCTTCTGTAGCAGAACTTGAGCAATTGGCTAAAGAAGGAATATTGGACGATGAGGGTTGTTGGCACAACAAAGACATGGATAAATGGAAACTACCTGCAGCCTATTTACAACCTATGGTTCAAATTGCACATGGGCTGGCACATGTTGGAGCTCTAGAAATTACGAAATTGCTTACGTGAGTTAGGGAGCATCCTGAAATTGCCAGCACAGCTAAGAGAGTAGTACAGTCCTGTTTGACCTGTTGGCAGAATAATCTTGTTTAAGGAACACGGACTCCTACAGGAGGGTTTGCTACACCGACTGCACCTTTTGAAGTTTTGCAGATGGATTACATCCAACTTGAACGCTGCAATAACTTGAAGTATGTCCTAGTGGTGGTACGTGCCTTCAGCAAATGGATAGAGGCATACCCTACAAAGGATAATACAGCTCTCACAACAGCGAATGTGCTTCTAAAGGAGTTTTTCCCTAGATATGGTGTTTGTAAACTTTTGTGAAGTGACAACGGACCTCATTTTATTGGGCAAGTTGTGAGTATGTTTTGAAAGGATTAGGAATCAAACAGGAGTTCCATGCAGTTTTCCACCCACAATCAGGAGGATTAGTGGAGAGGTACAACGCTACTTTGAAATTGAATTCAGCGAAAATACTGGCTTCCACGTCTCTGAAATGGCCTGATGCACTACCTTTGGCATTGTTGTCCATAAGATCGGTCCAACATTCATGATCTGGGCTTACACCATATGAGGTGGTGTTTGGGAGACCGATGAACATTTGAGGCGTTCCTAAGCAACGCTCCATACATGATGTTCCATGTGTTCTGATGAATGATTATTTGGCACAGTTAACTGACAGTTTGATCTCTATTCATCGAGAAGCTCTTCCTGACAGATCTACAGGTGAGGCCCACGAACTCCGTCCTGGCGACCACGTGATGGTCAAGGTCTTCGACAGATTGAACAGCTTGGAGCCGAGGTGGCGAGGACCAGAGCAAGTGCTCCTTGCGGCAAGGACTGCAGTTCGAGTGACGAATCGAAAGAATTAGGTCCATAGTACTCACTGAAAGAGAGTAGTACCTACCTTGGTGGAACCTGCTGTGTTGACCGACCATCGAGAGAGTCTGGAGACGAAGAAAGGTCAAGCTATCTCACCTGACGAATCTGCGGAAGTCTTCCTGGAGCACACAATTTCTGGAGCATCGCGATACCAACTGAGACCAAGGAAAGAGCCTGCATTGTCGAAAAGGACTGGTTGAGCTACCACCCTTGGGTTGGTGAAACCGAATGCCGATGTGGCAAGGGGGGAACAGTCCTGCGAAGTGACACCCGTCTTGACCCTCGGTGAAGAAATCAAAGGCTGCCCAGGGATAAGAGCTCCAATTATTGTTTTTGACGACGAAGTTTCTAACATCTGCAATAAGAAAATAATTTATGCTGTAGGGTTTGTTGGTGCTATGGTGGTTATGGCAGCAATTACCTGGTATGTTGAGAAAGTGGCTCCTGTTTGAGAGCTTTTGATCGCCACTACTCCAATACCAGTTGAACAACACTACTTTACACTTCCCTACCATGAGCAGAAGCATCGACAATCCTACCTAAATAATACATTCATCCAGATGTTGCATCATACTCATAATCCCACAAATACTAGCAACTGTTGGGTGTGTGGGATGATACCTGCTCACCAGAAAAAGGGAGGTACACCTTTCATTCCTCTTCCATTCTCGCACAATGGTTCTTGTCAAGCTTAGTATGCGTTTTTGTTTGCATCTGGAAAGCCTTCAGTAGGTGGGATTAATTTTCACCTCAATAAAGTATGCTACCAAGATAAAGATGGTTATCCTCAAGCTAAAGGGACCAAATGGGAATGGGAAGAGTATCAACCTGACAATATTTCGACACCATATGTCTTCACGAATATGAGAACTATCAAGAACAATGGACCTTTTGTGATTTCTGTTACTAGAGCTAAAGCAGATTTATGTATTAGTAGTGTTGGGAGAATTCCAGTGGGAAGAAGTGAATGTACTGTAATTCTAACCATTGAAGGTGCCAATAACAGCACTTTTACAGCCTCGCATAATACTTACTTTGTTTGTGGCAATAAGGGATATTATCTGTTGGGTGGTCAGGGGTCTGCTACGTGTCCTTTCTGTTGCACCCTGTGTTTTTGGCACCCGCATCGTATCATCGGGACTTTAAACTATTCAACGATATTTCCAAAAATAGATATAAGTACTGATGAAGTGGACCAGACTGACACCACTCTGCAACAATACATTGATGTTAATTTGGGTTTGTTCTTCTTCGTGGGTGCTGCATTGAACAGCAGAAAGATAAGGCGATTGACTCATGTTGTGGAAGCTGTTACCAAAAAGACAGCTCTGGCACTTGGGAACATTATATAAGAGCTGCAAATTGCGTGGATTGTAGCACTCCAGAATCGCATGGTGCTAGATGTGATTTTGGCTGATCGAGGTGGTGCATGTCGCATCATCGGCAGCAGCTGTTGTGTTTCCATTCCAGATCACTCTCCTTCAGTATATGATGCAATCTCTAAACTGCATAAGATTGCTGCAGAGATTCACCCAGGGACTGGTACATGGACTTTTTCGAACTGGATGTGGACACTCTTTATTACTTGGAGCTGGAAGCTATTGACTATTCTATGTATACTATTGGTGATACTGTTTGCATGCTGTATATGTATACAATGTGGTCCCATGCTGTGCTCTATTTGCATCACTGCTTTGACACCTGCCAAGAGAAATGTTGCAGAAATGAAAGCCCAACAAATGCTAAATAAAGATGTTACTGAACTGATGAGCATCGATGTACAGGATGCATATTTAGATTACCCCAGATGAACAACTGTCTTCAGCTAATGCTAAAAGGGTCGTCTGTTGTAATTTGGCAGCGATTGGGTTAGCAGTAGCAGAAGCCATCCTGTATTTAGAGGTTATCTTATCCGTTTTGTGGAACCCATTTTGTATTTCTGGCAGCCATCTTGTTTGCTATGTGCTACCACATGCGTGCCATGTGCTCTGTCCTACCTTGCGTTGTCTGCTCTTGGAATCTGCCTAGAGACAGGTTATATTTAGTTTCTTCTGCTTCGCACATGCTCAGTTGAGCTTGCAGCTGTCCATGCAGCTGCTGTTAGTCTGTAAATGTCAGGATGTGTTCACCAGAATTAGCAACGGCTAACTCCTCCCACTTGTTGACTGTGCATTTTCTGTATGACCTTATATGTACCTAAAACCTTCTTCTTGTACTTGTACCGCCTTCTTTTGCGCCCCTGTGTGGGTATAAAAGGACCAAGCTCCTTCCATTCAGTGTGCTACTTCATACATTACCGAAGGGTGTTATGTGAATGTAGTTCCACCTCATGAGGTTTAATAAATCTTGTATTTTCTATTCCAGATTCTGCGCCAACCTCTATTCTATGGTCTGAGGACTCTGTGCAGAGAAGGGCGAATCCCTAGCACTGGTAGGCCTTGCTGAGGCCCGCTACTACAGTGGGTGTTGCGGTGGGCGTTCCACCGTAACACCCATTCACTTTGACGTTTCCACCTATTATCAAGCTTGGCAATAATAGGTGGCAGCGCTCAATTTAAGAACAGGTAAGACCTGTTCTTAAGGTGGCAACACGAGGATAAATGCTTAATTTCTCCTCGTTTTTGATTTTTCCATGTGTGCTGCCTTGTGCAGCACACATGGAAAAAGCAAAATACCAAGGTTTCTTTATGTACAGGAAGGTGTCCCTTCCTGTACATAAGCAAACCTCTTTTTAAAAATGCCAATTTGTAGCGTACATGTATGCTGCATAAAGCAGCACACATGTAAGTTACAAAATGACATTTAAGGTTTGTTTATGTGCAGGAAGGAACTCCTTCCTGAACATAAACAAACCTCCCTGATCGCAGACACCCTTGCACTCTGGTGCAAGGGTGTCTGCTCTGGCGATAAGTTGTAAAAAATACCGCCATCGCAGGGGGAAACTCTAGGCTGCACCATATCCTTGGTAATATGGTGCAGCCTAGCGTTTCCGAAGTGGCGAAGAGAGGATTTAAGCCAAGATAGCTAACGCTTCTGTTCGCCACTTTGTTGGTAATATGCCCCAAAGTTTTTAAATCATTTTAATTGCCTCACAGAAAACATATCATAATTCTGAATAAGACAGGATGCAAAGTCGTAGATGTAAGCAAAGCTTCACTATTGTAAGCACATAAGGAAGTAATGCATGAGGTTTTCTGTTTTAACCTTCATTAAGTACGGTTAAATTTCCACACAGGAAACCTCCACGTTAATTTGAGGTAAAAGCCCATTCCCATTACGCATCTAAGCAGTTGAAGAATTAAAAGCTTATACAACAAGCATTGGCCGCGCGGCCATAAAAGTAGCGGGTCACGCGGCCGTGAAAGGGGACGCGTTCGAAAGTGAAATTGAACGCGTCAAGAGGCGGAGCGAGGTGAGCACTCGTGCACGTAATAGTAAGCTGGTGGCTGCCTTTGGCATCACTTGAAAAACCCACTTACTAAATGTCTCGCTAGACCAGTGCATGCGCTGGGCTCTAGCGAGACCTAAAAAGCACTCCGAGCACAGGACATCAAGCATGCCATGCTGTACCCAGCATGACAAAAGCTGCATTATAAGGACCGTCTGCACATTTTTACTCCCCCCACTGCCCAAAAGAGCCCATGAAATTCTTGAAAGCTGCTATTAGTAAAGCTAATGAAAAATACCTAACAACATCTGACCATGAGGAGTCTGACATTGAGAGTAATTGATTCCCCTGATCGACTGACATTTGAACTATTTACACAGGAAAAGGTAATTTTTTGTGACACTGGAAATGTTAAATAAGTGAAGGTTTCACTTTGAATACAGTTTGAATGGCAGGGGAATCAACGCTTGTTTGCTGTTGCTCTGATCATGTCTGCTCTGTAAAATGTATGTAACTATAGATTAATTGATTTCTGATTTCCTATTGTGAGCTACTTTTAAATTAACCCACCGTAGGCAGTCAGTATCCTTTTCGGCCCTTCCATACAGAGGAGCTGGTCCCCCCTTGTACATGAGGTGTTCAGTGTGGGGAGCAAATATGAGTTGGGGATTTGAGGCAGAAGGCACATTGCAAATGCGACCAGATCAGATTCTATGGAGGCAGCGACACATCACTGACTAGGATACAACGTGTGCTGCGGAATGTGTGTCATTGAGGTCATTATATCAAACATTAGAGGCACTGTTCCAGGAAACCCATTTGGATGTGTGGGGACAGTGTCTTCACTTCCGGGTCGGGGCAGAACAGGTACGTTGCCTCTTATAGGATGTACTGCAGCGGTGTGGTTTTGCTTGTGCGAAGGTACCTATGTCTTAAACTGACTACATCTAAGCCGGCCCGCAGGGTAGACTTCTATACGTAAAGGGGTGCGACATGACACACCAATCACTCTGACTAATACATTTGTGCCCAATAAGGACTTCTTTGAGAGCATCATAGGGATTTGCAGACAACGCAATGATGGTTGAGATAGGTGCATTTAACTTACAAGTACTAGATACATATTTCAAATAAGTTTCAAGTAGGATTTTGACATCCAGAAGCAGTTCTTCAGAAGGACAACATTGCTACATAATTAAAACTTCGGATATTTCTGTGTGGTATCTGCCTATGAACATTGCTTATTTTGAGGCTGTTCTAAGAAAATCAGTTATTATTCGGCGAGGGTGTGAGACCTACTGTTTAAAATTGGGGTCTCTAGTTGGCAGTGGCTTGCACCCAGGTCAAGTAGGGTCCCTTATTCTAGTCAGGGTAAGAGAGTTACACACCCAAGAAAACCCCTGCTCACCGCCTTAGTTGCTTGGCACGAGCAGTCAAACTTATCTCTGCAGCTGTGTGTATTTGATTTGTACGTAAACAAGCAGTAACACAGTGAAAGCACCACACCAGTTTAGAAAATCTGAATAGAACAAGACAAAAATTATCTGAAAATCCAACATACAAAAGCAGAGATATTACTTTTAAACGGTTGAAATAGTTCCGTTGGATTGGATTGGATTGACATTTATAGAGCGCACGAATGCTGAAGTGTCTTGGCGCTGGGGTGAGAGAAAGAGAGAGAGGAAGGACCAATGTCCACAAAACATACACCTAAGGTCCTAGGGAACAGCCAAGTTTTTATTTGCTTCCTAAACACTATCAAGTTTGGTTGGAGTCTGGCTGCGATAGGTAGTTGGTTCTTTTTTAGAAAAAAGCAATAGCACCGGGCTCAGTGCTGTTTTACAAAGAATCTGTGCGCTAACTCTAGATACTTTCTAACATAATAAACACTATATCAGTCAATTTAAGAAAATATTTTTAGTTTTAATAATCTTTTTTGTTTAGTATAAAAAATATATGATATATACATTCACTTTTCAATTATACACATGAATAGATACATACTGTTGCATATATTACTCCAATGAGTTCAACCTCAAACTTGATTTAGATATCACAATTTGGATTATATATCAGATTTCTCACATTTTATCTCATTTTATACACTAGATTTGAACACATTGTGGATATAGAAACAAAAAAGACAAAAAGACACTGTAAGTGATTTGTAGAATACCACCAACGCGTTTCGCCAAATGCCTTCTTCAGGATTTTTCTTTTACCAGTGAATACTACGAAGGAAGAAAAAAAGATGATCTAGAGTTAAAGCGCACTGATTACATATATGTATCAAAATGTCAATATTATGTACAAACAATGATAGTTCTGGGTCAGTGGCCTGAAGAAATGGGCTTGAACACCACTGCTGCAAGTTATTATAAGTGGACTGATCAAACATGCACTCTCTCATACTGTAGTGATTTTGTGCTGTACACTATATTAGAAAAGTCTTGTGAGAATTGTGACATTTCTAAAAATATTTTCCGTAGGGAAAGACTTGTATGGACCATGAGAGGGGTATCTATAGTTTAACATTTTCTATTACCATGGTATCATTCCAAGGGTCAAAACTTTTAGCTCCCAATAAAGTGTTTTTGTACGTCGATTTCATCAAAGTCACTAAGGGGGATTACCTGTATTTTGTTATCTGAAGATATTTATCTTGCCGATTCCTCCTCATTTGTAGATTACGTTCTAGGGTGGACCAATTGATCTGTATCAAGCTAAAAATAAAGACGTATTTTTTTTATACTTATTTATAGGGTGACACTGAGGTTAATTCGATCAGGTCCCTATGATGTCATAATATCTAATTATAAATATGCTAAACTGCTAGGTCTTACTCCTATGTTAAACTATATATTGTACATTCATGATGAATAGGATTTGTCAATATAGACTGCAATCCATCTATCAATTGAACTAAAGAGTGATGGGTCGTATATCTGTACATACAGTTCAAAAAGAAAAATCCCTAAGCCCTGAGAAATGGTTAAATATATTAGACACTTATCCTTCTCTAGTTTTATACTGTCTTTCACATGTTACCTTATTTAGACTTTCATTATATTTTTATGGTCCTTCCTGATTTCTGAGACTCCAAAAGATCTGTCGTAAATATTCTGAAACCACATATAAGGTAACCGTTACTCATCTGAATTTATAAAAGTCGTTAAAATTGATGTTACTATATATGCTTGCACACCTGAAATATGCGGGAGTTTTTCCACCAGAGGTTCTTTCCAGTATAATACTTCTCAAGGTTGATAGATTTATTTAATATATTCTCTGTGTGCTATACACTATACACAAAAAAAGAGATAAAAAGAAGGGTAACCTTATGGCCAACCCGGATTTATGGGTTGCATAGTTTATGTGTTGTTCTCATTATATGCATTGCCAATGAACCTATATCTATTACCTGTATCCGCTATCAAAATCAGTCCATGCTTAAAATTCTTTTGCACTTGAGGGATTCCTCTTGTCCCCTTGTTTTGATATGAAGTCCACTACAAAATAAACATATAGCAAAGAGTCTCAACATGACAATAGCGTCCATTGCGTGACAACTATAAGTTATATATCACAAAGTGATATCACTTACAGTTAATAATAATATATTTGCCTATGGTTATAAATATGGCCTAAGTAAAGATGAGGCTGGGCACCAACGGCCTTAAGGGCTAATGTTGGGTATTGAACTCCTGGGACGAGTGAGTGCTCTCCTGTCCTCATGTCTGGCGGTTACCCCCCCCGCCCCTTTTTCTTCCCCCCCCCCCCCACTTCCCGTGTGTTCCTCCTTGAGCGACCCCATTCGTATACTGGATTGCATGTTTTGTCTGAGAGGAGGGCAGTGCATATTGAACACCTGTGTTCCCATTTCTTTCTTCTTTTTCTTTGAACTTCACCCACGATGAAGACATAGCACACTGGTGCGATGTGTGGAAAATCCGATCGCGCTAGGTCGATGCAGGAAAATAGGCACTGCTTCAGTTTCCCAGCTTCGATGCAGGCGATGCAGCAAAACTTCAGCCGCACAGCAGGGCCTGCGTCGGAGAAGGTGCCTCAGACGTCAAAGACACAGTGCTCAGGACTCAAGCTGCAGCAATCTGTGGGCTGCATAACAGGCGCTGTGTCGGTTCTTCTGCTGTACCGCAGCAATGCAATGGTTTTACAACTGCACGGCAAGACTGTAGTGGGAAAAACAGCCCATGAAGGTCGATGCGTGGATTTTCTCTTCTTGCAGCAGAAGGCACCTCCAAGGGCCCAGAACTGGAAAGGCCACCACTTGGCAGGT
The DNA here is from genome assembly GCF_964263255.1 of Lissotriton vulgaris. Classification (NCBI taxonomy): domain Eukaryota; kingdom Metazoa; phylum Chordata; class Amphibia; order Caudata; family Salamandridae; genus Lissotriton; species Lissotriton vulgaris. The sequence continues at coordinate 157,362,746 of NC_141697.1, read as the reverse complement.
CAGTACTCCCAGCAGTGGAATTCAGGGGCTTTAGATGAAGTCTTTGATGGCTCTGAGACTTCTCAACAGAAGGCAAGCACACACAAGCCCTTTGAGAACTTTGGTAAGCAGGATGATGAAAACAAATTTCAGTACTTTCACTCTCCTAGACAGAAACAACAAGCAGAAGGCCAACACAACACAGCAACAAGCAGAGTGGCAGTTCCCCTCTTACAGCTTCTCCAGCTCTTCTTGTCAGAATCTCCTTTTAGTCCAGAAGTGTTCTGAAGTTATGGTGTGACCGCTTCGGTACTTATGCCAGTTTCTGCCTTTGTAGTAGGCAAACTTCAGTGAGAAAGTCTTTGTAACGCACAATACCCTGCCTTTCTCTGACCTGTGGAGACAGCTTTGTGTGAAGACAGGCAGAGCCCTATTCAGTTGTCAGTGACAACTCCTTCCACCAATCTAGCTCAGGAAGACCCATCAGCTTGGTGATGGGCAATCAAGATGTGCAGGGTACACCTCAGCTCGCTTTGTGTGACTGTCCAGAGTGAAAGCATAAACATCCCAACTATCAGTCTAAACCAGATGTGGATTCCACAGGCAAGCAGAGGCACAGAATGGTAAAGCAAGAAAAGGCATACTTTCTAAAATTGGCATTTTCAACAATCAATTTAAAAAACAACTTCACTAAAAGATGTATTTTTGAACTGTCAGTTCAGGGACACCAAAACTCAAAATCTCTATCTCTTCCCATTTTGAAGTTACACTTGTAATAGGTTACAAGGCAGTTCCAATGATAACCTATTGTAGAGATAGTCCTTTCAATAGTGGAAAAACAAAATTGGCAGTATTTCACTATCAGGACATATAAAACACACCAGTACGTCCTACCTTTTAAACACACTGTACCCTGCCCATGGGACTACCTTGTGCCTACCTTAGGGTTGTCTTACATGTAGTAAAAGGGAAGGTTTTGGCCTAGCAAGAGGATGCACTTGCCTGGTCAACATGGCAGTTCAAAACTGAACACACAGACACTGCAGCGCCAGGCCTGAGACATGATTGCAGAGCTACTCATGTGGGTGGTACAATCAGTGCTGCAGGCCCACTAGTGTCATTTGTATTACGTCCCTGGGCACACAGAGTGCACTTTACTAGGGACTTACCAGTAAATCAAATATGCTAATCATGGATAACCCATCCTAATCACAAATTACGCAACGAGCCCTTGCACTTTAATACTGATCAGCAGTGGTAAAGTGGCCGGAGTTCTAAGACCAGCAAAAATCAAATGCAGCATAGTCAAAAACAGGAGGTCAAAAGCAAAACAAATCGGGGATAACACACCAAAGATGCCAGGTATAACACAAACCCAAGTAACAAGTCCTAAATCCAGCTCAACACACTGCTTCAATAATTAAGCTCAACCCGTGGCTATGGCACAGAGCAGACAGGCCTGATTTACAAAAACGTGTAAAGTATTTAGCAACACTAAATCCAAAAAGTTGAAACACAATAAAAATCCCACAAACAATTTCTAAAAATTAAGACAATTTTAATAAGAACAATTATACCAAGACAACTAAAATCCAATAAGGAGGACTGTAGAAATGAATATATAAAGCACCAATCATAAATCACTGCTCACGGTACACTGAGACCTAGGTACAATTAAGGCAGACCACCTTGAGTAGAGGTTGGCTACACCCACCAGGTCACATGGTGTTTTTAAATTGTGACTTAAGGCCCTGCTTCCGGCCTGACTCACAGCTAACTTATACTTTTGACAAAGTTTACTCTTTTGATCACACTTACTACTTTTTAGTATTCACTAACTCTGAGTGTAAGTTACTACTACAATAAAAAAAATGAAAAACTGTTGCACATGACCAACCAGTGGTACTGCAACTCTTTCACTTAATGGAGGTGGGGACTTAAAAAACAAGCTATTTAACTTCTGGAATTCCTTATCCGGTAGACGAGACTCTATCTAGGACCAGATTTCCTACAGTAGAATATTCCCCAGGCAACAAACTGTATCCAGAATTGTTTTCTAACCAGTCCCCTTGCATGCCGTTAGGTGGCTGGAGTTGATCAGCTCTGCATTGCATGCTTAGTCCATGTCGGAAGTGACATGTGCAATACCTTTATAGGCGCCACTCCAGCGCGCTGACCTGGTTTTGTGGCTACTATCCATGCCAGAAACACAGAGCAAAACTGAGGTATCATGACAAGTGTGCTAAAGCGAGGTCAAGAACCGCTTGGAATGGAAATCACAGTTAGCAGAACGTGGAGGATGGGAGGGTCAGTAAGGAATCTGCAGCTAAAGTCTCTACCAGATAAAGTGTTACCAAAGGTTTGTAACTTGTTCGTCTGTTAGAGACTTCTTGCTACAGATTCCCATGCAAAACTGTTTATACTGGAAAGTCCTGGCAGACTGAACAGGCAAAATGGCCATCATGCTTGACCTGGCTGTCGAGACAGTAATGTTCGACAAATGTGTGCCGTGGTGCTCATGTGGCTGCCTAGCAGATGTCCAGGCCTGGGACTCCGCAAGCTAGCTCAGTGGGAGCAGCTTTGGCACTGGTAGAGTGAGCCCACAAGCCCTCAGGGGACTGCTTTTTGGCTAGTCCGAAGAAGATTTTGGAGCAAAGTACAATCCATCTGGAGATGAAGTAGATAGTCCTTTATAAATGTCTTTGGAACGATCAATCTAGAATGATAACTCTTTTTGGATCTAGGCGGTGAGGCCTCTCCTCTTCCTTGGAAGGATGAGGGCAAGCAAATCAGCAGCATAATGTTCTGGCCAACATGAAAGGCTATCCCAGCCTTAGGGGGAATGATGTTCAAGTTTAAAGGACCAGTTTGTCTGGAACAAAAGTGTTATACGGATGGTTGACTGGGAGCTCTTGCAGTTCGCTAACCCTCCTGGTGGATGTAATAGTCACTAGAAAAACTATTTTGATGGTGAACAGTCAGAGTACAGCTGTGCATGGGCTTAAAAGGCCATGCACAACCTTAACATATCAAAAATGTTAGGACTAAATCATAATCCCATTGGTGCATAGTGAAAGGTGGAGGGAGGAACGTGTTGTAGACCTTTCAGGAACCGAGTCACTATGGGGGATTTGAACAGGGAGGGTTGATAAAGCAACCACAAGATGGCTGAGATGTAGCCTTTAATTGTGCCCAAAACGAAGCCTTGCCCGTGCAAGTGACAATGCAAACAAAAGAAATTCAGATAAGTGTGCAGGCAGAGGATCAATTAAATTGGCAGTACATCAAGTCACAAAGTTGTCCCATCTGCAGGCATATACAGTCTTTGTCGAGGAAACTAGGGCTGCTAAGATGACTTCACATACTTCAGGAGGTAGATAAAAAATTCTCAGCTGTTGTCGCTCAATCTCATGAATACAGGTGAAGACTGTACAGGTTCGGGTGCAGAACCTTGCCCTGCTTCTGTGACAGGAGATACTTCATAGATGCAGCCTGATCAGAGAACCGAGATTCATGTTCAGGAGTTTGACACACACACTTTCCGTACCAAGTCTAGGGCCACTAAGATGACTTGAGCCTCTTCAGTTATGATCTTCTGAAGAACTCAGGGCAGGAGTGGTATTAGCAGAAAAGCGTACAGGAGTCCAGAGTCCCGCTTGAGTTGAAATGCATCTCCTCCCGAGAGCTATCTTGGAAACTCAAACACACAGAAGTGCTGACATTGAATAATCTTGACAGTGGCAAATACATCTAACCAAGGTTCTCTCTAGTCTTGGAAGAGACCTTGCACCGCCTAAGGGTGAAGACACCATTCCTGATCCATAAGGCATTGACGGCTGAGTTTGTCTGCCTTGGCATTCAGAGATCCTGCCAGGTGTTGCGTGGCAAGGAAAATGTCCTGACGTTCCAGCCATGTCCAGAGGCACAGAATTTTCCCGCTCACGGTACATCATCCCAACCTGCCCTCTTTGTTACAGCACTACATGGTGGTAGTGTTATTTGTGAACACCTGAACCAGCTTCCCTTTGATCATTGGAAGGAAGTCTTTCAATGGCGTGCAAATCTCTCTCAACTCCAGAGGGTCCATGTGAAGTTGAGACACTGCCAGAGACAAGAGTCCTATGATTTCCACTTTTCCCAGATGGCCGCCACAACCTAGGGGTATTGCATCTGTTACCACTATAAGTTCTGGGTGGGGAAGGAAGAGGAGTCTGCCGCTGACCCAATCGTTGGTTCGTTAGCCACCACTGCAGGTCTTTTGCATTTCCCTCAGATATCTGGGCCAGGTTGGAGAGATTCCCTTGATACTGAATCCACTGGGCCATTAGGTTCCACTTCAGACCCTGCATATGTCAATAGGCATGCTTCACCAGCAGGATACAGAAGGCCATAAGACCCTGGAGCCTCAGAGTCAGGCTCATCGAAATACAGGATAGAGGCTGAAACATTGGTATCAAAGCCTGAATATCCTGGACTCGCCACTCTGTAGGATGGGTGCAGAACTGCACTGTGTTCAGAGTGGCTCCGATGAAAGTGAGCGCCTGAGAGGCTGTCTTTTTTAACTTTTCATTTTTAGTAGTATAGAAGGCACCCTTCATTCTTTTTTGGTACCAGAAAGTAGCAGAAATAGAAACTTTGACCTACTTCTGATGTTAGCAGCTTCTCTATGGCTACTATGACCAAAAGAGCCTTTACTTCCTATTCAAAGAGTAAAATTTGTTCCTCCATCAGCTGATCTGAGGGCATTGGCATTGGCGGTTGGATTTCAGTAAAGGGTAGGCCATAAACACACTGAACAATCTGGAGTAACCACTTCAGTTATTGTTTGCCATTGGGATACGTGGTGCCAGATCCTGCCACCAATTGGTTATGAGGTTCAAAAACCAGTAGCATCAGTCCATAAAAAAATGAATGGGGGTCACCACGCAAAAAAGGAGCATTTTCTCACAGCTGCTAGGAGTACTCTAAATCAATGATACTTAACCATTTGACTTACGTGAGCCCCCCACTTAATCATTACTAGAATCTGGTGATCCCAACTGAGCCTCTATTTGGAATCTGAGGACTTCCCACTGAGTCATTATTTGGAATCTGGGGCCCCTGGCCTAATCAATTTCAATGATTTGAACAGCAAAAATATATACAAAATACGGAAACAACCACTCATCAAACAAATACACAAATAATGAAATATTTTTATTTTATTCACAAGCCAATATAAAAGAATCAGAATTTGTATTCTAATGGGGAGGTAGTAGCTTTTCTACATTCAATTGTGGCCACCCCTGTCTATAGTATATTCAATTCAATTAAAAAATTCTTTATTTCGGCCATTTTGGCCATAAAAGAGTACAGAATAAAACATGATAAAAGGAGATTAAATACAAAGTTCATTGCATGGACACAGTAAAATTCATTGTAGACATATTAACATCTTCCAGTAGAAAAAAGTTCAAAGTATTTAGGCCTAGCATTCAATATCAATTAATTGACGCTGCTTGGACCACATAGCTAACAACTACTTAGAAAGTGCAAATACGATAGAACTTGATGTGTCAGACTTTAGAATTCTAAAAGCATGTAAACAGCATTTAAAACCCAAGTTTCTACAGAGTGGTACCAGCCAATACGCCCTGGATTTAGTGTAAGCTGGACAGAAGAAGAGCACATGAAGTTCGTCCTCTACGTCACAGCTACATCCTGGACACGACTTGTTAGAGGAGGCTGACCATTTACTTGTAAAAGCTTTAAGTGATAAAGTGCCGTAACTCCATTGAATAAAAAGTTTCCTTGCTAAAATCGGGAAGACAACATCCATAACATCCTCAATATAGTAAGAATTTTTGAAAGCTAAAAAATAATTAGTCAGGGTGCCAGCATTAGAGGCGCAAACAACAGAGTTCAATTTTTTTTCTTTAAAAATCCTAGTATGGGACTTACGCGATACCTCGCTACAGGCCCTTTTCGGATTGTCCCACATACCAGGTAAACTTTTCTTGAGAATTCATGCCTTATAAACGCCAACCAGGGAATTTTACCTACGCTTATATAGGTTAGTATCTGCTTAAGCTCTTGCCTATAGTTTAGCAGATCTGGCGTTGACCATAACCTACACCAAAACCTGAGGGGCTTTACCGCTAACTCATCTTCTATAGGTGTCAGTCCCAAGCCTAACCTTAAGGGGGAGAAGCGGGGTACTTTGAGGAAGTGTCAGCAACTGCCTAATACATTTTGTCTCTATTTTAGCAATTGCTGGCGCACAGGAATGACCCCACACCCCCCCCCCCCATAGAGAGCTGCAGCCCTTGCTTGGGTCTTATAAATCTCCAGGGCTGGGCTCACTGGCTTAAATGTCGATGTATTTGAGACTTTAAGGATACCACCCGCCAACTGTGAGAGTTTCCGTTGAGATTTGACTTGTTGGGGTCCAGAAGACAAATTTTCATGAAGTGTGACCCCAAGATACTGGAAGGTCGTAACCCTTTCCAACCTCACACTGCCCAGGGTCGGATTAGGTCGAGTGGATGCCGGGGGATTAAATATCATAAATTTTGTTTTGTCTGCATTTATCTCAAGACCACGGCATCGGCAAAAGTCCCCAAAACCATTCAATATCCTTTGAATCCCCATAGGGGACTTGGAAAGCAGGAGGGTATCATCGGCGAACATGATCACCGGAACCCTCCTGCCTGCCAACCTTGGCGCGTCGTTGTTGAGGACGTTGTCCAGATGTGAGATTATACCATTAACGTAGAGGCAGAACAGGGTCGGTGCCAAAACCCAGCCCTGCCTCACCCCTCTACCGACTGCAAACCTTGGTGACAGCGCCCCATTCCCCCCGCATCTAACCTTGTCAAAATTCCCCTCGTGTAGCCTCATCAACACAGTCAAGGTTTGGGGCGGGACGCCCAAATCCTGAAGAAACCCCCACAATTTTCCCTGTGGTACTAAGTCAAACGCGGACCGGAGGTCCACAAACACCATGTAAAGGCTGCCACCCTCAATCTTTGCCGTTTTCCAATACAATAGTATGAGGCGAAAGATCTGGTCCATGGTGGAGGTGTTTCTCCTGAACCCCGCCTGAAAGGGACTCAGAACTTCATGTTCCTCCATCCATGCCAACAGGTGATCCAAGACAAGCCACGCAAACATTTTTTGCAGGACGTCAATGAGGCTAATGGGCCTATAGTTGGCTGGGAGCAGAGGAGAACCCTTCTTGTGAATCGGGACTATCTCCGCTCCCAGCCAAGTACAGGGAACCTCCATGCCTCTCAGGATTGCATTAAAATCAATAAGCAAGTAAGGGCCCCAGATCCCTGGTTGATGTCTAAAAAGGTCCCCCAGGAGTTTATCAAGTCCCAGAGCCTTACCACTGCAAGTTTCCCTATCGCGTGAGACACCTCCCCTAAAGTGAACTCTAAGGCCGCGTGCTGGCCATTTAAAACTGCGGGTGCCGACATACTATCCGTAGCAGATTCGTCCGAATATAAAACTTTAAAATGAGCTTTCAACACGGATGCATCAATATTAGGTTCTATAGTGGATTTTGGTTCCCCAAGCCTATATTAACTGGTGACCAAAATCTGCGTGCATCCCTTGAATCCAAGGCAGTGGTTAAATTAGACCACCTTTCCGAATCCCAATCTTTCTTTGCATGACCCATTACCTCTTTATAATGCAGTCTCAGTTCACGGATTTTGGGTTTTTAAGTCCCAGACTTAACCGCCATAACAAGCTCGGACTTTGTCTTTCTACAGGCTGAGTTGTCCCAGAATGAAACTGGTAATCTTGTCCTCTTCATGGGACCCAGGGGATTAAAAACCTCTACTAGACTAGAGACCAGATCCGAGTGGATGGACCGTGGTTTTCCGTTAAAATCTGGGGATGAGGATTGGGTGATTAGAGTGTCAACCTCCAAGAGTCGAGGGAGAACTGTGTTATATAATTTGGCTAATTCATCTTGGGATTCTGCTATTTTGCCCCACTTTACCCTGCGTCAGTTGTTTGAGAGTGTCATCCCATCACCCGGATCATCCATTTCTGGAGTTGGGATTTCCATTGGCCCTGGAAAGACCAACTCCAGGCATAATGCATTGTGATCACTGTCGGCCCTAGGGATTACCCTAAAATCAATGACCTTGGACCACATCCTTGTTTCGACCATGATGTAATTGAGACAAGATTCTTGACCCCACTTGTTGAAGGTGCACATTGATGGAGTATCGGACGGTGTACGCCCGTTGCAAGCCCTTAAAGAATTGTTTAAGGTAAGGGCCGTAATCTGGATCGCTAAGGGAGAAGGGAGACCATGATTTGGGACGTGGGGATCGGCATGGTGGAATGGCCCAATAATCATCCTCTCCCATGAGGGCACCCTCGCTCGTTCCCAAAAGGGGCTCGTAGTGACAGTTCACATCTCCAGCCACCAAAAAATTGCAGTCACTGGGCAATGTACTCAAGAAATGGGATAGGTCATCAATGGTGGTCGATTCGGAGGCCAACCGAACTGGACGTGAGTATACATTCACAATAGCTAGTTTGAAAGAATTTGGCCATTTCAAAACTATACACTGAACATCTTCAGAATATGTGACCAAATTCTCCACCATACAACCCAAGTGAAGAGCGACCCAAATGGCGAGGCCTCCTGATGGTCGTCCTTTCCCACCCCACTTAGCAGGTACTTGGAATGTGGCAAATCCCACTCTGAAGTGTTCGTCCCTGGCCCAAGTCTCTTGGAAGAGACAAATATCATTTTGGTCCACCAGGGACCCCCACTCTGTACAGTTTAATTTATGTGTTAGACCCGCCACATTCCACGATAGTATTGTCATCGACTTCAATGTTATAGCATTGTTTGCAATGGCAGCACTACCCAGTGGCGCACCTTCGCCTGTGGCTGCATGAGGGGACAACGCTATCTGAGGCAGCACTGTACTCCCCAATCCATCAATGCCTATTAACATATTTGGCCCCTGAATGTAGTTATGAAGGTCTAAGGTAGGACTAGATGGTCTGCTACTGAGCGACTCCACAATTCCATTGGACTTAGCAAAGTTCCTGGATTGGGTGATGCACAAAGCATCCACCTTGCTAAGCTGTAGTCAGTCCACCATTTCCAAACTGCTGAACCTGTTATGGGTAGGTAAATAACTCTGGGTGGTTGGTCGACCATAGCAACCCCTCTCCACCCTTCCCCCCACGACGGTGTGTTACCAGGGACCAATCAGCTGCACAATCTAGCTATTCGGTTGAGGGATAGAAAAAAGACAAAGGATAAGATTGAATGGTTGTCCCGGTGCTATTATAGCTCCAATTACAAATGTGCTCCACAGTACGGGGATCCCTAAAATTTACCAAAACACAGTCGCCTGTGGTAGTTTTCGAGCTGTGACCCACCCTAGTAATGTGCGGGGTAGTGGTCTATTGTTATTGAGCCAATGGGTCACTTTATTTTTTAAGGACATAAACGATTCCTGACCTGGGTTACTTATTTCAGGAATACCTGTCAATACTACCAGATATGGACTAGTTTCAGGCGGTAAGTCAATTCTAGGGGCCCCCTGAGATACTGCATCAGATAGAATCTGTCCACTCTCTTTAGGTTTTACTGCAGTAACTGCGGTGCTCCTTCTCGGGTTATCAGAACGTACAGGCAAGGCATCAACTGTTTTAGGCTTAGATGATTTGTTAACATCTGTGGTAGAAGACACAACAGGAAAAGGAGGATTGTGTGTTGAAGACCGATCGAACACAGAATTCATTTGAGCTTTACCCAGACGGGAACCATTTGGCTTTGTATTGTCCACAGTACCCTGTGTGACTAGTTCAAGCTGGGAAAGCTGATGCTCGATGCGCCCGAGTCTCTCTTCTATCAGACCAAGTGAGGATCTCAGTAGGGCACCCAGTTTTGTGAGCAAGGGATCCTCTGCCACCATTGTACCACCGGTGAACTGAGCCACATCTGCGAAAGTTGGCCCTGGGTCCAATACAGTCAGTGGAGGTGGGCCCTGGCTAGTTAAATCATTCAGGACATGACACCACTTATCTTTCGTTGATATATCACTACCACCCGACCCTTTTGCAAGTTTAGACTTCCTACCGCCAACAGCAGTCGCGGCAGCGCGCTTTCTCTTGGGTTTTGCACCCTCACATCTTTCCCGAAACTGTCGGGTGGGTGATTTCTCAGGAAAATTAGCCAGGATTGGAGCATCATTAATCACTATGGCCTCCGATGTTTGTGAGCAGGCAGTTGGTGAAGTATGCTTGTGCTCCTGGGAGGAGGGTGGGAGGAGGGTGGGGTGTGTAAAGTGACTGAGACACAAGTTGTATTAGCACGATTAACATGCTCGGGTGTCCGAGTGTTGGCAAAATGGCCCATTGAGGAACGTTTAGCCATGGCAAGATCTTGCGACACCCTGCGCTCCATGAGAGTTATCCCCTGGTCGATGACTGAGTTAGCTCTATAGTATATTCAGTTTCATGCACTGCCACTGCTCACATGAATCATTGTGAGGAAACCAACTTACTTTTTAACATCCAATTTCAAATTCCTACACATTTACAGAAAGGATACATTTTACTTCTTTATTTATATACACTTTATTATTCTGTTAGTATTATTTAATTTTCTAAGTAGTTGTTGAGTCCGTGAGTAAATGTAATGGATCCACAGAAAAACCGCGGACAAAAGGTTAAGAGCTGCTGCTCCTGGGGGCGTGGCTAGCCAGCCATGATGGAGGTTGCAGCCCAATAGAGCTCCGGGCCCTCCCGGGGGAAATCACTCTGTTGGTGCCGATCTAGCAGCGCTTGCACCTGGCTGGGAGTGAGGGAAGCGGCGTTGACACCCCTGCGCACCGCTGGGGTATTGTTCCGAACCTGGAGGCGGTCCCATGCTGGCGGGACGAAGCGAGGCCTGCCGGTGAATCTGCGGGCCGAGGCTGGGGCTCTGGTGGAGGCAGGGACTGCAGTTTGTGGAGCCACCTTCGGGGGACGGCGAGCGGAGTTCCTGGCATGCGACCATCCACGGGGACCGACTGAGGCGACTTCGGGTGGAGCCGAGGCCGCCCGTGACTGCCCGGCTGCGGGAGTGCCTGCGCAACGCCTGACCCGGACATGGGACAGGGCCTGGACTGACGCGACGACCGCCACTGAAGGTAGGCCTGTCTGCACTGGGCCTTTGGCGGACTTTGCTGGAGCCGGCGAGGGAGTGGGCCGGGACGCTGGAACACGGCGGGAACCCGTTGGACCGATTGCGGTGCCGCCCCTGGGGCCGGGACTTTTGCTGCGGCAGGGGCGCTGATTTTCTGGGTCTGCGGGAGTTCGCCGCGAGGCGAGAGACGGTGCACGCCCGTGCTGATCCTGGCAGACTGAGAACTACATGGGCCTGTGGCTTTGATTGTGGATGGCCCAGCAGACAAGAAGGCCACGTGGTCCCGGGGGAGTCTCGGCGAGGACCGGCGGGGGTCCGGGGCTGCGTTGGAGGCATCGTGCGGCCTCTAAGATCATCTGAGACCTGGTGGGGCCTGACCTTCCTAGTCAGATTACGAGACTAGGGACGGGGAGTCTGGAACACACAAAGTTGCCCGTACTAATACCTGGCTTGCCGGCCAAGTGGCCTGTGACCTGGTCACCTACGCTGCCCACCAGGCCTAGTCCCTTGAAATTGCTAGTGGCCTGATCCTCGCCTTCTGGGGGACCGGGCAAATCAGGAAGTGAACAATGCAGCTGTGCCTGGACACATATGGAAGATCCCTGCGAACTGGTCGTGGCGAGTGGAGGTGCTCCCTTGCATATCATTCTTTGCGACCCATGCCTTTCCTCCCTCCCCCCCCCTTACGTGATGCTTTGAGCGTGTAGTTGGACACCCAGCCCCATAAGAGAGGTGAACGAGGGCTGATTTAGGGGCTCCCCCCTATCCCCCTCTTTTTCATCCCTCCCCCTGGACTTTATTTTGGGGGCCCCAGGCCATGCATACCCTCCTGTGTGATATCCTACACCTGACCTCCATGATGGCCAGAAAAGCACCTGTCCTACCCTGAGGACTACCTTGTTGGCAGTTACATCGCACCGTACCCTTGGGAGCACCACTCGATACCGCCCTTCATCATCTGGGACTCCTTATGGTATTCCCATAGTGTGGCCAACATGATGAATAGTGTAAGGAGTCCCAGATGATGAAGGGCCGCATCGAGTGGTGACTGATGGGCTTCCTTAAACCCTAAGGATGTTACTGATGTCTTATAATTGTAAGATATATTGTTCGTATTAAATGTCATTGAGGTAGTCTCTTTATTTAAACCCGTGGACACTTGTATTGTTTATAAGTTAAGTGATTGAGGGTTGTGTCCGCGCCTGGTCTCAAACTATCCCCTAGGACCCCTATCTCTTGTATATTTTTTCTTTCTCACATTTATTTCACAACTAATTTGGCCTTTGCTAGGGGGGCTACTATCTGGGTGAGTCACATGGGACCCCATTTGTTGAACTTGAGCGCCGGGAGGACGACCAGGGAAAATATATTTTAGTGAAGGGTACTTTGGATGGGTCTCTAGTAGTCCTGGGAAGTATATATGCTCCAAACTTTGAACAAGATCGTTTTTTGCACAGACTGGGTACGGTGTTGACGGATTGGGTCGGTATTCCTTGGGTCCTTGGAGGGGACTGGAACGCAGTTTTGGAATTAGGTCTAGATAGATCATATCCTCCACTTCAGGCGTCTGTGGTGACTAAATTGACGACCAATTCACCTCTTGGGTGGACGGCTGGACATTGTCTGATGCGTGGCAAGGTCTCTATCCTATCCTACCCATAAGGAATATTCCTTTTACTCCTCAATACACAACCTTCATACTAGGATTGATTGATTCTTATGTTCCAGATCTATAGTCACTAGAGTGGACGGATCAGAATATCTAGCTAAGACCTTTTCTGATCACAGACCCCTGAAACTCACACTTCTCTGGGGTAGGGGGCCGACCCCGGTGCCCACCTGGAGATTGAACCCACATCTGCTCGAAGACGCTCCATTTCACACATCACTATCACTGACTATTTGAGGGAAAATTGGAATACTGCCTCCTCGAACCTGATAGAATGGGACGCCCTGAAGGTAGTGGTCAGAGGGGCGACGGTAAGACAATTAAGACAATTAGTGGGGGCCAGACAGGAGGTGCATCAGAAACTTTGCGATGTGGAAAACCGACTGAAAGTACTGGAGAGGGAGGTAGTAGCCCTTGACCCTGGGAGGAGTGGGGAGCTACAGACCGCTCATATAGACCATGCCGAAATGCTAGAGACACTATGATGATAGATTATACGGAATATCTACACCAATCCAGCACACTGCTTGCTCAACTGGTGAGGGATCAACCGGGCCCACCGAACATAACCAGCATTCGTAACCAAACGGGCACCTTAGTCAATACACAAGTGGAAATAAATACGGCGTTCCACGATCACCTTCAGGCACTCTACTCGACCTCCATACCAGTAGACAATGTATTGATGGACGAGTTCTTACAGGGACTCCCCTTCCCGGTGCTGACAGACGATACAAGGAAGGACATTGACGGCCCCATTACCCAGCATGAGATACGGGCAGCGATCAAAAGCCTAAACGGTAATAAGACACCTGGCATGGACGGTCTTCCCGTAGAGTTCTACCTAACCTACTCGGAACTCCTAGTGCCAGTACTGGAGACAGTCTACAGGGTAGCATTTGACACTGGCCACCTACCGGACTTCACCATGCAAGCGCTGGTTACATCTATACCTAAGCCGAGACATGCTAGAAATGACCAACTACAGGCCTCTCTTTGCTCTCAAACAAATATAAGATTCTTAGTAAAGCACTTGTCAATCGTATAGAATCCCACCTTCCCACACTCATACACCAGGATCAATGTGGATTCCTCCCTAATCGCAGCACGTCGCTGAATACTCGCAGACTGCACTCTATAATGACAGCTACCTCACACGAGCTTCCCCGAGGGTGTATAGCACTCGACCTTAAACAAGCATTTTAATATTTATCCTGGGTATTTATGTTTGAACCCTTGAAACGTTTTGGCTTCCCGGATAACTTTCTTAAGTGGGTCCGTTTACTATACACATCTCCACCAGCTAGGGCTCGCACTGGCCGATATATCTTGGAATGATACACAGTGCACAGAGGTACGAGGCAGGGTTGTCCCTTGTCCACCTTTGTTGTTCGTGCTGGCTCTCGAAACCCTAGCCCTGGCCCTTCGGAGAACAGCGGACCGCATGGGCATCCCTATAGACAGGATGCAACACCTGATATCTGTCTACGCGGATGACATCTTATTATATCTGCGCGACCTGACAGCGGATAACAACTCGCTCTATGCCATATTTGATAAGCATTTATCAGGTCTAGTGATAAGATTAGTTTCTTCTTCTGGGAGGCGCCACATCTTACTCACATACATTTTGGCACATATCCAATTCCAGTCGCCCCTACCAGTTTTAAATACTTGGGTATACAGGTGTATAGGACACTGGAAGACCAGATAGACGGCAATATCCAACGTGCCATAAAAAGACTCCGAAGTAGTGTAGGGTTCTGGACCTCTCTGCCCCTGTCAGTAATGGGCAGAGTTGCTATCTCAAAAAGGGTTATGCTCCCTTGCCTTCTATATTACTTTGTGAATTTACCGGTGATCCTCCCTCAAACTATCTTTAACACACTGAACACTATCTTGATCAATCTTATTTGGGGAACCGGCCGGAGACGGATTAGCCTCCGAAAACTCCAACTTGGGACGACATTGGGTGGTTTTGGGGTCGCTTATTTCCGGGGATACTACTACGCTAGCCAACTCCAGTGGCTTTCTTATTGGACTGTGGGTAGGAATTTACATGAGATCGGCTTCACTACGGAGCGATTTGACCGTGGGGAACTCCACTCTTTACTGCTGCCCAAGACCCGGATACCCCCGGACTGTCTCCCCTTGCTAAGAACCTCCTTAATTTGCTGGAGGAAAGCCCTTTCTTATACGTCTGCAGTGCCACCTTACGCAGCGAATATATTTCTTTATTAGGCATCCCTACACCACAAGGTAGACTCACACGACGTAGACTCCAGAACTGGGCGGAAAGTGGGATAGAGGAAGTGGGAGCCTTTTTTTGAGATGATGCCTTGCTGGACCACGACTCCTTCATGCAGATTACTGGTGCTCCCCCACACCTTTATCTGTTACACGCTACGGTAACACATTATATTAGGACCACATGGGCACTACAGAGACTCAAACCTACTCAACATGAACTTGTACACCTATTATATTACATGGGATCTGGGGGACACCTTGTGCGGTGGTTGTATACAGGGATAAGGGCACACGCAGTGATTACGCTCATGACCCTTAGAACACTCTGGGCAGAGGACTCTGGAACTGAACTGACAGACAAGGCATGGAAGGTCATACTAGAACATCCCAAAAGGGTGTCACGAAATGCTAGGCTCACATTTATTCAGGCAATGGTGCTCCATGGACCCTATCTCACCCCTAAGAAAATACATTGTATGTTTCTGGACTCCCCCCATAACTGCCCTCGCTGTAGAGGGGATGAAGCGGACTTTATACACATGCTGTGGTCTTGCCCACGACCGCAGGGATATTGGGCCGAAGTTCGCCGAGCGCTCACTACTGTGACACAGCTGACGGTCCCCGACGAGACCCTGCTTTGCCTTGTGTGATTACGTAAACGGTCAGGGAAACAGAAAGTCAAGCTGAAATTTCTGGACCTTTCACTTATTTTAGCGATCAGGGTCATAACGATGAGATGGAAATCCCCCAGATCCCCTGTAGTGGTTACATGGCAGACGGACTTCGTGCAGTGGGGACGGGCGGAGGGAGCGGCCCTCCAGAGGGAGGAGGAGAGAGGACTACGGAAACATCCTATAGCATTAGAGTGGGAAGCCATGCTGATCGACCTAAAAACGCTTGACTTAGTCCCACCACAGGTGACTGAGTCCCAATAACACGCACAAACCTGCAGGTCCTTTTCCGTGTAGGGCCCTTTCGGCGAAAAGCAAATTAATTATTTTTGTTGCACATACCCTATAGTCTGACAGTCTCCGGAGTAGTGAACTGCTGATAACGGAATGACCAGGAGTGGGGGAGGGTGGGTTAGGGTGGGTTTGGGTTGAGGGTTTTCTATGTTTTTTGGTTACTTATATAAAATGGAAATTATTGCATTCTTATTCAAATTGTATTGAAACACTCTTCAAGAATATTTTGAGGCATGCCTATGATGCTCAGTTACCTTTTGACAATTTTTCCTTGTATTGCACATGAGATATTGATATGATTACCGTGTAAGGGGGGGGGGTATAAATAAAAAAAAGACTGTCCATATTGCATGAACCTGTTATTATCATTGTCGAATTTGCAGTCAATAATAAAGTATGTTTAAATAAATAAAAAAAGAGCTGCTGCTCTATGTGATTCCATGTAGAGCAAAGATCTTTGAACTGGGGGAGCCTAAATTGATCTTATGTGGCACCAGATCCTGATTGTTTTAGTGAAAACACCTGAGAAGGCCATTGGTTGCAGCTTACAGCTATATCCTGGCTGGGAGTTGGTGTAATCCTCAAAGTGCCTCCTGCCCCTCAATTTCTAATAAAGATTCCCACATGAATGATTTTACTCTTAGGAAGACCAAGCTGAAGCTGCCCATAACAATCATGTATTGGGTTGCATTTTAAAAGGGACAATTACAAATAAATGTAATATTTGAATTGTTAAATATATTTAGAGCTGCAGGTTTTATAGACTAATTGAGAAAAAACTGGGTTTTACTCTTGGAGTTCTGATGATTTATTTTAATTTTTTACACAAAGGCAGGCTTGATATTAAAAAGTTTGAAGACCACTGATGTAGATTTTGAATGTGACTGGTGACATAATAGATGCTCGAGTACCACACACAGATTACTGCCATCTGCTCAGATCTCAAAGTGTACATCTTGATGAACTGGAACTTGCTCTTCAAGTAGGAGGTGAGCCACTGGAAGACAATGTTACTCAAAACCACTTGATATGAACGGGTGCCGAGTAGGACTTGATGCTTGGTTGATGCCTGGGAGCATCAGGGATTCTCAGCACAGGCTACTGAGATGCTGCAAATTTAGATTTAATACTTTTTTCTCATCAACAATTACAGAGTATGAGTAACATTCCATGTTACATAGAAGGAACTATGTCCTGCTTCAGATGCTGCCAAGAAAACATTCAATTTAGAACCACATGCAATGCTTTAGAAGGAGTCTTGCTCTTATTTCTGTTCTCTACACAACTATGGAAAGGACATGCTTTCAGATAGCTGTCTTACAAGAGTGATCTTAATGGCAACTTGGAAATACAATCTTATATCCTTTAGTAGGAACACATGTGGCTGGGCTTGAGTTCAGATGCCCAGAGCAAAAACAAAGGGGTGAGCGAACAGCAGAAAGATGGATTTCCTTACAAGTGCAATTTGAGGAAATCTCTGGGTAGTCAGATTAGCTTTCCTTTCGGGACAATTCAAAGTACCCAAGTCTCAAATGTACACAGTAGTGCCTTCTGCACGAATGCCTTGATATATTGGATTACTTTTCCCCAACTGTAAGTCACTTCAGGGGAACTCTCATAACTGGTATTTATATATTCCCTAATTACTTGTACACCTTATACTTGTATCTGTCTTAGTGAAGTAATCTATGTAATTTCTACAGAGAACTGCGCATTCAATTGTGTTGTATTGCAACATTTATATAGCACCTACTACCCCTGTGTGGGGTGCTGCAGTGCTTGCCTTAATAAGTAGCACATTACATCGTATGGGGTGTGTGGTTGGAAGGATGGTGTTTTTGTTTTGATCGTATTTGGGAAGTGTTTCCATGTTGTGTGTGAGGACCACTGAGATGTGGTTATGGCAAAATGTGTGAGACAGACGCACAGTTTATGGGTTTTAGTAAGCTGGTAGCTTTGAGAAGCTCTGCAGAGCCTTTTTGGCATTTCTTGGGTTCATCATCCAATTAGGTGATTACTGCACTGGGTTGTCCATTCTGAGATATTTTGTCTAAAGTTTGTGGTCCAGAGCAGGCATATGTTAGAAGGAGAAATGATGGAGAGATCTGCTGGGATGGACTTTGATAATATCATCCAAAATCTGATATCCATTGTGAGATTCCAACAAGTGGCCATTGTATGCAGCTGGTCGAGTCCTGTAGTGGTGGACTAAATTAGAGTCCTCCGTTGGCCAGCGTTATCTGGCAGAGCTCTTCAGGATCTGTGCCTGTTCAGATGGCAATGGGTGATTTATTGCTGTGGACTAGTACAGTACTGGGTGATGGTTATGACCCTTAGCAATTTTGTCTTATGTGAGTGTAAGAGAGTCAAACAATAAAGGGAATTATTAGTCCGGCTGTATGAACTACAATCCGCTGTCTGACTGCTGAATGTTATATTAGTTTTAGTGTGGGTTAACATGTGTATTGGGATTGCATCATATAGCACTTACTACCCCGGATGAGGCATTGTTGTGTTTTACACTGGGCTTTACGCTGCCGCAGGTCCCAAGGTTAGTGCTTGTGTAGTTGTTGTTGGGATTAGTCTTGTGCTTTACCAGAGCCATTCAGTGCTTTACCCCAGTTTCTATGTGGTAGATTACATAAAGTAGGAAATTCGGGGGCATATATACAAGCCCCTATTGCCATAGAAATATCACTTTTTACGATGTTCCTGTGGCAATAGGGGCTTCACCCTATTTACAAGGTGGTGTTAAACAACATGAAGTGGCTTAACACCAGCTTATAAATAAGGTGAAGCCACTTTCTCCACAGGAATGACACTTTTTACTTGTAAATAAGGCACCCTTTCATGCTATACTCATGGTGAAAGGGGTGGGCAATGGGTGTTGCAGTGGGCATTCCACCGCAATACCCATCGATTTTGACGCTGCCTCTTATTTAAAAGGGTGGCGTAAAAAGGAGGCAGCGTCAAAATGTAGACCAGGGAAAACCTCGTCTTAAC
Organism: Lissotriton vulgaris; assembly: GCF_964263255.1. Lineage (NCBI taxonomy): Eukaryota > Metazoa > Chordata > Amphibia > Caudata > Salamandridae > Lissotriton > Lissotriton vulgaris. Next base: position 157,343,728 of record NC_141697.1, on the reverse strand, counting down.
ATGGAAAACACATTTCTCATTGTTTTTGCTGTTTCTCTGTGTGCTGCATTGAACAGTGTGAAAAGTTGCAGATAAATCTAGACTCAGGATGCTCATACAGTTGTAGGTGATCACGTGTTTACCACTTGGATGGTTGCTGTTTAAGTACTTCATGGTGTCCCGAAGCCCAAATGGTTATCCTTAAGGCGGCAAGTATTTGATCTTCTGAAGTTGGTGGCCAATGGGATTCTAAAATCTTTACGCAAGAAATGGAGGTGGGTGATCGTCCAAGATCTTCTTATCACAGTTAATTATCAAAGTGAGGGGTTTAGATAAGGTGTAAAATGTGTGGTTTTTACTGTGTCTGAATGTGATTTATGTCCTTTACCCCTTATTTCATTTCCCCTTTATCAGAGCATCAATGTTCGCGTTAGCATCAGTCTAAATTTCTGGTACAGTTTAGTACTTACCCCATGTATTCCTGTTGCTTGGCCTCACATTCTATTAACAGGAACCCCATCGTCTTGTCCTCCTCTCCTCCATGTTAATGCAAACTCAGACTTCGAAATCTGTATATCAGAGCGCTTTACAAGGGTTGGGAGTGGAACAAATTGCAATATAACATGTGTACAAAAAGGAAAACTGCAAGATAACAAGAACAAAATGCAAAGAACAGTAAATACATGGACAAGAAAATAAGGAGTACAATTAGTCCATAACCAGAATTGGATAGTTGATCTAGCGTGAGTGGTCAGGGATGGGGGGGGGGTTAAGGGGGGGGGGGTTAAGGAGGTAGGGGGAAACTGAGGAGGGTGAAGAGATAGCATGATTATAAGAGAACTAGTAGGGGGTGGGTGGGAGTATAGATATGTGAGATTGAGAGGAGGGGGTAGTAAGTCAGGTATAATGTGGAGAGAACATGGCACAGTCATGGGCAGGTTGTGAAACCCTGTTAGGTGGAAGGATTAAGGACCCCAGTATTTGTACAATCTTTCACCCACTCAGGTCACATGCAGCTGTGACACTGGGAAGGACCAAGTGATGCAACTATCTTCTTAAGTCAAGCTGGCAAGCTATTTGAGAAATTAGGTAGCTCATTTGAGTCCATCTGGAAAGTAATGTGCCACTTCTACGTGCAAGAAAACCTATGTGTGATTATTATGCCATATTCTTTAGTGCTGGGTTCCAGACTGTTGCATTGATGCCCATATCTAGGAGCTCCTAATGCACAGTCTGGAATATGTGTTACCTCTGTAGCATCTGCAGGCTAAGGTCTGGAAAGACGAGCAGTCTTGTCCCCAACAGCCTTCAGGGAGCTGCTCTACGCAAAATGGTTCCCCAGTCATCCAGATTCCCATATAACACCGCTACGATGCTACCATTAGATCTAGCTGCTACATCAAGGACTTCGATAGGAACCAGTAAGCTCTTTGTACCATTTCAGCACCATCACCTTTCAGTGGAGCTCGGTACACATTAAGGAATGAACACTTTATTTCAGTGACAGAAGCCTGGATGTGCTGGATGGTCGATGTGCATGAGTGTTGGCAGCTTGCCGCACATTTTCTAACACTTCAGGACTGCTGTGAAGCAGCACCACTGTGTCTGAGGTTTTTATGCTCCCACGCTATCTCCTCATGTGATTTCATCACAGACTCCACTTCAGCAGCCCTTGACTCTATTTTCTCTCAGCAAATCCTTATTGCAGAGGTAGGGTTCTCTTCTTTTTAAGTAGAGCATCCACAGCCCCTATTATCTTTTTTGACAGTAGCAATCTTGCCTATCCTTGTCCTATTTCTGGGGGGAAACAAGTCCTGTTTGGCTTTGTTCTGTGCCTTACCAGTCATCGCCAGAGTGTACCATGTACATCAGGTGTCAGGGTTCTTCGGAAGGCCGTTTATTAGCACCGTTCTTCCCAAGGACCTTTACCACGCTGAACCCAATCTCAGTTCACCAGTAAGTGCGCCCTGCAGCAAATTCACATCTGCCTTCTCTTTCTCTTCTGGAAGCCTCTGCTCCTTTCCAGCAGCGAAGCTGGAGGAAGCAAGGGAAATGGCCCCGTTGACGGCCGTTGGGATAGTAAAATATATTGATTATCAGGGTTCAATGGAACCTTCAGGGCTGTGGGCCCAGTGCTAGTAGTAGCTACACACCGGTTTTCTTTATGAAGAACAGGAGGGGGCTTGTTGCGCCTGTTATGCATGCAGGCCACAGCTTCAGTTCCACACATAAGCACAAAATAAATATTGTTACACAGTACAATACTATCTATACAATGGCAGTCAGAGTAGGTGCAAGGTTTAAGGGGAGGATATTGCCTCAATAAGTGCTCAGTTGAAAGGATGCTGAGGCCGAAGGTGCAAGCCGTTGGTTTTGCCATCCCAGAGCAGCCCACTATGCCTGAGGAGCTAAGGTGTGGTGACAATCCTACGGTGAGAGAGTTGAGAGGCAGGCCTACCTGGGCATGATACTACCCCTGCACTAGGAAATGCAGCAGACATGCTGATTCCTGCCACAAGAAAAGGAGGCAAGACAGCGATCGGTTTGATCGATCAATGCCTGCAGTGTGAGCTGAGGCACCAGACCCCTGCTGTTCTTTAGAATGGAGCAGGGCTCAGCTTCTTCAGGGGGCTAAGATACCCTCCAGGGTGATATGCGTGCCCAACTGGTGTAAGGATCATGTCTTCTAGTGCAGAGACCCCTTTTTCATTTCAGTTTGAAGACTTGCGTTATGAAACGTGTAACCAGTGATGAATTGCTATCTATTCAAAGGCACATTTCTGGAAAGTGCTCTTAATCTGTAAATAATGAATATCTCTGATGAGCAAGATCAATCGAAAATACATTCAGTGATAATTTTGTAACTATTAGGTTAGAAATGATTCCAGGAATTACATAAATCTTATGACTGTTTCCCTCTATAATTTTATTAGTTTAATCACTAGCTTTTGGGCTTCTTTCTTTTAGTTTTCGGTTGGTAAACACGCTAGGACATGTTCCATTTTAGCTACAGTCTCCATTTTAGTTAGCCTGTCCAGCTTGTTTACCTTTATCCCCAAATCCACACTAAGTAATGTTGTCTGCCATCTTTGACTATGGAGGCTGCCATTGTTTCATCAAATTATGCAGAATCATCAACATGTCTGCCTTTGGTGCAGATGTCATCTGTGCCTATCTTTCCAAGAACTGTGAATGTCAAGTCATTCAGATATAGACATCAACAAAACTTCCAGTGCAACATCAGTCTGGGATAGGTGCCTTTTTCAAGGTCATATAACGACCATAATCCAAATAATGTAGTTTTTATTGACATTTTTACCTTAGTAGTACATCCACTAATATAGATGATTACATCAAAACATTCCTAAGGTGACATTGCAAACTCCATTTTAGGTAAGATACAATATATAAGGACTACCGCTGACCACTTACTTAGGAGAGAACCTTCACTCAGGCCACTGATGCGGATTCAGATGAGCACAGCACCAGATATCATCCTGGCAGAAGACAACCCCGTGAGGGTCTGTGAAGCATTCCATTCTGCCTTCACAAACTGGTGCCAGGATTGTTCTCTCTTAGACACAATCTCCTAGCTCTTGGCCTTGAGCTTAAAATAGCTGGCAAGCTAATCCAAACAGACAACAAACCCAATTGTCCAGGTATGCGCTCCTCCTCCGAAACGTAGGCTTATTTATTCATCTGCTAGAACTAGCACAGCGCTTGGTGATGGGGAAACATCCATTAGTACGCAGACACTTCTTCGCGTACCATTACTACGCATGCGATAAAACAACGCGTCACCTTCAGTTCGTGTGAAGTTACATCGCATGCGTACTAACAACGCATGCGTAGGGGGCGGGCGCCGCTTTTTGAGGTTGTCACGGCAGCCATTTGTTCCCAGGGTCTGTTGCTATCTGCTGCTGAGGACGTAGAAAGCCCACGACGGAAGATTGAACCACGCATGGAAAGAGGTAAGTGGGTTGTACTGTTTTAGGGTGGTGTCGTGCAGAGTAGTGTTTGGGAGTAGGGACGGTTGTGTAGGTGTACAGTAGTGTATTTGGGTGTAAGGTAGTGTAGGAGGTCGTGAAGGTAGTGTTATGGGGTTAGTGTAGGGTAGTTTTTTAGGGTTTAGGGTAGTGTCGGGATGTCGTGCAGGGTAGTGTTTCAGTGTAGGGACAGGACTGGGGGTAGGGGCAGAGACGTGCTGGGGTAGAGTTTAGGGTTTAGAGTAGTGTTGTGGGGTTAGTGTAGTGGTAGTGTCGGGATGTTGTGGAGGGTAGTGTTTCAGTGTAGGGACAGGACTGGGGGTAGGGGCATGGTTGTGCTTGGGGTAGTGTTTTAGAGTTTAGGGTTGTGTTGTGAGGTTAGTGTAGGGTTTAAGGGTTTAGGTTACTGTTGTGGGGGTAGTGTAGGTTTTAGGGTAGTGTCGGGGTTTATGCAGGGTAGTGTTTGGGAGTAGGAACAGGACTGGGGCTAGGGGTAGGGTCGTGCTGGGGGTACTGTTTTAGGGTTTAGGGTAGTGTTGTAGTGTTAGTGTAGTGTAGTTTAGTGTAGTGTCTGGGTAGTGAATGAGTGTAAGGAGCGGAGTAGGGGAATGTGTATGTTAGTGCAGGGGGTAGTGATTTAGGGTTTAGGGTAGTGTAGTGGTGTTTCAGTAGTGTACGGTAGTGTAGTTTAGTGTTTTAGATGTGTAGGGTAGTGTATTTTCTATAGTGTTGTGTTTTACACTTTTTAAAAAAAGAATATGACATGTTATTCCGCATACCATTTATTTTTATAACAAGGCAAGTTTTTACTTAGCATACATTAACACTTTCAAAGTAATTGTATGCGAAGTAAAAACTTGCGTAGTAACGGTTATTGCTAAGTAATAACTGCGCAGTAATAGCATGCAAAGTAATGGCATGCGAAATAACATGAATCCTGCTGTATGCCGCCCTTTTCATCATCTGGGCCACTTCACAGAGTGGAGAACTCTCGTTGCCACCACCTTCAAAAGATAGAGTGTATAGCCCAGTGATGGAAACACTTCACAGCGTGAAGTATCCTGTTGTATCCCATGTTTATAGGGTACATGTATTTCAGGTCTAAATTGACACAGTAAACCAAGGTAGATTGTTCTCAGACCCACACTTATCTTTTTGTAGTTATATAGAGTACATAGAGGGCTATAACTGTGTGAAGGTCTCTAAAGATTCCCCTGGAACCTACCTCCACCGTTCTTGTTTCTATTATTAATGCGAAATAACATCACATATTCTTGGTGATGGTTTAACAGCTATAAATTGTGACGTTAGATTCTGGCATATTAAAATAACTGTTTTAAAATAAATATGTTGAAATACATAATTGTTTTTATTGATCTTGAGTGTGTAAATCATTAATGAACAATGGTTTGGATTACCACTGCTCCCTGTTAGTAACCCTAAAGCATTGACACTATCTCATTTATGTATTGCGTGGGGTTCTTTGGGATACAATAACGGTCTTTCACATTCAACGCTGTGCATTGGACTAAGTTCACACGTGTCACCCATGGATGTGAAAGCAAACCTTGTAGAGCTGAGCCAGACTCAGTTTATGCTGCACTACTAATACACATAATAAAGGTGATTAGGTATTGTTTGGTTGCAGGGGTATGACTTTTTAAAGAAAAATAATAACAGTTCAAACCTATATTTCTCATAACTGTCACATTCTATATTCGTACATTGCATTTTCTCATATTGCACATATTCAATTAGTCTAAATGTACAACACTAGGCCATGTTATATACTTGCCCCATGACTTGTTCTCATTGGCCAAAGGTATCCGCTCTGTGTAATATTTGGTTCTGGAACTGTGCCCAAACGTCATTAGGCAGCCATGCTTCCGGGGTTAGTTTGTTGCAGAGCTCAAACTGCTCACTGCAATATATCATCTCTGTCAACCATTGTTTTAGTGTCAGGGATCAGCCATAACCCCAATGCTGTGACAATAGTTGTCTGGCCAATAGCAGTGCCAGGGCTGTGAATTCTCGTTTAGTCTAAGGGATTTTCTCCACCCATCACAACAGTGATATCTGTAGCGACGGTCATAGGCGTTTTCATTATTAGGGGCTTGACTACTAAAGGAGAGGCTGTAATCTTTGAAAAAATGTGTGGACAATTTGCAGTGCTACAGTAACAGGGAGTATGGCAAACATGCATGTTACCTAGAGTAGGCTGGGCTCAGAGACATGAGGCAAGCAGAGGATGGAAAGGAAGGAGTCATACGAAAGAAAAAGGAGAGTCGACAGTCAGAAGTTTTCAGTTTAAGTCAGTTTTCATGCATGTTTTCAGAAATATTGTAGAGATTTTTTGAGATTTCATGCAAAACTAAGACCAGAACAACATTATTTTCATGTGCTGTACTATCTCTGCAGGCCATGAGAAAAGCAGCGCGCGCACCAATCACCATCATTGACGGGTAAGTATAATTAAAATAAATATATTTTAATTTTCCCATAAAATTCAATGGAAGTAAAAACGCAAAACAGGAATGTTGTATTGTAAATATTTGTGCTAGAGTTGTTATTCCCCTTTCCCTCTGATGACAATGGCGGGATGAAGGATAACAAAGTCTGTTTTAGTGATGGTGTGTAAAGCAATGCTTTTCAGGACAGGTAACCGGGGCTCTCTCTAATCTGGAGCAGCCACAACATAGGCACAATGATTTGTGAGATCTGGCCCTGCCTGTAGTTCAGTTTTCCTGTAGCAGTAATCAGGCACACAAAAGAATGGCTCTACCTAGAAACCTCCTCACCTGAACAATAGCAACTGAAGTCCCACCCCTCACCCTTATCCACCAAACCTGCAGTGCTCAGGAAAAGTAATAAGCAGCCTCTTCCTGACAAGGCCCTCGTTGCATTTCTAAGGAGAGCCCTGTCTCCATTCTTTCTTGCAGCAATATACAGTCTCCACCCTCAAACCATAGGAATGCAGGCAATACACCTCCACTGTCGGGGGGTGGGGGGAGAGTTAATTGCATCTGTAACTGCAGCAACATGTGGCTAAGTTGTTCAGAAAACCCGGCATTTTCTTTTCAGGGTAGGCACTATAACCATCTGAAACTCAACCAGGATAAAACTGACATCCTCCTCATAGCCAACAAAGAGCAGACCCCCCAAATCACGGAATGGTTAAAGTCTATTGATGCTCTCAACTGCACTCTCATCCCGGAAGACTCAGTGAAGTCACTGGGAATAATCTTAGACCCTAACCTTGACATGATCAAACACATCAAGAACACCGCAAGATGTGCCTTCGTCAACTTAAAACTAAATGTAAATGTAAATGTAAATGTAGTTGAGCTTATATAGCGCACAGCTACCCGCAGTGGGTGTCCCGGCGCTTGCTTAGGGAACCCGTCCTGATATTCCCCTGTGTGATAGCCCCAGCGGGTATCCACAAGGTGAAAGTCAGGCATCCCGCCGCGAGGGGCCGTTGTGGAGATTAAGCAAGCTATTGCCCAGAGTCGCAGAGTGTGAACCCGTGAGTCGAGAAGGCACCGGAGCGAGAATTATCGAGTCCGTGGAATTTTTAGCCCAAGACCCGCCGAGGCGGGGAATTGAACCCTGGTCCAGGACCGATCTCAGCTTCCGGGTCTGCCGCCTCTAACCCCTGAGCCACACTTCTCCACTAAACTACAAATCAAACCCTTCATCCCTCCAAAAGACCTTAAGCAAGTCACGCAATCCCTTGTGCTATCCAGATTACACTACGGGAACGCCACCCTCACAGGCAAGGCTAAGCTCCACCTTGCTCCCCTTAGATCTACCCTAAATGCAGCAACCAGAATGGTGACGAGAGTGAAGAAATATGAACAGATCTCCCTCGCTCTCAAAGAGCTCAACTGGCTCCCAATAGAATTGTGTGCTAACTTCAGAAATGCCTCTCTCACCCACAAAGCTCTGCACACTGGCAAACCCACATTTCTAGCCGCCAAACTCAACAAAGCGGGACAGACAAGAAATCTCAGGAGCACCAACTCATCCCCCCGAAAAACAGCAAACAAAAGACCCTATCTCGGTCTTTCTCTGGAAATGCACCCAGAATTTGCAATTCCATCCCCATACATGTCAGGACGTACCCTTCCTTCAAAGAATTCAAAAGCCAGGTCTAAATGCTCCTCCTCAATCGAGCTCTCATGAAATGACAAAGGTCCTACAATTGCTGATCCGCCATCAACTGAGTATCCAGTCACTACGTTAAAAACAACTCCTTACAGCATCTTATTCCTGCCCCGCACAGTACTCTCCCTGACTATTACCACCTCCACTACTACTCGGCATTTGATTGCTACGTGACTTATACTGATCAATGACCCTTCTTTGAACAATGCGTTTACTGTTCCACACGTTGTTTACTCAACTGTTAGTCGACAAATGTTGTAAAGCGCTCCGATTCCTTCAGGTCTGGCCAGCGCTATATAAAACTCCAAAATAAATAAATACATTTTAGTTTAATTCAACTGACCGTGGAAGAGGTAGAGGAGACATTACAACAGAATGTTAGGGGTAAGGCAGCCGGTCCTGACGGAGTGCCAATAGATCTTTTAAAATACAACCCAACATAGTGGGCCCCTCTGGTACTAAATGTCTTCACTAGCCTCGCTACTGCTCCCATTCCCGAATCATGGTCGACTTCGATCATAGTGCCTATTTTTAAAAAAGGGGACCACTCTCAGCCCAGTTGCTATAGACCTATCTCTCGAATAGATACTACTTTAAAAATATTGGGCAGAGTCCTATTAAATATTTCATCCCAGCCAGTATGGCTTTAGACCCAAAGTGTGTACTATTGAACAGTACCTAAACCTTAAATTGATTATAGGAAAGTACACACTCGCAAGAAGTTCCCCTGTTAGCTAGCTTTTAAGGACTTATCAACAGCGTTTGATAGTAACCGGTCCAAGTTATGGTCTATTTAATTCTCCAATGGTCTAGAAGAAGCGTTCGTATACTTTTTAGCTTATCTGCACAGAGGAATGAAAGCTAGAGTAAGGATCAACATCAGTGGCGAGGTCTCAAACAATGTTAATATTACGAGAGGCGTGAGACAAGATTGTGTTTTAGCCCCCCTTTTATTTATTTTATATATTAACGATCTTCACTCTTTTCTAACTACTGTTACTACTGATGTTTCTTTGATTTGAAGTTACCTGCCTTGTTGTATGCGGATGACGCTGTGTTGAAGGCCCACACACGAAGACCCTCTCTCTTATAGTGAACAGCTTTGTCAAATTTATGGCATCATTAGACTTAAAAACAAATTTTAATTAATCTTTTATTATGTCCTGTTGCCTTAAGAAATACAATACACCATCCCTGAAGTTAGGCAAACAGGTTATTCAGCACATGCACTTTGACCTATCTAGCATGACTTTTAATGACAGTAGCTCTTGGAAAACACATATAGTAAACAGTGGGAACAAATTGTTTAGAGCTGTAGGCTCTTTATTCAGCATGCCTCATCCTAAGACAGAAAATGTTTTAATTCCATCACTGCAGATCTATAGATCACAGTGTCTACCGTTCTCGACCTATTGGGCTGAGGTTTGGGGAACTGAGAGTTGCCAAAAGTGCAATTCGAGGAAAATAGATTCTGTAGAAAGTTGCTGAGGGTCCCTATCTCTAGCTCTAGTTTCATCTGCCATGACGAGCTGGGTCTTACCTTCGTTGAAGACTACATACTCGTCCGCCCGCTGCTTTTTTGGCATGCAATTTGGCAAAACACAGAGGGAGCATTCACAAAAAAATATTATAAAAGATTGCCTTCCATGCGACAATGGCAGTAAAATCCCCTGGCTAAAGTACAACGAATCCTGTCTTGGCATGATTGGTTTCAACCAGCTATTTGATAACCCAGAGGGCCCATGTTCTATCACTACAAAACATTTGCAGGTATGTGGGTACCAAAATGTGCAAAAGGAGAGAATAAAGAGGGAGTCCGCAAAACCAAGAGTATCGGGCTATCCAAGCAGAAATCAGGGACTGATTAGTTCACCCCAAAGTTATTTGATTGGCCATATGAATCACTGGGAGCGTAGTTTACTTTTACGTTTCAGTGATGGTACTATAAAATATTCATTGAACTTCCCATTAGGCTTTCAAGCTAATTTAGACACCCGTCCCTGTCCCTGTGATGGGAAATAAGGTCAATCTATGCAGTACTTTGTATTTTTCTGTAGTTTTCATTCTATATTTACCAAAACTATCTTGCTTCCTGTGATCAAGAAGCTAAACATTAGTAATTTAAGAGAAGCCAATAATGTATTACTTGGATTGATGAGGAGGACATTAATAATTGTGAGAATGTGTGATTTGGAAATCACTAAGGGCGCGCTCATTTGACATGAAACCATAGGGTTTCTTCACTAATTTAACTTGGCGTAGTTCTCTTTCTTCATGCATGAAGTAATGCAATTAATTTTTTACGATTGGAATGAACTTCCACAAATATTTTGACAAAGAAATCCATTTGAAATGAATAAAAATATATGATGATCTCAACAGCGACATGACTGTTTCATTTGGAAAAGAGAACTAAGCCAAGTTAAATGAGTGAAGAAACCCTATGGTTTCATGTCAAATGAGCGCGACCTTAGTGATTTCCAAATCACACATTCTCCTAATTACGTAAGGCACTGACAGGCACAGTGCGACAAGGATCGCGCCTTATAAATCTTCTTAAACTTTGATCAAATTTTAAAGGAGTGCACGGAGATAACAGCAACCAGACATTAATAATTGTGTCACCTTGTTTCTGAAAGTCACAGTGCTATCACGTAAATCAATGTATGTACTAGAATTTTAGCTTGTTCTTGAGTTTATATCGTATTTTAAATTTGCTGTCCTAGGCTCGATATGAACTTTTATTATACTAACCTCCTCATGGCGACGGTGGCCCTGATTTTAAAATGTATATTATATATTGTGTTGCTTTTACCGTGCATTTTTTATCATGTACTTTTATGCTTAAAACGCTTAAACCGAATAAAGAACCTATTGACATCTATGTTGCTATATTACCTCATACTTCTCGACCCAAAGACACCTAGTCTATTTACTACCAGACACACCCCTTAACTTGTACTAAAATTTAGAATTTTCAGATATGTTTGCACAATGACAAAAATATGTCATTGCCGTGGACTGAGAGTGGGTTTATATTAGTTTTTCTCAGCCTCAGTATACGTTCTTACTGACCAAATCACTGTTTATTTCTACATACATCAGCCTGTACTAAACCTGTAATTTACTGCGACAAATGTTAATGGCATTCTGTTCTGTTAATTCTTTGTAACAATTAAAAGTTATTTTAAAAAAGACTGAAAGTGTATGGCCTATTTCAACAACAGCGGGCCACTAACTATTCGAAACCCCCCCTCTCTACAGGATCTCTTCCCGGTGTCCTCTTTCTAGCCCCCCTCTTGCCTGCGTCAGTTTGCCGTGTTTTCCACTTGCGACTGCTGTTGCAGCAAGTGCTCCTTTTGTAAGTGTCGCTGGGACCTTGACAGACTATACTTTCTTGCTGCAATTCTTGATAAGTATCATATGCTCTGCATAATGAGTCATGCACCTTTATTTGTATGTGTGCTGAGGTCCATGCCCCTTTGTGGCTCATGGACCATAGCTGGGTGGACTGTTTCTGACATCCACAAACTTCACCTGCAAACGTTCTGCCAAGTCCTTTTAGTAAATAATACAAGATGATTTCTTAGTTTACATTTCCTCTATGTCTGTTACTGTGCATCTTATCTGATTGGTTCTATATTCACGTTCTGTAAGTGGACTACTGTGGGTTCTGAAGTCTTGCTGCAAGGTTCTTGCAGCACTTGCTTGGTGGCTCTAGATCCTACATATCCTGCTGCCTTGGTCGTGGGCTCATGTATATCATGAGAACACTGTTCCTACATTCATCACGTTCTGGTTTCACCCTCTGAAGATGCTAGCTACTACGAACCAGCAATGAGGTTCTAAGGCATGTACGGAGTACATTGTACAAAGCGCAGGCCTACCTTGTGAAGACATGAGCTGGTAGAGGACTCGTCCCCTCCCAACCCCCCCACCCCCAACAGATTTGTTTATTGCTGCATTCCTAGTGCTGGGAGACACACACTAGAGTAGGGAGAGAGGGACTCACCAGTGGAGAAGTGTGGCTCAATGGTTAGAGCGGCAGACCCTGATGCAGAGGTCTGGCCCGGGACCAGGGTTCAATTCCCCGCCTCGGCGGGTCTTGGGCTCAAAATTCCACGGGCCTGATAATTCTCGCCTCGGTGCCTATTCTAATCATGGTTCCCACTCTGCAACTCTGGGCAATAGCTTGCTTAATCTCCACAACGGCCCCCACAACGCTAAGGATGCCTGGCCTCCACCTTGAGTGGACGCCTCACAGGGAAAGCCAGGATGGGTTCCACAGTGGTATTCGTACAAGCGCCTTGAGACCCTTGCAGGTGAGTAGTGCGCTATACAAATATCAATTTACATTTTACATTTACATTTGGATTCAGTGAGAGATCACAAGGCAGGGGCCTGGACACATCCCAGGAAGTAGAGGGGACTGATGAGGAAATCGCAAAGAATAGGAGTGGGAGCCCAGGATTAACCTTTTGATGCATATATGACTGTGGCAGGTTTGGTTCTAGTCATTCCCATGGCCAGTGTTGAGGGACAATTAGTTTTGGAGTCTCCTGCTGCAACACACAGCTTTTCAAGAGGAAGAGGGAGAGGAGAAAGGTATACTTCAAAAGAAGCAGAACTCCAACATACAACTTCAAAGGCCCAGACCCTAAATCACATTTGGTGTCTGGATATGGACTATAAGGGGAGGTTGAGATCCCAAATATTTGCCATCTGCCAGACAGGCTGTGTGAGGCGGGGATGCGCTGCAAGACTTCTGCCTGTGACCAAGACTGAGTGCCAAGGCCTGCTCATTTCCCTTTTGGGTAAGAGGACATCACCCAGGGAAAACAAGATCACCTGCTCTGGAGCACCAGCACCTGTCTGTTTGCCAAGATCAGTATGCCATGTAAGGGTGAGGACAGCGTTGGAGGGAGCGAGGACCAGTCAGGAGTCCAGTCGAGTGGACTCCAGGTAGGAAGTATAAAGAGACAGCTGCTGCATCCTTCAGGTCATTCTCCATGTGCAGATTCAAGTCTGGGATCCCCTTTTGCCAGGAGAGGTCTGCCAAGAAGATAGGTTTGAGCAGAGTGACCTGTCTAGCACTGGTTGCGTGATGCCGTATGCCAAGTGGGGCTACATTGGAAGTCACTGCCGACCATTTATCAAAGGGTCATTTATCCAGTGCTTACTTTGTAAAATAATTAGCGTTGGTGCCCAAAGCTCTGCTCAGAAGCCTGCCATCATCTCATGCCCCTTTAATCCATTATCAGACCTCCAGGCCCCCACTTTTTTTTCCATCCATCTTTATTGAGATTTTATGCAGTAGGGTACAATTGGTATAATCATCAAATAGATGTGCCAATAATAGTATTGCTGGTGTGTTGTACATTGACTCTGTACATACAAACTCTCGTACATACTGTCATGGCAGTACAGATTTAAGGATCACAACTAATAATTAAACTATGAGACTTGTAGAAAGCGTGTTAAAGATTGCAGGAATTGCTGTTAGCATTAGCTAAAAGCCATTTTGTTCTTGGCAGCCATTTTAGTTAGCCATGTGCTCGCCATGTGCTTTCTCCCTCTTTGAGAGCCTTGCACATGTTCAGAAAGGCCTATCTGGTAGAATGCACCTGCTCCTAGTGTAGATATGTCAGGCTATTCCTACTGATGTAAGGAGAAATGTCTCCCCTCCCACTTTGTTGAGCAAGCAAATTTTGAACACCCATATTAGTCAATAACCATGCGTGTATGTGGCAGGACCTTCCCTTGGTTTTATGCTATGTAACAAATGCATATATAAGGCCCCTGTTCTCTTTTTTTTTTTTTATATTACAGCTTACGTGCCAATCTCTTCTTTGTTGGTTTAAGAACCAGGTGTATCAGTGAACCCCTTAGAAGGTTTTTCTTTTACAAAATGGCGCCCGAACGTAAACCTCATCGGAGAAGCGGCTACCCAAGGGAGTGGTCTTGATGGGAGAAAGGAATCTACTGAGGGGGACAGGACAGGAATCTAATGAGGATGTACTCTGCACACAGAGAGTCATGGTCTTTGCAGCCCAGTATATTTCTGGTCTTCCTGCTCTGATCCTCCAAGTGTTTGCCGCTCCCAACTGAGAACTTCTTTGGTGTTATTGTGTTTTTATCTAGGAACCTGAATCAATATTGCTACTTTATGCCCTTGTACGGCCATAATCAATAATATCCCTATAACGGCATAAGAATCAGATCCATATTTAAGTAAAATAGCCCTTGCAGTCCAAGGCACGGCAAAAGCTACTTCCTTGGATTCCTAGAAGGCACAACGAGTTCTTTTGACACATCAAACCTCCAGAAACCTGGGAAATCCCCATTTGCTTTGTTTTGATTTGTAATAGAACTCCTGCGAGCACTGTAAGAACGGCCAGTTCTTAGTGACATCTTTATTGACGTCTTATGTCCAAACCTTACGTCAAACTCGGCACCTTTCAGGTATAAATATACCAACGTTGCCTTAAGCAAACACACGGTGGTGGTTTTGGAGCAGAGCAGCTATCTACTTGCCCGAGAGCCCAGCTGATGCGAGAGCCCACGGACGCTGCCCCTCCTCTTTGACGCACTGAGAAAGACGCTGTCTTTTCTCCTGCCGAGAAAATCCAGCTCCGGCGTTTCCAGCCTACCCTTGCGGGTTGCTGGGATATCGAGTCTTGAGGAAAGAGATACCAGACCTCCTACATTCTATTCCCAAGGTACAGTGCTGACTAAACCCTTAAAGAGAATTCTTGAATCAGATTCTTGGCAAAACCAACTTAACTTAAACTGCTACTTACTTACTCCTTCCCACGTATTAGGGTTAGGTCAGGTACACTGGGGTAGGCGTATTTAGAAGCACCAGTTGAGTAAGTTAGTCAATGTATATATATAAGTATAGATTTTATCCATTTTAAGTATCTTATGGCTAAGAAACCATATCAATGCTTTTACAGTATTATTTCATAATACTCCTTTTACTGTACGCACTTTACTTTACATTAAGTATTGCAATTGTGGCAATTCATTTCTCTTGCATGAGAAGGAAGACTGCTCAATAAATTATACCTTTTATTGAAAACACCCGTCTCTCTCTTCTCTGCACTCTGGTGAAACTAAGAACGCACAATCGACTGAGTGAAATAGCTGTCTATTGTTTTCACACGACTCTATACGAGATATACTCTTATTCTGAGGGAGCAAAGTTGTCATGTTATATGGTTGTCGGAAGCTAATCCCTTCTTGTCTATCCAGGGAGGTTAAACTCGTTTATTCGAGAAAGTTTCTAGTGACCTCTGAGTTAGCTGGCAAACCTTAAGTCTAATATAGTCAGTAGAGACCTAGTCGACCTCAGTCCTACGTCTACACTGCTGAATAGATTATTCCAATGCGCAGAGCCTATTGGGAATATAGGAACTACACTACAGTGTGAGTATTTTAAAACAACCGTTAGGTCACCCAGAACTTGGCAGTGCGAGGCTGGAGATTTGTGCAAGGAAAGGTCGTCGACATTTGCTTGACTGTTTGGCCAAAATCTTGGACTTGTTTGGATATATGTAAATTGCAATTTACGTAGGCAGGTAATGAGGAGATTTTTCTCTAACTTTTGAAAACCTAAACAGCACACATTGAGTCAAGTGCCACTTGGCGAATAATATTGTATATGCTACAATATTCTTGGCATGCCTGTTTCAAAAGCACATCGAAGAATGTGCTGCTTTCTTGGAGGTACCAATGTGAACCTTGAACAAACTCAGCCGGTTCCCCTAGAGGGGATACCTAAATAGGTTTATGTTAGACCTGTCTGCCCTTTGAGTAGTCCCTCCTATTTGTTATTAACTTTTGTCCCCTTTTTGCCCCTCAATCCTTTTATTTTTTTATGTCCACTGGACTTTTCAGGTGTTGACCTAGGGGTTAGGTGCTCTTTGCCCTCATAGACTTTTCCTTGAAGCCCTAGGTGCCTTTCTGACTAAAATCTACCAGACCTACACAATGGTGGCTCACAACTGCCACAACTGTCACCTCAGAACCTAGGGCCATTGGGAACTATGAGGGGTTCCAGAACTTTCTGGTCCACTCTAGACCCTCTGGACCTAGGCTATAAATAGCGGAATGGTAGGCAGCCATTTTAGGTGATGACCAGAGAGTTGAGGAGTGAGGCAGTGGTTTGGGAAGGTGGGCGCGCTAGAAGTGGTTAGTTCCTGTTAAAAGTGGACAGTCACTGCTTGAGGACATTCCCCCCCTTAGCCTTTGACCGAGCCCTGTTATTGGTCTATGGACATTGTTCGTCAAAACTCCTAAAGAGATTCCTGTGAGAGGCGACATTGAATTCCCCCCTTCTCCTCTCCCGACAACACCTGCCGTCCGTGACTGGCCCTCCACGATTCCCCTTACCGGCACTTGGAAGCGCAGCTGGGAGTGTCCCTCTTAGCGCTGGGAGAACCTGGTAGAGAGTGAAGTGTCTGAGGAAGTGGCGCGATAGGGCGCAGGTCTGCTGTGGTGTTCCTTCAGCCAGAGGAAGAGGGGCAGAGTGCCTTTACCAGCCCTGAAAGACTCTGGCAGAGTGAGAAGTGTCTGCGGAGGTGGCGCGATACTGCGCAGGTCTGCGGTGAGAGATCCGGGTGAGGAGAGAAGCGTCGGAGGAGGTGGCACGATTCCGCGCAGGCCTGTTGTGAAGTTCCGCCTGCCTGAAGGAAGAGGGGCGGAGCGTCGACGGAGAAGCGTCAGCTGGTGCGCAGGCCAGAAGAGGAATTTCCGATCATCTGAGGAAAGAAGAGGAGCGGCAACAAACTGAGCCACTGCTCTCCCGCGCCTGCCCAGTGGCGCTGAAGTCGGAAGGTCGGAGGAGCCGTCTTGAGGAACCTGCATCGCCGTTAGCCCAGTGAGGCCTCCCCCTCGTGCCGGCTTGGATTTCGCTTGGCCTGGCCCACGAGGAGGCGCTGCTGGGAGAAGACGACTGTTGGCGAGTGCCGGTTAGCGGCAACTGTGCAGTGCCCGGCTGGCCTCAAGTAAGGTGGAAACTGGTGGCTGTTGTGGGGCCGGGGGTTAATAAAACCAGGTCCCAGGAGGGAGATCTTTCTTTACCCAGTTATTAAAATTGGAAGTACAGGTCTGAAAAGACTGGGGAGTCTGAGACTGAGAAGTCACCAGGACTAGTGATGAAGGGAAACCAGTAAAGTAAAGGAGAGTGACTGAACTCTCTTCATGCTGAAAAAGACGGAGATTATTGTTTAACCTTTTTCTTTCAGTGGTGGAAGGGGAAGGAAACTACGGCATGTCTTCTGTCAAACCTCTGAGTTAATCAATCACATGTCTATCTGTTAATAAGCAAACAAAATATGCGTAGTGTTCCTGAGAAACCGGAAAAAAGTGACAAAGAAAAATGAGCAGTCAACATAGACCCTAACCCGAATTTCAAATCCCAAAAAATGCGTGATAGATATAGATGAATCAAATAAAAATCATGCGGTATATAAAGCACCAAATGGCTATCACCGTGTCTAGAGTAAAGTACTCTGAAAGGAGACGAATGAATGAGTACAAGGTACGTGCAAAAAATAATCACGCATGCAACTAAGGATAATAAAAAAAGTGCAGGATCAAGTAAACTATCGAACAAAAACGGAGCCGACGGCTCCACGAGCAGTTAAACCTCTAAGGTTCTAGCGGAGTCCCAAGGCGGGTACTTACATCCGTGTGATGTTGCTCAAACTTCGCGGAGTTCCGCGAAGAGAATGATCAGTCGGGTAAGCCGCTGGTGGACTAGGTGGTGGCGTGTGGGTGCAATAGACATAGAAAGAGAACTAGAAGCCTGATAGTAGACAAACGGTGAATGAATAAAATGTGCAGAGTGTCGCCATGTTGGAACAGGATACAAATGAACAAGAGAATCACATGCACCAGAAAACAAGAAAAGAAGGAAAATGAAAGACATGTAGAATCAGATGAGAAAATAAAAGCAGAAAGACAGACATAATGACAATATATTACAGATAGCATAGAAATTCCATGCGGTCATTAAGCCCATGGGGCACCATAGTGGACATGAGACGGATCCAAAAGTTCTCTCTTTTCAGGAGGGTGTTCTTATTGTTCAAAGTGACCTTGACTTGCTCCAATATTTGGAATTTCAATTGGGCCACACTGTGTCGGTTTTCATGGAAATGGGTTGCCACACTGGATTTCAGGTTTTGAGTCCGGATGTTACTTTTGTGCTCAAGAATTCTGACACGGATCTTTCTCTCAGTGTGTCCGATATAACATTTACCACAGGGGCATTTCAACATGTATATAACATTACTGCTATTACAGGTGGCATTAACTCAGAGTTTAATCACATGTCCTTTCATAGGATGGTTAGTCGTGTTGCCAGGAATACAGTTACTGCAGTTACTGCAATTGTAGCAGGGCTTGAGGCCCGTATAGGTGATAGGAGTTTCTGGTTTGTTGGTTTGACTTAAAATTTCTTTCACGTTTCTACCTCTGGTGAAAGCGAACATGGGAGGCTGGCTGAATAGGCCATGGAAGTCAGGTTCCATAGATAGAATGGGCCAGTGTTTTCGAATGATGTGTTGAAAGTGATTAGACATCTTTGAATATTTAGAAACATAAGAAGAGATATGTTATTGAATACCTTTCATTCATTGAATCATGAAGCTGCAACTTTAACATCAGCTTGATAAATTCTGAATGCTGTAAGAATAGTTTGGTGCTTTCTGCCATTTACCTTTGGCTTACCTATTGTGTTATGGAATAAGACCAGTTGGTCCCCACCGTTGTGCTCAGAGGCGCTCTCTCTCAATAGAGGGAGCATTGCATTAGTTCCTTCGGATTTTGCACTGCTAGGCCAGACAGTGTTTTCCTCTTGCAGCACACTATACCTCTTTACAACCCATCACCTTTTGCATAACCAGCTGTGCGAGTTCCTCTCCGTTGAAATGCCCAAAGAGACCATCCCCTCCCACTGGAGGAAAAGGCCCAGGAGTAGCTAGTGTAGTGCTCGGGGAGGAGTTGCCCTTAGATAAGGGGGGTGAGTGGGCGGGTGTCACCTTAGTGTCCCTGGGAGATCGGGAGATGGTTCCTAAGATCCAGGTACCCTCAAATACTACAAAGTATGGGCAATGGGTCACCATCAATGGCCAAAGAGGGGAGGCTCTGAGAGACACAGGAGCCAGTATGACTATGGTAAGGAGTCAACTGGTGTCTCCAGAGCAGGTGATTCCACATGTACTCCACCCCGCCGCGATGGCGGACGGCAGATTGGGCCACTACCCGGTGGCCGAGGTTCCCTTTGAGTGGGAAGGGATTGCAGGTTCACTTCGAGTTGCCGTAAGCACTGCCGTGCCAGTCGATTGTCTGTTGGGAAATGACATGGAGCACAATGCTTGGAAGGAGGTGGAATACCGGACTCATTCGGAGATGCTGGGTACACCTGACTGGGCCTGTGCAAGCACAAGGTCCGCGACTACCCGGAGAGGGAGTTCGCCTGGGCTGGAGCCTGGAACAATGGCCCAGCCCGCTGCCAAAAAGGGAAAGAACCGAAGGCAGGAGAAGCCTGCTTCGGCTTCCACGCCCCATGAGACAGATCGGCCACCTGCGGTGGTGGGCCAGGAGTCCGTGGAGGGGGAAGTAGTCTCCCTGGAGGACTTACCTATCCCTGCTGAGTGGCATGTGGAAGGAGGGCCTACCAGGGAGGAGTTGGGTAAGGGCCAGAAGGAATGGCCTACCCTTGAGGGACTGAGGCGACAGGCCGAAGCCCAGGCAGCAGGGAACGTTGCAGGGAACTACCATATTTACTGGGAGGACGGACTCCTCTACAGTGAACCAAAGGTACCTTTGCCCGGTTCATCATGGGCCTTGGTAGTCCCTCAACGGTACCGAGCCTTTCTTCTAGAACTGGCTCATGAAATTCCTTTGGCAGGACACTTAGGACAGGACAAGACCTTTGCCCGGCTTGTCCCCCACTTTTACTGGCCTCAGATGAAAGTGGCATCAGACACATACTGTCGGACGTGTGTATCCTGTCAAGCCAGTGGGAAGACAGGGGTGAAGCTGAAAGCTCCCCTGGAACCACTTCCTGTCGTTAGCACCCCCTTTGAAAGGGTGGGCATCGACATTGTGGGGCCATTGGATCCACCAACAACAGCTGGTCACAGGTTTATCCTGGTTCTGGTGGATCACGCCACGAGGTACCCAGAGGCAATTCCTCTGAGGACTGTCACTGCACCTGTAGTGGCTAAGGCCCTGATGGGGATCTTTACCCGAGTGGGTTTCCCCAAGGAAGTTGTGTCCGACAGCGGGACCAACTTTATGTCAGCGTACATGCGGGCTATGTGGAAGGAGTGTGGAGTTACCTACCGGTTTATCACTCCTTATCACCCACAGACCAATGGTCTGGTGGAAAGGTTCAACAAGACCTTGAAAGGCATGATAAGAAGTCTGCCTGAGAGCCTGCGGAGGAAATGGGACGTCCTCCTACCCTGTCTGCTGTTTTCCTACAGGGAAGTGCCACAGAAAGGAGAGGGCTTCAGCCCCTTCGAGCTTCTGTATAGGCACCCTGTACGTGGACCTCCTAGCCTGGTGAAGGACGGATGGGAAAAGTCTCCCAGGAAGCTTCCCCAGGATGTGGTGAGCTACATGCTGGCTTTCCGGAGCCAAATGGCAAAGTTGTGGAAGCAAGCTTCTGACAACTTGGAAGCCAGCCAAGCAGTGATGAAAGAGTGGTATGACCACAATGTTCACCCGGTGGAGTTGGAGCCTGGCCAGAAAGTATGGGTGATGGAACCTGGGGAGCTAAGTGCCCTCCAGGATCGCTGGACAGGCCCCTTTGAGGTGTTGGAGAAGAAGGGTAAGGCCACCTACCTGGTGGATCTTAAGACCCCTCGACAGCCCCTACGGGTGCTGTATGCCAATCACCTCAAACCCCACCATGAGAGGCCAGAGGTCATCTTGATGATGGTGACTGATGGTGCAGAGGAAGCGGAAAGCGAGCCTCTCCCTGATCTCTTTTCGTCTCAAGAAAAGGATGGGTCGGTGGAGGGAGTGATTCTCTCCCCATCCCTAACTCCTGAGCAGGGAGAGGACTGCCGCCAGGTCCTGGAGCAGTACTCTTCGTTGTTCTCCCTTGTCCCGGGAAGGACCCACCTGTGTAACCATGATGTGGACACAGGAGACAGCCCACCAGTGAAGTCTAAGACCTACCGGCTGTCAGACAAGGTGAAGGCCAGCATCCACGGTGAGGTTACCAAGATGCTGGAGCTAGGAGTTATTGAACCTTCCAGTAGCCCCTGGTCCAGTCCGGTGGATCTAGTACCAAAAGCTGCCCCACCGGGCACCACTCCAGAACTGAGGTTCTGTGTGGATTACCGGGAACTGAACTCAGTGACCAAGACTGATGCACATCCGATCCATAGGACGGGTGAACTTATTGACCGTCTGGGAGCTGCCCAATACCGGAGTACCTTTGACCTTACTTCAGGGTACTGGCAGATCTCCCTTACAGATGGAGCAAAGGAAAGGTCAGCCTTCTCCACGCCTGAGGGCCACTACCAGTTCTGTGTGATGCCCTTTGGGCTCAAGAACGCCCCTGTCACTTTTCAGCGGCTGGTGAACCAGGTCCTCTCTGGAATGGAGGCTTTCTCCGCTGCTTATCTGGATGACATTGCCGTCTTCAGCAGCAGTTGGGAGGACCATTTGTGTCACTTGCAAGCTGTTCTCCAGGCCCTGAAAAAGCCTGGCTTGACAATCAAGGCCAGTAAATGTCAGATCGGGCAGGGGTCGGTTGTGTACCTAGGCCACTTGGTGGGTAGGGGAACAGTGCAGCCCCTCCAGGCAAAGATTGAGGCAATCGTGGCCTGGGAGCCCCCCAAGACCCAAACTGAGGTCCGAGATTTCCTGGGCCTCACAGGTTACTACCGACGCTTTGTGAAGGGGTATGGCACTATTGTTGCGCCCCTCACTGAGCTCACCTCCAAGAAATAACCTCGACGGGTAGTCTGGACAGAGGCTTGTCAGCAAGCCTTTGAGAAGCTGAAACAAGCCATGTGTGCAGCACCGGTCCTGAGGGCCCCGGATTTCTCCAAGGAGTTCATTGTCCAGACAGATGCATCAGAGCATGGCATTGGGGCAGTGTTATCGCAACTCAATGAAGAGGGTCTGGATCAACCAGTTGTCTTCCTATCAAGAAGACTGCTTCCCCGGGAACAGAAGTGGAGTGCAATTGAGCGGGAAGCCTTTGCAGTGGAATGGGCTCTGAAGAAGTTGCGGCCATACCTGTTTGGCCCGCACTTCCTGGTTCAGACTGACCACCTCCCCCTTCGTTGGCTGATGCAAATGAAGGGAGAAAATCCCAAGTTGTTGAGATGGTCCATCTCCCTACAGGGAATGGACTTCCGGGTGGAACATCGGCCTGGAGTGGACCACGCCAATGCAGTCGGTCTCTCTAGGTATTTCCGCCTTAGTGATAAGGACTCCCAATTGGTTGGGTAGCCCTCCCCACTTTCAGCTGGGGGGGGAAGCGTGTTAGACCTGTCTGCCCTTTGAGTAGTCCCTCCTATTTGTTGTTAATTTTTGTCCCCTTTTTGCCCCTCAATCCTTTTATGTTTTTTATGTCCACTGAACTTTTCAGGTGTTGACCTAGGGGTTAGGTGCTCTTTGCCCTCAGACTTTTCCTTGAAGCCCTAGGTGCCTTTCTGACTAAAATCTACCAGACCTACAAAATGGTGGCTCAACTGCCACAACTGTCACCTCAGAACCTAGGGCCATTGGGAACTATGAGGGGTTCCAGAACTTTCTGGTCCACTCTAGACCCTCTGGACCTAGGCTATAAAGAGCGAAATGGTAGGCAGCCATTTTAGGTGATGACCAGAGAGTTGAGGAGTGAGGCAGTGGTTTGGGGAGGTGGGCGCGCTAGAAGTGGTTAGTTCCTGTTAAAAGTGGACAGTCACTGCTTGAGGACATTCCCCCCTTAGCCTTTGACCGAGCCCTGTTATTGGTCTATGGACATTGTTCACCAAAACTCCTAAAGAGATTCCTGTGAGAGGCGACATTGAATTCCCCCCTTCTCCTCTCGAAGGCAACACCTGCCGTCCGTGACTGGCCCTCCACGATTCCCCTTACCGGCACTTGGAAGCGCAGCTGGGAGTGTCCCTCTTAGCGCTGGGAGAACCTGGTAGAGAGTGAAGTGTCTGAGGGAGTGGCGCGATACGGCGCAGGTCTGCTGTGGTGTTCCTTCAGCCAGAGGAAGAGGGGCGGAGTGCCTTTCCCAGCCCTGAAAGACTCTGGCAGGGTGAGAAGAGTCTGCGGAGGTGGCGCGATACTGCGCAGGTCTGCGGTAAGAGATCCGAGTGAGGAGAGAAGCGTCGGAGGAGGTGGCACGATTCCGCGCAGGCCTGTTGTGAAGTTCCGCCTGCCTGAAGGAAGAGGGGCGGAGCGTCAACGGAGAAGCGTCAGCTGGTGCGCAGGCCTGAAGAGGAATTTCCGATCATCTGAGGAAAGAAGAGGAGCGGCAACTAACTGAGCCACTGCTCTCCCGCGCCTGCCCAGTGGCGCTGAAGTCGGAAGGTCGGAGGAGCCGTCTTGAGGAACCCGCATCGCCGTTAGCCCAGTGAGGCCTCTCCCTCGGTGCCGGCTTGGATTTCGCTTGGCCTGGCCCACGAGGAGGCGCTGCTGGGAGAAGACGACTGTTGGCGAGTGCCGGTTAGCGGCAACTGTGCAGTGCCCGGCTGGCCTCAAGTAAGGTGGAAACTGGGGGCTGTTGTGGGGCCGGGGGTTAATAAAACCAGGTCCCAGGAGGGAGATCTTTCTTTACCCCAGTTATTAAAATTGGAAGTACAGGTCTGAAAAGACTGGGGAGTCTGAGACTAAGAAGTCACCAGGACTAGTGATGAAGGGAAACCAGTAAAGTAAAGGAGAGTGACTGAACTCTCTTCATGCTGAAAAAGACGGAGATTATTGTTTAACCTTTTTCTTTCAGTGGTGGAAGGGGAAGGAAACTACGGCATGTCTTCTGTCAAACCTCTGAGTTAATCTGATTAAGCTGAATGTAATATTTAATTTTTCATCTGAAACCCTGTGGTTACTCACCTGTGCCTTGAAAAGCGTTAAGCTCTGTTTACCAATGTACCAGTCCAGTTTAGGAGGCCATGGTGTCCCCAGGGAGTCAAGTAACGATATTCTGTGAATTGATTGCTGGAGAATTAACTTATTTAAAAGTGCAAATGGAAAAATATTTGATTTGAGCAATAACCAAGTTGACAGACAGGAAAAATAAGAGTAAATAATATTATTTTTATAAACAGCTCATATTTTCCTAAAAAGAAGTGGTGTACCGTCATTTTTGAGTGGATGGATGCTGGGTTGCTGTAGGGGTATAACGCAAGCTTAACACCTTTGCCTCTAGGATTGACTGTCTTACCCTGGGCCAAGCTACCCCTTGTGATCTGGAGACTCCAGGTCCAACAGTTTAGGTATATTAAAAAAGGTATTTATTCCATGGTGACTAAGTACACCATTGAACGAAATATGTACATAAAAAAGATCCTAATCTGCGCACATAGTAACATTCATAAGTGGTCAAATGCAGAATGCTTTCCGAGTGTTCTGCCAGCCAAACTTACAAATTTGGTGTATTTTGGCGTTTTGAACATGGAACAGTCTTTGGGCTGTTTTGGTGCAGTTTTTTTGGACGACTTTTGAGAAGCTCTTCTTGTAAATAGGACTTCCAATTGGTATTTACAAATGGTTTGGTTTGAGTACACTCTGTGGGCTGTCTCTTGTTCTTGTCCTAAGTGTTGATTTGTGGGTTGATTGTGTGTTTGAATGTCTATATGGTTTGTAAGTTTGACACCGGTGGTACTTGTGTGAGTAACTAGTGATTGCGCTCTTTATGTAAGCATGGCTAGCCTTAAGCATGCTGTGTTGTGTGTTCGGAGTGTATGTCCTCCTGAAAATGTCTGGAATGAGCTCAATTTGTTTTTTTTGTCATCATTCTGTTATGCAAACGTCATTGAATGAATTACATAAAAAAAACCTGAAATAATCATGTAACATATGCTAAATAGCTGCCCGCTACCATTAAAATTAAAAAAGTAAGAAACTATGGATGTGTGCAAATTGCCAAACTGGTAAAGATAAATTAGAATTCATATTCAATAGGAATAAAATAGGCCTCATAGAAAGGAAGAAAATTAACGAAATTGTGTGCTTTGCAATAACTAGGACTAAAATACAAAATGTTACAGTATTCTCCTTAGATACATTGTATTAGATATTAAAAGGCATTCACATTATTTGAATAAATAGTTGCTGTAAAATAAAAGTCTCTCTTTCACCATATTGCACAAAACGATAGATTTGTGCTGGCTTGAAAGGTGTAAGATGATGGCGCCTGCTGGTCAGATCACAGCTGAGTCAACAACACATGGCTATTTCTGGTCCCAAGCCAGACCTAAAAAACTGCTGGGTCAACTAGATCTTAAGTCAGTGCAAACCTGGTATAAAGGCGTACATTTAAGACTGCTGATTTTAAAAGTTAGAAAAGACAGTTTCATTATTTTGGAGAATAGAGAAAAGATTAAAATTAGGGATTTCTTTCTAGTTGCCTTTTTTACATAAGCACATTTGTGGTTCTGATGTTAAATAATTACTGTCCTTTAAGAAGTGACGCAGAATTTTCATATTTCATTAAGGCTTCTGTGCTTAGGGTTATAAATGAATGCATTTAAAGGCGAAAGGAAAGGAATGAGGCTTGCTTTTCATATGTGGAACAATCAAAGGGGTTGGTGGTCATTATTAAGAAAAGAAAAAAATTGACTATATGAGGAATTTTTTAAAAATTATTAAAAATAATTGCACTAAAATAGTTTTTTGATCTCTACAATGTCTAATAATCACACTGTTAACTCCTAGCTTCAAAGTTGAAATGTTTGCAGTATTAAAACTCTTTTTATAAGGGTATACCTTATACATTTCTGATCCCCCATCTGAGGAAATATAAATTTTATGGTCAAGTAATGTTCCCTAGCGTGTACCCCACCGACTCCATGTACCAGCTTAAAGTGCATGTAACTTCCCTCCTGTGCCAGCTATGAAGACGCAAATACATTTGCGTCCACCGTTAACATGTCCTCTTTCAGACCCACCCTGAATGGGTTGAATAGTCCGTTCCTAAGTATGCCATGCCAACGTCTTTTTGTAGTGTACTTTACACGTTTTTCAGCTCTGGCAAACTAGGCCCTGAATTTCTGCCATCGAGCCTTTTCCTCCTGGCTTCTGACTCTGAAAGCATCAGCCCAGGCAGCCTCTGTATTCATGACCTCTGTCCTACTCCCTGTGCGGCCCATGGCGCTTAGCTCAGCCTGCTGCCTGCCAAGACTGACTACAACCTTCGAATTATCTGTTCCGCTCCTCGAAAATACATTCCTGCCTACTAGTTTAAGTAAACACCCTCCCAGCTGCAGAGCACGAGGGCCGGCCTACTGTCTCCGTGCAAGTAATTCATAGCCTCTGTTACCATGCCCCCACGCTTCTCATGCAGACACTTAGGCGCTTATACACGCACTCTCAGTCAGTATAGAATAGCTTCTGCCCCAGAGACCTTTCCCTCTAGATAATATGGTTCCCAAACATCAGATATCAGATATGATAGAAGTACGAGTTGATCTGACATGCCAGACTTCTGTCTCTTTTCCGCCAGTGTAAATGTCAAGTCCCCTGCACCCTCCAGTTTCCACGTCAATCACACGTCATGCAGCTGCGCGCGCACCCATGCTTCAGATTTCTGCTGACATTGCAACATTCTGCTTTGTGCCACCCCTTTGTGACACCTACCTGTGACGTTTCTAGTGCACACCTCTAGTTCACGCCTAGTCCACGCCTTCTGATTACGTACTAGCAACACGTGGATGCTGTTATCTTGTCTTCTCTCAGCTGTTACGCCTACTATATTGCTTTCTATGACATGAATTAAGTATATAAGCTATGTATTGTCAATAAAATATTGCTCTATCCCTTCCTGGACCCTGTGTGGTGCCAGGAACCTGATATCCAGTTCCGGAACAATTCCTTTTTAAGGAATAAAACCCCTAAGAACTCTAACACCACGGACTCTGTTTTCTTCCTTTCCGATTGAGTTACTATTGATTAAGTACTTACCTGCATAGAAATTAAGATGGTAAATTAAATATTTACGACACATCACTGGGATATCTAGGAGAGACCCTGGGGCTCCCTAATATGCCAAAACATTGTAGGTTATTCCTTTGTAAGTGTCCCTACCACCAAAGTCGAATTTGGGCAAAATTTACTTTTTAAAAGCAGTTCTGCCATTCAGGGCAGTTTCCAACCTGATCTCAGGCTTCAGTAATGCACACATGCTGTTACAGAACAAACAGCTGACCTTTATCCTGCTAGACAGCACATCACACACTGCACACAAATGAAATTGGGGAGAGGAGTTGGCCTAACGGCTAGGGCGCTCGGCCTCGGACCTGGGGAACTGGATTAGAGTCTCGGTAATGATGTTAAAACCTCCTGTGATTCTGGGCAAATCACTTAATCCACCCGTGCCCAACAAAAATGAATGTGTATCCTCATGTAACGTAACTGGTGCTATGTAAAGCGCTCTGATACCCGATTTGGGTCAAGTTTGCGCTACATAAAACTCTGCAAAAAACAAAAAAATTAAGTATAAAGAAAACAGCAGAAGTTATTATCCTATCTAGTGACCGGATATTTTGTCCTATTTCTGATTGATGGCGACTTTGGTCTACTACCATTCTTTTATATTGGTTATATCCCTATTTTTAGCCTATTTGTAGGGCTTGCCTATTGGCTTTGGCATGATTCTATGTCTCTTTTGCCTCTTTTCGGGCCTAGAGGCCTAAACTTGAGGGTAGACATCTTTCATTTGCAGTATTTATCTATGTGCAGTGTTTGCCTATTGGCTTTGGCATGATTCTATGTCTCTTTTGCCTCTTTTCGGGTCTAAAGGCCTAAACTAGAGAGCAGCCATCTTGTCTTCCTGCCTCAGTTGTCTGAGGCTTTTTAGGTCAGAAGTGATGTTTAGAGTTGAGCCTGTTATTCACTAGTTAGAAATTGGTGAGGACCGGCCCTTATCGAAGGAATGTGCTTACTTCCCCGGGCTCTAGACGCAACTACAGCTGGCCACTGTGGGAGCGCAGGGAGTTTGGGGCTTGGTGCAGGAATTCGGTGAGAGGCGGGGTGCTTGCTGGAAATTTCCATGAGCAGAGAGCTTCCCATATTATCAGAGAACAGAAGAGCAGAGAGGTCAGATGGTTTTTGGAATGGAAGGAGTCAGATGGTTTTTGGAATTGAAGGAGTCAGATGATTTTTGGAATTGAAGAAGTCAGTTGGATCAGTTTGGTCAGATGGAGTCAGTTGGTTTGCAGAGCTGGGGCTGAGAGCTGTGAGTTGGACAACTGATCTGTGGAGCAGTTACCAGGCAGATGGAAGAGTTGGAATTGTTAGCAGACGATGAAGTTACATTTGGAGTGCAGTTGGAGTGAAGCTAGTACGTTGGTGATGGTGAAGGAGAGAGAGTCCTGATTCCACCAGAGAGAGGAACAGACAGTTGGACCCTTCTTAACAAGGTGAGGTATTCTTAGCTAGTTTGCACTATATATAATCATTCATCCCCTTTTGTTTTCTAGGTTATATTTAGGTTCTTGTTTGCATCAATAATTCCCTACTGTATTATTGCAATGTTTTCTTTGTCTTGTTCTCTTTCTAATAAAGACCCCAATAGTAATAAAGCTACCTTCTTGTCATTCTAATAAAGAAACCCTAATGTGCATTAGTATCATTTGTATGTTTTCCTTTGGGAGGGAGTAAGTGGGCTTTTCATAGCCAGGTTCAGACGTACAGAAGGCTGGTGATCCCCTTCTTACAGGTAACTGAAGACAGTGAAGTGTACTGCTTCTGATCAGAGAATAACTTCAAATGCATTAGTCAGATATGTGTATCTTTTAGGTATGTATGTGTGCATTCTCATGATTAATTATTTTCCCTTTCATCTATATTGCTATTCCTCCTTGTCATCCTATTAGTGTGTAAAGAGGCCCCAATACGTAGTAATTGCACTTAGAGTTGTATACTAAGACAGAATTAACCTTTCTTTTTAGCCAGGTGCTGTCGTATAGAAGGATGGGCAATTCCCTTCTTACAGGTAACTGAGAAATGGAAGACAGGGTAGTTTTGATAGGAAATAACTTCCAGTGAATATTAGGTACTTAGGAACTTCCCAATAGAGAGAGAGCAGAAGGTATTAATAGGACAGTGAGATCGCTCAAGATAGGGCGTTAATGAGAACACCAATTGTGATTGGTGTGTAATGAGATTGCTCAAGATAGGGCATTAGTGAGAACACCAATTGTGGATGGTGTGTAGTGAGATCGCTCAAGATAGGGCGTTAATGAGAACATCAATTGTGGTTGGTGTGGTAGAGTGAGCTGCTCTCCAATATGAGAAGGAGGGTAGAATAGCCCGGGCCAGATTGTCGCGGGGCTATAAGGTGAGATCATAGGATGAGACATGGAATTCCGTAGTTATTAGTGACTATTCTTAGTAATCCGTTAGATCTAGCAGTGTTTTTGATGGTATAAGCTTGTGTATTGCGAATTCCCCATTCCCGGGTAAGTACTCAGGTACTGTTGTAAATAGGATCCGGGAAGGGATGGTGTTTCGTTTTGGCCGGGTTGGTTGCATCTAGGTGAGTGGATAGTTTTTGGTCCGAGAATCCGGTCATTACATCCTACCTTCAAATTATTTGCAAACAGGTACGGAACAGGACTGTCTTTCAGCTGTGAGTCTTCAGAGTTACTTGAATTGGAAAAACCGCATGGAAAAGCCTTGCACCAAAATAGGACTGCTGGTAAGGGATTGAGTTCGAGTTTTGCATTTAGCAGCCTAGCAGAGTTAAGTGAAAGGTTTCCTTTGACACTTCGACCTCTGAAAAGAAATTCTGAAAGAAGTGACGACAGCGCAGGGAGAGAAAGAGAAGCTCTGCTTACTATTTTGGCAAAAGCAAGTTTTGCGCAGTTATATGAACAGAAGGAAATGCAGTAATGTATGTGGGCCCTGAGTAGAGCATAGCTCTGCCATGTATATCAAAATAATTGGTTTAGCTTAAAGATTACTGTGAAAGGGCTGAGATAAGGAGGCAATGGGATTTAGTTTGCATTCATGTGCCCTCATGATACACTAGTACAATTGCTAAAGCAATTGGTAGTTGGGAATTAATGTTTTCTAGCTAGCTCAATGTGCTATTTACCACCTACATGTTTGTTCGTGCCCAGCTGCCACAAATAGGGGTAGATCGTGTTGACAGAAGGTAAACCTGTTTCAGGTTTCCTGCTGTCGAAATGGGGGAAGGAGGTTAGCTCCTCTGCAAATTAAGGGTAAGCAAATTTATATTTTCGCTCTCCTTTTCTCACTCTCTTTTGAGCCTGTCTAAGCTGTCTAGGAAATGGCCATGAGACATTTAATTGGCTATTCAGTAATACTGTTTTAAAATTGTTTAGCATTAATATAATGAATAAATAAATATGCCATGTCACTGCCCATTCTGTCTAATGAAATTGTGAAAGGATGAGTAGTCTAGATTGTTGTTCCCTTATTTGACCTTTAAGGGGAGCGACATGTTATTCTCATGCTACATACAGTTTTGCAAGAGCATTGCTAGTCTATTATTTGTTAGTCTGTGTAAATAAGCTGACAGCCCTTATTAGAGCTGTTGAATAGGGTTTTTTTCTTTATAAATGATGTTGCATAGTCTGGATCTGAAAAGTATAATGCAGGAAAGACACCCATGTGATCCTCAGCAAATGTCTTTGAAGGAAAATACTGTTTTATAGGAGTTTGTCACAACATGTTCTGCTGGAGAAATGTATGTACCCACTATGAGCAAAAAATGCCTATTCACACATGAACAACAATCTTACACATTCGTAGTATGAATATGAACAGAGAAAAAGTATAAGAACAAGGACAGCAATAATCGTTGATTTTTTAGACTTTCAAGATTTTTTAGCAGATTTTTAATTGTTCCAAAAGCCAGCCGACACGTGTTTCATCGCGTTAGGAACAGGGTTAACGTGACTCCTCAGGGCTTCTGGTCGTGTCGCACAAATAGAAAAAGTCGCTCCACCGGTTATAATTCCGACCCGGAGGGGCCAGTTGTCATCAATGTTCGAAGGAAGGTCAAATAAGCTTCCAAGTAAAAATAAGTCGTGGCACAATTTGTTAATCCTCTTAGAAGTCCGTTAAAAAATTGAAGCACATCCGAAAGTGATCATTATGGCTGCGACTACGAGTATTTAGGCGCCCTTTTAGAGATTTAGCTCACTCCTGCGATATCAGGAAACCCACGCTATGCCGTAGTGGATAGCTATAGCACGCGTAAATATTAAAAAAGATCAGTCCATTCCGTACGGGGTTCCCGGTACACTGCCAACTTGTGTGTTGTGGCACTTTCGGATGTGCCTCAATTTTTTAACGGACTTCTAAGAAGATTAACATTGTGCCACGACTTATTTTGATTTGGAAGCGTATTTGACCTTCCTTCTAACATTGATGACAACTGGCCCCGCCGGGTCGGAATTATAACCGGTGGAGCGACTTTTTCTATTTGTGCGACACGACCGTAAGCCATGAGGAGTCGCGTTAACCCTGTTCCTAACGTGATGAAACCCGTGTCGGCTGGCTTTTGGAACAATTAAAAATCTGCTAAAAAATCTCGAAAGTCTAAAAAATCAACGATTATTGCTGTCCTTGTTCTTATACTTTTTCTCTGTTCATATTCATAATACGAATGTGTAAGATTGTTGTTCATGTGTGCATAAGCATTTTTTGCTACTAGTTATTTGTGTGTCTCTAATGACACACTTTTGAGCGGTTTTAGGGTTTTCCCGCTTGCCAGTTGCACCATACAGACACTTTGAAGCGTACATACACCTTTGCGTATACTATAGGCTGAGCGCCTGGTATTTTTCTGAGAACTAATTGACCCTTTGTAGCTAAGTTATGTACCCACTATGTTGAAGTTTATTTTAGTTCTTTATGTAATAGGAATCCCTGTTAAATTAGCAGTTTTAGATTTTCCTGCTGCACCTATAACATTAGAGCTTGACACTAAGTGTAAATTGTAGGTGCTTTTATTAAAAGGAATAATTTTAGAAGTGTTTGCAATCCTGTACAAGTAATGCAAGGTTTATGAGTAAAAGTGTAGAACATTTCCTTTTTTATTGAGGCTCTTCAGATTAATAATATAGGAATACACAAATGCAAGGATTTGGAGTAGGTCTGTATTGATTTTCTTTTTTCCTCAGAATTTAGTAAATGAACACAGACTTCCTTGGCTGCTTGGGATTGGGCGTATTACTCTTGTCAGTTCACCAAAGAGTTCCTTTCATACTTGCAAATAGGTATAGTTTTTTTTACTCTGAGATAGTTGAAAGTGGTTCTTGGGTGCCTTGCTAAATATATGGGGCGCCCCAAGACTGAGGAAGTATTCTGAGACTATCCTCTCTGATGATAGATTATTTGTATGCCTTGCCTAAATACCTTTTGTTCTGTCCACCAATAGATATTTGCTGCCTACAACCATTGCCAGAGGGGCCCGGACATCAGATCCAGCATGGGGAGTCAGCACCAGTCCAGCTTGAAGCCAAAGTGAAGGGAACCAGCACAGGCGTTGCTGGCAACTAGGACCTTAGTGAAGGTAGAAGGCCGGAAGCACTGGGACGTGAAGTGTGTACCCCTGCCATTGTCTTGGGCGAAAGATGGGGTCACAAATCAGAATGGAGAAGTGATCTTTTTGCGTGGATCCAGTTTTTGATGCACCAGCTGAGAGTCACAGACAGACAAGGACGGCAAGGAGGCTTTGCTTGAGGTGATCCCTTTTGAAACAAGGGTTGCTTCAGAGATTCCAGCATCAGGCCCCTGAATTCTGGTCCCCAAGTGAATGCAGGTCTGCACCTTTGTTTGTTGATCAAGAGATACCTGTGCACACTGGGTACAATCTGTGGCCCCAACAAAAGTGCATTGAGCCAGCAGAGCAACACAGGAGTTAGGGAAGGACTTGAGTTCAGGGTACAGGTGCTGTGCCCTTGGTGCCTGTTAGATTGAAGTGAAGAAAACGGGTGCACTGCCTGTGACACTGGACAGGATAGTTGAGGGCATTTGCCCTGGGGGGTGATTGCCCTATCCTGAAAGACTTTTTCTTCTCAAACTGGGCCGTGATTTTTTTTTCCTGAGTTGTGCAGCTCCGCAGTGGGAACAACAAGAGCCTGCCTGTGCGGCTCAAACGGACACAGGGAGAAGACTCCCCTCTGGCTGGTTGAACAGCGGCTTCAATTTCCTAAGGACTTCATTTTGTCGGTAATGTACTCCTTTGTTCGTCCTATTTTTGAGGAGGAGCAGCCCTTTTCGGCTCCTCGTCCTAATTCCTATGACCCTGTGTGGTCCTCCTGGTCCCCTGCAGCCAGGATTGTTTTTGTAATAATATGTCTGACTGCTTTAATATTTGCATTAGGAATAATGTTTATTCTGCAAGAGAAACATTCTTTTGAGCAGTTGACAAATGTTACTTTTCCCTTCCCTTGAGTATATTAATTGATACTTCAGCCCTCATAAAAAGAACACTGCAAAAGTCTATTGAAAAAGATTTTTTATTAGATATGTGCGGTTGGCTATTCAGAAATTGAAATAGATGGTCACTGAAATACATAGGAACCCTGAAAATGTTTTTTTACATAGAATTGGACTAGATGGTTCTAGGATTTGCTTTCTGCTTGGGGTTGAAAAATATTGATAATTCTGTTTGTAATAATAGTCATTGCTCTCTCCTGCTATCTGAATGTACCAATGCTCTGATCCCTTTGTAATCCTGCTTATACCTTATATATACCGCTTAATTAAATATTTAGAATGAAAAATGCCCACCTAGCAATGGATTAGGATATTGATGAATTTCTGAGAATAAATGTGCAACATATTTTCTATGTTCCTACTAGATCATAGAGATGTCTTTAGCTCATGCTAAAAGGACCGTCTGTTAAAGATTGCAGGAATCGGTTAGCATGGGCTCAAAGCCAATTTGTTCTTGGCAGCCATTTTAGTTAGCCATGTGCTTGCCATGTGCATTCTCCCTCTTCCAGAGCCTTGCACATGCTCAGAAAGGCCTAGCTGGTAGAATGCACCTGCTCCTAGTGTAGAACTGTCAGGCTATTCTTACTGATGTAAGGAGAAATGTCTCCCCTCCCACGTTGTTGAGCAAGATAATTTTGTATACCCATATTAGTCAATAACCATGCTTGTATGTGCCAGGACCTCCCCTTGGTTTTATGCTGACTATGTAACAAATGCATATAAAAGGCCCCTGTTCTCTGTACTCCTTAGACTGTCTCATACAGTGGCCTGAGGGTACTGTGTGACGCAGTCTCCCTCAAGGGAGGTTAATAAATATGTTTTTTTATATTACAGCTTCCGTGCCAATCTCTTCTTTGTTGGTTTAAGGACCAAGTGTATCAATGAACCCCTTAGAAGGTTTTTTTCTACAAGCGTGAATGTCATGTGGTGAGTAGTGGTGGTATGCTGTTCATCAACCAACCATCCGCGTCATAAAGTACAAAAGAACAAGTTACTTACCTTTGGTAACGATATATCTGTAAGAAACAGTAGTTAGTATTAGATTCTGTACCTTAGAATATCCCCAGGCGTCAGACTGGATCCGGAATTGTTTGCGTAGCAGTACCCTTGCGCGTCGGTAGGCGTCGTCTGCGGCTCCGCGTCCGTCGTCAGCGTCGTGGGCGCCGTGATGACGTTGTCTGAGTACTAAGGCGCCGCCTCCGCGTGCTGACGTCAGTTCTTAGACACAGCTTTTCCGCAACAGAAACGCAGAGCCATGTTAAAAACCAACACTGGTGCCATTGAAACTAGGGCCCTGAAAGGGGATGACCTTAACCCTAGATATTGGTTCGCAAAACGGGGAGGATGGGTGGGGCGGTAAGGAATCTAATACTAATTACTGTTTCTTACAGATATATCGTTACCGAAGGTAAGTAATTTGTTCATCTGAAAGAAACAGGTTAGTATTAGATTCCGTACCTTAGAATAGATACCCCAGCAATACCAACCCTGGTGGTGGGTCTTCGAACCAATAATCACACCAGAAAGTCCTGGAGGAAGGAACGGCCAAAGAATCCATCCCTCTGGAGTTGACTGTCCAGGCAGTAGTGTCTTGCGAACGTGTGCAGGGAGGCCCACGTAGCTGCCTGACAAATGTCCTGCAAGGGGACTCCCGACCCAGGGCAGTAGTAGCCGCCGTGGCCCGAGTGGAATGGGCCCTCAGCCCAACAGGAGGCTCCTTCTCAGCCAAGGAGTAGCATGCCTTAATACACAACACGACCCACCGAGAGATGGTCCGCTTGTGTACCGCCCGTCCCTTCTTAGCACCCACGTAACCAACAAAGAGTTGGACATCCACCCGGAACTGGCGAGTGCGATCAAGATAAAACGAGAGCGCACGTTTTGGGTCCAGACGATGGAGCCCCTCTTCCTCTTTTGAGGGATGCAGAGGCGGAAAGAAGGTGGGCAAGGTGATAGACTGCCCGATGTGGAAGGCCGTGACGACCTTGGGCAGGAAAGAGGGTCTAGTCCGCCACACAACCTTGTCCGGATGGGCAGAAAGGAAAAGAGGTTTGGATGAAAGAGCTTGGAGCTCACTCACTGTCCTGGCAGAGGTGATGGCAACCAGGAAAGCAGTCTTCAGAGTAAGAAGGCGGAGAGGACAGTTGTGAAGAGGCTCAAAGAGAGCGCACATCAGATAGGTAAGAACAAGGTTCAAGTCCCACTGAGGCATCACAAACGGAACAGGGGGAAACATGTGCGTGATGCCCTTCAGAAAACAAGTTACAATAGGGGACTTGAACAAAGAAGGTTGATCAGGCATCCTTAGAAAGGCTGAAAGGGCAGAAAGGTAGCCCTTGATAGTGCCCAGAGCAGAGCCCTGCTGGGCAAGAGAAAGAAGGAAGAGAAGAACCTCAGAAAGAGGGTCAGAGAGGATCCACAGCCTTTGCTGTGCACCATGCCACAAATCTGTTACACCTGCAGGGGTATACCGACTTTGTGGAGGGACGCCTGGCTGCCAGAATAACATTACAGACTTCAGGAGGCAAGTCAAATGGCCTCAACTGTTGCCGCTCAATCTCAAAGCATGGAGGTGGAGACTGGACAGGTTCGGGTGGAGGACCGTCCCCTGCTGCTGCGACAGAAGTTCCTCCTGAAGAGGCAGACGAACCGGGGGATCGACTGACATACTGAGTAACTCGGGATACCAGTACCTTCGTGCCCAGTCCGGAGCCACAAGGATGACTTGGGCACGGTCGCGCTTGATCTTCTTCAGCACTCTGGGCAGAAGTGGTATAGGCGGAAAGGCGTACAACAGACAGCAACTCCACTCGCGACGAAAAGCGTCTCCGAGCGAGTGCCGCCTTGATTACATTGCGCGTTCTCTTCTGTGGAGAATAGATCTAACCAAGGCTCTCCCCACTGCAGAAAGAGACCTTGCACAACGTCAGAGTTCAGACGCCGGTCCGTGAGCCACCACTGCAGCTGTCTTGCAGTGCCCTCCGAGACCAGGACATGGTCGGACTGGTTGCCCTGATGCTGGGCCCACTGAAACTTCAGGTACCACTGCAGAGCCCGCATCCGCCACCTGGCGTGATGCACTAGAAGGATGCAGGAAGCCATCAGCCCCAGAAGCCGCAGCGTTAACCTAACCGAGACTCAGGATAAAGGCTGAAAGATCGGAATCAGAGCCTGAATATCCCGAACCCGCTGCACGGGGGGATAAACCCGAAACTGCGCCGAGTCGAGAACCGCTCCGATGAAGAGGAGCTTCTGAGAGGGACACAGGGGTGACTTCGGCACATTGATGGAGAACTCCAGCAGGTGCAGGAGGTCCATCGTCGTCTGGAGGTGGTGGACGACTGTCTGGGGCGAGCCCGTCTTCAGCAACCAGTCGTCGAGGTAGGGGAAGACTGAAACATCTAACCTGCGCAGATGAGCTGCGACCACCGCCAACACTTTGTGAAAACCCGTGGGGCGCTAGTAAGGCCGAAGGGGAGCACAGTAAACTGAAAGTGCTGATGGCCTATCGTGAACTGCAGGTAGCGCCGGTGTGCCGGCAGGGCGGGGATATGGAAATAAGCGTCCTGCAAGTCCAACGCTACCATCCAGTCTCCTGGGTCCAGGACAGCTAAGACCTGAGCCAGTGCCAGCATTTTGAACTTCTCCTTCCGGAGGAAGCCGTTGACGTTCTGTAGGTTCAAGATAGGGCGTAGGCCCCCTTTTCCCTTCTTGGGTACCAGAAAGTAGTGGGAGTAGCAACCACACCCCACTTCTGGCCCAGGAACGCGCTAGATGGCCCCCTTGGCCAAGAGGGCCGTAACTTCCTCCTGCAGAAGTCGCAAATGATTCCCCGATACACGGTGGAATTGCGGTGGCATGGCTGGAGGGGTCGCCTCGACGGGGAGAGAGTAGCCCTTTCGGACGATTTGCAGCACCCACCTGTCTGATGTGACAGTGCGCCAGTGGTGAAGGTGATGGCGAACCCTGCCCCCCCCCACTGACGTCACATGGGCCAGAAAACACGGACTAGGAGGGTTTCGAGGTGGATGCTGCGGGGGAAGGTGTGGACTGGGCTCGCCGTTGTCCCCAACCGCCGCCACAGCGGTTTCCACGGCCGCCACCGCGTTGGATGTTAGTCTGCGGTGTGTGGCTGGCAGCACTTTTGGGGGCGCCCCTTCCTTGGCCACGAAAGGAGCAAAAGGCACCCGCTTGCTGGCGCAGGGCCGAGAGGCCCAAGGACCTGGCCGTAGCCCTGGAGTCCTTAAAGCGCTTAAGCGCATGGTCTGCCTTGTCGCCAAAAAGGCGACCGCCATCAAACGGCATGTCCATGAGTGTATTCTGGACATCGGCCGAAAAGTTGGCGGACCTCAACCAGGCGTGGCGACGAATCGCCACCGTCGTTGCCATCGCTCTGCCCAGTGAGTCGGTGGTATCCAGCCCACACCGGATAGAATACCGTGCTGCATCCCGGCCCTTCACAAGGGCCTGGCCGAGTTTGGCCCGTACCTCCAATGGACACTCTGGCAGCACTACCGCGACCGTCTCCCACAGAGAGTGGGTGTAGCGGCCCAAGAGGCATGAGGTGTTGGAAAACCGCAGTCCCAGACTCAGGGAGGAGAATACCTTCTTGCCGTACTGCTCATACCTCTTGGATTCGCTGTCCGGCGGAGCCGACGGGAATGCGGTCTGGGAATTCGATGCCTGGAAGACCAGGCTCTCGGGGTGGGGTGGGTGGGCAGGAAACATGGGTTGCCTGGGGCCGGGCGGTGGCGTCTGGCCACGTTCCTATCTACAGCCGAACCTGTAGCGGGCCTGGACCAAGTGCCCAAAAGAACGTCAGTCAAGGCCTCATTAAACGGCAGCAGAGGCTCAGCCGAGCTTGACTGCGGTTTAAGGACCTCAGTGAGGAGGTTAGTCCTCACGGCCGCGACGGGGAGCTTAAGGCCCAAGGCCTTGGCCGCCCACGTCAACACCACACTGTAGGTTGCCCCCTCCACCGTAGCCATGGTAGGAGGTGAGACAAGACCAGTGCCTGGCGAGGTGTCCAGACCACTGGCATCCCCAAGTCCACCTGTCCAGTCCTCCTGGGACTGACACGCACGTGTCAGAGGGTCTTCAGACCCCTCCCAATACTCCTCATCACCCATCCCCTGATAATCAGGGTTGTCAAATGATGGGGCCGGTTCATTGAAGTAAAACTCCCCAAGCGGCGTTGAAAGCGGCGCCGTTCCGACGCCGGAACCGGATCGAGGGAGGCATCGGGGACGGCGCCGCCCGAGGACAGCACTGGAGGTGACACCTGAGGGACCGGCGCCGGTGAGGTCGTCCGGTCAACCGGCGACGACCCGGCTCCAGAAGTGGATCCAGTGGGGCCCTGCAGTGCCGGGCCCGAAGGCGTCGGCTGCGTCGGGTCGAAGCACCCGACCCGCTAGGGCCCCCAGACGGGTCCGCTGGGCCCGAAGGCGCCGCGGAGCCTGTCGGAGGAGTGAGGGATCTCATGGCCATGATGAAGGACTCTATCTCCTCCGGCGTCGCGTGCTGCCTAGGGACCAGAGGGTATGGGCAGGCCGCGACGCCCGCGACTCCTACGAAGCTGCGTGGGCGGTGCCCCCCAAACCCCCGGCCACGTCGCGCGAGCGTCGGGGGGGCAGTCAGAAGAGCGATGCCGTCTCTTCAACTTCTTGTGCTTACCTGACGACTTCGAACCTGAGGAGTGATGTCGACTCCCGGAGCTCTGATGACTCCGACCCCGCGACCTGTCCCTCGACCTCCGTTCGGACCGGGACCTTTCGCGGCGCGGGGCTTACTGCCGGAGTTCGAGCCGCTTGCGGGACCACTCCCGCCTAACTTTCGAAGTCAGGGCCCGCCAGTAAGAGCAGGTCTTGTCATCGTGGTCGACGCCGAGACAGTGGAGACACCGACAGTGAGGGTCGGTGACCGACATCAGTCGGTCGCAGTCCTCACAGGGTTTAAAACCTGGCGTCCCTACCGGCACCGTTCTGAGTCGAAGACGCGAGAAAAAATTATGAAAAGGGATCGTAAAAAGTTTAGTCAAAAAATGACTAAGGTACCATTTTTCCCGGATCTGCGCTGCTGGCGTGGAAAAAAGAAGAACTGACGTCAGCACGCGGAGGCGGTGTCTAAGTACTCCGACGACGTCATCACGACGCCGAAGACAGACGCGGAGCCGCAGACGACGCCTACCGACGCGCAAGGGTACTGCTACTCAAAAATTTCCAGATCCAGTCTGACGCCTGGGGATATTCTATGGTACGGAATCTAATACTAACCTGTTTCTTTCAGATTTGTAAAGCAGCATGAAACGAGGTTTCGACTCGTGCCTAGGTGATAAGGGGGGGTTGTTGGCTGGGGTCTGGCCGGGTGGGTAAGTAAAGCTTCCGTTAGCAGGGATGTTCTCGATAGCCATTGGTGCAGTGTGTGGTGACAATTTGAAGCAGAGTCAGTATCCAGAGTGCCCTGGAAGGTATACAGCAGGTGGTCCCATGCAGCTGCAATGGGGCGTTTCCATAGTCCTTGAGCTTCCTCTCTCGAGAGTGCCCTAGCCTCGGCTCTGCCGCATTTACTGGGCGACACTCCCTGCCACTTTATCTCACTGTAGCAGTTTACTCCCCTTGTGGATGCTTTTCTCGTCTATCTCTTACTTCATCTTTCCGATTTATACTTTTCCCCTCAGGATATGTCCGATCAGGAAAAGTAAGGTCTGGCCCCCCAAAAAAAGTGTTACCAAACTGCAGGTGCTACAAAACACAGCCGCCAGGCTTGTATTAAATCTACCCTCATGGTCTCCGTCGTGAGAGCACTCAATTGGCAGCCTATCCATTTTAAGATCATTTGCCGGGTCCATAAGACCATCTATCGGAATGGACCGTGTTATATTGCCAAAAAACTCATCTGGTATCAACCTATCAGAACTATTAGGTCCTCAATAAAATTGCTGCTCACTCCGTTTAAGATTCATACCACCAGATATGGTGGCAGATCTTTCTCTTAGCTTGCCCCCTCCCTGTGGATACTACTTCCATTACAGTTCCGTATGGAATCAAATTGCAGACAATTTCGCAAAACTGTAAAAACCTGGCTGTTCTAATCTTTTCTTCTCCCTTACTGGCACTCTTCCGGCTCTCCTTTCCTTCACGTTGTTCGGGTTTAGGCAAGCGCTTTGAGACCCTCGGGTGCGCTCAACAAAATCCTACGACTAAAGGGATTCCCTTCCCCCTACAACGCTTACCTGGTATGTCCTCATGCCGGAACTTCCCCCATAATGAAAAGCGAGCAGTGTGAGTGCGCGCACATTTATGTGCCTGCACTCACTGCAGTCCGGAAAAAAATGGACCGCCTGTGGCAGGGCACAAAACAGAGCCCAATAGGGACCTGTTTCGAGGCCCCCTTTAAAAAACTGCTGGTGCGCAGCACTGATGAGACCCGGCCCACTTAAAGCCCTGTTGTCACCATTGAATTGAGTCTTAATAGATTTGTTTTTTAAGCTGCAAGGCAACATAACTGAGCCAGCAATCACTACATAACCAGGTGTCAAATTGCTTTCATAAAGTTTAAAATGCCTGGAAAGTTAAGGTTGGTGGACAGCAACATAAGTTAAAAGTTCCCTTGCGTTCAGTAAACAAACAACTAATTGTTACATTGTTCAAATACTTGGTGCACGGATTTGCTCTTAAATTTTTATAAATTGCTGTTATAAATGCTTTGCTTCACATAAAAAGGTTCTTGGAAACATTCAGCTCATTCTTTTGCATGATTTATTTTAAAATTTAAAGAGGCTCTTGTCTTTGTAGCATATAGTTGTCCTGAATATATGTTTACATGGAGCGGGTTACATCCTCTGGAATTGTACAGGCCTCTCCAGTACTGATAGAAAAAGTTCATTGTTTCAGTTAATTAAAACCATAACAATATATTTTATAAAATCAGGCACTACGAATAAAACTCTTAGTGTTTACCTACATTTTGTTTCTCTGAACCATAAAACTTTCCGTTTCAAGTGCAAGTATTTTTAAAATTTAGTCATTTTAACATACACAATGTACAATTTTAAAGCGGATCGGAAGCATTTGTTGGGTCATGTGAAGTGTTCCTCCCAATGTTCTAGTGTTGTTCTGTGTTGCGTTCGGGAGAGCACTCTACTACAGAATCGACCGTACTGTTTCCCTTTTCTGAGCAGGGCACAAGGTTACATTTCAGTGCATGTGTATGAGCCAGAAGGAACTTTATTATCGGCAATTCAATGGTGTGTCACTTGGATCTAAGGTCGCCATGATTGCCGGTCTGCATGTTCTTATACCTCTGGAGTTCATGGCTTTTTTTAGAAAGATGCCTCGTGCATGGGATGAATTCAGACAAATGCAGACAAGATGGATAAAGTCCTCCTCGCTACTCCCACATAGTCTGCAGTCTTTGGGCCGGTCGTGGACCCAGGTTGGCTGGTCCAGTACTGCTATTTGGCACCAAGTCACACTTTCACATCCAGATTCACACACATCTTACATACATCTCTTGGTCTTTCACACATACATGTCAGACGAGCAGACCGCCAAATGCCATCCTGCCCACATATGCAATGATAGGATCACCCGTCATCAGGTACCCCTGTGCACCATCATGTTAACACACTTACCATTACATACGCATCAAACATCTCCATAAACATAGGCGGACATATACCGTCTCACCAACACGTACCATAACTTACAAATAACAGTCACATACAAAGCAACACCAGCCCATAAAACTATCTCTCTCGTTCACACATACACAGTCACACAGCTTCTGGTTCGGTATCGCTGCATGCACACGAGGGATGCTTGTACTGCTGATGCATACTCTGTGCCAGTACTATTCTGTGCAAGAGAATGTGTACTTCTGTACGTCAATTTTTGGGC
The DNA here is from genome assembly GCF_964263255.1 of Lissotriton vulgaris. NCBI lineage: Eukaryota > Metazoa > Chordata > Amphibia > Caudata > Salamandridae > Lissotriton > Lissotriton vulgaris. The sequence continues at coordinate 157,301,034 of NC_141697.1, read as the reverse complement.
TCCTCTTGCTGTTGGTTTCTGCTTCAAAGAACTGCGCTCTTCAGTAAAACTATTTTGAAATAATTTGGGTTAGTACATCCATCCCCTGCTTCTACTGTCTCAGGGACAGGCAAGTGCCACAGTTTGACCCACTAAAGGCTTTTTTTTAAAAGATATTTTCTATAACATTTTCCTAAGATAATATAATTTAGTTAATGCTATTTATGTAGAGTGTCCACCCCTTTTAACCCTTGGCTTTCTCTGACCTACCTTGCTCAGCCACTGGCTTGAGTCTGTCAATCACATCCTGGCTCCGCCCAGAGGGGTATTCGTCTCTCAATGTTTTTGGCATCTTAAGTTTATCCTCCCTCCATTGTATTAAACTGCATAAGGGGCTACTTTACAGCCGTAGCTTTCTCTGCATTGCTGGCACTCTCTTCTGTGTCCGACAAAATTTGCCAGGGCTGCTTTGGGTTCCAATCCGGCCTTGACAAAACCATATAATACACCCCATTTCCTCACAGCAGGATAGAGCAAAAACGAGGACTGCTGAACCAAAATCAATCAGCTGGAAGAAGCAAAACAGAAGCTAGCCCTCTATGAGCCAAGGGAATGCAAGATTGAGCAGGAGCTTGGACTTTACAACACCTCAGCATGTCCCAATTCACAGTCAGGCCACCACAATGTGCACCCATAACAAAGATATTTGAGGGGGGATATTAGGATCAAGCTTGAATTACACGGTCTAAAAAAAATACTGCACTCACATGATCAGAAATTAGAGAACGGCTCACGTTGGGAAGACATTACATGTACAGTGAGTTTCTGTTACAAGTAAGTCACCCTGCACAATACAATAACAGACCACTGTGAGTAATTAACCTTACGATAATTCTGACCTCCTCCCCTCAGGTATTATCCAGCCTTTGCAAGCAACAATCGGTGTACAGAGTTCCCCAAGGAGAGCTAGAAACTTTAGCTCAGCCAGTATTCTCTCTCACTCAATTAGACAAGGGGTGGTGTGAGGGTCTAGAGTGCATGATGTAGACCCTTTTTCCAGAATGTAAGGATACCTCACACAGGCTACCGGCAGGACCACAACTGTAGTCCCAGCCGATGACCGTCCAGCGTCATCATCGGTATCCTGCTCCTTCGGCAGGCTGGCGGTGCAATGCCCGTCGGGCAGCGAAGGGAGCTGCACTTTGGCAGAGATCTTCTATTCTGGGCCAGCGGGTGTGTGTGTGTGAGGGGCCTAAGGGAGTGCAATCGTGAGCATGGTGGTGTAGTTAAAAAAAGTCAGTAGAGTCCTGTTGGAGATTATTTTAATAGTCAGGCTCACTGCTTTGATTAAAAGTTACAGGGGTATTAAGGGGTGGTAAGCAATGAGACCAACCCTTATTCAACCCGTATAGTGAAAAAAACGGTCGACATGTTTCACGCCCTAAGGGCGATTCATCAGGACCTATGTGCTCATAAAATTGCTCGGATCCTCTAAATTAGGAGGATACCAGTATACGACCTGTGAAAGTGTCGTTCAGAAATGGTTCCACGCAAGGGACTTCCTGGGAACTGAAAGAGAATGAAAAGAAACAACAAAACAGACACAAATGATGGCACTGTTAATCTGACTTTAGATACATCTTATTCGTGCCTATGTTCAGAGTGTCAGAACATGCGTGCCCAATGGATGAACCTGTTGCAGAAGTGACAGCGTCAGGTGCTATTGTGAGAGAGAGAGGATAAAATTTCAATCGGTTAAGTGCGTGTAAGCCACTCGCACTGTGTTATGCTGCCATGCTGGCTCGCTATAACATGCATACCAGGAAATGTGCCATTATCTCGGCTATGCAGCATACATGGTGGATTAGGTCATCACGTTGCAAGATCAGTGTCAATCATACACCTCAGGGTAATCAAGCAGCGTGTGACAACAGTTTTCAAAAATAGTGGTCTCAAGTTTTAAGCCATAAACAGTAAAGCGCCACACAGATCAAACCAAAAATCGTGGTTTGACACTCTGTTTAAAAGTAACTTCGTCCGCTGGTGGAGTGTTCGTATAAACCAGCGCGCGTGGGGGGTGTGTGTGTGTCCGACTCTGACAGCGAGGGAGGCGGGGAAACGGGAGACAAGTGCCCTTTAAAACCGGGTTGCGTGAGCGAGATAGTTCTACAAATCGGCGGTGCACTTACCCTTGCTGTTTCCTCATGGAAGCCTCACGAGCTGTCCAGGTGGGGCCAGCAGCGAGTGAGGAGGTCCTGCGGGGAAAGGAGAGTAGCCCGCGGGATATTTAGGGGAAATTAAAGCCATCCGGACAACCGCGATCAGGGTTTGAGGAAAACTGCGTGTAATGGCAGATCGCGAGCGGTATTACGGCCCAACACCTTACCTCAAAGGTCGCTGCAGGCAGGCTTCTCTGCACCTACCCCTCCCACAGGAAATCAGATAACTGGACAGCCGGCACGGTAGTCAGGCAATGTCCGGATTAGATAAGGGAAAGGCGCGCGCGCAACGAGGGGTGTGTCCCTCAAGTTGCTAGGTGACGGTACGCAAAAGTAAACAGAGAAGAAGGGTTTGCTTAGGGACAGCGCAGGCCGGGCATAGTGAAGCGGGCGCCATCTTGGAATGGACTGGGATGTCTAGTAAGGCATACACAGGCATATGGAAGTGGACAACAGGTCCAGAATCGTGACTATCTGGCGAGTGTCGTCCAGGGCACCCCATCATTTAATCCCAATGTTTCGCACTGCAATCGGTGTATCCATCTCTGTTGATGTTTGAAGAGCACTTGTTGGTTGAGATGTGGTAGGGACTCAATAACAGTCCATCGAATGCTTTCCGGAGAGTGGTTCTTATCCTTGCAATGATCATAGAGTTTAGTGTGTGTTTTGCGACATCGAATGTTGCTGTTATGCTCCATAATCCTTTGCTTAACGGGACGCATGGTCATCCCGATGTATAACAATTCACAGGGGCAGATCAAGACATAAATGCACCTGGAGCTGTTACAGTTCGTGTGTTTGCTAAAGGTCCACGTGAAATTGTTATTAAGTACAATGGTCTTGCCCTGGATGGTCTGTGGGCATACGACGCAGGTACCACAGCGATAATGTCCAGTTACTGGGGGCAGGTCCCAGAGTGTATTGACAGCTTGGATGCAGGTTTTCTTGGGACGGGTATGGATAAGGGTGTCTTTAAGATTTGCCGTCCTCTTAAAAGCAAAACGTGGGCGTGGTAACTCCATCCCTGCGGAGTTGAGAATGCCCCAGTGTGTGTTGACAGTTTTTTTGATAAATGAAGAGTTTCTAGTAAACGAGGTCACACAGGTAATCTTGTCGTCTGGTACCTTGGGATGCACCTCAAGCAAGGCCTCTCTGTTATTATTGAGGGCTCTTTTGGTGGAATCTTTCAAAAGGCGGGTGGGATACCCCCGATCCAGGAGTTTGGTTTGTAGGGAGCGTGCTTGTCGTTTGTAGTCATTGATTGAACTGCAATTTCTCCGAAGGCGGAGAAATTGCCCGAATGGTAGATTGTTCCTCAGGGATCTCGTATGATGGCTATTGTAAGGCAACAGACTATTCCTGTCAGTCTCCTTTTTATAGAGAGTGGTGCTGATCGTGGTGGGTTCCAGTACTATGGTAAGGTCCAAATAAGGGATGGATTCACTGGAAATGGTGCCCGTAAACTTAAGAAACGGGTCTTGTTGGTTTATCCAAGTACAGAACGCCTCACAGGTCATCCGGTCCCCCTTCCAAAACACCAAAATATCGTCAATGTATCGACGCCAGCACGTGAGATTCTCACGGAACGGATTGTGTTCTGGGGGGTAGATGCATCTTTCCTCAAACGATGCCATGTAGATGCAGGCCAGGCTCGGCGCAAAGGTCGAGCCCATCGATGTCCCGCGAATCTGATGATACAAGTTGGACTCGTATTTGAAAAAATTTTCGGTAAGCGCGATATGTGCCAATTCCATAATGAAGGAAACTGGAGTGGGGGATAACCACTCCTCTTGTCGGAGGAGAGATTCCACCGATTCGAGCGTTGCCTGTTGGGGTATATTCGTGTACAACGCTTCCACGTCGAGTGTTAGGAGAAGATCGATGTCCTCTCTGCCGTCCATGTCGTTGATAAGACGAAGCACATCTCTAGTGTCCTGTAGGTAAGATGGGATGAGTTTGACCAGTGGTTGCAGGAAAGCATCACAGAATTGAGAGAGGGGTTCTAAAATAGAGCCGATGCCAGACACGATGGGTCTTCCTGGGACTGGGGTGGTGCCCTTGTGTATTTTGGGCAAAATGTAGAAGTACGGTATGACAGGGTCCGTGGTTACCAGAAATTCTGCCTCTTTTTTGCTCAGCCATCCATTAGTCTCTGCTTCAATAACCAGGGACATCACGGTAGTCGTCAGTCGGTTGGTTGGATCCTCTGTCAGTAATCTGTAATGGTTTGAATTTGACAGTTGACGTCTGCATTCCAGATCATAAGCCTTTGTCATAAAGAATTATATACGCATAACTCTGTAGTGTCAACAGAACTTGCTCTGTGCACATTAACAGGAGCACAGCTCCCACTTAGGTAAGCACAGCCAATTAACCACAGTAGCCCTCATTCATTTTCATCAATTCAAAAGATACTAATCTTTTAAGATAGCTCTAATTTGGCGCAATTTATAGCCCCCAGGGTATTCATGTCCTAAAAAGACCCTCACCTTTCAAGTAGGGTCAAAATGTTGTTGACAACACCTAAGGATAGTCTAATAAAGACAGCACCAGAGAAAAGTCTGGTTGATCTTCTGTGGAATTAAAAATAAAATACTCAAGACATCCTTGTACCTTCCAATAACTTTACCGATTTTAAGTCACTGTAATGCCACGTTCAAACTTGTATGTTTGTTATGGTCCCTTCCCTGGAGGTACATATGTCACTATTCTATCTAAAAACACCACTCATCCTGGGCTAGCAGGTTCCTCATGATCCCCTACGACTCATCCTGGGAGGAACAGACAGCCTAGACGGATCCCGACCCGACAAACTATTCCTGGGGACAGCCATCACGGTAGCCAAATGCGACATTGCCGCGACATGGGTGCAGTCTAAACCCCTAAGTATAATCAAATGGCGCAAGTGCGCAGAATAGATTGCCAAACAGGAAAGACCCATATTTGAGGCCTGGGGGATGTCCAAATAAACATAAAAAGGTCTGGGGAAAATGGACGAACTAGTTAGACTGATTAGAATTGTAATCTCTCTATGTACACAAATGTACGGTTTATGCGCTGTGGTTTCGGACTGACGCGCTCACATATCCAATCAATGCAAATGTATTATGAAGCGTCAAGGACCGTTGGTCAATGGTGTCATACAGCTATTTGTTTACCTGCTCTTAAAAAAATAAAATTGTTTATCAAAACAAACAAAAAAAAAACACTCACTGAATTCATTTGCATAATTAAAATGTGTTATATTAATTGAATACATTAATTAATAAATATATCACTCAGGTTGGCTAAATTTGAGTATAGTGTAATACATCCAGTGGGCTACTTACCTTCATTTTCAAAATATCTAGATTAGTATTGCTAAAATTACTTTGTGGCAGATATATCTTGCCTTTTTATATCTTTTTCCTTCCCTAACTAAACGAACACAGAATAAGAATTTGTGACAAAATTAGATTGTTCTCAAAATTTGTTTCATGTGAAAACTTGCTTCAATGAAAACTGGGCTGAGGCATTCTGCACTAATTGCAGTCCTCTCAATTGGTAAGCCAGCAGGTCCCAAGGCAGAGTGCTGGACAGGCTAAAGTGCCAGGACTAGCTTTGTACTGAATTAGATCCTACATCCGCAATCTGAGTCTGAGGTTGCAATGGGGTCCCCATGAAATTCACTCAGTATCCTGCAGGTTCATCACTGTTCTGCTTCCTCGAACATTTACTTGCGTCTTCCTGGCTCAGCGCCTACAGCTGTATCAGATGAGCCACCAAATGTTTGCCGACAATACTCAAATCCATTTCTAGCAGGAAAACATGGCTGTGAACCAGGTTGACATCTCCGTGGGCCTGGTCCACGTTTTCGCAGGATGCAGGAGAGCTTATTTTGTCCAAACAAAAGTAAGAGCCTTCTGGGTTTTGGGTGGAGCAGATCTCAAGGCTCCAGGCTTCGACTGACCTCCCACCCTAACCTTACCACATTCAACTGCATTGAAAGAATTGAATTTTGAAGTCATTTTGGAACAGCGCTTCCCCCTCATCATCCAAGCTAAGAATCAACCTGCAACTCTTGCTTCATCAAAACAAACTACAAGATGGGGTTTAAAGTACTCCACATAATCCAGAAGGCCTACTGGGGCCAATGATCTAGATATCTACAAAGACTTACACCCCACACACAGAATCCTGCACTCTGCACCTGCACAGTTATTTAAAGAGCCTTCAGCTGGATTTAACATGGAAGCAGGATCCTGGGACCTCAGGACCACAAACTAGGAGCCTAAACCTGCGGACAGTGAGAAAGTGTATGGATTTGAGAAGGGCCTGAAAACTGACATGTTCTGGCTTGCTTTCAACTCGACCTCTGCATGTGGGAACTGCAATGAAGAATAATGGCCTGGGCCACTTTAAAGACTGGATTCCTGCTACTCCGTTACATCTAGTAGTGCTATGATGGTGACATGCAGTACTCTACAATACATACATAGTAAAAATATAAGAGCTTAATGCAAGGAAGCATACAACAGATGGAATGAGCGTGGTACAGCTACATTTGTGGTGCCTCCTTTACTCTGAAGGCTCTCCAGTTGTCACCTAGTAGGCAGAATCGAAAACCACTCCTAAAACGGTACATTTAAAGCTTGTTTTTCTAGCAGCAGTCATGTGATTGTATGTCATACTCTGCTATGCCCCATCTGCTGCGCAGGCGTGCACTCTAGCCATTTTCCTTCTGCTAAAAAGAGTCAATAAGCGTTTTGTATTTGGCTGAAGGGCAAGATGGACTAGGAAAAGTTTACTCACCCCATCTCCTATCTGTCTGCCTCACACACCCCACTGTCCGGCAACATACAACTCACTTTAAATACAGACCTTGGTCATCGTACTACACCTTCCGTTCACAGAGGCGTGCTTGCTCCATACACCTTTTGTGTGTGACGTCACAGAATCGACATACACCGAGTGGGAGCTGAGCCACACCCAATATGTGCTTTTTCTGTCAGTGTGCACTCCTTTACTACAGCAGGAATTTTACAAGATTAGTGATCACTTGCAGCTCTGTATTGTTCAGTAGGAAGCTAACGGCAGATGGTAATGTCAGTGACCCCTCCTTAGCCAACGGGTGCTGAAGCAATCTTCTACGGTCTTCCAGGAGTGAAGGGCAAATGCAGAGCAAGCGCATTATTGACTCCCGGGAAACAACCTTAACACGGGCATCACATGGTGATGCCATTACTACGCAGTTGTTACAACGACCGCATTACCACGCAATGCCATTACATCAACTTGCAGTAGATGGCGTGGCTACCATTAGAAATAGTATAGTTAACTATTCCAACACATTCCATACTGTTACGTAGGCTGGAGTTGAAATAGTAAATTATACATTTCTAATGTCAGCACACCATCTGCTGCAAGTTGATGTAATGACTTGCATAGTAATGGCATTGCATGGTAACAATGCAGTCATTGTAACGACCGCGCTGTAATGGCACGGGAAGTAATGACTCGCATTGTAACGAGTCATATTCTTGATTCCTCGAATAGACGGCATAGCCGACATGTTTTCAACAAGGGTTTAACTGCCGATGGAGGAGATACATCTAATGACGAAAAAGAGCCAATCCGAAACTGCAGGTAATTCATTTTATAATATAAAGGTTTACCAGCACTAAATTAGTTAACATAAAATTCAAACATGGAAAATAAATGTCATTTGATACCAAGAGCTTTTTGACATCCGTTTCTCAGTGTGAGAATTATAGCTTAGATTACATTAACAGCGTTATTCCATTTTATCATCAGAATCATATAAAATTAAGCAATTTTAAAAAGTGTATATTTTGCATCTGGATATCCTTGACGGTAATAAGAGCGACACCTTCTTGAATGGAAAATGTGTTACATTTTTTATAAATATTTTTATACATTTTTTTAACAAGTACATCATAGACCGACTTTACTCCTGCAAGGATTGACTGGATTTACTTTCTCCTTATGGGCAGATCTTGTTCACTCGTTTCTCCTAGGATCCACCACTTTCCTCTTCCTCCTCACAATCCCCACCACCCTCCACCTCCACCCCCATCAGTAGATTCTTCTTATACTGTTCACTGGTTAACATTCATGCTCCTTTAGTGTTGCCAGGAAGTCCAAATCCTCTCCCATTTTTTTTCAGGCATCCCCTTCTGCCCAAGTGTTAACCCTTGGTGTGTCGGGTGAGTCCCAGCTTCTTGCAATGTATTTCTTGGCCACGGAAAGACTTAACATCAGTAGCAGCTTGGTATATTTTGGCAGGGTTTTATCCCCTCCCCCCCCACATTAAGAACCAGCTTTTCGACCAAGCTGTCTAGTTTAGCACGAGTCATTGCGTACCAGCTGTCCCTCACTTCCTCCCAACAGCCTCGTGCACGACCAGTGTGTAAACAATCACCTATTTCATTGCATCCTCGGATACATTTGTTGGAGCCAACCCTCCCCATCTTGTACAGTACCTCTCTGGTGCAGTATGATCAATGCAGTATTAGAAGCTGCACTAGGCGAAACCCTGATCGTATTGCACGCTCTCGTGGGGCCCACAGTGCCTCTTCCCACTCCCTGTCCTCTAGGGGCCCACAACTCTCCCAGTCTATTCTGAGTTTGCCCATCCCATCTGGCAGTGGTGAGCGTGCCTGTATTGTTGTGTCTTTTTAAGTGGAGGTGCTAATATGTGTCTTAGTTGTAGGTACCAGAACATTTTTGTGTCTGCCACTTGGTGTCCCTGTTTAAGCCTCTTGAAGGACATCAGGCTATCCTTGTTTCAGATGACTCCCAGAGTCAAGATTCCTATCATGTCCCAATCAGCGGATCCCTCCAGCCGCCCCACGTACTATAAGGTGATTAGCAGTCATTGGCATCGCTAGTCTCCTATCATTCCTTTTAACTACAAGCACTGAAATTTTATGTTACGTAGCCAGTGCTTTTTACTTTTTGTATGCAAAATAAACACTTCTATTCTTTTCTGACAGTGGGTTTATCAGGAAGAGTGCCTTTCAAACCTGTAATCATGTTTGAATTTTATCTAATTAAAAGGATTGCAGGTCTAAGGGTGGGCTGGTTAGAGAGGCTATTTCCACACACACACACACAAATCACAAAAACAAGGGAAAAATATGCAGCAGAAATCTTAAAGTCCTTGTTTGTAAGGTGGTCTGAGCATAGAATTATGGTAAATGATTTAATGAATTTCCATTGCCCTGAAAATGTGGATTATTCTATTTAAGAGAGGCAATCAAACAAACTAACGGGTTCCATCATTACTATTTGTTTAAAGATCTAAATGAAAATAAGATGTCTGTGTAAATATTTATTTACATATTTTACAAAATGGACGACATACAGTATATACATAGAGGTATCTAATAAAGTGCATTCATTAAAAAAGAGAAGCCATTTTATAGTCCCCGGCAACAAGGGTGGTAAATGCTATCTCGCTTTCCCACCGACTGAGGTTGTTGGCAACATCTGAGAATCAAAGACATAATGGATGTAGCGGTAGATTTCCTCTGCTTTTTGTTGACTGACTTGTGCGCAGGATGCTATATCGGTTACCGAGCTGTAAAAATACAAAAAAATGAACTTATATATCACATGCAATAGTTGCAACCTGTATTTGTATTTTTGTACTTCTGGAATACATTGTTACTTTGTCCTGGAATATTGTCCCAGTGATATTCAAATCTGTCTTGACCCTGCTCCGAAAAGAATAGTCTAACCCCGTGGTACTCATAGTGGCAGCCCATGGACCTTGCCTTGCTGTGGCTACGTTTCTAGTGAGGCCGGCAGTAAACACAGAAGATGACCGCAGGAGCATACATAGTGATTACGTATTAAATGGGTATTCCCTACGTATGCTCCTGCAGCCATCTTCTGTGCATTACTACCGGCCTCTGTGACTTCACGGCACCCTTGGAAAGCTTCCCAAAAGGCTGTTTAAAAGTCAGCTGTAAGCGCTTTCAAAGCAGACTTTTAAAGAGCCTTTTGGGAAGCTTCCTGTTTGGACAGAGACAGAGAGAGACAGATAGAGACAGACAGATAGAGTCAGACAGAGGCAGAAAGAACCAGAGAGAGACATAAAGAGACAGATGAACAAGTTACCTACCTTCGGTAACTATATATCTGTAAGAAACAGTAGTTAGTATTAGATTCCTTACCTTAGAATATCCCCAGGCGTCAGACTGGATCCGGAAACTTTTGCGTAGCAGTACCCTTGCGCGTCGGTAGGCATCGCCTGCGCCTCCGCGTCCGTCGTCGCCGTGATGACGTCGTCGGAGTACTTAGACGCCGCCTCAGCGCACTGACGTCAGTTCTTAGACACAGTTTTTCCGCGCCAGAAATGCAGAGCCATGTTAAAAACCAACACTGGTGCCATTGAAACTAGGGCCCTGATAGGGGATGACCTTAACCCTAGATATTGGTTCGCAGAACGGGGAGGATGGGTGGGGCAGTAAGGAATCTAATACTAACTACTGTTTCTTACAGATATATCGTTACCGAAGGTAAGTAACTTGTTGATCTGAAAGAAACAGGTTAGTATTAGATTCCTTACCTTAGAATAGATAACCCAGCAATACCAACCCCGGTGGTGGGTCTACGAACCAATAATCACACCAGAAAGTCCTGGAGGACGGAACGGCCAAAGAAGCCATCCCTCCGGACTTGGCTGTCCAGGCAGTAGTGTCTTGCAAACGTATGCAGCGATGCCCACGTAGTTGCCTGACAGATGTCCTGCAAGGGGACTCCCCGGCCCAGGGCAGTGGTAGCCGCCGTGGCCCGAGTGGAATGGGCCCTCAGCCTAACCGGAGGCTCTTTCTTCGCCAAGGAGTAACAAGCCTTGATACACAAGACGACTCACAGAGAGATGGTCCGCTTGTGCACCGCCCGTCCCTTCTTAGCGCCCACATAACCAACAAAGAGTTGGTCATCCACTCGGAACTGGCGTGTGCGATCTAGATAGAACGAAATCGCACGTTTTGGGTCCAGAAGGTGGAGCCGCTCTTCCTCTTTTGAGGGATGCGGTGGCGGAAAGAAGGTGGGCAAGGTGATAGACTCCCTGATGAGGAAAGCCGTGACAACCTTGGGCAGGAAAGAGGGTCTAGTCCGCAACACAACCTTGTCCGGATGGACAGAAAGGAAAGGAGGTTTCGATGAAAGAGCCTTGAGCTTACTCACTCTCCTGGCAGAGGTGATGGCAACCAGGAAAGCAGTCTTCAGAGTAAGAAGGCGGAGAGGACAGTTGTGAAGTGGCTCAAAGGGAGCGCACATCAGATAGGTAAGGACAAGGTTCAAGTTCCACTGAGGCATCACAAACGGAACAGGAGGAAACATGTGTCTTCAGAAAACGAGTTACAATAGGGGACTTGAACAAAGAAGGTTGATCAGGCAGCCTTAGAAAGGCTGAAAGGGCAGAAAGGTAGCCCTTGATATAGTGCCCGGAGCAGAGCCCTGCTGGGCAAGAGAAAGAAGGAAGAGAAGAACCTCAGAAAGAGGGGCAGAGAGAGGATCCACAGCCTTTGCTGTGCACCATGCCACAAATCTATTCCACCTGCAGGCGTATACCGACTTTGTGGGGGGACGCCTGGCTGCCAGAATAACATTACAGACTTCAGGAGGCTAGTCAAATGGCCTCAACTGTCGCTGCTCAATCTCCAAGCATGGAGGTGGAGACTGGACAGGTTCGGGTGGAGGACCGTCCCCTGCTGCTGCGACAGACGGTTCTCCTGAAGAGGCAGACGAACCGGGGGATAGACTGACATACTGAGTAGCTCGGGATACCAGGACCTTCGTGCCCAGTCCGGAGCCACAAGGATGACTTGGGCCCGGTCGCGTTTGATCTTCTTCAGCACTCTGGGCAGAAGTGGTATAGGCGGAAAGGTGTACAACAGACCGCAACTCCACTCGCGATGAAAAGCGTCTCCCAGCGAGTGCCGCCTTGGAAATTCCAACATGCAGAACTGATGACATTGCGCGTTCTCTTCTGTGGCGAATAGATCTAACCAAGGCTCTCCCCACTGCAGAAAGAGACCTTGTGCCACGTCCGAGTTCAGACATCATTCGTGATCCATCATGCACCGGCGGCTGAGTTCGTCTGCCCTGGCATTCAGAGAACCTGCCAGGTGTTGAACCACCAGGGTCACGCCCTGATGTCCCAGCCACTGCCAAAGGCGCAGAGCCTCTTGGCAGAGGGTCCACGACCCCACCCGCCCTGTTTGTCGCAGTACCACATGGCGGTGGTGTTGTCCGTGAACACCTGCACTACACTCCCCCGGACAGAGGGGAGGAATGCCTTCAGTGCTAGACGAATCACCCGCAGCTCCAAAAGGTTGATAAGGGGCCGGGACTCCGGCGAAGACCAGAGGCCTCTGATCTCCGCCTCTCCCATGTGGCCTCCCCAGCCCTGGAGGGACGAGTCCGTCACGACCACGTGCTCCGGTTGGGGAGGGGAGAGGGACTTGCCGCTGACCCAATCGCGATTCGTGAGCCACCACTAAAGCTGTCTCGCAGTGCCCTCCAAGATCAGGACATGGTCGGACAGGTTGCCTTGATGCTGGGCCCACTGAAACTTCAGGTCCCACTGCAGAGCCCGCATCCGCCACTGGGCGTGATGCACCAGAAGGATGCAGGAGGCCATCAGCCCCAGAAGCCGCAGCGTCAACCTGACCGAGACCCGGGATAAAAGCTGAAAGAGTGGAATCAGAGCCTGAATATCCCGAACCCGCTGTTCGGGAGGATAAATACGAAACTGCGCCGAGTCGAGAACAGCTCAGATGAAGAGGAGCTTCTGAGAGGGGCACAACTGTGACTTCGGCACATTGATGGAAAACCCCAGCTGGTGCAAGAGGTCTACCGTTGTCTGGAGGTGGCTGAGGACTGTTTGGGGCGAGCCCGCCTTCAACAACCAGTCGTCGAGGTAGGGGAAGACTGAAACCCCTAACCTGCGCAGATGAGCTGCGACCACCGCTATCACCTTCGTGAACACCCATGGGGCACTTGTAAGGCCGAAGGGGAGCACGGTAAACTGAAAGTGCTCGTGGCCTACCATGAACCGCAGGTAGCGCCGGTGGGCCGGCAGGACGGGGATGTGGAAATAAGCGTCCTGCAAGTCCAACGCTACCATCCAGTCTCCTCGGTCTAGGGCAGCTAAGACCTGAGCCAGTGTCAGCATTTTGAACTTCTCCTTCACAGGGCTTAATTTGAGCCGGAGCTTGCCGGTGCTTAGCACCGGCACCTAATTATCAGGGCCGGGTCTACGGCCGGGTCTACAGTCACGCTCATTAAGTGCACAGTCAGTAATTGATAATGAGTCATGGACACATGGCACTGGCCCAGCGTGTGCTGTGCTGCTGTAGTACCGTAAGTGCTGCTGCTGCTGCTGTCACTTAGTTTAAGTTGTTGAGTTGTTGCCCCAACACCCCTGTGTTACCGTTCGGCGGCATTGTATTGGTTGCGTTGTTGACGTAAAACAAAACACTTACTGTGTGGTCAGGTGACGATGTGACGTGATTGACTCAGATTGATTCTTCTCTTAATTTCTCCTCACTTTCACTTCTAAAGGCCTCGGATCGGTGTTGCCCGCCCACTTGGCTTAGTGGGCAGGACACTGATATGGGCAGGGCGCCTTTGCCTGGGCTGGTCTTCTGCGGGGGTTGGGGCTGTGCGCGGCAGAGGCAGCGACGCATGCGCAGATTTTCTAATTGAATGCATTGCGCGCGCATTCTTTGCTGCATCCATTTTGCCACATCACGCCCGCCCCAGTATACCCACATGGCCGCAATCACCAACCACCGAGTATCCACTGGTGGTTGATGAACTACTACTTCAACGCCGCCGGGAGTCGGGGTCCTGCTTGGACAACTACTGTACAGCTGCATAGCTCTGCTCACCAGGTGAGGGCGAGCGAGGCATGGCATGGGGTAGGCCGGCCGTCGGCGGCCTATAAATATTAAAGCGGCGTAGGTGAGGCAGGCAGGGCCTGGCAGGCCGCAGGCGCCGTGAAAAATGTTTTCTTAATCATTATGTTGATTAGTGTACCGTGTGATCATGATGGGCTGTGGTAGGCGGCGTAGGCTGGTGGACAAATCATGATTTAAAGTAAACAATAAATAAAGTTGCACAGCACTGGTGAGGCAGGACAGGACCTAGCACTCCAGGCCGCAGGCGCCGTGAATACTGATTTACTTTTTATCGTTATTGATGGTCACTGACTGATCACGATGATGAGGTTTGATCCCCCGTTTGATCATCATCATGATCATGTTGCCAGTAGTAGGGCAGACAGTGGCTTAGACTATTGCTGCGGTTCTGGCCCGGGCTGCCTGGATGGATCAGTACTGGGCTGGCCCTGGGATGGATTCAGTTTCGGTTCAGGGCACGGCAGTCTCATGATCAAATCTGTGGGGGACCGGGTTGGGGCTGTGCGGGGCAAGTAGCGTGCACAGATTTTTTCAAAGCAATGCACGCGCATTCACTGCTTTGCCACCAGACCCCACCCCAGCATACCCACACTGCCTCAGACAGGCTCTGAGGCCCGCTCACCACCACCGTCCGGTCCGAGACTCAGTCCGAGTCATCGTGGCAACAGGCCAGCCAGCCAGCCGCCAGCCACCGATCAAAAAGTAGCGGCGATGATGATGGATTAATTTTGCGTACATGCACTAGACACACTCCTGGCCCGGACTGCCCCTTTATTCTGGTACCATTATAAAGACCCATTACTACACTTTAGAAACAAGTTGAATAATCTATTACACTTTAACGTGCTACTCAATAAAGAAGTTATATTGGGCCGTAACCCGAATTTCTATGAGGTTTATAAACCGTTTATTTATGATTTTACAGTGACGTTTTAGTTCTTTATCTTCTAATTGTTTTGCATTCTGCTTCTGTATTTCTTGCATAGTCCTGACTGCACCACTTGCAAGGTTAGTCCCACGGCTTGGCCAAGCTTCTAAAATGAGAGCCAGGAGATAATGTTGTACATTACCTAAGTTGTGCGTTTAATAGCTGCTGCACTAACGTGTTGTGAAAGTTCACCTACTGAAACTTAGTTCTCTAGCTTTTCTTCTACCACTATCATGTCCAGAATTACGTGAAAAATGGGCTCGGGGTGTCACCATATGGTCTCCTGACCATTTTTTTATTATACCTCTGCCATCTGGTAATAGTACTCTCTCATGGAATAGACAGAAGACAAAAAGTAGAATCTCGAAATCATTTCTATTATCGGGTGCCTTTTTAACATTAATACAAGACAGACATGCAAGTCACACAACAATCTGCACAAAAAGCATTCATTCCTTATATACTTAGATGTGTATAGTGATTGTGTTTCACATTGAGCATGGGCGGCGCTCTTCCACACAGGAAGGGGTGCCTCTTAGACAGGATCTGCCCTCTCAATGGAAGAGGACACTAAATAGCCCTGAGACGACTCTTTGTCTATTTGAGTAATTATTCCAGTGATCAATTTGAGTTGTCTGCCTGCCCTGGGGCTTGTTTTTTTGTGCTCCACATACACTGCCAAGAAAGCTGTTTAAACTGTCTTCAGGCAATACCTTGGTACAGTTTTCCCATTCACTTATGAGTGATGTGGAAAGCATTTGATTTGTGGACCAATACATATATGTTTTAGCTAGAAAAATCCACTTTCCAAATGAATTAATGAGTACATACAACAAACAAGTGTTTTCAACCTGAACAATCCCTCCCACCCCATGCCTCTCCCATCCCGCTCATCCTTCCACGTAGTTTGTGTCTAGTTAGAGTTTATCGACTGTGTCTGTGAGAAGGACATAGAGGCCAAGTTCGAGACTTTTTATCTCGTTGCAGGTGTTTCATATGCACATTTTAAGGAAATAATTCATGCTTTCGTAGATTATTCTGAGGACATGAAGAGAAAATATATGGAGAGGTTTTTAAGTGCACAAAAGGCATAATCATCCTTGCCCTATTGTTCATGAGATAAAAATATAGTTTAATGAAAAAAGTGAAAATGGCATCCATAAATGCCAGGGCTTCTGAATCGTGACAGTCTTCTGTCTTAGGAAGCGGTCTTCGGCTCTCTGGTGTAAGGGGTAGCACTTCTAAATGGATGTGGGAATCAAGACTGGCAGGAATAAAGGAGGCACACATTTGGTCTAAGCCCTAGCTCCTAGGTGAATGCACAACACCATAGAATGCCTGTGGCAGACAGTAATTTTCCTCACTGGCCATGGAGGGACAAGTAGTTTGGACTCTCACTGGCAGATATTGTGTAACATCACTTCAGGTATATATTACATCTGACTTTTAGTGGTGCCAGTTGAAGATGTGGGTGGAGCTAATATAGTAAGTGGGTGGAGCCAGTGGTAGAAGTGGGTTGTGCCAGAGAAAAGTAGGTGTGGCCTCCGACAAACATTTGAGCACCTGCACTTCATATTTTACAAATTAAGCACTGCTCCTTCCGGAGGATGCCGTTGACGTTCCGTAGATCCAAGATAAGGTGTAGGCCCCCTTTGCACTTCTACCAGAAAGTAGTGGGAATAGCAACCACACCCTACTTCTGGCACAGGAACGTGCTTGATGGCCCCCTTGGCCAAGAGGGCCGTAACTTCCTCCTGCAGAAGTCGCAAATGATCCCCGATACGCGATGGTATTGTGGTGGCATGGCTGGAGGGGTCACCTCGAAGGGGAAGAAGTAGCCCCTTCGGACGATTTGCAGCACCCACCTGTCCGATGTGACAGTGCGCCAGTGAAGGAGGTGATGGTGAACCCTGCCCCCCACTGGCGTCACATGGGCCTGAAAGCACGGACTAGGACGGTTTTGAGGCGGATGCTGCGGGGGAAGGTGTGGACTGGCCTCGCCGTTTTCCCCGACAGCCTCCACGGCTGTTTCCACGGCCGCCACCGCGTTGGATGTTAGTCTGCGGTACGAGGCTGGCAGCACGTGTTGGGGCGCCCCTTCCTTGGCCACGAAAGGAGCGAAAGGCATTCGTTTGCTGGCGCGGAGCCGAGAGGCCCAAGGTCTTGGCCGTAGCCCTGGAGTCCTTAAAGCGCTCAAGCGCATGGTCTGCCTTGTTAGCAAAAATGGCGACGGCCATCAAACGGTTTGTCCATGAGGGTATTCTGGACCTCGGCCGAAAAGTTGGCGGACCTCAACCAGGCATGGCGACAAATCGCCACCGTCGTTGCCATCGCTCTGCCCAGTGAGTCGGTGGTATCCAGCCCACACCGGATGGAAAACCGTGCTGCATCTCGACCCTCCGCAAGGGCTTGGGCGAGTTTAGCCTTGACCTCCGCCGGGCATTGTTGCAGCACGTCCGCGACTGTGTCCCACAGGGAGTGGGTGTAGTAGCCCAAGAGGCATGCGGTGATGGAAGACCGCAGTCCCAGACTCAGGGAGGAGAATACCTTCTTGACGTATTGCTCATACCTCTTGGATTCCCGATCAGGCGGAGCCGACGGGAATGCGGTCTGGGAGTTTGAGACCTGGATGACCAGGCTCTCGGGGTGGGGTGGGTGGGCAGGAAACATGGGTTGCCTGGGGCCGGGCGGTGGCGTCTGGCCACGTTCCTATCTACAGCCGAACCTGTAGCCGGCCTGCACCAAGTGCCCAAAAGAACGTCAGTCAAGGCCTCATTAAACGGCAGCAGAGGCTCAGCCGAGCTTGACTGCGGTTTAAGGACCTCAGTGAGGAGGTTAGTCCTCACGGCCGCGACGGGGAGCTTAAGGCCCAAGGCCTTGGCCGCCCACGTCAACACCACACTGAAGGTTGCCCCCTCCTCGGTAGCCACGGTAGGAGGTGAGACAAAACCAGTGTCTGGCGAAGTGTCCAGACCACTGGCGTCCCCAAGTCCACCTGTTCAGTCCTCCTGGGACTGACACTCACGTGTCAGAGGGTCCTCAGACCCCTCCCAATACTCCTCATCACCCATCTCCTGATAATCAGGGTTGTCAAACGATGGGCCGGTATGAAACTCCCCAAGCGGCGTCGAGAGCGGCGCCGCTCCGACGCCGGAACCGGATTGAGGGAGGCATCGGGGACGGCGCCGCCTGAAGACAGCCACGGAGGTGACACCCGAGGGCCCGGCACCGGTGAGGTTGTCAGGTCAACCGGCGACGACCCGGATCCAGAAGCGGATCCAGTGGGGCCCTGCGGCGCCGGGGCCGAAGCACCCGCCCGCTAGGGCCCCCAGACGGGTCCGCTTGGCCCGAAGGTGCCGCGGAGCCCGCCGGAGGAGTGAGGGACCTCATGGCCATGAGGAAGCGTTCAATCTCCTCCGGCGTCGCTTGCTGCCCAGGGACCGGAGGGTATGGGGCAGGTCGCGACGCCCGCGACTTAGATGGACCCGCATGGGCGGTGTCACCTGAACCCCCGGCCGCGTTGCGCGAGCGTCGGACGAGCAATGACGTCTCTTCGACTTTTTGTGCTTACCTGACGACTTCGAGCCTGAGGAGTGATGGAGATTCCCGGAGCTATGATGGCTCTGACCCCGCGACCGGTCCCTCGACCTCCGTCCGGACCGGGACCTCACGAGGCGCGGGGCCGACTGCCGGAGCTCGAGCCGCTTGCGGGACCGCTCCCGCCTAGCTTTAGATGTTAGGGCTTGGCAGTCGGAGCAGGCCTTGTCGTCGTGGTCGACGCCGAGACAGTGGAGGCACCGGCGGTGAGGGTCGGTGACAGACATCAGTCGGTCGCAGTCCTCACAGGGTTTAAAACCTGGCATCCCTACCGGCACCGTTCGGATTCGAAGACTAGAAAAATGATCAAAAAGGATTGCAAAAAGTTTAGTCAAAAAATTACTAAGGTACCACTTTTTCCGGTTCTGCGCTGCTGGCTCGGAAAAAAGAAGAACTGCCGTCAGCGCGCGGAGGCGGCGCCTAAGTACTCTGACAACATCAACACGGCGCCCACGACGCAGACGACAGACGCGGAGCCGCAGACGCCTACCGATGCGCAAGGGTACTGCTACGCAAAAGTTTCCGGATCCAGTCTGATGCCTGGGGATATTCTAAGGTAAGGAATCTAATACTAACCTGTTCCTTTCAGATAGAGAGAGATAGATCGATAGAGACAGAGAGAGAGTGAGAGAGAGAGAGAGAGTGAGAGAGACAGAGTGAGAGAGAGATAGACAGAGCTACCAAGAGATAACGAGAGAGATAGAGATATATATGTGTATATGCTGGGTCTGGTGGCTCAGTGGACGAATGCGTCTGCTGCAGGGGCCTATGTTCAACCTCATGGTCACGTTTTTTTTTTTGCTCTAGCCCCGCCCCCACTGACCCAGCCCCCGCTGGTGCAGCCCTTGGCCACAAACCACACTGTAAATTTGGCTCCCAAAAGAAAGTTTGAGAGTACCTATGGTCTAGCATCAAACTGCCAGGCCCGGTCCTCTATGAACTGAAACACAAACAACCCAAGTCTGGTTTCACCTTGATTGGGCTAATCAGTCAAGTGCGGTTGGATCCAGTGGAACAGTGACTAGGGGACCCATGTCTGACCATATACTCTTGCCACATAGAGCATTTCATTAAACCTGCAAAATGTGATGGGAGGAATACTTGCAAAAAATCTAACCATTGGAAATTGATAGGGTAATGAGATTAATTCAAGAATTACATCCATCACCTGTTTGCATACTCCAGTACAATGCCATTGGGTGTGACCTTTATGCCGAGTCCTGTGCTCACTGTGTCACTTGAACCAAGATCCACCCAACTGACGAGCCCCAATCAGGGTGAAACCAGTCTTGGGTTGCTTGTGTTACAGTTCAGGGAGGACCTGGCTTGATAATTCGGGCTGGTTTGTTTCTATTGGAGCAGGGTCAAGAACGATTTAGTCCAACCGGAGTGACCTGGTGAGCAAAATATCAATGGACTGGGATGCAGCCCAAGTAAATACCATGTGTTCCATCCATCAATTTTTGTATACTTCAGTGTGACGCTGTGTGTGTGACGGGAATGCCCAGACGTGGGTCCCATGCTCACTGTGCCACTGGAACCAAGCTCCACCCAACTAACAAGATCAAATCTGGGCGAATCCTGTCTTGGTTGCTTGTGATGCGATTCAGAGACGACCTGGTCTGGCAGTTCAGCTTGGACTGAACCTGTTAGAGCAGGGTTGTGACTAATTCGCATATGGCTCGGTCTAAACTGAAGTGGTATGTTATGTAAAATAATGACTGACTGGGATGTGGTCCAAAAATTACTAGTCCGTAGAAACAATGGGGTTATCCAGTAATGTACAGAACCTGGGGAATGTGCAATAACCGAACAATGGTTCTGCTACCTATCTTCTCACAGACAGTATTACTGATCAACTTAAAAAA
Source organism: Lissotriton vulgaris (assembly GCF_964263255.1). NCBI lineage: Eukaryota > Metazoa > Chordata > Amphibia > Caudata > Salamandridae > Lissotriton > Lissotriton vulgaris. Next base: position 157,280,504 of record NC_141697.1, on the reverse strand, counting down.
CCTTTATAATGGGCTATATTATAGTTATATATGTGTGTGTACACATTATATTTTCAATACAAATAATATTTGACTATTAGACATATCTGGAAGAACGCTCTTTTTTGGGATTGATAACCAATCATTTGGAAGCAATATTCTTTTTCATTTGTTGAATGAATAGCCCATTATAAAGGGTTTTTAAGTTGATCAGTAATACTTTCTGTGAGAAGATAGGTAGCAGAACCAAAAATTACTAGTGACAGATTAATCTAAGCATTCCATCTAGCACTTTTTTGTATTCTTCACCATCTACAAAGCAACAGTATCTCAACCAGGATCTACCTTAAGTGTTTTGGTACTAAATATAATACATACGTTTGTTTAATACATCCCTTATTACCTGTTAGTCATCTGTTTCACAGTTCCAAAACGGTGGCACATGTTTAGTGCAGTGACATGGTTTATATTAGGAATGCTGAGGTAGAACTGAAGGGCGTCTTTTTTGTGAGCTGTAACCTCTGTTGGAACCAGAATACCAGCCTTCTTTCTGTGCTCCACCAAAGCGAGTTCTTTGAGCAAACCAGCTGTTTCCTCTTGACTGGAACTGAAAAGAATTCGGATCCCAGCAGCAATCAGGGATGACAGCATGCAATCGTAATACTTGGTCCTTTGAAATAATCTTGAGGTTTCTCCTGTATAATAAAAATCAAACAAAAGCTCAAAAAAGTATTCCTAACCACACGGTCAAAATTTGTATTACAAAAATATTTTTGGATTGCATGAAAATAACCGTGATTATAGAAAAAAAAATGTATAGCTCATATTTATATTTAATAAACAAATCTGATATACCAAATTTACACACTAAACAATGAAATGGTTTTTACAATGACTTTGCATTACAACCATAGTGGAAAAGAGAAAACAGACATTTTGACATGCGGGTTCACCGATTTAGAACTATGGGGCATTAAACGACTACAACGCCAGCTCTGGTTGGTTAGTAGTGAGGAGATAACATCTAATAAGCTGATGATTAGTAGTAGAAAAAGCGGTCTCGCGCTTTTATGCTTGCAGCTATTATTCCTCAGTCAAGCTACTGACCAACGTTGGCAATATGCATTGGCAATGCAAATTCTTCTTGCCTTAGTAGTGCTGGAACTTGGAAAGCGTTACCCATAAATTGAGGGTCAAGGTGAGGCAACTAACAAGCATTGGAAATGCAATAGGTCTCGCATTAGGAAAGTTTGAGCTATTGGTCTTATAAATGACATTTTTTTAAATGTATGTGTTTGTTAAAATAACTAAATTAATAGCTTTGTCATTTACAATGCCAATAGTTATAACTTTCGCAAATATGACACCTAAAGCATTTGTAATGCAACATGTTTTTTATTTACGTGACTTAGATGTATTAATATTACAAATAACAATGGCTTTTATTTTTTTGTTAAATTAATTGTTAAATAATGTATTTAATTTGTAATGGCAATAGCTTAAACTTTTGTAAATAACTTTTGTGAAGATTATATTCAGTGTTTTTTATTGTGACGAAAATCCAAGAACAGAAGTGAAATATTAACATATTTTTTGTGATTTGTAATTAAGTTCGAAAGCTTGAAAACAGCTTGAAACAGTGTCGCCTGTCGTGAACTGAGGGCTGTAACTCACTGCGTAATGCGCTATGCAAAGGCAACCACAAAATACAGAAACTGTGAATTGAACTTTACAGGAAATGGGAGCCGAACAATGGGGAGAGGGAGGGCGGGGTGATTTATGCTTCCAGATTATGAGGTGGAAGTGTTCTGGCGACTACACCGCCCCCTACCCACAGTTGCAAGTCAAACTTGAGCGAAGAGAAGAACATGCAGTGTTGCAGATCCTGAGCTAACTTTTGTTTACCTTTGTAAGTGGCAGTGTAATGTCTGTCATAAAGATTACATGTTTTTTATTTATTATTTACTTTGTGTTTCAGCCTGCCGCTAGTTGTGCTAGTTGTGTGCATGTGTGTCTGAATGGGAGTATTAATGTGAGTGTGTGTGCATGTGTGTGTGTCTGAGTGTGCATGTGGGTGTGTGTATGTGAGTGCATGCATGTGAGTCTGTTTGCAAGTGCATGCATGTGTGTGTCTGTGTGTGAGTGCGTGTGTGTGTCTGTGTGTGAGTGCGTGCGTGTGTGTCTGTGTGTGTGAAGAATTCTCTCATGCTGTATTTTGAGAAAGCTTTTGTGTATGCTGTCTATGTTTGTAAGCGCTCTCTAGATTTAAATCCGTTCTTTATGACAGGCTTTCCAAGGTGTCCGAAGATTACCTTAAACATGTGTTCACCTGAGGATTACCGTCAGTGCTTAATTTGTGAAAATAATAAGTGCAGGGCTCTCCTCAGGAGGCCACTGCAGCTTTCCCCACCCATTTCTCCTACACAGAGCTGCCAATAACAGTACCAACACGCCTACTAACCAACACACACCTAGCAGTGTAACAGGTCAGAATATATTCTTTTTTTTTTTTTTTAAATGTACAAAGTGCTACGGTGTATATTTTATGTATTTTGAAAAATGTTATGTTGGTGCCAAGCAGTTGCAAGCCAAACTTGAGCGAAGAGAAGAACTTGCAGTGTCGCAAATCGTGAGCTAACTTTTGTTTACCTTGGTCAGTGGCAGCATATTACAAGTCATAAACATTATCTGCTGTTTTTTATTTATTTTGTACTTAGTATTTTAGCATGCCGCTAGTTCTACTTCCAAAGTGGTGGTGCGTCTGTGTGTTCGTGCTTGTGTTTGTGCATGCTTGTGTGTGCATGTGTGAGTGGGAGGGAGTGTGTGTGTGTGTACGTGTCTGTGTGTGAGTGGCGTGCATGCATGTGAGTGTGTGTATGTGTGTCTGAGTTTGCATGTGTGACTTTTGGAGAATGAAATATATCACCGCCCCCACCACCTCTCAGCGAATGGCCACTGTCTTCTACTTGGGGGGCCTTGGTCTATGCTCCAGTAAAAGTTGAAAAGCTACGGTGACTGCAAAAAAACACAATATATAAAATATAAAAAATGAAAGCAAAACCTTGATTTTAGTGCAGACACTGAACTCTGACAGCAGGCGGAGTGAGTGTAGGGCTCTTCTCCTCAAACAGCGGAGGAGTGGAAGTGTCAATTCATGAGGAATACTCAATCAAGCTTGGTAGGGTGGAGCAGAAGTGACCAATCAAATGTCCCCAGTAGGCCCTGTAGACCGTGGGACTTGGCCCAAAATTACACGCGCCTGGCTCTCCTTGAAAATGCATGTGCATTGCTAGTACTACATTTTTATTATGAAAATCAGCAGTTGTATAGTGCCGACTGGGCCACATGGGCAGCGAAGCACTTTACATGAAACATGAGAAAAAGAAAACTAGGAAAACAAAGAGTATCAGGTAATAGGAAGAGACGAGACACCATTTGTAACAGCGAATTACAAAAGCCGTGCAAAAAAAGGTGTTGTAATAGCGCACCCCAATTTAAGCAACCGCGGGGTGCAGTATTCTCCAGGTGCGATATTGCCTACACATTCCGGTTTGAACACCTTAAAATGGGAGATTAAAAAAACAATTGCCAATTTTTCACCCATTCCAAGATGCACAAACGGAGAAGGTGTGCTGCGTGGCTGTGTAATTTTGCCAGGTGTTCCTGGCTGTTTTGAGGACGGGGGGAACCCAATAAACCCTTGTAGGCTAGGGCAATGATTGGTTTAAGTGAAAAAGAGACTACAAGGGATTTTATTTCACAACCAGTTCAAATGAATTTATAGAAATTCGAATCTGAGGCTCTTTAGAAAATTGAGCCAAATGTATCCACAGGATTACTAGAAACTTAATTGTATTTTTTCCATTGGGCAGAGTATACATAATCTCTTTAGTGATTTACTACAGAAAGAAAGAGAGAGGGGAAGCAAAAAAGCACACAGCAACGGGAAGTTATGGTTAAAAATCAATTATATTTGAGTCAATCATAAAGAATCATGGGGATCGATAATAGAACAAAACTAAAATAAAAGTCATGAAAGGCAGTGTTCAGAAGTTTCACTTAACAATTCATAACAATTCATCAGCTCCATAAACAATTTAAACAAAGAAAACCAAACACAACATATGTATGAAAGTGTTCTTCTCGCATATCCTAACAAACTATTGAAGCGCTCACTAAAACAAGCATGGTACAACAATAGAGAGACACTCCTTCAAACAAAAGAAAAAACAACTACAAATAATATTGTATGCGTAACCACTTTTGGTACTTTAACTAATCAGATCAAGAAACTGATAACTAAACATTGGTCCCTGTTATCAAATCTACCAGAGTTAATAGACAAACATATGTTTGCTTTCAAACGGTGTTCCAATCTGAGAGATCGTCTAGTCCATGCATACACCAACAAAGAGGATAACCGAGTAGATAACATGCGCCAATTGGTTCCAATAATAGGGCATTACAAATGTAGTCAGTAACTAGCATGTGCAACAACCGTACCCCAAAAGAGTTTCAAAATTAAAGACAAAACCATCGTCCTAAAAAGTTTCTCAAACTGTAACACAACCAACGTTGTTCACTGTATCGAATGTCCATGTGGGCTCAGATACTTTGGTAAAACAACTCAAAAAATCAAACAGCGCATTCTACAGCACCAATCTCGAATCCGATGTCATGTGGAGAATGCACCCTTAGTGGAGCACTTTTCACGTGAAAAACACACAGAAAAGGATCTGCTCTGGTGGGTTGTTGAAGTGGTTAAGCCTACCATCAGGCAACCAAACGTTGACCGAATTCTAACTCTTAAAGAACAACGTTGGATTTGTACAGCTGATTCAATAAAACAGGGCCTCAACTCAAGTTCAGAATGGCAAACCTTAGCCAGCTTAATGTGAGTTTAACAAGAAGATTGTCTATCCTCCTATTTTCTGTTCTGTTGTCCTTTTCAAAACTTGATAAAATACTTAGTTGTCACTCAAATGTTTAGATAAAGAACTAAGTAGAACAGACACACATCTAGCTGTTGCACTTATAAAGATTCAACTTGATGTATAGCCAAAGCTTGAATAGAATTATGGATATGATATATAATGCCATTGTAACTGTTGATATTTGAATGCCCATGACATCTTTCTTTATGTCAAATGTACAAATTGCATGTGCAACTAGGACCTGTGAAATGTATAACAGGATGTATCAGGACTAACAACTACTTTGATGTATAGTATTATGGAAATATTATACAATGCCATTGTAACTGCTGATATCTGAATGTTCATATTTTTCCTCGTCAACTATACAAATTGTATCTGACTATGATCTCTGAAATGCTTAATACTATGTATCATGAGTAACTACTGTTTTGATGTAAACGATGATTTGGAAGAAAAATATTATTATGATAATTCTCTTCGAGTGTTCGTTAATAAATGAGATGTACCATTATTGGACCATGATATGTTATAAACGGTGTGCAGTATATATTCTTAATGACGACACTCAAATTCGTCTCCATTAAAATCAGTATAAAATATATAGAACGTTATAAGAATTGGCCACTACAAGATGGCCAACGCTTTACTGCATTCGCCTGTTGACAAACATTTGTAATTTCCGAATTAACACTTCCGGTCGGGTGAGTGATAAACAGCCCAGCTCTCCTGCACTCTCGTTGCCTTCTCAGTTGGAAAATACGAGGAAGTGCTTGAGGATCGTTCAGAGACCAGTTTACTTCAAAATCATAGTAAGTGCGCTTTAGTTGCTAAAACCGCGCTCTAAGCCTGCTTTGATAATCATCAAGCATCGATTTCTGTTTATACACATTTAAAAGCAACTAATGTTTTACGTTTGCCCCGATCAGTCCATAGCACTACCGAACTGTTATTTGTGTTTATAAAGGTACCGCGTCGGGTGAGTGTTAAACAGCCCAGCTCCCCTGCACTCGCGTTGCGTTCTCAGTTGAAAATACGAGGAAGTGCTCGAGGATCAATCGGAGACCCGTTTACTTCAAAACCATAGTAAGTGCGCTTCAGTTACCAAAACCGCGCTCCAAGACTGCTTCGATATTCATCAAGCATCGCTATCTGTTTATACCCATTTAGAAGCAACTAATGCTTTACGTTTGCCCCGAACAGTCTATAGCACTACCTAACTGTCATTTGGGTTTATAAAGGTACAGCGTTCTAATAACTGGCGCTAGCGTTTATACTACGACCGCGTTGCATCTAACAAACGTGTCTGCATTTTTGCACCTTATTAAAGCATTGCGCAAACCTCCAATTTTTTGTAATCAATTATGAATGTAAAAGTAATTCTTTAAAAAAGCATAATCGGTGGCAAGCTATCTGATATATCTGTTAACACCGAGTTCATCTATTGCTACAAACAGCATGTCTAACGAGCATAATAATACAAATAGCTGGCTCGACGAGCATAACAAATTATACATTCTGCCTCTTTAAAGCGATTATCTCCACCAGGAAACTGTCGCAACTACAAACCTACGACCATATATTGTATCATAACACCTCTCGCAGGAGGTCATGTATTAATATACCAACATCTTTATTACAGATATTTACTACTTCTTCCCTGGAAATAAAGAGCCCAGGATTACGACATCTTTTGCTGCAGAATGAACTATGGCAGGTATGTACACAGGACCTCTGAAATCTCTACTCATAACTTTTAAGGGTAGATCACAATGACCAAAGTCTCCATATATGATTTTACAGAGTCTCCTTCGTCATATGATTTCAAGTTTGGAAGATCAGCCACTGACTCCAATTCCCTTAATGTGAGTGTCTCATTGCAATAACAGCTCTATCATGTATTTAGAGTAATGTTGAATACGATTTATGTCGACTGAAATTTCTAATTAATAAAATTGAGCCTGGTCCTTTAAACTTAAAAAAATGACTGTAAGAATGGACTAGATTGACTATCTCTAGATAATAGTGACTAGGGCAGCAACAAGAAAATTCTTAACTCCATCTCGGATGGTATGCACACAGCCGGAATGTTATATATAGAATGTCAATAGCCAGTTGATGTTGTCTAAGACTTTTTGCTAAAACATCAATTAATTGTATATAATTGTTTTTATACATAGGGGGTTTTCTTTGATGAATTATTAAGTCCTGAAGATGGTCTTACACATTTAACAAGACAAGACCGAAACGTCGACCTGAGTCATCAACTCCCCTGTTTTTTATAGACTGAAGAACACCTTCATACATATGTTATGTTTGGTTTTCTTTGTTTAAATTGTTTATGGAGCTGATGAATTGTTATGAATTGTTAAGTGAAACTTCTGAACTCTGCCTTTCATGACTTATTTTAGTTTTGTTCTATTATCGATCCCCATGATTCTTTATGATTGACTCAAATATAATTGATTTTTAACCATAACTTCCCGTTGCTGTGTGCTTTTTTGCTTCCCCTCTCTCTTTCTTTCTGTAGTAAATCACTAAAGAGATTATGTATACTCTGCCCAATGAAAAAATACAATTAAGTTTCTAGTTATCCTGTGGATACATTTGGCTCAATTTTCTAAAGAGCCTGTGATTCGAATTTCTATAAATTCATTTGAACTGGTTGTGAAATAAAATCCCCTGTAGTCTCTTTTTCACTTAAACCAGGTGTTCCTGGCAGCAGGCTTGTCCCACCTGTGCACCAAGGCCTGAGAGCCCACGTGCATCAGCGCTGATCCAATTTAGTAAAGAGTCGAAGCTGCACCCCTTTAAAGAGCACAACGTCACCATGCATTAAACAGCCACAAAGCACTGCGTCACCCATCGCTCGTTGACGAATGCTCTGCTGCCCTTCGGCGGCGTTCGCTCCATAGAAATACAACAAACCTAAATACATAATTGCATCACTTTTGCAGGCAAAAAGAGCTGGCCTGCAGTCGTGGTCAAGAAACGTGCAATCCTGAGTCAGGTGCAAACTCCCGTTGACCCTTAAATCGTGATTTGCAAATGGATCGTAAAAAGCACCCCTGTCTTTCAGGTGAATCCGTAAAAGATGCGTTTTAAGACTTACTGGAAAAGCGAACATATCCTACTAGAGGTTTTGAGGAAGGTTATTCCAAATACTTGGAATAAGGTTGGAATAGCTGCATTTATTTTAATTTTTTTTTGCTTTGGAGGTTCTAAAGGTGCGGACCGTCCGGTGAATGATTTCACATTATTACTCCAATCCCCAGCAGAGGTCAACAAACTGCACAGCATCCCAGCATGTCCTGTCTGTTGTTGATGAAGATGGTTAGTGACGCAGAACTGAGTAAAATTACCTGTGTGTTTTTTCTCTTCACTTGGAGGCCCTATTAAGATGGAGTAATACCAAGTCAGAGAAGGGGAGGGGGGAGGAGAAATGCGACACGGCGGGCAGGGGAGGGGGCAGAGCGGGGAGAGCGGCGATGAGGGTGTGAAGCAGCAGGGGCCTTTGAAGTGAAGCTAAGCTTCACTTCAAAGGTGTGGGAGGAGTGCTGCTGGGGAACAGATGGCGATTTGATGATGTGCACGCGCATTTTAGGTCAATGCGCTTGCGCATTGACCTAAAAGCGCACGGGCACAGCATCAAATCGCCAGTCAATCGCCAGTCTAGGTAAACCTTATTTAAGCCCCTATAGTCTCGCTCAATGCGCATGCGCATTGAGAGGCGAGACCTAAAAAGGGGTTGCAGTCACTAGGGGTGGAATCACGAAAAGCAGTCTGACAGTCATTTTATACTTTTTTTTTAAATCTGTCAAACAAGGAGAAACATGGCAGTAAATCTGTTCTGTCTTAATTGGTTACAAAGGCATCATTTTAAAATATCTTATGGGGTTAAGGTACCTTCTGCTGAGAACTTTTTGTGCGCAGTAAATATCAGGGAATATCAATAATGGTGGTCAGAAAACTCGGAGTTAAAGCACTTGCTGGAGAGATCTAGGTTTTGTCATGTCACCGTTTTGACTCCAAGTAAACAAGGTGGCTAATATCTCCTGTAAAGCACTTTGAGCAACATGCAGATGACAGCTTATTATGGTATATAGGTGGATAAGTGGGGCACTCCTTTTGATACAGGTCCTTTTATTACATTCAACAGTTCATAAACTGCAAGCTCTCTGATATAGCACAGTAAGCTATGAACCAGCATCAAGTACATGCGTGCAAACTGCAAGTGATTGGTTAAGAAACTTATTGGGTTCCTTCTTAATTTGTTATTAAAAGGCTGCTAAAAAGGGTTTATTTGGATAGTATTAAAGTCTCATCAGTATAGATAACCCCAAACACTGGGTTACGTTTTAAATCCTGATTTTATGTTTCTACGGCAATGCAGTTTTAACATATAATCCATATATCCATACCAGCAAAGACTATGTCTGAACCTTGGCTCATATAACAAACGATTTACACACTAGAATGATTTATTGTCAATTTATAGTTTGTGAATGTGATGAAAAGCTTCCTGACACCCTACATTGGGAGTAGTAAAAAAAGTATTAGATAAAAAACTAGTAAGTGCTACTTAAATTGTTATTCCTATAAATACTTCTACATACAGATCTATCTGACATTCTTACAGTGCATGCATCTCTCTTGCATAGAAGGGTTGTACAAGGAAAAAATCAGCCTCCCAATCCTAGTGCCCCTTAAGTGCTTGTTATGTGATAAAAAGAAGTGTGCCTTTGTTTCCCCATTGCATTGGCATCTAGGAGTTAGGCTCTGGCTGGATTATACTTGGATAAAAGGAGGACTGAGGCTCTTTAACCCGTTCCGTGCTGACAGGCGCAAGCACGACCTCCCTGGTGCTGCGCACAACCGTTGTGAAAACGCAGCCCCACCCACCCTTTAGAATGCCAGCACCGCGGCTGAATGTTCGCCACGGTAAACGGGTCAATTTCACATTTGTTTTGGGCCCAGCTGGAAGAGAAAATTTAAAAAAAAACATTAGCAAATGCAATAGGGGGTCATCAAAATGAGCGCTATCAGCTTTGCTAATGTATTTTAGCCTGGTTGTACAGCAGCTAAAAAGTTAATGGAGAAGATTAGAGTGGCATAGACTGGAGTGGCATAGTGTAGAGTGGTTTAGAGTAGAGTGGCATGCAGTGGAGTAGAATAGAGTGGTGCAGAGTACTATAGTTGTGAGTGTAAGTGTGTTATGTTTTGTTAACAGTATCTATATTGCACACAGCTACTCAAAGGAGTGTCCTGGTGCGTGCTCAGCAAAGTGGTAAACAGAGGAACAAACTATTTAAAGAGGAAGGTCTTCAGTCTCTTCCTAAAGATCTTGGGATCCTAAAGAGCACATAACTCCACTGGGAGTTGGTTCCAGGCAGCAGCAGCCATACATGAAAGGGAGCTGCCCCCATCCTTTGTCGACGGAACCTAGGAGTGCAAGCCATATAATAAACGAAGAGAAGAATCTCAGTTTTGTCCTTGTTGCACTTCAGATGAGGCGAGCCAACGAAAAACTGCAGCCATACAAGTTTTTTTTTTTAAGGGTGAAAAAAATAAAAAAAACTTTTTTTTTCCAGCAGAATAAACAATACTTTACCCCCCCAAAATTGGCATCAAGGTATAGAAAATACATGTGTACGCAGTTCACACCCCCAGCACGGCTTCAACAGTTGCAGATAGAACAGGAGATGCAAGAATCAGATCCACGGGATACAGTGCAAGTACAGAAAAACTGACATAAGGAACATGTGCGTAGTCATCAGGGTAGTACCCCAGCCCCTACTCACCCTCCCCATCCCCCGCCACCCCTTCCTCAGGTTCCGATTCCTCGGACGAGAACAATGCAGCACTAGTAGCATCAGAGTCGCTGGCAGTCGACCCCACCGCACACATCATACGCCATGCAAGCAAGTCCTCCTGTAGCCGCTCATCCCTACGTGTATGTTGCATGTGCGTTTCTTCAGCCAATGTCCATTCCCCCACATCCCGAAGCCATAATGTCATATCTGGCGCCCTTTGTCCCATCCAGGTTATAGCCACCCGCCGTCTAGCCAGCACTAAGAGCAGCTGCAGCATTTTATATGACAGATTCCTCTTCTTAGGTTTGGGGACCAGGGCTAACAAGCAATGGATCGGGGACAGGTCAAGACGCAGTCCCGTGACTCTCCGGATGTAGGCTACCACAACCCTCCAGAAGTCCCCGACTAGTGGGCACTCCCAAGCTAAATGGAGAAATCCGGCTCTTACTGAACCACACCGAGGACAGGCATCCGATGTATCCGCCGCAATGCGGCGCAGAGCAACTGGGGTTACGTAAGTGCGGTGCATGAAATTAAAATGGATTAATTTGAAACGTGCGTTACACGATACCTTCTTGGTGAGCGTCCCTATCCGCCCCGCTGTCCCGGGTCCAAGGCAACCCCTAAATCTGCCTCCCATGCCGCCCAGGACGGAGACACCGGAGGCGCCAAGTCGCATCTCATCGCTGTATATAAAAGCGTTATCAATCGCCGTCCCGCGCCGCACGATAGCAAGATATTCAAAGTATGGGACACCTGGGGCGCCTCAGGGAACTGTGGCCACGTCGCTCTCGCCATGTCCCGCAGGCCTCCATAGTGAAGGTATTGGCCCCCAGTAAGACTGAAGGCCTCGATAGCTCTCTCCAGGGTCACAAAGGACTCGTCCGGGTATAAGTCTGCCAATGTGTCGCAGCCGCCCTCACGCCATTCCCGAAACGACATGTGCTCTTCCATTAGAGTGACCGGTGCCAATATCCATATCGGCAGCTCCCTATGAAAAGGGGCCTGTCTCAGCACTCTCTCCACCACTCGCTGCCAGATCCCCGCAGTATGCCAAACAATATACGGTAGGTTGCCATCCGCTCCTCTGCCACGCATCAGAGCCAATTGCAACGCCCTCTCATCTGCGCTACCAGCCAAGAGTCGTAATTCCCAACTGTCCGCGCCCGCGAACCAGCGCGCAGCCGGTATAAGTTGGGCCGCGTAATAGTAGAGATCAAAGCGTGGGGCCTCCAAGCCCCCCTCCTCCCAGGGTCTGATCATCGTACGCAGCGCAACTCTGCTGCGTCTGCCTGCCCAGAGCAGGGAGGTAAGCATCGTATTAAGCTTGTTGAAAATTCGAGGAGGAAGAGGACAGAGGGTATTCTGTAGGATATACAATATTCTAGGCAGCATCACCATCTTTGAGACGGCCAATCGTCCCATGAGTGAGAGTGGCAGCGTATTCCAACAACCATACAAGTTTTAACATGGACGATGGAAGTTTCATTTTTATTCCTTGTGAATAGAAGATGGGTGTCCTCAGCATACGCGATGACTTTAGCACCCATATCCTCTGCCAGCCAGACAAAGGGAGTCACATAAATATTGAACAACAGTGGACTCAAAACAGAGCCTTGGGAGACCCTATTTCTTAGATTCCGGGGGCCAGAATCCAGACTTGTGGAGTTCTACCCTCGATGTAGGATTTCAGCCATTCCATGCTGACCCTACCACACTGATTTCTTGAAGATGAGCCAGGGTCAGGGAATGCAGTACTGTATCAAATGGCGGTGACAGGTCCAAAAGGACCAGAGCAGCTCTGCCCCCAGAATCTAGTTTCACGTATGACCGTAGAGATTTCGACCAGAGCTGAATCCATGCCGTAGGAAGATCTAAAACCTGATTGCGCCAGGTGCAGAAGAACATGTTCCGTGAAGTCCAAGAATTCTTTATTGAACAGTTTGGCAAGAACCTTAGTGACACCATGGAGAAGGGAGATAGGTCGGTAGCTGGAGGGGAGGGTGGGATCCAACGCAGGTTTTTTGAGAAGAGGCACAATTATCGCCTGTTTCCAGGGAGGAGGGACTAATGCTGATGTTTGGGATAGGTTGATCAAAAAATTAATCACAGGATTGATCACCTCAGAAGCAGCGGCCAACAATTTGGCTGGGCACGGATCGATCGGAGAAATGGATTTAAAGAGTTTTTAAAACTGCAAGGGAGTCCCTTGCAAATACAGGTTCAAAAGCTAAAAGCTTGACGGAGGTGGACGGCAGCAAGGGAGGAATTATAGTTGCTAGCTGACAATCCCCAGCGCAAAAATTGTTTTGTAAATAACGAACCTTATTAATGAAAAAACTGGAGAGTTCCTCATACCATGCGGGCGAGGGAGTATGGACAATGGCGAAGATTTCTTTGGCATTATTGCCAGACTGGGCAATTTGCTCCGTGTAATAGAGGCTTTTAGCTTTGACAATGGCAGCATAGTATTTCTTTCGAGCACTGTTTAAAATTAAGTGAAGCCTATTGGAGCGAAGCAATCGAAAGATTACAAATAAGACTGACAATGAGAACAACCGATTGTGGGCAGGTTGTAAGCCATGACTTTAGCCACATTGTGGCTCCACAAATTTTTCACTCACCTATATATTGATAATGGTGGCTTATCTGTGCCTGAGATTAGGCTGCACAGGTAGCTGAACAATGGACTGAAGTCCCAGGTTCCCGCTGCCTCCTTCTCCACTGCAGCAGATGGCAGCTCCTAGATGGCAGAAACCTCCTCCGATTTACGCTAATCTTTTTGTTGGACTCTCACTCCTTGCATGGAGGTGTGCCTAATGACAATGATTGCTGCATCCGGGGGACCATCTGAGTTGCTTATATCTCTTAGTTTCATCATCATCAAGGAGTTTGCCAGGCCCAACAGCGAGACCACAGATGTCCCACCCTCCCAAGACCTCTGTAACACCACAATATTAGACAGAACTACGACAGCTGCGACGCCCCAGACACTGTCACTCCACCCGCCACCAGCTCAAGAAATTACAGAAAGTTCCAAATGCAGTTGTCCGACTGGTCCTCAACATCCCCTGCAGCAGTCACATCATGCAACAGCTCAGACAACTCCATTGGCTCCCGGTCAACAGGAGAATCACCTTCAAGCTCCTCACACATGCCTTCAAAGCTCTCCACAACAAAGGGCCAGCATACCTGAACCACAGCCACGGATTTAACATGCCCGCCAGACATCTATGTTCTGCCCAATGTGCCCTAGCCTCCATCCCAGGATCCACAAGGCTAGAACCGGAGGAGGGACATTCTCCTAACTCGCCACCAAGACCTGGAACTCCCTGCCCCCCTCCCCCCACCTCAGGCAATCCGCGTTGCTGACCCACCTCAAGAAGGACCTTAAGACCTGGCCCTTCGAATGATCCACCACACCCAGAGCGACCAGCAGTGCCCCTCCTCCCCCCCAACGCCTTGAGCCCCTCATGGTTGAGTAGTCGTGCTTTATTAACGCTTGGTTAATTGATCATGTCATCATTTTTCAACTAAGTTACACATTTCACCATGTGCCTCACTCTTCTAATGGCTAATATAACCTCATTCAAAGGTGGTTTGTCTCCGAGCACAATTCTTCATGGACTCTCTCTGAACTACACAACAAGAAAAATGTATCTCTTATCCCCTCAAGTCTTAGTTGCCCAAATGTGCAAATTGAAACCAGTTTTGGCAAAGCGGTAACACACTCTTATATTGTCTAATGGTCTGCTTGTTTGCGTTTACCAAAGTGATATATTTCCAAAATCTTGGAGATCCTGGTTAAAAAAAATTTGAACTTATTTCTTTCCATAAACTTATTAAGACTGCTACTTGCCTCTCTAATTTCGGAAGAGTATCTAAAAGTTCCCAACCTTCTGCTCCCAAACTATGTAAAAAATAAGGCTACTTTTCTATCCACTCCTATATTTGTGCCACACCCTTTGGATAAGTGTCAGAACAGCAGAATGGTGAGAATCTTGAAAATGTACCCATCACTGAAGAGTTAGAAACTTAGTTTGGGAGGTCAATGTAACCTTCTGCCCGTACTTTCCAAAATATACACTAGTTTACCATTAATTCCGTATCCCCATTCATCACGTTAACGTTTGGCACAGGAACTCAATTTTATTCACAAATCTCCACCATATGCGGGAATGAGATGAACATCATAACACTTCGTTCTCCTTTTTTACCGTTGAGGCACACAGTAGCTAACAATTGTATTTCAATTAAGTCATAGTTGATGATGCTTTTCTCCTGCGGGTGCCCCATGGAACGCAAGTCACATGTGTGTTACAATGACCTATTTAACAGTCTCAGACGTATGCAAATACATTTGTGCTACTAGCCTATAGTAGGAAACACTTTGGCACAATATCCATTTTTATTCATTCTAACGGAAGATTAACAGAAGAGTAACAGAACACTCCGCGCATCACCAGAGGCGAACATATCACATTCCATTAGTCGAACATATCACACTCCATTATATCAATAATTTATTACATCACCTAGCCTAGAACACATCCCCTCCCTTCTAATTATCTATGCTACTATTATAAAGAGAGAACACAAACCTTTTGGCAAGGTAAACTCGGGAACCACAGCGCCAATCCACACACCCAATACATTGTTGTAATCCTCAGGGTGTGCAGATGGACATAGGCTATAGAAAGAAAAAAAAAACGTAAATTTAAAAATATAACTTAAAAAAAAGTAGTGCCCTGATAGTAGCGCCAGCCGCAACGCTGCGCTGGCCGCAACGTACGTGATGACGAGAAGGAGCGGCGGTGAAGTGAGGAGCGCGGGGAGGAGCGGCAGCTCAGGTGCGTCATGACGAGGAGGAGCGGCGGTGAAGTGAGGAGCGCGGGGGGAGCGGCGGCTCAGGTAAGGCTCTGGCACACGGGAAATGTTGGGGCGGGAGGGAGCCGGTGCGGGAGGTTGGCCCTGAACAAATGCGGCTGAGGTAAGGCTCAGGCTCTGAGGGCAGCATTTCAGGCTTGCGTGCATTCCCGCCACGGCCCCCGCCCGCCACGACATTGTCCGGGACACAGACAATGTCGTGGCGGGCGGGGGACGGGGCGGGAGTGCACGCAAGCCTGAAATGCTGTCCCCAGCCCCGGGCAACGCTGGGGCGGACTGCTAGTACTACAATACAATTAAAAAACGTATAACTGCCATAAACACTATCCATAACAATCTCTCTAAACTCACCTCTCATACCAACTTGAACATAACCACCGAACACGGTAGAGCTAACACAGAAACAATTACATCACTCTTTCCTCTCCACAATGTAATCTTTCAACCAACCAGGTGGCCTTCTTTCCCTCTTGGCAGCAGAAATCACAGGTTCATCGCTCAGAAAGCTGGATACCTCACTTCCCATACTGGAAGATTCCTCCATCACTTCATTTGTGCTCGTCATAGGTTCTCCACTCACATTGTTGAGTATTCCACCTTCCTAACCAGACCTTTCACCCACCAAATTGTTTCTACTCACCCCTGCACCAGAACCCAATCATTCCACCTCTGATAAATCCCAGATCGTGGGACCCTCTATCCAGTCACGATCTCGCCCAGAAATCTCTTGAAAATCCTTTCCTACAGCTACTCTCATATATCATACTTTACCACTTTGTTCTCTGACTGCATTCTGCAATACGTCCACTACCATCTCAGGATCAAAATACCGACTCACCTATTTGGGAAACTTACCAGGCTTCTTGATACCAACGGAAACCCCTACTTTTACATTCACTATTTTAGCACCATACTTGTCATTGTAGTAATGTTTACTTTTGCCATGCATCACCAGTAACCTTCCTCGCACCAGCTCAGTTGACCAACTATCTACGCTCTCATTTTTCAACCAACTCGGGTTAGCTTTTGTCCTAGGATTTATTCCCCCCATCTTAACAAAAGGTAATAATCCAGTGATATCATTAGTTGTTACTCTATAAGCTCACAATGGCTACACCTGTACCTCCCAATCACTGTTGATTGACATGGCTGACTGAATCACTCCCTTGATGACTATTGAATCTCTCAACCATGCCATTACCATTGGGATTGTACTGTGATCTGGTGCTGTGGTTAACTCTAACTCTTTCAAAATATTCCCAGGATACCTTGGATAAAAATTGCACACCATTGTCACTCAGAATTGTAAAAGGAATTCCATCAGAATTAAAAAAAATCTTCCAAAAACCTTAAAAATGATTCCGCGTCTGCTTTGTCTACAAATTCTATAACAGGCCATCTGATAAAAAGGTCTATTAACACTACAATTAATTTTTGTGACTCTCCAACCGAGCCAAACACTGATTCCCAAGGTTGTTTGGAATACAAGAATCACTGATGGGAGGTCTTAAAGTGCATAAAGATGTGCCAGTGAAACGCACCTATGGCATTCCCTGAGACATCTTTCCACAGCCAAATCCATCCCTGGCCACTAAAACTATTTCTTCACTACAGATTTGGTTCTAACACCACCAAAATGGCTTTTATGAGACAAAAATCAAAATAGTTTCACGGGCCCCCAAAGGAGGAAAGATCCTGTCCACTCTAAAAATGTACTTATTATCAATGGAAAGTTCTGATCTAATTTCTTCATAAAGTCTCACATCCTTGTTCAGGAGCTCAATTCTAGACCAATCACAGCAAAGGAAACTAGACACTTCCTGCATCACATTATCCTTCCTATACTCCACCGCCCATTCATCTCTCTTTATTGCTGTGGTATCACAATCATGAAACATCGCAACCTGAAAATCATCCCATACATCACCCATACTTTCCTCTAATGGAGCAGGCACACGAGAAAGGCAGTCAGCTACCACACTGATCTTCCCGGGTACATATAATTTTGTAAACATAATCCTGCATTTGCACAGAAAGTCTCGCCATTCTGGCCAAACAATTGCCCTTTCCTTCTGTTGTCAATAGCCTAATTAACGGCTTGTGGTCACACGGTATGATCAACGTTGTTCCCCATATAAAAGCTCTAAAGTGCTCCAAAGCCCAAGCGTATGCTAAAGCTTCTTTCTCAATTATAGGGTACTTTTCTTCCGCTGGGGACAACGACCTGGAAGCAAAAGAGATCACATTCTCCATACCCTTCTTATCTTTTTGTGTTAAAAATGCAGCCAGGCCCTTATTATTTGCATCAATTGTAATAACATTATCCAATTCCAGATCACAACTGCATAAAGAAGCCACATTGTTAATACAAGCTTTGACTTTCCTGAAATCCTTTCACCACCTAAGCTACAAATCAAATATTGTTTTGTTTTTTAACAACTGCCCAATATTTTAAGTGCTCTGTGCAAACCTTGGATTGAATTTAGCACAGTTCTCAGCCATCTCCAAAAATGACCAAACCTTCTCCTTACTGCTACGTGCTGGAGACTTCTCAATGGCACTGATCAGAGGGTTTAAGTTTAATGTCATCTTTAATGATCCCATAACCGAAGTAAGTAACTGTATGATCAGCAAATTTGCATTTGGAAAATTCTACAGTTAACTTGTGTCTTTCAGAATTCAGACCTTTTATCACATTGGTTAGTGAGTGGCCAGGAGTTTTCCCCATCCACAGGCTAGCACTGGGCATAAATGTGGCAATCGCAGTACTCTCATCAGAGCACTCCAGAACCTGTGAAGAGTAGAACAAGGACTGCCATGTTATCTGAAGATCTGGATGTTAGACTGGGCCTGCTTGCCTTGAACCCAGAAGTGACTTCAAAGGTTAAGTCCGCCAACAGCTACTAAGGGACCAGCTCAAGCAGATAGGGACCAGCACGCGCAGGCAGGCTGTGCTTGCATGCTTGAACCCTGCGAATACAAAATTAAATTGTAGATACGTCAAGTTTCTGACCACGATAGAGCAAAGACTACCAAATCTACAACTCGCGGCAAGCACGGGTTCTGGCACCTAGCGGCCGAATTTTGGGCTACACACGTCTAGCCCAGCTGGGCTCAGAGAACTCTGCTAGACAATTATTCTCGGTCCCTCATGGCATGAACTTTGATAAGGACAATTACACAGACTATTCTCACCATATTTTAATAAATTGTTTTAATTGCAACGATTGTATTGGTTTTAATTAACTATACAAAATAAAATGTATCTTATCTTCAAAGGTCAGTAAGCAGACTTCCTGTTGAGCTATGGGGACACAAGAAGCTTCCAAAGACCTTTCCAGTAATTACCCACCTGATTAGTTCCAAATGGACCTGCCCTGGACCCTGTTGCTGCTCTCTGCTGGAATGAGTCTTGACCCCCCCCCTGACCCCCCCCACGCCCTCCCCAAGTGATGTCCCAAAGGCCCTGGACCCTTGGCTGGTGCCAAACTGTACTCCACCTGAGGTTTCATGAAACCAGGGACTTGGAAATCTTTTGCTCTGGGAACCGTTGAGGGACAGGGACCAACCTGCCAAGCCAATCTGACGAAGCTCAATCATTGCTGGGACACTGTTTCAGGTTGCTCCCGCTACATTCTTCTCCACAAAAGCAAATCTGATTCATTGGGAATTCGCCAAAAAGGTATATGGCTTCACGAAGACCACTTCAACTACTGCCTGCAGCCTTGCCTCGCTGGAAGGAAAAAATGACTAGGTCCAAAGGTAGTAATCTTCAAGGCGCAAAGGCGCGAAAAAGTATCTGACCAGTGAGGGAACTTCTCTGAGCACGAATCCAAATTTCTCCTACCCAAAAGTCAACAGCTTCAGCAAGACCTCATCTAGTGACTATCAGACGGTGTGAAGCCCTTTTCAGCCACAGCCTGCTGCCTTGCCCCGCAGAAGATTTCTGGCATCCATCCCAGAGACTGGAGGTAAAACTTTTCACGGGGAAAAGCCAGCTCTTGGATCGGACTCACTCTCCATTGAGGTCAGCCTTAAACCTTACCCTTCTACCGGTCAAGTGCAACCAGATTACCACGGTTGGCGCTTATAGCTTTCTGGCGATATTTGAAACTTTACATTAATAAAATTCAAAAGACAAGCGTAACTTGAAGAGCATTACCAACACAAATACAGCAGTCCACACAATAGGTTCCTACGGCACCGATATGAACCATAGCAGGACATAACATGTCAAAACAGAGTAAATCACATACAGAAATATTCAGAAATATGTATATATAACTATATACAGACACTGTATAAATGACAAGGTGCATATCTGAACAGAGAGACTTCTAAGGATAACATCGGCCAAGGCCATGAGTAGAGGGACCTGAGCCTCTACCTGGCAATGAGCAGTGGGAAGAACAAGGGCATAAGAACTTCCTAACACCAGAGATTGAAGAGTAGACAATACCACAAAGATTAAAACGCAGCAAACACTGTGGTGCAAGTTGGACCAGCAGACCACTCAGTGGCTATGAAAGTACCCAGTATGTACCCACAGACCATGCCAGACCTGAAAGCAGAACATAAACTGTTCCGGAAGTGTAACAGAAAAACATGTTCACAAGAGACACTGACTTAGGGCTAAGGCAGCCAACAGAGGCAAAAAAGTTGGAAACACAGCAAAACGCTTGAAAGACAGCCAAAGGCAAGACGAGGCTATCGTAGCATAAAGGGAATCCTACTGACAGTGTTTAGAAAAGCGTTACCCACAGTGGTGTGGGAGCACTTAGTGTTTCTTAAAATACCCCTCACACACCAAAAGGCCCCTTGGTGTCATGCTTCATCATAGGGGTCTTCGCACCCCTCTAGCGGGATGCGGCGTGCTACGACCTACGACTATGCGGGAGCACTTATAGTAATGACTATGTGTGGTGCGTGTGGTGCAAGTGGTAGGGATACTTATGTGAGTGGTGGGATTTAGTGAAGAGTTAAAAAGATACCTGGCTCGTGGGTATAATGGAAAAACTGTTATTCACAACCCCGGGCTGGTACTACTAAAAAGAAGTGAAGTGCGAGGTTAGACCTGTCGTGTTAATGGACAGTACCTGGACGTACACATGAGGTACTGTAACTAAACTCCGGCAAGACCGAACTGGTTCTTATTGGTAAAAGCCAACTATTCTGGGGCCCGCACTATTGGACACCGGAACTTTGCTCCCCTCCCACTCCTTCCAGCTCGGTTAAAACCCTAGGGGTGTCCATTGACAAAGACCTGTCGTTAAAAACCCAAGTGAGCTCAGTCGTGTCCACATGCTTCTCCCAGCTCCGCAAGATCAAGAAGATAAGCCGGATGCTCACCCAGCCAGCCCTGATCCAGGTGGTGATAGCTCTCATACTGTCACACCTGGACTACGCAAACGCTATCTACCGGGGCCTTCCTATCGCCCTTTGCAGGTGCCTTCAGAAGGCCCAGAATCAGGCAGCCAGACTATTCCATCGACTGCCACACTGGCAATCAGCAAGGCCTTTACTAAAAGAACTTCATTGGCTCCCCATCTCTCAACAAATTACATTTAAAAAGGCTTGCATCACCTTCAAATCCCTCCACGTTGGTAGTCCTCAATTCATCCACGATCTTTTACCTAGATACACTCCCTCCCGCAGCCTCCGGTCCGCCAATCAAATTCTCCTTATCATTCCCCCTTACAAACTTCAACACAAGGGAGGCCGCAGGTTTGCCACCCTTGCACCCAAATTATGGAACTCTCTTCCCTCAGAAATCCGCTCCTGCTCCAACCTCCTGATATTTAGGAAACAACTTAAAACCTGGCTGTTCGTCCAGGCTCATGCTTAATCTCCCCCTATTTCCAGAGCATCTGTCAGTCAGCGCCATGAAACCTCTGGGTGTACGAGCGCTATATAAAACTTTGTTAACATAACATAACAAAAAGGTGGGCCCCATCAAACGGCAAATCTCGGAGATGCTCCTGAACATTCTCAGGAAAACTGCCATCACGCAGCCAAGCATGGAGATGCAGAACAACTGACCTGGCCATAGCCCGACCCACAGTCAGTGGTGTCCATGGCTGATCGAATCAAACATTTTGCCAGCTCATGACCATCGTGGAGTATCAAAGTCAGGTCAGCCTGAGGGCATTCTGGAAGAGAGGGAAGAAGGCGCTCAACCGAGTCCCAGAGGGCAAAAGTATTGCGTGCAAACACGCAGGACGTGTTCAAGGATGGAAGGCCCAAGCTCGTGGATGCATACATCTGCGTACCACATGTCTCCAACCAGCGAGACTCCCTAGTGGGTGGAAGCATCAGAGGAGAGGACGTCAGCAGCAAAGCTGAGGCTGCCTGGACAACAAGCCCTTAAGCCCTAGGGTGTAGAAACAAACATGCAGGGTCATCTGGAGCCGGGCGATGATGATGAGCGATAGCAAGTTCCACAGAGTCCTCCGAGGAGGGCGTTGCCCAGGTCCCCAGAAGAATGTCATACAACGATGTGAGAAAAGGCAGCAAAAACAAGGGATCGGAAGGCAGAGAGATAGAAGAAAGCTGGAACTGTAGTATGTCACCACCTTTGTGAACAACTCCTGCAATCGCTGCACTAGCCTCCGTGGCCAATTTATGTGGCGACAGCAGATCATAATTAGGGGACAGTTGAGGCTAACACGTCCACCAAAGGCCACAGGCTCTGCAGCCCGAGAAGGGCCTGCAATTGCTCCACACCAACATGTTCCGAAGAATGTGTAAGCAACACTGAGGGGGTAAATCCCCAGGGGCCTCATCCACAATCAGCAAAGGAGGAGGAAAGGACGTCTATGGCGTCAAACAACGCCGGGACGACACCGCCTCAACGTGGACGAACGCCGAAAGGAGACTCCGTTGATCGGTGTCAGGACGGTGTTAACCGACATCCACCGCGATGGGACACTGCAGTGTGGATCGGCGTCGACTTGGGGACAAGTCTCCTGCTGAGGCCGCATCAGACATCATCGCAGGGAGCGCCACAGGACTGTCCACTGACGCCATAGGTGGACTGCAGCGTGACATTTGAACTGGAAGCCCTACCGGCTCGACTTCCGGCATTGCAGCAACTCCGGAACCGGAGTCAGGGTACTCGACTGGCGCCTACCACCTCTGTGGGGCCGGAAGGCGCACCAGGGAGAGGGGTCCACCCAAAGATGGCCTGAAAAGACTGGTAATAGGCTTCAACCTGGGTGCTAGTCACCCCAACCCCAGGAAATGGGGGAAAGGCGGGGGTCGACTGCTGGAAGGCCCTGGCCGGTAGAGACTGGGAGCAGCGACCAACCAACTGCATGACTACGTGAAGCCGATGGCCTCTGCGACTTCTTCTTGTGCTTACCTGGGACTACGGCCATAGGAGGAGGGCTGCACAGGAGATGTGGAGAGGGGTAAGGAGGGGATATTAATCGAAAGAAAACCGGGAGCATTGAGGAAGAGATGGTCCATTGTGGAACTAGAAAATAAAATAATTCCAACACCTCATTCCCCTGCCTAAAGGTCTGCATATCCCCCAATAGACAAATTCACCTTGAAAGGTGACAGGCCTAGAGCGTGGAAGATGACTATGCCAACTACAGACATTTAAAGGGCATCTGTGCCAACACCAGTCAGACACCTTAAAAGTGACTGCGTCAGCAACAGACCGAAATCTTAAAGAGAAGTGTCAGCCACAGAGAAGCACACAAACTTTAAATGTGACAGTCCGCCGCAGAGAGACATGCAGACAACTTAAAGGTGACCATGTCAGCCACAGGCAGACATCTTTAAAGAGGACGTGCAACTCAAATGCTGTCATTTCGGTATTATTTTAGTTGCTTCAACTGCGCACGTGCAGCATGTTTACTGTTTGATCCAGATATGTGTCTGCCCACGAGAACGTGCGCTACTTACCACATGGGGAATGAGCCTCGACAGAGTTGGAAAGCGATTGCATCTGAATTTAAAGACGAACTGCCACATGACGATGTGTGCTGCTGTGTCTGCCTTGTGCTTGAAATGCAGGCATGAAAAACCTGGCCAGCAGAGATCTCTCTGAGGCAGAACAGAGATAGTGAGTTATTTTGCCTTTGGTTTAGCCTTGCAGTAGGCGAGGGTGAGAGGTCCCCAAAGAAGGGTAAATATTTGAGGTTCTTTGAGTTTTATCTTCCATCAGATTTTTTTTCTTTCTATAAATCATTTTATTAACAGTTCAGAAAACAGTGGTGGTCGTCACAATCAGGCAATTCAATACTTACAGTTGTACCTTAGGAGGTCAAAGCATACAGGTCATGTACATTTTAAAATACTCCTTGCAGTTCAACACTAAACAGTCAACAATGCGAGTGGTTCGTCAACCGGAGTAATCTGGGGGGTGGGGTGGGGGGGGGGGGTGGGGGGGGTGGGATACGCATGTGTTTCCAATAAGGCTGGAGCGTTTGGCACTCCCATATTATGTGGAAGAGTGTCCCCACCTCTCAACAGCCCCTCCTGCATAGCCCATCCTCACTGCGGCCCATCAATTGCAACCTAGGAGATGTAAACTCGGTGGAGAATTTTAAGCTGAATCAGACTAAGACTGGCTGATATAGCTACTTCCTTAGGAGACGCTAGCGCACTCCTCCATTCCTCCTCATCTATTTCTAACCCATCAGCTTCCCATTTCCCTTTAAGGTTTTGCAATAAGTCTAGGGAGTTATTAATAATTTTTTTATATGTGAGTGAGATGGCATGCTCGGGAAGATGGCCGTCAAGTAATCTGTCTTCCGGGGGGAGGAGTCTGGGGGCAAGGTGCCCGGGGGTTGTTGGATTGCAGGGAGTGTCTGACCTGTAAGTATCGGAAATATTCTGTTTGGGCGAGCTCGTATGTGTGTTGGAGTGAGGCAAAGGATACAACCCCCTCTGAGCCCCATAAATCTTTTATGTGTGAGATCCCGATCAAGTCCCAATTGCGGAACCCTTTGGTACGGCTCAGAGTACCCAATCTTTCTGAGACCCATAGTGGGGTTGCCATAGTTGGAGTGTCGGCCCATCCCAATTTACGCTGCACAATGTGCCATAGTTGAACTGAGTGCTTGGCAGGCCCGGTAAGCGGGTACCTGCCAGGTTTGGAGTATAGCGCCGCCTCAAAATTCCCACCTGGTAGGAGCCACTGGTCCATTCCAAATCCCGGATCGTTGCCATCACAATACGTGCCCTGATTGATGGCCGAAAGATGCGCAGCCCAGTAGTACTTCCGGATGTCCTGGTGCGCGATACCTCCATCTAACCATCCCAGCGTTCGTTTCTGAAGAGAAATACGGGGCGCCCAGGACCATAGTAGCTCTCTCAGTGTGGTTTCAATAGACACGAAGTAGGACTGTGGAACCAGGTCTGGATGATTTTGAAGGGCATATAAAAATCTCGGTAGAGTCATCATTTTAAAGAGTGACGCCGTTCCTAGTAGGGACAGCGGGAGCTTACGCCATGAGGCAGAGTCCTTTTTGAACCGCTGTAAGGGTGGCAGGAGATTTCTCTCATGCCTGGCGGCCCCGTCTTTGGAGATAAAGATCCCCAGATACTTGAACCACTCTTAACTGCAATATCAGCCCGAGGCTCCTGGTACAACGCACCTTAGCATTTACTCAATCTGTTGTGACCACACCAAACATTTCCCAACTCCCCCCACCAACCCCCACCCTCCAACTCCAGCCCCCCCTTCACCTCCCATCCCCAACTCCCCCCCCACCCGACCCCCCTCCCTGGATCCTCTTGGTCGATATGCAGCTATTTCGGGTAAATGGGAGGGCAGCAGACTCAACCTAGTCACAAGCTACATCCCTCCTGGGCTTCAAACTCAATCATACCAAGATTCAGGCAAGTTGCTCCTTTCCCTTCCGGAGGGGCAGCTCCTAGTGGGGGGAGATTTTAATGCTGTGATCTCAGGGCACCTCAACAGGCACCCACCCAGGGACATACATCTGTCGGTGTTGGTGCACCAGGTCATTTACGAGTTGTTCCAGAGCCTTGGCCGTTGTCTGGAGTTCCCGGATATCAGCTTTGTTGGTTTTGGCCTTTTCTGACGTTTTACCAAGGTCCGTGCGGAGCAGATTGACCTCGATTGAAACCTTGTCGATTTTCGTCTCAAGATTCGCGCCAAGTGTCTGAATGGCCGCCATGATGGAGGCTAGCGACCGTTCTTTTTGTCTGGTCCCCAGTCGCGCCCTCCGTCTCCTGTGTCCCCTTCTGTACTGTATATTTGTCGAGCTTATTAGTCTGCATATTGGCATTTAGCTTAGGCCTCATGGCGGCTGTGGCAAGCCGCCAGTTCGCAGTGGGGAGTCTTTCGTAAAAACTACCCTAGTCCGGCACACCACCAGGACGTCAAGTCTCACTCTCTGCGCCACTACCCCGATCTCTCAGCAGGTCCCCGTATCGCACTGTAGGACTCAGGCTAAGGCGTCCCTCCAAACCACTATCCACACTGTGTTCCGTTGATCTTCTCTCAGTGCTGCCTTAGCCAACTCTAGGGGGGATATTAACTGGTCTGATGAGCCCAGTCTCGAGTAGCCTCTTGCCCTGGGAGGTCTCCTAGCGTACCTTCCAGTCCGCGACCCGGCTATCAGCTCCTCCAGACTATTACCAGGGTGTTTATGGCGGCCCACTCTCCTTGCCGGCCAAACACGGAACCACGGCACACCTGGCACCCCTTTCTTCAATAGAGCCAGCGGGCTCACGATCTGCTATCTGCTCCTGCCAGGCGCACTCACTGCGGCTCCCGCCGAATTGTAGCCTCTGCCTCCGTCGATCATCAAGGCCTTTCACAGGCCGCACTCAAACATGTCGTGCCGATTATTGAAGGCCGGCTGCCTCCTCACCAGTGTGGGCAGCACTCAGCGGGGGTCCGCATTGCGTCCATCTCGCTCCCGCGACCTCTCCACAGCGGCGCAGCACCCCTCAATTCCCGCTTGGGTCGCTCAGGCCTCAGCGAAGCCATGTTCCGACCAGGCCTCAAAGCCGGGGCCTATAGTGGCGCCCGGGCCGCTCGCAGAGCACCAGCACCGTCCACCGTAGTTCAGCCCCAGGCGGCAGGTCCGTATCTCGGCTCTGGATGCAGGTAGAGAGACCAGAGTGGGCTCATTAAGCTCTGCTTCCCCTCGCGGAGGCAGCGTTGGGGGTGGAATGCAGCAATCACGGATTCTGCCGGATTTTAGAGGGATGACGGGTTTTCGCTCAGAGGAGCTCCGGGCTAAGCGGCCATTTTCGTCGGAGCCTGGCCATGCCCCCCGTCCATCAGATTTAAACTTCATTTTCATTTCATTTTGGAATTTTGTAAAGCGCTTGGTAACGCACACCGGCGTGTCCCCGCGCTGAAGAGAACCTGGAAGAGAGTCAGAGGATTATAACAATGCTAGGCGGAAGAGATAGGTTTTGAGGGTTTTGCGAAATTTAGTCTCAGAAGGTTCGAGACGCATTTCAGTGGGGAGCAAATTCCAATTCTTGGCTGCAAGGAGCCTGAAAGATCTACCTCCCATCCGAGATTTACGGATTTTGGGGACAACAGCCAGACCCATCCCAGAGGATCTGAGCAGCCGCTCAGGTCTGTAGGGAGTAATAAGGCTGTTCAGCGGGCCGGGTGCTTTGCCTCCAAAGATGCGATGGCACATGCAGAGAGCCTTGAAGGTAATCCTTTCCCGGATAGGAAGCCAGTGAAGGGACCTCAAGGCAGCTTTAGAGGGTGCTCTCCTGGGGAGTCTCAGTACCAGCCGGGCTGTGGCGTTTTGTAGAACTTGGAGACGGTTGAGACTTTTGGCCGTAATACCCAGATATAATAGGTTGGCGTAGTCAAGTCTCGATGTGACCAAAGCATGCACAAGAGTTTGTCTGGCACCAATCGGTAATAGGTCAAGGACCTTGCGAAGGCTCTTCAGTATCCCGAAGCACATTCCAACCACCCGGTTAACCTGGGGAGCAAAGGATAGATCAGAGTCGAATAGAACCCCAAGATTTTTCGCCTGGTGGCTCGGCGTGGGGGTAGAGCCCAGAGAGTCAGGCCACCACGCTGAGGACCACACAGACGGGCCCCCCCCTACCACGAGCACTTCCGTTTTGGACCCATTCAACTTCAGGCAGTTGTTGGACATCCAGGAAGCAAGTTCCTGCATGCAGGCCCTGAAGTTGAGTGCCGCAGTATCGGGTGCCCGTGACAACGAGATGACCAGCTGTGTGTCGTCAGCGTACGACACCAGCTGGATGCCATGCCTTTCCACAATGGTGGCAACAGGGGAGGCGTAGAGGTTAAACAGGGTGGGGCTGAGGGCCGAGCCCTGGGGAACCCCTTGTTCGAGATTGAACACCCGAGAGTAGTGTTCCCCCTGCCTGACCTGAAAGCCCCTCTCAGACAGGAAGGACTTAAAAGATTCACCAGTTTGGATTGATGAATAAAGCGGCATACTAGGTATAAACAGCTTTGCCTTATTTTGCAAATTGTGCGACTACCGCGGAGAAAGGACAAGCATAATTCTATAAGTAGATCATTTGTCGGTGCACTTTAACGTATTAAAACACTGTTTGATGCAAACACACAATAATGAAAATAGCTGAATAGAAGTCTTTTTCTAGCAGTGCATAGTAAAGAGCGCAGGTGTGTTTTGCATAGTTCTATTTTATCAGTATATCCACATTTAATTAAAATGTATTGGCTGTGCATTATGCCAACCCTGTAATCGTTTTTAGGTCGAGGACCGCAAGGCTGCGCTTGCGCAGTCTCCGGTAGGAGATTTAATGATTTCTAGTATGGGGGCTTGAACCTGCCTCTCTCCTCCATTGGCTGGCTCCCTAAACGGAGGCCAGCCATTGGAGGAGAGGGGCATCACTCCAATAAAGCCCCATCACTTTCGGATTCAGGGGTGTGTTTTTGGCCTTCTTTCGCCCTGTGACGTCATCCGTCACTCAGAACGCCAAAAACACGCCCCCGATTCAGAAATGTTCTGACATTTTCGTCAGCTATTTTTTTGGTTGTTGTTGTGAGGAACAGTTCGTAAATACAGTCAAATCCACCAAAAAATGTTTGCTGTAAACATATTGGGTTTAACCAATATGTTTAAAATGGATAATGTATTGCTATTTTCTTGTAATGATTCTAAGCATACCAACACCTCCAATGTTTGGCCTATTAGCTCCCTCCGAGGTGCGGTCTTGTTTAGCCTCTATCAAGAATGTATACACACATATCCTGCAAATAACCAGAGAATGCATGTTGACGGTCACATTATGTTCAAAAGTGTCCGTGAAGAACGCTCCTCTTCCCTTAATCTTGTGTTTTGTCATATGTACCAAACACTATGTTAATTAAAAAATGAAAATGCTTTCAGCCTGAGCACCGCTCTTTTTCTACAGTGCCTCCCAGTGGAAGGCACCACTAAGCCTAACTCGCAGTCCCCGGTAAACACACATCACGACTCGGTTACAGCCCGCAAGGCGGCGCCTATCACGACGTCGCTCTCGCCTACGTTTTCTCACTCTTTTACTTCCGGTGGCGTGCCTTCCCAGGCCTCGCTTTCTGAGAGTAACTTCCGGTTAGGTCCACGTTCTAAAGCCTACCACAAAGTACTTCCGGAGCCGGCCACTCTTTTACCCTGCCTAGCCTGACTGACTGCACTGATACCAGGCTCGGCGGAAGATTGCCGTCTCTTTTCCGCTTGCAAACTAAGAATGTCGGACTCCTGGGCTCAGGCGGTGGATCAGCAGGAGTTGGCAGCGGTGACGGTGAGAGCATTACTGTCTTGCAAAGTAAGGGGTCGTGGTGGAAGCTGTCATGGGACTTAAGAGTTTGAAGGTTCTCGAGGACTGAGTGGGTTGTTGCAGAATGCTAGCTACCTTGTTTCCAGTTATGTGATTACATTTAATAAGTCTGTGCTGACAGGGACTCGTTTAAAGCCCAGAACAGTTTCGACCCAATATTCTGGCGATTTGGTGTAACTAATCTAGAGCCATTGGGAACGTAAAGTGTAGGGAACGATTAAAGTTTTTTGGGGTGTGACTGCAGTGGCTGGAAGCTTGACGCACCGGGAAGGGGAGGAAGAAATGATTTTGGACACAAGTGATGGAGTCTACGAATGAGACATTAAGAAGGGTCAGTGGTTTTAAAGCAATTTAATGCAAACAGTGACCATGTGTTCGTACAAGTGTGTCAGTGTAAAGTGTTTTGTGCATTATAGAAAAGACCTTTGAATTGGACTTTGAACTTGTGCTTCTAACCAACCAATGACATTTGCTTTCTGTTATCTGGTTCTGATTTGTGACAGGCGCCTGCGTTGTCCTAGTCGCGACCACTCTGTGTGTGTGTGGGGGGCTCTGTGTGTGTGGGGGGGCTCTGTGTGTGTGGGGGGCTCTGTGTGTGTGGGGGGCTCTGTGTGTGTGGGGGGCTCTGTGTGTGTGGGGGGCTCTGTGTGTGTGGGGGGCTCTGTGTGTGTGGGGGGCTCTGTGTGTGTGGGGGGCTCTGTGTGTGTGGGGCTCTGTGTGTGTGGGGCTCTGTGTGTGTGGGGCTGTGTGTGTGTGGGGCTGTGTGGGGGGGCTGTGTGTGTGGGGGGCTGTGTGTGGGGGGCTCTGTGTGGGGGGCTCTGTGTGTGTGGGGGGCGCTCTGTGTGTGGGGGGCTCTGTGTGTGGGGGGGGGCTCTGTGTGGGGGGGCACTGTGTGTGTGGTGGGGCTGTGTGTGTGGTGGGGCTGTGTGTGTGGGGGGCTCTGTGTGTGTGGGGGGCACTGTGTGTGTGGCTGTGTGTGGGGGGCTCTGTGTGTGTGTGGGGCTCTGTGTGTGTGTGTGGGGCTCTGTGTGTGTGTGGGGGGCTGTGTGTGTGGGGGGCTCTGTGTGTGGGGGGCTCTGTGTGTGGGGGGCTCTGTGTGTGTGTGGGGCTGTGTGTGTGTGGGGCTGTGTGTGTGTGGGGCTGTGTGTGTGGGGGGCTCTGTGTGTGGGGGGCTCTGTGTGTGTGTGGGGCTCTGTGTGTGTGAGTGGGGCTGTGTGTGTGTGTGTGCGTGTGTGTGGCTGTGTGTGTGTGTGTGTGTGTGTGTGGGGCTGTGTGTGTGTGTGTGGGGGGGCTCTGTGTGCGTGTGTGAGACTGTCCGCGAATACTCTCTGCTACTCACCTATTGCCATTGTAAATGACAATACCATTTATTTATGTTTTAAAAACAAAAAGAAAAAAAACGTCATGAGCAATGCCAATAGCTCTACCTTTCAAAATGCCGAGACCATTGCATTGTAAATGCTTGTTCTCACTTGAGTTTTTCCAGACAATTGCTACTCTTATGTTTCCTAACAGCAATTAAGGCTGGTGACATGAAGTTCTGAGATTATACTGAATAAACAGCTATCTACATCATTATCGTATAAAATCTCTTTACGTCTTAACTACACTTTCACAACTGCCTTAGTAACTTTCTTATTTCCCAAATTTGCTTAAAAATGCAACATTTGCCCACTCTTTTAAAAAAAAGTTTTCTGGGGAGAAAACCCTTTGAGTGATGGTCAGGTTTGCTCACTTGCCACAAGTCACTCATCCCAAACTTTTATGCCTCACAACTTTCAAATGTCACTAGCTGCCACTGGGTGCTGTGGGGCTCAGCAGTGGCGCGGTTTCATTCTGGAAATGACCTGCGGGTCCTATAAAGTTGCCAATCCTGCGCGCTGATGTCAGTTGCGTTCAAGACTGTCCGCATCTACAGACCTGGAGCTCCAAGAGCAAATTGGTAGATCAGTGTGCGGATTTTTTGACTTGGGGTCTTATAAAGAGGTAGAGTACATTGACAGAACGGGGAGGATCAGTGAAGAATCAGCGGCTAGGTAGAGTCTCTAATAGAAAGAGCGTTACCAAAGGTAAGTAACTTGTTCTCCTGATGGAGACTCTAGCCACGTATTCCTCACTTTTTGAATAGATAGCAAAGCAGCACCTATTTGGAGGTGAGTCTGTGAATGGACTAAAACCAGAAAGTCCTGTAGGACAGAGTGGGCATAATCCTCTCTGTCCAGACAATAGTGCTTCGTGTACATCTTGAGGGACGCCCACATACCTACTTGGCAAATGTCTAGGACAGGGACTCTGCGTGCCAACACAGTGGTAGCAGCCTTGGTCTTGGTGGAGTGGGTGCGCAAACCTTCCAGGGCCTGCATCTTCTCCAACGCGTAGCAGATCTTAATGCAGAGCACGATCCAGAGCGAAATGGTAGGCTTCTACATAACTCTCCCTTTCTTTGACCCAGGCAAACCCCACAAAGAGCCGATCATTCACCCAGTGGTCTTTGGTATGATCTATGTACAAACTGAGCACCCCTTTAGTGTCCAAGAGATGGTTCTCTCCTCCTCCCAGAGGGGCAAGGAGGAGCATAGAACGCCAGAAGAGTAATAGCTCGACCGACGTGCAATGGCATCAACACTTTCAATAGAAAGGAGGCTTCAGTATGCAGAACCAGCTTATTGGGGAAGAAGGTAGTGTATGTTGGATGAATACACAGAGAATGAAGCTCACTCACAAGACATTTAGAGATGATGGCAATCAGAAACACAGTTTTAATGGTAAGAAGCCGCAAGGGAGAGCTCTGGAGCGGCTCAAATTGAGTTCACATCAAATAAGTAAAGATAAGATTGAGTTTATATTGGCCATCACAAACTGAGAAGGTGGAAACATGTTGTGGCCCTTTCAAAAATTGCATCACAACTGGTGATTTAAAAAGGAGGGCAGAGCAGGCAACCACAACAAGGCAGGTAGAGTTGCAATATAACCCTTAACTGTGCCCAGGACAAGGCTTGGCCAGGCAAGAGACCGAACAAATAACAAAACATCGGACAGTTTCTCATGAAGGGGGTCAACCTAGTGAGTGCCGCAGCAAACCACAAATATGGCCCAACAACAGGCATATACCGTTTTTGTTGCGGTGCTTCAGGCTGCTAAGATGACCGCCCACTTCCAGGAGAAGGTGCAGGTGTTCAGTTACTGCCACTCAATATCCACGTGGGAAGCTGGAGGCTGTGAAGGCCTAGGTGACGAACCCTGCTCTGTTGCTGCATCAGCAGGTCCTCCCAAAGGGTAAGCCTGATCGGAGACATATGTCTAGCCCAGGAATTCTGGATACTAAACTCTTTGTGAGCCACTAGGAAGACTTGGGCCCTATCTACCCTGATCGTCTTGAGAACTCGGGGCAGAAATGGCATAGGCTGAAACGCATACAGGAGTCCTGAGGTCTACTCGAGGAGGAATGTATCTCTGAGTGAGAGAGGCCATGGAAACTCCAATGCGCAGAAGTGCTGACATTGTGCGTTCTCGGTGGTGGTGAACACATTGAGCCAAAGTTCTCCCCTTTCACATAAGAGACCGTGCACAACCTCTGGGTGTAACTGCAACTCGTGATCTGCTAGGTGCCGACAGCAGAGCTCACCCACCCTGACATTTATTGATCCTGCCAAGAGGTTCGCCACCAGGAAAATTCCTTGGTGGCCTAGCCATTTCCAGAGGTATAAGGCCTCCTGGCACAGGGATCGTGACCCCACCACGCCCTCCTGCAGTACCACATGGCAGAGGTGTTGTCTGTGAACACCTGCACCAGACTCAATCAATCAATCAAGTGACTTGTACAGTGCGACTACGCACCCGTAAGGGTCTAGAGGCACAAGGGGTTTCCTTTGATAGATGGCAGGAAGGCTTTCAGTGCCAAGCAGATGGCCCTCAGCTTCAGCAGGTTGATGTGGAGTTGGGACTCAGCAGGATACCAGAGGCCTCTGATATTCACTGCTCCCAAATAGCTGCTCCATCCCAGGCGCGAAGAGTCAGTCACAACTGTCAGTTCTGTGTGGAAAAGGGAGACGGGTCTGCCACGCACCCAAACACGGCTCAGCAGCTATCACTGCAGATCTTCTGCAGTCTCCTCTGAAATCTGAAAATGGTCGGGGAGGTCCACTTGATGTTGGGTCCACTGGGATTTCAGATGCCATTGCAGAGCCCACATATGCCATATTGGGTAGTCGACCAATAGGATGCAGGAGGCCATCATTCCCAGCAGCATCAGAGCTGACCTAACGAAAATCCAGGACTAAGGCAAAATGATCAGCATCACAGCCTGAATGTCCTGGACTCTCTTTTTTGGGGAAAGGCATGAAACCGAACAGTGTCCTGAATGGTTCAGATAAAGGGAAGCTTCTGAGAAGAGTCAGGTGTGACTTTGGCATATTGATAGTGAACTCCTAAGGTGACAAGAGGTTTGTTGTATTCTGAAGGTGATTGACAAATGTCTGTGGCGATCGTGCCGTCAACTCTTAGTCAGCGAGGTAGGGGAAGACTGGCAGCCTTAATCTCTGAAGGTGTGCTGCCACCACCATCACTTTCATGAATACCTGAGGGGCAATAGTCGGTCCAAAGAGGAGCACAGCGAACTGAAAATGCTACTCTCCCACACGAACCACATGTAGCATTGTCAGGCTAGCAGGCCGATAATATGGAAATAGACATCCTGCAAATTCAAAGCCACCATCCACACTCCCGGGTCGAGAGCAGACAACATCTGGGCCAGGGTAAGCATTTTGAACTTACTCTTCTGGAAGAAGGCAATGAAAGGGCACGTCTAGAACAGGCTAAAGATGTCCAGCCTTCTTGGGCACCAGAAAGTAGCGGGAATAACAACCACACTCTACTTCTGGCACTAGCACCCTCTCAACAGCCCCTTTGGTCAAAAGGGCTTGCACTTCCTGCTGCAAAAATGGAGAGATGGGCCTCAATCAGTCACTGAGGTGACTTGGAGAAGAAAGGAAGGGTAAGGTATAACCTTTGTGGACAAATGTGATCTCTTGTCAATCCAGGTAGAATTGGTTGATTCCGCCTCCTACCCCGTGGCTGTGACACTGCAAGGGTACAGTAAAGAGGCTTGGTTAGTGGAGCAGTGAAATGAGCTGGCGGACTGACAGAGGCAAGCGGAGGCCCCTGGGGCAGTAGGCGACACTGGCTCTCCCACTAAACACCTGGGTTCCCTGTAGGGGAGGGACAGGCTTTAAAATAACCTATATATTTGCAGGATGTTTCTAATTGATTTTGAAAGGTTTCTTTGCATTCTTTTTTTTTCATTATAGGTGAAGATGTGTTGTAGCATGGAAGTTGCAATATGATGTGTCACGCGCCTGTTGCCATGAGTTGTAGTATGCGGGCGCCATGAATTCTATGCCTCGACCCATTTGTATATGAGCATCTTCTGAGCGCCGTTCCAAGTTCTGTTCTGACGTACCGTTGCCAGTTTGGCGAGTCAGTTGCAGAACTGCAGAGTTGGAGAGACCCTGGAGAATGGGCTCTGCGATTTAAACTTAAAAGGAATAAACTTCATTGTGGATTATCGTTTACCTTGGATCTGCTTCATTTATTCCAAGACGCATCCACTGCACAGGTCAATCTGTATAATCAAGAAATGAAAAAAACCCTTCTACCAATTCAACACAATTAAAACATAACAATAAAGCACCACATGCTCCAACTTTTTAAGTAGCCCCATATTACTGTGAAAAACGTGGGGAGGGAGAAGACATACAAAGCAAGAGTTATAATTAAACGCTTACCTGGTTTAATCCGATCCTTTTCCACAATCAAACAAATCCTTTCAAATATGTTCTGCAGATGCTGAATCCGTTCGATCAGTTTATTCCTGTTGTTGCAATTTACAAATTCCGATTGCAGTTTCCTTTCTACTGCCATACGGTTGCTCACTATATAATCGCAACCGTTCAGGGAGCAGACCTCTACTTTCACGGCATGAGCCATCTTCAGGCACGAGATGATTTCCGACCCAGAAGAGATCTCGCGGCTATCCGCAAGAACGCAAAGCATGCTGGGACTTTCGGTCACTTTATCTAATGAACTTGACAGAGCAGGCGCCGTTCTGTTAGAAGTGGATGAGCAGGAAAACGACGAGCTCCCTGTATTGCCGTAAGTTAATGAATGTACTTCCTGCAAGAGAATACAGAGATGTTCACAATATTACTAATAAGAGAAATCCAATGTACTGCGTTTTGCACAATTAAAAAATACGTCATACAGATTTCTTCAGCCAAATTTTTTTGCCATCACAATGTATTCGGCACAATCCACAGATGAAACTGCAAAGTTAAACAGGGCGGCTAATGATGAGTAGTGGTTGAGATGGAGAAGGAAACAAAGACTAGACACATTTCTAAGCCTCTTTTCAGAGGAGAAAATAGCAACTACGAGAAAGAAGTTCCCCAATTACAAATATAACAAACTACTTACCTTCATAAAGATCTTTCTGGTGGATACCATAACTGCAGATTCATTGCTCCCGCACACTGGTAGGTGAGCTATCAGCTTTTGTCACAACTTTGGACATGATGGCTCAGAACCACATATAGGGGCCACCCCACCCCAATAACATCAGTTCATCAGACGATACTTCCTGTGCCTCTTCACACAAAAAGACAAATGGACAGTGTGTCAACTCTAACTCAGAACGCTATTACCTACGAAAAGTCCACCCCTCAGAAAGGTGAGGAGAGCGGGCAGTGAGGAATTTGCAGTATATAGCATATTTACCAAAGTAAATAACTTGTTCTTCTGGTGGATACCACAGTAGTAGTGAAGTAGTGTGGCTCACTGGTTAGAGGCGGCAGACCCGAGAGCAGAGGACGGCCCGGACCAGGGTTCGATTCCCGGCGCGGCAGGTTTCTGGACCAGGGTCAGCGGACTCGATAATTCTCTCGCCTCGGTGCCCACTCTAATCAGCGATCACACTCGGCAACTCTGGGCATTAGCTTGCCTCATCTTCACTAACGGCCCCACCAGACCGCCGGGGATGCCTGGTCTCACCCTGGAGATACCCATTAAGGGACCATCTCTCAGGGAAGCCAGGAAGGGTTTCGCAGCGGTCGAAGCGCCTTGGGACCCTACGGGTAAGTAGTGCGCTATATAAATGCCAATACATAGATTCTTCACATTTTGGATCAATAAAAAAGCAGGACCTTCACAAATGTGACGGGTCAGAGGAGTGAGTACTACACCAAAGAATTCTGCTGAACCGAGGACAACAGGGCCCTCCCAGCAGAACAAAGAGCCAATACAGTAATGTCTGGTGAATATACAGACGGATGCTCATGTAGCAGCTTTGCAAATTTCAAACAATACTTCTTGTCAAGGTGGAAGGGGCCTTTGTCATAGTAGAATGAACCCAAAGGCCCCGTGCAAGCTCCTTTTATGGCCAAGGCTTAGCAAATCTGGCTTTCCACTTCTCCCAGTTGACCTCTCCAGAACAGTGTGGATGTGCCTGTTACTACGGCCAGGTCTGGCTGAGGCAATAAGAATGGCCTGCCGACTGTCAGGTTGGCGTCAGCCATTACCATTAAATGTCCCGGCTACTTTTTGCAGAATACACATCTTGTGCAATAGCATCGCCCAGTATGGCAAGGGATCCACTGCCAGGAGACCAAAAAGCCTAAGAATCATCCGAGCCTGAACAATGACTCATGCTTGAGACATGAGACTCAACAGTCTGAAGATGAGCTTTATTTTTGTTAATCGAAAACCCCAGGTTGGACAGGAATTAAGCTTTTGCCTGTAGGTGGTCTGAGGCAAGCCCACACCAGCAGCCAAATGTCCAGGTAGGTTTATAATATGTGTAATGGTGACCTCTGTACCACTGACATCACCTTTGGGAACACCTGAGTGGCTGAGGTAAGGCCAAAGGGAAGGCCGGTGAATTGCAAATGTTCTGACCCCATTACAAACCAAAGGTAATAAGCCTGTGGGGTATTGCAGGATCACACATTAAAATACAAGTCCTGCAGGTCCGAAGACATTATCGAGTTTTGGTAATTCAAGGTCAATCAAACCTGATTCAATGTCAGCATCTTGAACTTGTCTTTCCTGAGGGAGCTGGTCAATCGAATGAGGTTTAGTATTACAGTTAGCCCTCCATCTTTCATTGGAAACTGGAAGTATTGGTAGTGGTGTGTGCCCCTCTGAGCCTTGGGCACCATCTCAATGGGGCCCTTGCAAACAATGTCTGAACTTCTCTGGAGAGAATACCAGCATGATTTGCTGATGTTTGGCTACAAATAGGAGGAACATGCAAAGGGTAGACAAAAATAATCTGGAAAAAAACTAAGTGGACAACCTGAAGGATCTATTGGACTCTAGTTAACTGCATGCATGCCAGGGATGCAAAAACTAATTCTTTGGATGAAAAACTAAAGAAGCCTTGCAGCAGCTGCAACAAGAGAGTGGGGAGAAAAGAAGAAAGAGGACATCTGAATCTGTTGCTGACCACATCCTCCACTTTGGGCTGGACTGTTGTGGAGAGTGTGAGGGCTGCCTCTGATTGTATATAAGGCCCCTTGAGAACCCTTGAAACATATATGTTGTTGGTGGACCTGGTGAGTGGGAGAAAGAAGACCAAGAGCAAGCTTATCTCAACTGTTATTAAGTCACTCTTCTACTGCTATCACGAAAGAGCCTAGTTCCATTGAAATGCACGTTCATCAGGGAAACCTGTATGTTCTAGAAAACCTGAAGCATGCACCCAAATGTGGTATCGAATGTCAACACTATTGCTCATGGCTCAGGTGACACCAACCATGGTATCCAGCAAGCTCTCTAGCCACATCTTGGCCATCACTTATAGTCCAGGCAAAGGAGCAGTGCTTGATTTGAGCTGGTGATTTCTGGTGCTCTGATTTGTACCCATCACTAACTTCCACTCCATTCCTCTACGTCAACTTCCCCTTTAGGAACAAAGAACAACATGGTCCTGGGAAGCTTGATTCCGGTCCAGGGAAGACATGGCTTGGCAGTTCGGGCTGGACTGTTCCCATGAGGCACAGGGTCAGACTGATTTGCATATGGCCATGTCTGAACTGGGGTGGCGGAGTAAGCTAAAGAGCGGTGATGGATTAAACCCAGATCAGTTGACTGGGGGTGAGTGTTTGTATTGTCAACGCTCCGTCCATCACCCCCGTTGGTTTTTCTTTGTGATGAATTACATCATCGATGGCTGTAGCAGTGTCCTGACAGACGTTCAAGCCTTTCATCCTAACTAAGGGTTGCTTTGTGTAGCAGCTTAGACATCCCAGTGTGAGTCACTGGTGTAGTATTTCACTGAACTGAACAGAAATATTTTTTCTGTGTCCTGAAAAAAGTTAAGGCCTCTGATCCTGACCAGCGTTATCTTGAACTGTAAATATAGACACCATAGCAATTCATCTTCATGGCATGGCTTTACTTAACTGAATGTCTGATTTCTTCCACTTTGTGCAGGGTTTTATTGAATTAACAAATATTCTTTGTTGCTTGGACTTTTTAGGAACTTGTGGAATCTGATGCATCACATAAGGAGTGTTCTCTGCTGCTTTAACATTTTTATGGCAGCAAAGAGTCATCGATTATAAACTGGTAAAAGCTTATCTTGTCGTATGTTCATGCTTCTGTGCTGATTTGGTTACTTTAAGAAATCTAGCAGACTTCCAGACAACATTTTGTAATACTGAGTTTGTTGATCGCTTTTTCCACATCATCCTTAGTTCTTTTCTGAAGTAACCTAAAATTTGTCTCAAACACTGTGTGGCAATACCATTGTTAGGACTGTCCATTGTGGATCGTTTAACAAGTTTCTGATTTCTTAAAATGACTTCCCAATGGAGCAGTTGGCATCCCCCGTCTCTTAGATTTGTGTTGAATTCTTTTGGATCTCTTGCTTGATTTTTCCTATGAATGCGAGATTGCTATCAATAATAAGACGTCTTTTGGGAGATTCTAAGCTCTGTTTTAGTGAACATTTAAGCAGTGATATTGTATAACTTCTGTCGGACAGTTTTTCTAACAAGGCTTCTACTGATAACAAAGTTAATATTTCTGAAGCAGTTGTGCATAAATCTTAAAAAATTGGCCACATGGTATATTATCCCTTAATGTTTCTTAATGAGTCAAAGATTTCGTAATGAATGAAACAGTTTCCTCTTTATCCAAGTCCATCTATAAAGGGATATATACAAGCTTCCTCCATAGTGAGTTATGTACTGATCTAGAAAATAGATGAAATTCTTCTCAAATTTAGAGCCAATATATACATCTTTGGTTCTTGTGTTGAACCACTGATGGAATTCTTTCAGACAAAAGGTCTCACTACATTATCAATAAAACTACTAAAGCAAACAAAGGAAACCGTATGCCTGAATATTCTCTCATACATGGGCCAGGAGGGTCATAAAACTGGACGGCATTAATATCTCGGTTTTTAAAACAATTCTAATTGTATTCACTGTACAATAAAGCTATAGAACATTCAGGCCGAAAGTGTAGATTATGGCAGACACCACATTACAAATATAATTTTTTAAGAACTGTAACACATATCACATTAGTGCTTTCCCTTATAAGCATTAATACCATATTTTTTACCATTAGTGTGGCATTCGGAATCGTGTAATCCAATTTTGTATGACTTGACCCATGGTTATGCTTATGTTCATAGTTATTCCATAAACAAAGGAACACAGTTTTGTCATGAACAAAGATAATAACCCTTCGCTAGAAAAGAAAAACAATGTTTTTGTTCTTGTAAAACCCTCACCCACGAGGGTTACCCTTTGGTGGGATCATCGAGTCCATCCCAACCGGTAGCAACCTTGGAATTACGTCGGAGCACTATTTTCTTATACAATTATAGAAGATGGTGTTTTATGAGAGGGGGGACTGGGGGGGTGGTGTAGTTTAAAAATACATGGCTGGTAGGTATACCTCCAGTCAATATGGTTAAAAAGGATAGGGGGAGATTTAGGGAAAAAAGCAGATTATGATACTGATTTCCTAAAGGTCGACATGTTTCAAGCCGTACCCCTAACTGACTTTTCTTTAGGACCTAGGGAATCCAATTCCCTGGTTCAACTCCTAATACTTCTCAATGACAGAACACTATTTGCATGCCAAAAAATGAACAAATGTACCTTTACCACCTAGTTAGGCTTCAATCACTGCTTGTATAAATAATGCCTTCGCGTTGCTTCACGGTTTCTCCTTGAGGAGAGGGTAGCCGGTTGTCACACTCACATCAGGACGACACCTCTTCAGTCCACACCTAATTAGGATAGCCCTCCAGTAGAGGGATCTGTAGCGGATAGGGATGGATCCGACTTACCGTGACTAGGAATGTGGTTCCAGCTAGGACAGGGTGCATACCTCTGACAACCAGAAACTCAACTGCTAACAAATATTTAGACTTTCAGCAAACCTTCATTTACCGGTTTCTTATTGAGTCAATTACATTGTTCTTCTATCTGCTTTAACAGACAACATGGGGGAATGGGCCAGGCCACTTCAGCAATTGGCTAACTTCACTATGAGTGACAGAATTTTTCTGTTTCAGAAGGAGAACATCCCACACACAAAGGAATTTTGTTTAGGACGAATTTAGCAATATATGCTTTTTGAGATTTTTTTTTTTAGTTTTAGACATTTTTTTTTTTTTAGATTGATGAATGCTCGGAAGCTTCACTAACAATAACGTTTTGCAAAAACCATGACAATAAAATTGACAAAGTCAAGAGACTGATGGAATTGTCAGACCTATTAGCTTTGGCAATGCTTCTGTCTGCACAATTTCCTATGGGTGACAATGTAGTGTATTCTTTCCTCCTCTACTTCAATAAACATTGACAAGCCAATTATTTTCTATAGCAAAAAAATGTCAGTGTTTGCACAAAGGCAGATGGGGATGATTTGGGGATAAACGGAATATAAAAGGGGAAGTCTTTGTTTCGGGATGATAGGGGTAACGCCAATGTGGCATACTGGTTGCATTTCTAATGCTCTAATGACAGTTGCTGCTGGGCCACTTTCCAGGTGCCAAACATTAAAATAAGCAAATTATATATATTATGCAAGTCTGCCTTGGTATAGGTAAATTAGTTTAGGTAAATAGTTATTTTTAGGTTTTATAGTTAATACCGTCCCTTGGAAATATGTGCGTATTACTTATTAATATATTTTATGAACTCTATGGATATTTGTGGCCATCACATATTCGTGTGCAACTTTTCAAATACAATAAAATATGTAATTACTTAAAAGCAAATACATACGTGCACGTATTGCTCTGCAATACAAAACTTGCCAGCAGCCAGGCTGGCAGTCTTCTCAAAGTCCAGTTGATTTAACGCGACCTGACTAGCATTTTTAGAAACACACAAAGCGTTCATCCTCTTAACAACAAAGCATACCGTGTATGGCGCCTGCGCCTTCGAGTGGTTCTTCCGTAAGCCTGCACCGACCAGCGTAGCTCCGTTTTCTGGCTGAAAGTCCAAGACCTCGGAAACTGAAGCCTTCATCTGAAGTCGGGCCTGGCACCGGTCCTTCAGAAGTAGATTGCTGGAGTTCCCCCCAGGGTCCGGGGGCTTTTTGAACCGTATGGTGGGACTAACAGGTAGGGGCTTCTGGAAGGCGGCCTGCCTCTGACCCGGTGTTTTAGAGTCTGCTTTCAAGTGCACTACAGGTGTCCCTTTACTGGTGTTTTTGGGGTCCGTCTCTTCTTCACTAGAGTCATCTCGGACAATAATCCGGGATACCTTCTTTTTCGGATTTTCAATTTCACAATTTCGCTCTGCCTGTGCTTGTTTTATCTTAACCCTGCGTCGAGTGCAATATTGCTTTCGCCCACCAATAAAACTATCTTGATTAAGTAGGTCAAAATTAATAATGGCGGCATCTTCCTCGTCACTGGATTCCATCCTGGACGCAGCTTCCTCTTCATTGTCTTCTTGGACACAGAAGCTGTCCTCCAAGTACGTCTCATCCTGTTCAGGAACCTGTAAAAGAAAATAACATTGCATTTTAAACTACAACTGCGGTATCTTTTTGTGCCATTGCAATGCTCTTAGCTCCTTTTTTGCCTTTTAAGGGAAAAAGAAGAAACTCGAAAGAACATCTTGTAATCTGACGTTCCTCTGACTTTATTCCATGCATACATCTGAGAGCTACAATGCTAGCTTTGCAAATTGCACGTTATGAATAAATACAGCAGAGGTTATATATATTTGTTTTTTAAATCAAACCTGGCAATTAGCAGGCTAGCCTTCAAGTGAAAAAACAGACCACAATTTTAAGCACCCAAGGAGAAGAAATGTTAAGTTCATATATATACTGGATATGCAATGTATGGCAGAAGGGCATGATCCAAGCTAGAATCAGGATAATTGCATAAAATACATCTTAAAAAGCTGGAAATCATTTATATAGGGCTTTCTGTAACTATATACATTTGTCTTTTGTATCTATTTTA
This sequence comes from Lissotriton vulgaris, assembly GCF_964263255.1. Classification (NCBI taxonomy): domain Eukaryota; kingdom Metazoa; phylum Chordata; class Amphibia; order Caudata; family Salamandridae; genus Lissotriton; species Lissotriton vulgaris. The sequence continues at coordinate 157,237,611 of NC_141697.1, read as the reverse complement.
TTGACTTTTATCCATTTATGAATATTGATATAATAACGTATTATCGATATGCACAATAAATTAAGGATATAACCTAATAAAAAGAAAAATTATTAATCATTACGTCATACATAAAAGTCTTTTCTACATACTGTTTCAGCTCTGGTGTGATGAGGTGACTTATTTCCCTCTGTTTTAAATCAAGACGAGACGCTTCATTTAAGAAATAGTTCTCAGGCGGTTTGTTTTGTTTGTTTTTGACGTTTTCTCCTGCACCCCTGCCTAGGTATCAGTCCAGGGGCCCCCTTATGTGTGACTTTTTTTCATACTTTGTTACGCAAGACCTTCGGCTCACTGATAACCTTTTGTTTGACTGGTCCCCACCTAGAGTGTGCCTGTCAGTGATTACATCCCTGTACTTTCAGGCCACAGAAAGAACTCCTACATCCAACACAGGGACTTGTGGTCGAAAGAAGGTGCACACATTACACCGTGTCAAAGCCATCTCCCAAACCCCCCTGCATTAAAATCCCAAAAATCTCAATATGATTAAAGTGCAAAACACTATAAACAACCTGAGAAAGCAAGAAGGGAAGAGAAAACATCTGGCAGCCAGGATGTACCTTTTGAGATCGAAAACTTGTTTAGAGGAGTCAGGGAAAGTTATAAATACTAAGGGGTGTAAGAAAAAACGCAACCCATGGATGCCAATTAGGGAGGCGGGGGTAGCAGCGTCGACCCCTGCCACGCCCTATGGTAACCCTGACTTTTCGACTCCAGGTCCGAGAGGTGATAAAGTCAGCAGCGCAAACAAAAAGTAACCAGGGGTTTTAAGAGCCTTCCTTGTCCTTGGCTTCGCCTTTTAACAGCATAGAGGAGGCATGAGGGAGGCAAAGGGTGGGGATGCGTGTTGTCACTTTGCTACCCCTGGCATTTTAGTGATTCAAGCCGTGTATCACAATGCAGATAACAGTGCCCTCAGCATTCACTTTGTTACTGCCTGCACAGGAGCCGTAGGGGTCTACTTTACCATCGTATCTGATGTTAAACACAACACACAGACTGAGAACTGTATAAACTATAGTCACATCAGGGCCACATGAACCCCCGCCCCACATGCCCAAACCCGCAAATAACACAAGGACACAATTAGGTTTGGGTAAAAATTGCTGCAGGTTTATTACATACAACATATGTAATGACGGTGGGTTAGCTTACGGGCGATCCTAGGGCAGGCCGCATTCTCGCCACCTGCCCGCCTGTTGAGCCAAACAACACAGTGGCAAACCACCCAACTGTTGTACAAATACCATAATTATACTGACACGCCCATTTGCTGGGCGTGACTAGGCAAACCCCCGGTTGCACAGGCCCACAACCGCCCGAAGGACTACTGGGGCGCCGACACGGATTCCTGCACCTCCCATGAGGTAACAGGTTAGGCTCTGAGATTATGCTCTGGCACCCCTATGTGCCCGCTGACGTCCAGCGTTTGCACCTCTCTTCTTCCGGATCGCCCAGTAACCCCGCCTGCAACGAAAAAGAAACACATTAAAAGCTCCCCCCGGAGCCCCCTCAAGCCGACACTCTGGGTTCGAGGAAGGGCGGGAAAAGAGTTACCCAACATGGAACTGCGACGTCCGGGGCGGCAAAGAGGCCTCCCCAACAGGGCCGAGGCCTGAAGTACTCCAGACGGCTCCTCCCCACCGCCCCGGACGTGCATCCCTACCAGTCTCCACCAACCAGGGGAGACTGCCTCAGGAGAGGAACACTGCGTCATGCGGGGGCGGGACAGCCCTCCGTGACTAGGAGCCCGCCCTCCTAATGGCCACTGCGTGGCCTCGGGCAGGCGCATAGTCACATCAGGGCCACATGAACCCCCGCCCCACATGCCCAAACCCGCAAATAACACAAGGACACAATTAGGTTTGGGTAAAAATTGCTGCAGGTTTATTACATACAACATATGTAATGAGGGTGGGTTAGCTTACGGGCGATCCTAGGGCAGGCCGCATTCTCGCCACCTGCCCGCCTGTTGAGCCAAACAACACAGTGGCGAACCACCCAACTGTTGTACAAATACCATAATTATACTGACACGCCCATTTGCTGGGCGTGACTAGGCAAACCCCCGGTTGCACAGGCCCACAACCGCCCGAAGGACTACTGGGGCGCCGACACGGATTCCTGCACCTCCCATGAGGTAACAGGTTAGGCTCTGAGATTATGCTCTGGCACCCCTATGTGCCCGCTGACGTCCAGCGTTTGCACCTCTCTTCTTCCGGATCGCCCAGTAACTCCGCCACAGCCCGTGAGGTGGTTCCCGCTGCCGCACGGGCCCCCCACCATTACTACTGCTCTCTACCTGCAACCTAAACCTAGAATTGCTACCTCCCGACAGAGGAGGAACAGGGCAACGCCCATAGGCGTGGGGTGCTACCATGAGGCACCAATAAACCTGTCCTACAACCCCTCAGGGAAACTAAAGGGATAGGAAGGGGCCCCTACCACAGAGGCCCTCAGAAGCATGAAACAGGCTGTCCAGCGCAAGCCGCTGGGACACCACCTAATCCCTTCCCACAGAGCGTCAGAAAACTGCGCCATGGAGTCACTGATACATCTGAATTACTGTCTACATAATCCAGCAGGGATAGTAATTATGCTCACTGACACGAGGGAATAGGAGGGCACCAAACATACTATAGAACTAGAACGAGTCCCAGTTAAGCGATAATCCGGGTTCCCAGGCAGAACAGCCGGCGTCCCCTGCCCACTAGGTTATAGGCTGGGAGCGGCATCAGACATATCGATAAGTTAGCTAGAATGAAGGCCGAATTGGGTTTAGGGCTGGTAAGCAGCATCGGCCATGATACCATAGGTTAACTAGTCTGTAAGCCACCATACAACCACCTCCCGGGGAGAACTGCGCCTGCAAGGGGGAGCCCCCTAAGCTCCTGACCTGCGTAGGGATATGCCTGGAGAAATAAAAGCCACTCAGGCACCCATTGGCATAACCCCTACCGAATACAGCAGTCTATTGCAGTATGCAATGCATATATAGGAAACTAGCGACGTGGTCTTACCAGAGAAAACAGAAAACCACGGGGACAGCCGATAACACATGCCCCCCAGTCCGGCCTACCGGCTGCCAGTCTATCCTACCACAGGGATAGCTTGTCCTAGGTTAACTAGGCCCCCCCCCCCCATAGGGATAGGGAAACGACACCGGGGGGGGGGGGGGGGGCACCGGGTAAGATACCAGATAGAACATTCTCTAAAGGACTTCTAAGGACCCACCTCAACGATTATTGACAGTCCGGGCTCGGGCTGCGGAAGCCGCCGATGTTCTCCTTATACCTGAATTGATTGTTACACTGAGGCTGCAGACCGCAGGAGGGCTGCCAACAGGTACCCGAGCCCAAGATGAAAATTAGACAGCAGGACCAATGGAAGGGGGAAAAAGACTATTGACATACGACCTTCCCTATTCATGGTAGAGCAACACATGTGCTGTTATCAGGGGTGTACAGGTAGTATTTCACATTTTTACGTGTTTGCCATAATTGCAGTGCCCCCTATGTACCTGTGTGTGGTACTCTTTGTTGCCTGCCACGCCACTTCTCTGAACGCACTGTTTGCTATTTCTCACGTGTTTATCTTTGCACTTACACTTTCTCACGTGTTTACCTTGCACTTACACCAGCGTTATCATTGACAACGTCCCGTATGTTCCTATGCCCTGGTGTCCACAGAAAATCGCTTTCCGGTACTGGCCAGAAGAAGCCCAAGAATGGCCATACCACTAAGATTGCCTGGCAAAGAAAACATGTCTAACAGGGACGATTTAGTTGGGAGAAGGTTATTTTGAATGAGATATCATAGGGGGAAGAGTCTCAAATGTGGACCCATTCAGAATTCTCCGGTGTGCCACAGCACTAAGCCTGGTGATGGCTACAGCAGAATGATAAGTGTGAGGCGCACAATTCAAAACCACCCATCCACTCACAAAGTACAGTCTGGGTGGCTGGGACATGCCAGGAGGAGGTGTCTGCCCACAATGTAGTATATTACCGTAGCAAGAAATTGTTGGTTAGCATGTAAACAGAACATTTGAGAACAGCACACCTTTACTGGCGCTAACAGACTACAGGGGATGCAGGGGAGTTGACCCCAATCCGCATCCAAACAAGTGCAGGCTGCTATGTGAGACATTTTATAATTGGGTGTAATTATGAGTGAAAATTCAATAGCCCACATTGATGCTTTCTCGTGAAAACGAGGGGAAAAACAGTTGCTCCACAAGGGCTCGAAATTATCGGCTCAAAAGACTTGTGCCCTAGCGCATACACTGTTTGAAGGCTTGTATATTCACACCTCATTCACACCCATACATAATATTTATTGTACCTGTAAAACAATTGAACCCCTAGTATTAACATAATAGCAAGCCTCCTGTATAACTTCCTGGAGTAAATACGGGGACCGTACATAGCTGCCAGTTTGAGACTAAGTATGTGTGGCATATCCATTCATTTTACGTGTGACATATGATGTCTTATTTCTAGCACTTCGCCGCATGATAGTAAAGGACTGAAAAGAGATCAGCCGTAGGGCCTATCAGTGTGATGCCCACCTCTCGTGTGATGAATGGGACCAAGTTAACGCAAGTGCTTCGGAAATAATAATAACATAAAACTTTACTGGATTTCCTTTAAGATTACCTGCGGGACAGATGCAAGGCGGAACTATCGAATAAAATTAGTCGTGCCTTGCCAAAGCGTCAGGTTACTTTCCGAAACATGGCCCGGCGAGCAGCATTATCTATAACTGCAAATGCCTTGTTTTCTTTGAGCTGGAATCGCAAGGTGTGGGTGCGGGGAACAAGCCAAAGAGTAGTTTGTGTGTCATAGGCACTGTCACCGGAAAGACATGGGTCCCATGATAGGGATAGAATGAAAATTACAGCCCTGATCAAATACAACAATAAGGAGGCGACAGGCGTCCTCGGTGCCACTGCACCCGCTGCAGCTACGCTCTTGTTAGGCTGTCTCAGTGAGGGAGTCTATTCATGTAAACAGCAGGAGTGGGTATTAATCTCGAATCCTGTCCAGCATCCAGCTATAATATTATCAAACTGGTTCTATCCATGCTATGCTGATGACATACTCCCACCCACACCCACGTAGATAACTACCTGCAAAGCTGATCAATAGCTTGATAAGGGAGTACCACGCTACATAAGAGTAGAGTTATACGCTATAGTGTAAATCTGTAAAGAAAACCCGATACATGTACGATATGAGACCAGAGTCAGTACAACCTACAGAAATTACAAGGGGCAAAACCCTCAAAGGCTGGTACTAGCAATATTGAGCAGGACGTACTAGGATTCCTTCCGCAAATCATGCAGGAAACCCAAGATGAAAGATCCGATAAAAGATGAGCAGGAAGCGGGCGGCATCATGCCCTAAATGTGCCTACATCATGCCGTGACGATACAGCACTAGTGCTGCCAGGGAGAGACCTAAGGCCTATATCTTGCATGTATGAAAACTAAGTATAACCAACTGTTATAATAAGCGGGAAACCAATCTACAGTTTCGGTAAGCACAAGAAAGAAATGATCAGTAATATGCGAAATCAAAACTATATAGGACAGTGATCCAACACAACGAATAACATGTTTTGGTATACACACACCAAATGCAAGCAAACAATGCAGCTTTGAGTAACTAACTGGCTGGATCCGAGCACGGTAGGAGTGACTAATGTAGGGTTTTAATGCCGGCAGGCCACCTAATCACTATAGTTCGCTTTTATCCATAATTGGGTCGTGTGATATATCCGATTTGGACCTCTGCGACTCAGGCACCAAGGGGTCTATGCCGGAAGCAATAATACCAGGGGGGGCAGTTAGCTCACGCCACGGAATACTCCCTGGGCATCTTTTGCTAGCTAAACCTGGCATCCTAGTTCTTATTATCTAAGTTACATAAGACAATCAGGAAACAAGGTGTGATAATGCAATACCTCCATAGCAGAGACAGTATATAAGCGTGTAACAGGAAGCACAAACTCCAGACTTTGTAGACACAACAATGGTTGGGATTGGCATTCCTAATAGTGCATTTCTAACCCGACAAATTTAATTTTATTTTATTTTATTTTTTTTAATTTTTTTTTAATTTTTTTTTGAAACATTAGGATAATGAGACTGGTGGAAACATAAAAGGATCCGATCCTATAACTTGCAGTTCGCAGGCAACTATGTGATGACAGGTAAAACTCACAATACTACAATAGGATTATAACTTATAAACGAAGTAACATAATTATCTGATACAAAAGCGGAAACCACTCAACTTATCCGAATAGCCAGATAAGAAATTATTTTTTTTTTTTGTGGTATTTATGGCCCGGGCGAGGCGTGGGATAGACAACGCGGCGCAATACATAGTTCCAATATGTATTACCTGCCGCGCACATTTTGGCTCGGAAGAAATAGTTCCAATATGTATTACCTGCCGCTTACATTTTGGCACGGAAGCAATGCCGTGGCTCAAACCCGGGACCCAAAAATTCCGCTCACGTGCACAGGAAGGAAGCTACCCCGGGCCGAGCCTGACCCACACCGAGGCACACACCCGAGTCCCTGAAGTCCCCTCGCGGGCACAGATTTAATGCATCCCCGAGCTGAAACCGACCCGGGCCGCAACCCCCCCTCAACCCGCAAAGTTACAAACTGTATCTCCTGCAGACTGGCAGCCGGCCAGGGACAAGCTAGCGAAAGACACCATGCTGCCGAAGGCATTCTTTCTATCCATGGAATGATATTCTGGCCTTGCGGGGCGTGCTGGCAATACCTCACTTCGCCGCACCTTAATCTGGGCATACTACACAGACAGCTGGGTGCTAAAATGGAGTACCACCGAACGAACCAGCAAGCAGTGCTTAATAGAGGTCTGCTTCAAAACGGCCCGTACCTGCCACTGCGCATCCCTCAGATAGCTACACTGTACAGATCGTCAGAATGCTATCACGCTGTGCGAACTAGCAGGCCGTGCATATACAGGGCTACTACATGAATAGCCCATGCATTAGACTGCGCATATCTCAGATAGTGTCACTATCATGGGCACTTTGCAAGAAAAGCAACATAATTTGGTAAAGACCCGTACATTGTATCCCCCTTAAAACCATACATTCCACGGAAATGCCCATCAAAGGCCGAACTTACCCACATGTGCAGTTATTAAAGGATTGTGCTCCCAAATTGCTGCAAATAAATGAAACAAGCCGCCCCCGAAAATGGCCGCACTGGACGCCATTACCCTGAGCGCCGAACACACCATGGTGTCCCCAAAATGGCCGCACCCGGCCACCATTACACACGTGCACAAAAGTCGAACACAACTGCCAGCGACCAGCATCATCTGCACGTTTGCCCATCAATATATGCGTGCACTTAACAATACTGCGTAAACGAAATCGCGCCGTCCTTGAATGTTGGGAGACTGACCAAAGTGTGTCAACACACGCAGAAGAATATATATGCTGGGGAGGCCACGTAATCGGGTAGCTAACCGAATTAGCGCCGCGGACAGAAACACACCAAAAGAGACCACCGCAGGCACCGCCGCATTACAACGCGAATAGCCCGGGGCTAGAGCAGTGGAGATGACCTCATGCCTCTTATATCCACCCCTACGTGCCAAGTCCGGCACAGCAGCAAATCACACCACGGGACGGAGGGCAGCTTAGAATTGGCGACGCTGCGCTCGGCACCATACCACCACCCCCGGGCTCCAGCCGGGCACCCGACAACTTGCCCCACAATCGAAAAGGCCGTAACCCCCAAGCGCAACACTTACTGCCACCGGAAGGGCGAAACAGCCCGACGCACCCGCTGCCCTACATAGGATGCGCTAAAAGCCACTGAACCACGACGGAACAATGACGGAACAGTGACACCGGCAGCCGAGGCCTCAACGCCCGCCGGACGGGGCCCAGCATATTCCTCCCGAAAACTACCGCACCGCAAATGCCCCCTGCTGCCAACATCCAACACACACCCCGATACTCGCGGGCAACACAGTCACTAAGGAAGCGCCACGACTCCACAGAGTCCGGCTGTGCAGAAGAGGGGGGGGGGGGGGGGGGGGGGCAGAAGGGACACGGTACGGCTGCGCCTGGAATGGCAGAAATCTGTCTCACACACCAACCACAAAATTCACACGGAGAGAACTGCGCCCGGGCGCCACGGCGCATGGCCAGATCAAACGAACGCCTACGGACACAGCCTGGAAGTGGGATCCTACCTGGCGAATGATTCATCAGGCAAACATACACATTCGAGTCTAAGACATAACCGTCGCCACGAAGGGAACGCGCAAGAGACTTAGCCTACGACAACAGCGCTACTACAAGTGTCCGCACATGCGTCCGAGGTTAAGCAAGCACCTCGGGAAAATATAGGGGACGGACTAAACGGCCATCTGCCCCCCTAATTCTCTCATAACGCGCTGGGCCTGAACAAACTAAAACGAACTCGCAGCCTAGCAATCCTCATCATGCTCTATGCATACCGGTGAAGGAAGGCGCCTTAGATGCCCCACATAAGTGATCGTACCCCTGGATAAATGCAAGGGAGACGTAACGAAGGGCACCGAGGAACAATCAGTTGCTCCGTGGGGCCACACACTCACGAGCTAAGGTAAGCGCCCCAGGAAGGAGACAACAAACAACTGCTCCGGTGATACACGAGCTCGCGAGCACAACAAGACTAAGGGCAAGGACTGCTCAAAAGTCCCATGCAATAACCAAGTGATACCCGACGCGTGGGGGAGGACCGCCGGGGCCAAACCTGTGACCCCCATGCCCCCGAACAAGACAATTGCCTACAACCCGCCTAAGTCCTCCCCACTCACCACAGGCAACACGGACCGTCGAACGCCGGGAAAAACGTCGCAAAACGCCGCAAGACCGGACCTCTGGAGGACGACCAGAGGGAAGAAAAGAGTGTCCCAACATGGAACTGCGACGTCCGGGGCGGCAAAGAGGCCTCCCCAACAGGGCCGAGGTCTGAAGTACTCCAGACGGCTCCTCCCCACCGCCCCGGACGTGCATCCCTACCAGTCTCCACCAACCAGGGGAGACTGCCTCAGGAGAGGAACACTGCGTCATGCGGGGGCGGGACAGCCCTCCGTGACTAGGAGCCCGCCCTCCTAATGGCCACTGCGTGGCCTCGGGCAGGCGCACAGTTTGAGCTTTTTTTGCTCTCCCTCTGTAAAACGGACTTAAAGAATGGTTCGTGGTGCTGCTCTGTAGAGCAAAAGGCGACAACTGGCCATCCTGTCTCAGCACATCTCAGAGACGTTTAGAGGAGTTCCCAATGCCTGGCCTCCACCTTGGGGGTGCCCAGGAGTGGACGCCTCACAGGGAAAGCCAGGATGGGTTCCACAGCGGTATACAGCGCCTTGAGACCCTTGCGGGTGAGTAGTGCACTATACAAGTATCAATTTACATAATGTACGAGGGTTCTTAGAAGGCTAAGTGGGGGACTCCAGGCTTCTGCTGGGGCAAAGGGTACTGTGCCAGGAGCGCACAGTCACCTGGCCCTGGACATCACAGAATGTACATCACTCCAAGAGGCAAAAGCTGCATCGAAAGGGAGGGGGCTGGCAGGTACCTGTCAGAACAAGCAGCGGAGGCCAGTATGTTCACCTATGCGCACTGCCCGGGGTTTGAGACAACAAACTGATGGAAGGAATGCTTGAATTAATCTCCACCACTGGTGACTGTTCGGGCCGCCTTCCAATCCTTGGTTTTTTGCCCACTATGCTAGCCCTGACAGAGACCAGCCTGAGTCACGCATATCAGTCTGGGTCCTGCTCAAGGCAGACCTAGCAGTAGGATGACCCCGATCTGGAGTGGTTTGTGCCCCAGTCTTGACGAGACTTGGCCCTGCAGCATAGGGTAAGGATTGCAACAGGGTTTACATTTGGAAGGAAGGGGTAGAACACCCAACTATTTAAATTTATTGACAATTAAATGCTGCTGACATTTTTGATGCAACATGTTTTGGTTTTCCATGCAAATTGTAGCAAAGTACATCTTTTTCAGTATAGCTTTGTAAGTGACTGTTTTGGGCCTATATTTTCACACAGAAACACACAATCACTCAAGTCTCACACTCACCCCTTGGCCTTGTGCGGCATGTTATAACTGGCATCAGAAAGGGAACCTCTGATGGTACCCATTCAGCACAAATAATTCAAGAGTATCCCACTGAGTCAAGACCTGCAAGGGGGGTTTCACATTAAATGTACTTCCTGTCTCGGAAAGCTGAGCGGTTCAAGAGTCCAGTTCAACATGTACTGCAAAGGGAGCTATGGGGAATAGCGTGGTATATTTACTGCCTAGTACTGCCATTTTGTAGTCCGGGTTCCTATGCTATAACCTGGTAGCTATCAAACCTACAAGCATCATGGGTGAAGGCAATGTTTACTGAGTGGTAGATAAATGGCAAATCATCAGAAATTAAGTTATATCTCTTTCTTAAATAAAGCGACACAAACAAAAGTATTGCAGGAAGGTATCTTAATCTGTCCTATAAGAGTTACTGCAAACGTTAGGATACCTGGTATTTTTCTGCACAGTTTCACTGTTGCAAATGACTTGTGATAATAGAAAATTGCCAAACTGCTTTTTCAAAGGAGAATGCGGAGCATAAACCAGGGAGGACAAATACTGAAACGGATAATGTTATTTTATATAAGGTGCAAGGAACGGGAGAAGTCACGCTTCCACTCGGGCACCTTTTGGAAACATATCAAAGGGACAGTAAAGATTTTATGGGTATTTAATTTATGTATTAGCAGAAAAGTGAATTTTGTTTCATAGGCGTCTGAAACAGTAGTTCCACGTGATCAGCACAAGGCACTTTCGAAATCAATGGTAATGGATCAATTAAAGGCGGAGCAGTGACGAAAAAGAACGAAGCAGTAAATTTGCATGCCAATACTCTCATATTCCAGCAAGTCGAAGATGTCCCCCCAACAATTATTCATCCTTTGAAACGAACTGATAACATTTCAGAAGGATAAAAAGAAATGAAACAGTGAATGGATGTCCCGAGGGAGACAGAAGAGCCCACTGGGTGGTGATGGCAGTAACAGCACCGAGCAAGGGAAGTGTGAGACCTCTATGTGGAGGCATAGAAACTGGATCAAAGTTGTATAAGGAAGAGTGATCACACCTGTGTGTGTGTGTGTGTGGGGAAGGGAGGGGGAGACACCCAGGGAGATACAGGAACTCCACCGAGAGTCTCGAGCCAACAGCACTGCACAGAAGGAGGGGATCAGCTATGAAGTGGGTCTGTAAGAGGTATAGTATTGAAGCTTACGAGGGGGACCAAAAGGGCGCAGGACTGCTAACCTGAACAACTGAAACCGGGCGAATGGCACGTCACTGCACCAAGTAAATAAGTGGGTGGGAAATGACGAGACTTACTTAGGGGGCAGGAGAGAGATATATTGTCTCAAATACTAAACAAAAAAGGTATCAATTTCAGGAATGAGAGTGGGAGAGGTGGATGGTGTGTAGAAAATATCTGGAGCACCTGATCAAGAACTTCCTCGCTCCAAGCATAATTTTGTGAGAAACCACAACACAAAGCGGCCGTTTTGCCTTTCGTCTGTAGTACAAGTGTCTAATCCAGGGAGTTTGACACTTGAAAGATGTGGTCAAATACATGGGGATTTAGTTTCAATTCACATTAAAGTTTACAATATTCTTTCAGTGAGCGCAAAATGTCCAGAATGCACACTTTCAATGTGCCATTACATTCATCTGATGTTGGAAGAAAAAGGTATACAAAAGCTAGACCTTCTTGATAGAGCTTTGCATGTCGTTCCTCCTAGCTTTAAATCAAAGGCTTCTAGGATAATCTGTAACATTCTGTAGTTGCTGAGCGCAATGGATCCATAGAAAACAAGGAGACCAAATCCGACAGTTGTGGGGTCCGGGACCTTAGTTCGAAGGTTCTCCCCTTGATCCTCTCAGACACTTTGGACTAAAAGACACACTGGGTGAGGGCCACAGCCATGGAGGTAGATACCAGTCTATATAATGTCACCGCAAAGGGGTTGTCCTATTGCGAATCGTTGCAATATGTCATCCCTTTATATATACACATCAATGCATTCCTTTCACCTAGAGTCAGTTGCAATTTCTGTCTATTAGCTCTTTTTAGCTCTGGATTCAATTGTTCTCGGAAGTCAGGGTCTCAATTAGAAGGACTTTCAGGTCTTGAGCATCTCGGTTGTCATAATCTCATTTAATGTATGTTGCCGTGCTTCTGCCGCTAGGCTCTTTTAGCCGTAGTGCCACTCCTATGCAGATGATTGCACACATTTATGAAAGCAGATGGTATTCTAATGCAGTTTTTCAAGCTGTCAACCTGTCTTGCGCCCGTGTTGAGCAGAGGAACAGATACAACAGGCTACAGCTCAACACGGTTCAGACAGGGGACATTTCCATTAACTTGCAGGGGGTTTTAGACATGCAAGAAAAGCAAGACTCCTTTTGGAACAACTCAACCCATCGGATGAAGGAAACAATTAGAGGTATGATAGGCTTGTGTCTTTTGGCTGTGAGATCAAATAAGTAGTGACAGCGCACAACCTGTTTTTCCAGGTGTGTAGCCTTTTGAGGAAATTCTCTACCTGCTTTAGAGAGAGACTGGGTGAATGGCGGGGAGTGAATTAATTCCACACTCCTCTAAAGAAATGGTTTGTATTCTGGTTGCCCTTATATTTTATCTATGAAGTATATTGTGCCTGTTTGACATTTAAATTAATGGATGGGCTATGGAAAAACAACCATGTGCCCGACACCAGGAGACCTCTATATTAGTAAGTGCTGGTTGCAAAATTAAATTAAAGTGTCCTACTGAGATATAAGATGCCCCGTGTTCAGCCTGTATTAACCTAGTCAAAAAGATCAAAAGGTATTTGTCACTTGATAATCCCGGTTTTTGGGCAAGAGTCTGATTTAATTGGTTTAAAAAATGTAAAAATGGTATGTATGACCACTCTCACCAGGGAAGGCAGTCTACTCACTTAAGCTTAGGAACAGCTATCAAAACGTCTGTTGATTTGAAAAGTTCAATCTGTCTGAACAGCTGCCCATCTTTCCACTTGTTCATCATAGGGTATTAGTGGTCCGATTGATCCCCTCAATACTATAACATAGCAATGTTTGCAGCTTTACATGTACTTTTATTCTCCCACAGCCAAAGAACAGGAAATGACTTATTTTAAATGTCTTTCATATATATATATTTTTAATTAATTTATTTCAAAAAGAGGAACACAGTCATGATATAAAGTTGGACGTAATGAGAGAACCACACAAGCCACAGAACCCACCCCCATCCTCCCAGGCAGAACAAAAGTACAATTCCAGCACATTTCGGGTACAACAAGTTAAGTATCTTATGTAAGGCTAATACCAAGAAAAGGGCGAAATAGAAGTCTTTTCGTGCAGTCCACCAGTTTAGGCCGGCAACAAGGGACACACCAGTTACAGAATATCATTTGAGAGTAACAAATGCCAGGAGAGTAACAAAGGGCCTCCGCATGATTGTTGAGCTGAAAAAACAATAATGGGGGAGTGCTGCACATGAAATTCACAATAGGTCCGGGTGAGACAACAAATATGCTGTAAGGGGAGCCCAGAAGTCTTTAGGGTGGGACGCCTCAGGGAGCTCATCCTCATATATCTGTAGTTGATCCCTACAATAGAACAGGTCACAAAGAGATCTTTTTACAGTGGGCATTGCCTTGGCGCCCCAGCACTGCGCTACTGCCCGTTTTGCGAAGAGGGTGGAAACTGCTACAATGCGCCTATTGCAGGGCTTAAGACGTTTAACATAGCCTAGCAAGCATATCGCAGGAGAGCAGCACACAGACTTCGACACTATATCAGTGAGCATGTTCGCCACAGCGGTCCAGAACGTAAACACACCAGCACACAGCCAAGCGACATGTAAAAAATCTGCATCCGCTGCACCACACCTCACACAGTTAGCAGTCTTGCGTAGGCCATACTTGTGTAGTTGCTGGGGGGAGTAGTATACTTGATGCAGGAATTTGAAATGAATAATTCTGAGATTACAGTTAGCCGTGAGGCGGCCAATGAGTTGGCAGCACGCCGTCCACACCTCTGGAGCAATAGATATACCCAACTTTGCTTGCCAGCGCAAACAAGAGGGATGATTTTCCTGGTCCCTTTCACACAAGGAGGCATTGTAGAGTTTAGTAATTAAACCATTTGCGCCCCTCTCCCGATATCGTTGCCTGCAACGCCCGTTGAGTGGTGGGCTCCTCCGGGAAACCCGGATAAGCCGCGGAGACGGCTTTACGGACTTGGACGTATGTAAAGCTAAACATGAAACCATGATCCGTACCCTTCTGTGCCTCCCACAGCGTTTTAAATTTACCCCCCCTCATAAAGGTCTCACAGCCGAGATATACCTGCAGCGGCCAACTCCTGAAGGGCCGTCTCACGCGCCACAGAAATATCAGGATGTGAAACTATTGGAAGCGACGGAGCGCATAAATTAGGTAATTGCGCCTTGGATGCAAGCATGCGCCATGCCCACGTCGTACACTGTGTAGGGTTAATCTCGGTTCGCGGACCAACCGATCCTCCCGTGAGGACCATTGCCTACAACGGTAGAGGAAGAACAGCATCCGATTCAATAGCTACATGAGGCTGAAAACGCTGGGAGAAATGCCAATAGTGCGCAAAGTGCGCCTGCGCACACAGATAGTACAGTGGAAGATCAGGAGCCTCAAAGCCATCGCGGTCGAAAGGTTGAACTAGAAGATTCCACCTGCATCAGGGTTTCTTACCGCCCCACACAAATGTTAAAAGTGCAGATTGGCAAAGTCTGGAACAGCACTAAAGTTAGCTTCATAGGAATATTTATCAAATAATACAACAATTTTGGTAAAAATAAAATTTTTATGACCGCGATCCTATCAGTCAAAGAAAGAGGTAGATGCGCCCATCTCTCAGCCCGTTCAGAAATGTGCGTAACGGTACAGCCATATTTCTCAGAGACGACAACAGCTGTGTCCCTCTGCACCCAAACCCCAAGATATTTCACAGGGTCAGATGTCCAGGAAAGCAGGAAGTCCATCTCCATCACATTTGTGAGCGCCGTTAGAGGAAACACTACAGATTGAGACCAGTTGATCCCAAGACCGGAAAATCTTTCAAATTGTACATACTCCCTAAGTAACGCAGAAAGATGTGCAGCAGGCTCGCGGATATACAGTAGCATGTTGTCTGCATAAAGGGAGACAATCAGCGGCCGTTACCTAAACCGCAGCGCCGCCTCAGCATGCTTTTGGCGCAATTTTCAGGCAAGGGGCTCCAGGGCTTAAGAAAAAAGTATAGGCGATAGGGGGCACCCCTGCCTCGTACCTCTTTTGATATTAAACACTGTTGCCACCCACCCATTAACCCGGACACGGGCAACGGGCCATTATATAACACCCTGAGCCACTGTAGGAAGAAAGGAGGAAAGCCCATTCTACTCAGTACAGTAAACATAAATGGCCATTGTAGGGAGTCGAAGGCCTTTGCTGCATCACGCAGCACAGCGACCGGCTGGAAATCTGGTGCAAAGTAATGCAGAGTAGAAAAAAGCGTGCGCAGGTTATGAGTTGTGGTGGGGTTCGCGACAAACCCTGACTGGTCTGGCAACACCAGTAAAGGAACTAGGGGCTGTAGTCTAGTAGCCATCATCTTCGCTAAAATGTTGGCATCCATATTATTATCGAGAGAGGCCGATAGGACCGGCATTGATTCGATGGCTTATCTGGTTTTAACAATGTAACAAGCAAAGCTTCCTGGAGAGAGGGCGGTAGTGTTCCTGACTCGTAGGCTTCTGCATAGACTTCAAGTAGCCGAGGGGCCAGGTCCGATGCGTACCCTTTATAAAATTCACTGGGCAGCCCGTCTGGTCCCGCAGCTTTACAGGTTGGCAGAGACATTATGGCCTCCTTAACCTCCTCCTCGTCAAACGGTTGCACGAGGTACTCCCGACGAGCATTGGACAACCATCCAAGTGCCACATCATCAAGATACGCATCAATCTCCGCAGTCGATGGAGACTCTCTGGAGGCATAGAGACTAGTATAGAATTGTAACATAATATCGCAAAGTTCAGCTGTCGAATTCCGGGCCACCCCATCCCCAAGTTCGGTAATAGTCTCCGGAATGTGCGGTTCCGATAGCTTCTGCACAAGAGAATGGCCAGGGCAGCCGCCCTCGCCATAATACCGTGCTAATCTATGCGGAGAGCAGTGTAACAATTCCTGGTCTACTGTGTCATTGTGCTCAGTGGCGAGCTCCCTTATCGCAGCCAAGTTAGCAGTGGAAGGATAGGACTCATAGTCCTGTTCCAGTTGAGAAATGTCAGAGGCAAATTTTTGTGTCCTACGTCTAATGTCACGCAAGACCCTGGACTGGGCCCCAATACAAGATCCTCGTATGGTTACCTTAAACGCTTCCCATAACACCCCGCGCTATCAACAGTCTACTCGTTCTCCCGAAAATAGTTTATAATTGCCTCGGCTATAGACTGTTTGAAAACAGGGTCTTCAAGTTCTGAGGGTTGGAGCCTGCACGCAAAGGGCGGTTTCCGATACGCAGGGAGCTGCAGCGCACGAATAACAGGGGAGTAGTCAGATAGAGTGCGTGCCTAATGTGTTACAGCAACAGCCCAACTACAGACCATCTCCAAGACTAACCGGAGGTCGATTCGGGACCAGGACCCACGCACAGCCGAGGCAAATGTGCTCTCCCGACCAGCGGGATGGAGCTGGCGCCAAATGTCATGTAAAAAACAAGTATCTAGCAGTCCCAGAAGTAAGTCTGCAGCACGTTTGGTCCGCATCTCGCCACTGCCAGCCCTGTCCACAGTAGCATCCAGGCACAAATTAACCCCCCCATATAATTGCAGCCGAGGGGGGGGGGGGAGTGGGGGGAATAGCGATATTCTACGCCACACATCGGAATACAATGCATGCAGGTTCATCCACGTTTGGACCATATAGGTTCACAATCAATACGCTCTCACCCCCCAGTTGCCCATGTACAATCACCACACGCCCACAGTCATTCGCGTCTGAGCCCATCACAGTAAAGGGTACGCCCTTTCTAACCAGAGTAAGCACACCCATAGCATACGTGGAATACGAGGACGAAGCCCTAGCACTTGCCCAGCACGTGCCTATTTTCCTTGCTGATTCAGTTGTTAAGTCCGTCTCTTGCAACAGGGCGATTTGCACTCCCATGCGGTCTAAAAACGCAAACACTGATCTAATCTTCTTAGGTGTGTTGAGGCCACGAACGTTCCAGGTGAGGAAATTGATTGTGGTGTTCATAGTTCAAAGGCCAGCCATAAATAAACGTGAAAGGAGATATATCGAGCAATGATCCCTAAATAGCCATTGCATACCCACATAGATCCTGTCCAAACCAGTTTCATCTTCATTCTGCCTGCCCCAAACCAACTCCCCTGTCATGATTAGACGCAGATAAACACTACAGAGTAGGAACATTGCATGGTACGAATGTATAGGAAAACTACATCTCCCAGAATCCTTGAGTAAGAAGACAGGTCACCTGATATCTCTACATAAGTCCCTCCTCACTTTCTTCTAGTTGCTTGTCACTCGAGTTTTTATGTTGGAGTCGTCGAGAGAGAACACTGTATCTAAAGGCCCCCTGGGTCCTCTGGTCTTGAGCAGCTTGCTGTGGAAGTATTGTAAAGCCTTACAGAGATCACTGCGAGGAGCAGATTCATTGAAAGGAAGCCTAGTGTCGTTATGGTTTCCATCTGAAGTGGGCGTTATTCGACTACCTAAACAGGTTGTGATATGGAGAGGAACCTAAGGTAGTGAGAGACCGAAAGTATTTCTCTCCTGTCAAGAGTATTTATGGTTGGCATCTGCGCTACGGGAGCGCTAACGTGTTTCATATTTTTTGTGCAATTGAATCACGGTCAAGGAAATCGGCAGTTTGGATAATTCAGCAGTTACAGCATAAAAGAGGACGCTAGAGGGCGCTCTAGGCCTGTGTATTGCATCCTATGGTTGTACCTGCTTCAAACCAAATCGGATGTGTGGAAACCTGTGGAAACTGTTCTAAAGCATTGATTTGAGAGACTTCTCAGAAGTACAGAACATTTCCCGAGTATTATCTGCAGTAAGATAAGTACCTCATCAGCATATTTACAAGTGCAAGACATTTCTGAAACTCTGTTGTTTTTTTTCTTTATTTTTCCTATTTTTGAGACTATTTACGTTGAGTGAAATGCAGTTGTCTGATATGTAAGTAACACCACACATAGGGGACAAAGGGGAGATGAATAGTGAGAAACCGTTACTTATGTGTGTTTTGTATTTCACTTGCAGGGTCAGCATGGTGTATGGTAGGAGCGTGAGGTACATCATCTCTGAGGACATCTCTTATCTGAACCTAGCGGCTGCAACTTTGTTTCTTTATCCCTTTTTTCCCTTTCCCCGGTCGTGGTAATGCCTGTGCAGTGTTAGATACATACTCATGGGTGGTACCAGGTAGGGGAAGGGATAAATAGCATCTCATCGTTCCCACTGTAACTGGCTATAAGGTTAGTGGTACTATTCTCTGTATCGGACATCCCCAAACCCCCCTCCCACTTTAGCAACCCCAACATGCCAAAGCCATCCCATTGCTCCACCTTTACACCCACCCAATCCCCAACAAAAACAATAGATAATCGGGGTACACACATGTGCAGGAGGCACAGAGTACTACTAACCTCCCATTTGGTAGGAGGTGGCCGTGCAGATCTATTGTGCGCCATTGTAAAAAAGAAAAATGTTGCTAATTAGAGTATCCACTTGGATAAACTGCAGCAGACCCCTAGACGGCAAAGGTATGCAAAAGAGCTTTAGTGAACAAGACCCAATCTGGGTGCGTAACAAGAACCCATGATGAGGGGCACTCACCCCTACTAGAAACACCCTATGATTCAAACAATAATACAAACATATGGAACATCAGTACTCGTAGGACAACACCTTCAGTAATAGGTACAAGTACTGTTCCTGATTGAAGCCGCCTGCATCGTAACCCCGACCAATGCAGCTCAGATAACCATTCAGCACCATGAAGGAAGTCTGATCAGTCATAAAAGTGTGTAGGTTCAAGTCTGTTGATGGATCCCACCTTCACTTCTCTTCGTCAGGTTCAGTGCTAGACTCGCGTCTCCTACGCTTCAGTTGCTTGGCGTGCTCCATCGCAGCTTTCGGGGATGAAAAGATCTTACAGTCTCCTTCTTTAGCAATGTGCAGACGAACCGGGTATAGCATAGCATAAGGATCTCCTCAGCTTGTAAAAACTTCTTCACTGAACCAAACTCCTGCTGTGCCGCTTAAACAGCCACTGTAAAGTCAGGGAAGAAAGCCAGTGTGTTACCTTGATGACTTATAGTGCCTTTCTCACGCGCCATCCTCAATATGGTGTCACGGTCCCTGTAATTCAATACCCTAGCTATAATCGGGCGAGGTGACGCCCCCGGGACCGGCTTGGCAGCAAGGGAACGGTGGGTGCGCTCCACGTTGAACATACTGAACAGTTGATTCGTGCCTAAGATGTCAGAGATAAGGCGTTCTATGGAAGTCTCCATTTTACCCACAATTGTGGACTCCGGCAACCCCGTAATGCGAATATTATTGCGCCTGGAGCGAGCCTCCAAATCCTCATTCTTTGCCTGAATGATGGATAGCACTTTTCCCATATTCAGTGTCTTGTTCGCAACGGAGCGCAGGCCATCCTCCGTAGCTGACACCCTATGCTCCACCACACCCATGCGCGCATTTTGTTTTTCGAGTTGGAATGACATGTGGTCAAGACAATGGTTTACGGCCGCCATCGTGCCCTCAGTAGACTGCAAGGTGCGCTGCAGAGCTAGGAGCGCGGATTCCAGCGTGGTGGGGCCATCAGCCGGAGCATCGGCCTCTGAGTCTGTTGCAGCCCGCTGCAGGGTCTTAGTGGGCTTGCGAGTCTCAAAATTAAGACGCAGTTGGGACTTGTCAGTTCTCCCCATGTCGCCTAACCGTACACCTAGGTAGCATCTCCCAATCCGGGGTATTGAACGCAGAGGACGGCCAACAGCCCACAGAAACGTGCTGTAAATGACCCAGACCCGGCAACCGCCCACAAACGCCTTGTATAGTGTGCCAAAATGAACGGACCAACACAGTAGTCTCAGTAGGCCTCAGGCACAGGCTGGGGGCCGCCAATATGCTACCCACCGGAGGCCCCAATGTCAGCTATTCCAGAACACCCAGGGTAGGACACTGCAAGCAGGCCAGACCAGTCCCAGCAACGTGCAGGAGTTAAAGTGAGGAGGAGACTATGCCTGCGCTCCAAGTTAGCGAGTAGCACAGCAAGTTGAACCTCTACAACAGTTCATTAGCGGTATCTGATGCCTGGGATAGCAGAAGGGAAACCTTTCGTGTCGATCTCTATATGGAGCGCAATATCCCCCAGTGTTTATAGCAAAAGAGCTGGGCACACGGTTCGTAGAGCTGGAGGGTTGTCAACATACAAAAGACGTCTTTCAGTATTGTGTCCCCAGCGTGAACACCCCAGCGGCAGCACCGAAGGCCAACAGGCAGACAGCTTCAATGATATGGGCAGCAGCAGGCCGGATGACGTCTTCTCCCGCCGTGGCCCAGAGAAGGTTAGGCCTCCCGCAACCTGCCCTGCGCCAGCAACAGTTCGCAGGCAGCGGTCCCAGCCCAGGCCCGCGCCAGCCTCTGCAGCCCCAAAGCCGGGCGAGGCCGCAACCCCACTTAACGCAGCCGAGGCCGACGGGCAATCAGGACGCTCAATACCGCAGCTTGTTTCTTCACCACAGGGGCCACCGCAGCCTCCCAGGGCCGGCTCTCACCACCCGGGCAGGCACCACTGCCCGGTCCCCTGCAGCACACGATGATCCAATGTGCCACCGCTGAGTCCGCAGACACCCCGCAAAGCTGACAGCAGCCAACTCAAAGCGACACTCCCAGGGCTGCAAACGTGGTGACGGGGAGCCTCAGGCGGACGCGCCGAAGCCCCGCAGTTCCAGAAGGGACTACAGCGTCACAGCAGCCACCATTTTCCGCACCACAGCAGCAACGTGGTAAGAGCTCGCTGACACTTTCCCAGCCGATATTCAGGGCCGCAGTCACTATCACCAGAAACAGTAGGGGGTCACAAGACCATACATGCGTCCAGTGGGGTTAGATGTGCATCATAGCAGCAGATAATTGGCTGATTGCGGCACCGCCGGGCAGAGCCTCACTCCAGTGCGGCCATCTTGCTGTGCGCCCTCTAGCGCCCCCTGATGTCTTTCATATTTGTACCTCCAAAAAATCCTTCAATCTTAATGCATCAAATAGGAAATGCAAATTCTCACTCTTATGAAAATAAATTGCATTGGTTTGGAAACTGCAGCTATATATCACAGTAGTTTTATTGCCAGACCATCAATACTATGATTACGGAAAACTCAAGATTAGGTGTTTTAAATTGTATGGATTCGATGTTAAAACGTACCAGATCCCCTATGTGAGCACCAATTTAGCAGACATTGGGTCCATTCCTCTGCAGTTTTACCGACATAGCCTGTGGGGTTCCCCAAGGTTCTCCTTTGTCATCCATTCTAATCATTGCTTTACTCTGCCCCTCCCCCCCCAGGATGTCATCTTAGACTCCCACACAATGTAATATCAAGTTATGTAAATGGGACACAGTTCCATCAAAAGAGGGAAGATGACTCTGGTAACCAGACCATTGTATGTCAATGTCTCTCCTATGTATGTTCATCGGTGGATTCAGTACAACTGGCTCCCCCTTAATGGTGACAAACATTCCATTCTGCTTCTATGCTCTATGAATCCAGTATACTTGCATCTGACTTAAATATATTAATTTGCAAGTTTTTGCAAAGTGCACCTACACATCTCAACAGTGGAATTCTACTGAATGTCCGGTATCTGGATGGTCTGATCAACAGTATGCACCTGGTAGACCTGAGACTTCTGGGCATTCAGTTGTTGGATCAGTTTTGCAAGGTAATTCAGTGCACAGCAGCGTTTAAAGGAGGCTGTTTCTTTTACTGGAAGCCAGTGGAGGGATTTTACAGTAGGGGGTGATTTGGTGTGATGTGATGGGGTCTGACTAGTCTTTGGAATTTCACAAGATAGTAGGTGGGAAGCCACTGTAACCACTGCTACAGTAGTCCATGCAGGACATGAGCACAGTGAGGTTGAAGGTGATTTTCTGGAAGAAATGACAATATCTCCATCTCTTATCCTAAACAGAATCCTAACTACAATCCTTATCTAACCATAAATTAAAAATGTTTAACAAATAATTTGAATTTTACTTCAAGTCTTTAAAAACATATACACCCCAGCCAGGCGAGGGAGGGGGGGGGGGGGGGGCAGCCTGGACCTGGCGACCATAGAGTCCGAAAGGAGGGCCCTGCTGGACAAACCAGCAGAAGATACTGCATCTAATCCCACCGGAGATGTTGAAGCTCGTGTGTGGGGGCTGGCAGGAGGCAGAGGGCTGGGGAGACGCAGTGGGACGCAGACGACTTGGCCACTGTCCCACATAGAGACTTCACCACAGGTAGAGGGATGGACTTTTCGTTTCCTTCCCCGATCCAGGGACTACGATTGTTTATT
This sequence comes from Lissotriton vulgaris, assembly GCF_964263255.1. NCBI lineage: Eukaryota > Metazoa > Chordata > Amphibia > Caudata > Salamandridae > Lissotriton > Lissotriton vulgaris. The sequence goes on along the minus strand of NC_141697.1, from coordinate 157,214,830 downwards.
GTTATTGTTTGGGGGTTTCTTAACGGGTGCCCATCACATAGTCAATGCTCACGGTCTTTTCCACACATGGGTCAGAAGGAACCTCACAGGGTCCAAGAGGAGGGGATAAGGAGAGGGCTTTCTAGAACGGATCAGCAGCAAAACTGGAGGTCCATATGGCATCATTAGCGAAAGGTTTAAGGGTACTGACCGTCAACATTAAGGACCTGAATAACCCGGTCAAGAGGAGGGTTATACTCTCCTATCTGGAACACTCTCAAGCAGATGTCTGTCTTCTACAGGAGACACATCTACTACATAAGGATTGGAATAGACTTAAATCTTGAGCCTTCCCACTATCACACAAGACAGCTGGGGTGGCGTTGCTTTTCTCTTGCTCCTTTTGGGGAAAAGTGGGGATGAAAGTAGCGGAGATTAAAGGCCGTCTCCTGGGATACTGTATTCACTTAGGCTCACTTAGGCCCTCTTTCCATAATTCGAGGGACCATCTATGCTCCTAATGAGGGCCAAGAACAGTTTTTACATGGAGCGGTAGCATATATCATGACTGCACAGGACCGATGGGTGGTGTTGGGGGGGGGGGATCTAAACCTGGTATTCCATAACAAACTTGACAGGTCGACTCAGAGACAGCGAGCTGGAGGAGCACTCAGTCCTGGGGGAGCCCTATGGCTACAGGAAATGGGTCTGAAGGATCTGTGATTGGCCACACGCACAGAGTCAAGGAATTACACCTTCTACTCTCACGCATATAAATCCTACGCTAGACTCAAATAATTCTTGGGTTCCAGGAAGGTCCAGGCGATGACACGTTCAGTGGTCATTGAGCCCCACTCCTGATCGGATCATTCAGCGGTCCTGCTGGACCTTACCCTTCCACTCCACAGCCAGGGGTCTCGCTTGTGGCGCTTAAGTGAAATCCTACTCCACAGACCAGAGATAGTTAAACAAGTAGAAAGGGCAATTAGGGATTACCTGGAAGTAAACGACACCCCTGAAACTCCGACTGCAATGGTTTGGGATGCAATGAAAGCAGTAATCAGGGGGAGTTGATCGCCATCTCTGCGGCGGACAACAAAGTCAGGCGAGACAAGTGCATACAATTGCAACAATGAATGCGGGAACTCGAATGCTTACAGTACTGCACTGGGGCGCCCAGGGTCCGGCGACATCTGGAAGTGGTTGGGAAGCATTTGATCAGACTGGACCACCAAAGAGTGGCAATCTGAGCTCCAAGGGCTCTGAGGAGAATCCACCCTCATGGAAGCATCTTGAAACGAAGGGTGATCAGTTGAAGCAGCTTTCAGATGAGGGGCTGTCAGAAGACGGATCAGCTGCAATGGGGGCAGGGGAATTGAAAAAAACACAGCAGCTGGGAGGGTACCTGTTATTTGCCAAAAAGGAAAATTTTGTTTTTAAAATTCAAAGCTTTTAAATTGTTTTCTGTCACACAGCAGCTGGGGGGTACCTGTTATTTGCCAAAAAGGAAAAATACGTTTTTAAAATGTAAAGCTTTTAAATTGTTTTCTGTAACTGTTTCTTGAGCACACGTCCGAACTAAATACTCACTTCCTGACGGTCCCGCATTTTGTGGGTGAGCCGCCATCTTTGGGGCGGTCAGCACTCTAGTCGCTGAGCACTTTCCCTCCACCTTAGCCTATAAAAGCAAATGCTCTCGCGACCGGGCAGCGCTATCAAATGCTTGTTGTAGCATGGGAATGGAATTGAACACAGCAGCTAGGTGGTACCTTTTATTTGCCAAAAAGGAACATTTTGTTTTTAAAATTCAAAGCCTTTAAATTGTTTTCTGTCACACAGCAGCTGGGGGGTACCTGTTATTTGCCAAAAAGGAAAATTTCGTTTTTAAAATTCAAAGCTTTTAAATTGTTTTCTGTCACTCTGTTTCTTGAGCATACGTCCAAACTGAATACTCACTTCCTGACGGTCCCGCATTTTGTGGGTGAGCTGTCATCTTTGGGGAGATCAGCTCTCTAGTCGCTGATCACTTTCCCTCCACCTCAGCCTATAAAATAAAATTGTGGCCGAACGCAGCGGGCGCGCCGGTGGAGCGCCAAAGGCAAGCCCGTCTGTGCCCGTCCGCGGCCGGGTCGCGCCATGCGTCACACCCCCTGTCAAAGTTCAAGAATAACGTATACCAAGTCGACTCTGCTGAATTTACAATACACGACTAAGGGTAATGTTTGTCAGCCCATCTCTCTAGGAAATTACTTTCAGGCATTAGTCTGCCCTACCTGCAATCTTACCTTTAACAAAAGCCATTCTATACCTCCTCCCTCTGAAGAGGTAAGCATTACTCGGTTCGACACACGTTTCGGTAATAAGCGTACCTTAACAAGTGTCCTACTGAACACCAGATCACTTCCTAAACATAGGCACGAACTTGCTGATTTTATGGAGTTGCACTCGCCAGACATACCGTTCCTCACAGAGACTTGGACTCATCCCGCTTCTGAACCAGATCTAATTGTCGCCATACCATCAGGCTATGATCTATATAGGATTGACAGGATAGGACAAAGAGGGGGAGGGGTCGCTATTATCTATCGCTCACACATTAAAGCAATCTTCTCCGAAATTCCTCATTTTAAAGAAGAGGCTATTTTGTTTACTTTCAAAGCTACCAGTACTGAGTCCCTTAATGGACTTCTTGTATATAGACCACCGGGACCCAGAAATACGTCATTGAATCTATATCGACTGTTATGGAATCCTGTATGGCACACACTAATTTTACCGTGTTGGGATACTTCAATTTCCATTTAGAGGCCATTGATAACATGGACATCAAGGAGCTAACAGACCGATTCCTTAGCCTAGGTCTAAAACAAATAGTAACCGAATCTACACATACAGGTAAACACAACCTGGATGGGATTTTTACAAATCACCCACAGGCACACTTTACTAAGACACTATCCTTACCTTGGACGGACCATAGTGCGGTCTTTTTTAAGGTCCATACCACCAGTCCCTTAAATAGAAGTTTTGCCACAAACATACCAAAGACGTCACGTTCTTGAACACAAATAAACCCTCTTGATCTCCAGAACACGCTGCAATTGCAGAACAATAATTTGGACACCGATCCTGACCAAGCTGGGATACATCTCAATCGCTGGTTGGAACAGGCCGTGGCAAGCCTAGCTCCTGAAACTAGTATAAGAGGCAAAAATAAACTGTTCTCGGCCCCATGATATAACACCAAGTTAAAAGACCTTAAAAAATCTGCAGAGCCTAAGAAAGGCTCTGGAGAAAGGAATACTCAGAATATGATAAAAAGCATTATGGAAATGCCTTAGCTACATACAAGGAAGCTATAAACAAGCCAAAATCTACCTATTTCACTGAGAAAATCATGGCTTCCAAAAATACCTCTCGAGAACTCTTTAAGAAAGTCTCTTAACTATCCATGCTGCCAATACTAAACATTTTAAATCAACAAGTCAGTTTTGCAACAAACTTGCCAATTTTTTCCACGATAAAGTAGTATAAGTATAAAACGAATTTTCTACTGACGTAAATGAGACTAGATTAGTCGAATGCAAGCCGGACGCATCAAACACACAAGTGTTCCTAAAAAAGTTTACACCTCTAACACAGGAAAAAGTTGAAAAACTCATCTTGACAACTCATTCAGGTTCCCCTTTGGACCCTTGCCCAGCATGGTCTTTCATATGGCCCCGGAAGCCATTGCCAAGGTCCTGACACCCCTTCTGAATATCATTCTAGATCAAAGACATTTCCCGACGTATTGGAAAAACTATTATAAAACCTATTCTGAAAAAGCCGACTTTGGACCCTTCAGAAGTGGCAAACTATCGGCCTATTACTTCTTTAAAATTCCCCTCTAAAGTTATGGAAAGAGCAGTAAATGAACTGCTAACTTTTATAGAGTCAAACGATATACTAGACCAAGCACAGCACAGCTTCAGGCCTCGACATAGCACAGAGTCTGCATTGACTGCAGCCACTGAAAGCTTACGTGCGCAACTAGATCAGGGCAGGAAGGCATATTAATATTGCTTGATTTATCTGCCGCGTTTGACACGGTTGATCAAAATATACTTCTTCAGCGGCTGGCAGAAATAGGTATCACAGCTAGGGCCGTAGACATTCTTCAATCCTACCTAGCCGATAGACAACAAACAGGGATGTTAGATGAGCACAAAGCTCCCTTCTTTTTTATACCATGTGGGGTACCTCAGGGCTCGGCAATCTCGCCCACTCTGTTTAACATATATGTAGCCCCACTGGCAAATCTTATTCGCTCCTTTGGCTTTACAGCCATATGCTACGCTGACGACTCGCAAATTGTCTCACTGACTGCTATATCAGAGGATGTGGCAGCACGTTTTAAATCATGCATGAGCCATATTATCAAATGGATGCAAAGCAATTGTTTAAAGTTGAACACTGGGAAGACGGAGGTAGTAACGTTTGGCAGGGACTCTTCAATTTGGAACTCCGCTTGGTGGCCTGATACAGAGGGATCTTGCCCTCAACCCGTAAAAAAGGTAAAAAACCTCGGAGTTCTAATTGACGATCATCTTACCCTATCAGACCAGGCCAGTATTACCTCTTCCTGTTTCTATACCCTGAAAATTCTTAGGAAAATCCTACCTTTCATCCATATGCCCCGCAGGAAAAGGGTACTCACAGCTCTGAGTTTGTTGAAAATTGATTACTGTAACTCACTCTACCTTGGAGCCAAAAAAAGTGTGACACAAACTGCAGACTCTACAGAATGCAGCTGCGCGACTACTACTGAATCTACCCAAATTCAGCTCCATTAGTGATGCAATTCGAGAACAGCTGCACTGGCTCCCTATCTTAGCTAGGATCCAATGTAAGTCCTTGTGTATCGTACATAAGATATTGCACGAAAAAGGACCGGGACAGATCAGACAATATGTTGAGCGGTATGCTCCACAGAGAGTTCTCCGCTCCGCCTCGGCATCCTTACTTATAGTTCCAAGGATAAAGACGCTGAAGTGGGGCGGTAGAAGATTCCGATTTTTAGCTCCGAAGCTATGGAACTCTATGCCCCTGCATCTTAAAACCCAAAATAATCGACTTCAGTTTAGGAGGGATCTCAAAACCTGGCTGTTTGAGCTGTACATAACCAGCTGCATTCATCCTTACTCTGTATTTTTGATAGTTAAGCGCCAAGACGCCACGGCATACACGCGCTCTATAAAAACCCTCATTTCATTTCAGAGTGAGGCTACAGGACTGCTTCTCCAAATGCCCTGCCTAATACATGAATGTGGTCCCTTGGAGTTCTTTCTCGCACCCAATGGATGCCACATTTGGATGACGCTCCACACAACCAGGCTGTTTTGACGAACTCTGATAGTACTCTGGTGTTCCAAATGTTACTAAATTGTTCTCCTTAGGGTCTTTTCTGTCTTCTTTCATTTCTCACTCCTCCACACCTCCGCTATTACCTAGGCCTAGTCAGCTGTGCCTAGTCAGGGCTCCCCATCCGCCCTCCCGGCACCTACCCATGAGACCTCATGCCCCAGCCCCATGACCTGTGCATTGTTAGTCTAAATGTTCAGGGCCTAAATAGCCTTGTAAAGCGTGCTGCGTTTCTGTCCCTCCTGGAGCGGTTGGATGACGATATCTGCTTGCTCCAGGAGATACACTTACTTGCCAAAAATACTCCCTGCATGCAATCATGCTGGTTCTCCCAACAGTATTGGTCCTCTGGCCCGACAAAGAAAAATGGGGTGGCTATCCTCCTCACCCAGAAGTTCCATGGCAAGTACATTTCCGCATTCATGGAAGTTAAGGGGAAGGTTCTTGTGATTAGATTGCAATGGGGTTACATCCCTTTCACTCTTGCAAAAGTATACGCACCTAATGACAGGCAAGAACCCTTCATCATTAATACCCTGGCGACAGCCCTTACTTCCCCTGACTCGGCCATTCTAATAGGGGGAGATTTTATCCTAAGTGAAAGACCCAGACTTGGATCGCCCAATCAGCGTTCCTCCCAGACGGGCACCTTCTCAACTGCTGGCCTACAATGGCTGGCGAATGGTGCGCTTTGTGATATCTGGAGACATCTTCACCCCTCCACTAGGGACTACACATTTTACTCTGCAGCCCACAAGACATATGCCCAAATCTACCACTATTTCACGACCGAAGCCCTCACAGCCTGTGTTGGATAGGCAAACATAGAGCCCTGATTTCTGTCAGATCATGCCCCGATCAGATTGATGTTACAATTGAATATCGCACCAGCCGGACATTCACGGTGGCAATTGCGCGACACCATGCTGTAATCCACTCAGACGGTGGCAGCAATACGCTTGGCAATAGAGGACTACGTTGGTAATAATGATCTTGAGGGGACCCGTCTTTGCTCAGTGTGGGAGGCGCATAAGCTTGTCCTTTGGGGGAATTGATCACTATCACGGTGGCTGAGAATAAAATGAGTCCGGAAAAGTGAAAGCAGATTGAACAAGCAGTCTCCGAGCTTGTGTCTATTCACTAACGCACGGGGGCCACTTGCGTCTGGCGGGAACTTGAGAAGCAGAGACTTCTCTTAACACGCTTTGATCAGGCGGAATAACGCCCACTTACGACTTAAGCATAAATTCTATGTTAGTGGAGATCATTGCAGTCACATGCTAGCGCATAGGTTGCGTGGCAAGGCATTGTCTGGGTCTTTGGATTCTGTTAGCACTGTGACAGGGGTGGAGGTCCATAAGGACCCTGAGCTAGCTGAGGCTTTCAAGTCTTTTTATAGCATCCTATATGCTGGTGTTGATGTCCCGACCAGAGACTTCGAGGCCTACCTGCGAGAGGTCCCGCTGACATGCCTCCCTTCGATCTTGCGTTCCACCTAGACCAACATATTCGAGTAAACAATGTGCTGGTGGCAATTGCATGCCTTTAAACCCTCCAAGGCGTCGGGCACAGATGGCTTCTCCACCCTTCAAAAAAAAAAAAAAAATCTGCCAAGAGGTAGCTCCCCTGCTGACGCGGCTGTTCAGTTGTTTCCTAGAATCCAACTCCCTTACCGAACAAGTTACTTACCTTTGGTAAAGATGTATCTGTAAGAGACATATGTAGTTATAGGTTCCTTACCTTAGAATTACCCCCAGGCGTCAGACTGGAACCGGAGAACTTTTTTCGTAGCAGTAACCCTGCGTATCGGTAGGTGGCGTCGGTCAACTCCGCATTCTTTGTCGGCATCTTGGTCGCCGGGTTGACGTTGCGGTGTCTACTTGGACGCCACCCCTGCCCGCTGACGTCAGTTCTGAGATGACTATCCACGCCACAAGCGCAGAGCCAAACAAGAGACTGACCACTGGTCCACGCAACTCGTGCCCTGAAATGGAGTCCCTGTCTCTAGAAGTCAGTTTGCAGAACAGGGAGGATGGGTGGGGCGGTAAGGAATCTATAACTACATGTGTTTCTTACAGATACATCGTTACCGAAGGTATGTAATTTGTTCATCTGAAAGCGACTGTAGTTATAGATTCCTTACCTTAGAATAGATACCCCAGCAATACCAACCCCAGAGGTGGGTCTGTGAACTAAGTTCAAACCAGGAAGTCCGGGAGATCAGAACGGCCGAAAAAGCTGTATCTCCAGACTTGGCTGAATGCTGATGCTTTGTGAACGTGTGCAAGGTGCCTACATGTGGCCTGGCAGATGTCAACCAATGGAACACCACGTCCCAGGGCAGTAGTGGCTGCCGTCGCCCTGGTAGAGTGGGTGCCTAGTCCTACTGAAGGTTCCTTTTTTGACAAAGAATAGCAGATCTTAATGCATAAGACGACCCATCGAGAGATGGTATGCTTGTGCACTGCTCGACATTTCTTGGTGCCCACATCACCCACGAAGAGTTGATCTTCCACCCATAAGTCTTTAGTGCGGTCAAGGAAGAAGGACAGCGCACGTTTTGGGTTCAGACGGTGGAGTCTCTCCTCCTCTATGGAAGGATGCGGAGGGGGGAAGAAGGTGGGCAATGTGATGGTCTGACCTATAGCCTTTAAGGGTCCCCAGAGCAGAGCCCTGCTGGGCCAAAGAAAGAATGAAGAGGAGAACCTGAGAAAGAGGGGCAGAAAGGGGATCCAGAGCCTTTGCTGTGCACCATGCCGCACATTTGTTCCATCCACAGGCGTATACCGTTTTAGTGGAGGGACACCTGGCTGCCAAGATGACGTTACAGACTTCAGGAGGAAGGTCAAAAGCTGTCAACTGTCGCTGCTCAATCTCCACGCAAGGAGGTGGAGGCTGAACAGGTTCGGGTGGAGAACCGTCCCCTGCTGCTGCGACATAAGATCCTCCAGACGAGTCATTCTGATCGGAGGATCGATGGCCATGCTCAAGAGCGTGGGGTACCAGACTCTTCATACCCATTCCGGAGCCACAAGAATGACGTGGGCCCGGTCGCGCTTGATCTTCTTTAGCACTCTGGGTACATGTGGTACAGGCGGAAAGGCGTACAGGAGGCAGCAATTCCACTCGCGACGAAAGGTGTCACCGAGCAAGTGCCGCCTTTGAAACTCCAACGCGCAGAACTGCTGACATTGCGCGTTCTCTTCAGTGGCGAATAGATCTAACCAAGGCTATCCCCACTGTTGAAAGAGACCCTGCACCACACCCGAGTGAAGACGCCATACGTGATCGCCATACGTGATACATCATGCACAGGTGGCTGAGTTTGTCCGCCCTGGCATTCATGGAACCCGCCAGATGTTAAACCACCAGGGATATGCCCTGATGTTTCAGCCATGTCCAAAAGCGAAGAGCCTCTTGACATAGGGTCCACGACCCCATCCCGCCCTCTTTGTTGCAGTACCACATGGCGGTGGTGTTGTCCGTGAATGCCTGCACTTATCTTCCTTTGACAGAGGGAAGGAATGCCCTTAGTGCAAGACGGATCACCCGAAGCTGGATGCGGAGCCCGGACTCCGCCGGACACCAGAGAGCTCTTATCTCCGCCTCTCCTATGTTTCCGCCCCATCCCAGGAGTGATGCATCAGTCACCATTGTAAATTCTGGTTGGGGAAGGGAGAGGGATCAGCCGCTGAGCCAATCTTGGTTTGTGAGCCACCTCTGCAACTGACTCGCAGTCCCCTCCGAGATCTGGATGACATCAAGAAAAATTGCCCTGATGCTGTGTCCACTGGAACTTCAGGTACTAACTGCAGAGCGCGCATATGCCATTTTGCATTATCTACCAGCAGGAGGCCATGAGGCCCAGCAGCCTCAGAATCATTCTCACAGAAATTCGGGATAGAGCCTGAAACATCGGTATCATAGCCCGGACTCGTTGCTCTGGAGGAGAGGCCTGAAACTGTGCTGCATCCAGAACTGTTCCAATGAAAAGGAGCTTCTGAGAGGGAATCAGGTGTGACTTCAGCATGTTGATAGTGAACCCCAGCGGATGCAGGAGATCCGCCATAGCCTGGAGGTGGGAGACGAGAGCCTGGGGCGAGTCCACCTTTAACAGCCAGTCGTCGAGATAGGGGAAGACTGGAACCCCTGATCTGTGTAGATGACCACCGCCATCCCTTTTGTGAACACCGAGGGGCGCTGGTAAGGCCAAAGATGAGCACGGTAATCCTAAAATGCTGGTGGCCCACTGTGAACCGTAGGTAATGCCAGTGGGTAGGCAAGAAGGGGATGTGAAAATAAGTGTTTTGCAAGTCCAATGCTACCATCCAGTCTCCAGGGTCGAGGGCAGACAGAACCTGAGCCAAGGTCAACATTTTTTACTTTTTCTTCCGGAGGAAACGGTTGACGTCCCTGAGATCTAAGATAGGACGCATGCAGGCCTTTGTCCTTCTTGGGTACCAGGAAGTAGTGGGAGTAACAACCACAACCTATTTCTGGCACAGAGACTCGTTCAATTGCTCCCCTGGCCAAGAAAGCTGTAGCTTCCCGGCGGAGAAGGCCCAAGTGATCCCCTGACAGGCAACAGAGTGTTGGTGGCATGGAGGGAGGAGTAATCTTAAAGGGGAGGGAGTAGCCCCTTTGGACTATCTGCAGAACCCACCTGTCCGACGTGATGTTGTGCCAGCGGGGGAGGTGATGGCAGGTTCTGCTGCCCACTGGCAACTGGTGACCTAGAAAAGTCGGACTAGGAAGGTTTGGACTGCAAGGGGGGCATTGGTGGACTGGCCCGCCCGCTGGCCCCCAGCCTTGCAACGCTGGGTCCCACGTCCCCGGCCAAGCAAAGGCTGAGTAGCCTGCACGTCCCTGTGGCTCTAGCAGGAAGGTGGTGGGGGCAAAAGGGCCGAGAGGCAGACTGCATGGGGCAAGTAGTTGCTGCGAGGTCCAAGGACCTGGCTGTGGCTCTAGAGTCCTTGACGCGCTTGAACGTGTTGTCCCCCTTGTCACCAAACAGGCAACGGCTATCAAAGGGCATGTCCAAAAGTGTGGATTGGACATCCCCAAAGAAACCTGATGTTCCCAGCCAGGCGTAGCACCTAAGGGCTACCGACGTGGAAACTGTCCTACCCAGCGAGACAGCGGTATCCAGTCCACACCGGATGGTAAACTTAGCTGCGTCTCAACCCTCAGCAACAGTGCAGGTGAGCACGGGCAGGGCAACCTCCGGGCACTGGGGCAGCACTTGCGCGACCCAAGAGACATGCAGTGGTTACCGACCACAGTCCTAAGCTGGCGGAAGAAAACAATCTTCCCAAGATGGTCTAGCTTCTTGGATTACCTATCTGGGGCAGCAATAGGGAATGTGCCTTTTGAGGATGAGGCTTGGACCACCAAGCTCTCAGGGATAGGGTGTTGGGAGAGGAAAAGGGAGTTGCCCGGGCCGGGTGGTGGTTTCGGGCAATCATCCTGTCCACTGGAGCCACTGTGCTGGGCTGGACCGAATGCCCAGAAGGATGTCAGTGAGAGCATCATTAAAAGGCAGCAGGGGCTTCGAAGAGGCTGCTGCCGGCTGAAGTGCCTCAGTCAGGAGGTTAGTCCTGACAGTCACCGTAGGAAGCTTGAGGCCCAAGGCCTCAGCCTCCCTATGCAACACCACAGCATATGAAGCTCCCTCCTCTTTAGCCACGGTAGGGGGAGAAAGCATACCAAGGTCTGGGGCGGTATCCAGACGATTGGCATCACCCAACTCCTATTGCCAGTCCGGCTCCTCAAGTTGGTCGGCTAGAGGGTCAACAGACCCCTCCCCATTCTCCTCACCCTCCTCTGGCTGCCACTCAGGACAGTAGGGAACGCCAGGGATGATCAGCGGTACAAAAGTATCCTCTGGCGCCGGTACCGACATCAGTCGACGTCGGTCCGGCACCATGTCCAAATCAGGGTTGAGGCTTAGGGTTGACGCCAGTTGGGGGGGCGCAACTGATGTCAGGGGCATTGCCACTGGAATCAGTGCCAGGGAGTGTACCGTGAAGTCGACCGGCACCGATCCGGATCCAGGCTTGTTTCCTTGGGGACCCTGCGGTACAGAAGTCGGAGCCGCCGGCATTGAAGGCCCAGGGCCCATGCTGAGTCGGGCTGCCCAAAGATGCTGTGAATCGCTTCGTAAAATGCACAAAGCTGGGCAGGGGAAGCTCCAGTTCCAGGAAAAGGAGGGAAGCGCGGAGCTGTCCCAGTGGCCTCCGAGGAAGGAGCCTGAGAGCGATGACACCTCGGGTCCCGCGTCGCATTGGCCAACGAATTGGGAGAAGGCTTAGAGCAACGATGTTTCTTTGTCTTCTTCTTCTGATTCGACTTACCTGAGGAGTGCGAAGAATTCGATGACGAATGGTGATGGCTCCGTGACTGGTCTAGCGACATTCCCCTTGACCGGGACCTCGAACTGCGCGGAACAGACTGGCGGGTCTAAAAGCTTTTGGAGCCGCTCCCGCGTAGACTTCGGGTTCAGGGCCCGGCAGTCAGAGCACAACTTCGGGTCGTGGTCGCGCTCCAGGCACCAGAGACACACGAGGTATGGATCGGTGACCGACATCAACTTGTAACGCGAAATAATAACCACAGACTTTATATAAGGACTGTGTGTCTTTTTCTCCAGTGTCCAGCCGGACAAGGAGGTATTTATTTCAAAGGATTTAGTGAATATATACAGAATTAGGAAGTGGAGCAAGCCACAAATAACTGGGCACAAGCCTGTACCAAGTCAAGGAGAAAGGAAAAAAACAATACATGGGGAGAAAGAATAACAGGCAAACAAGTTGGAGAGAAACGGTGGCTTACAATACAATGAAATCTTACGTAAGCTCAAACCGACAGTAACTGCAACACATATTACAGAATTGAAAGGGAAGCAGTAGTGTACAAACTGTTGACGTTACGTTTTGATCCCTGTCTCCAAAATTAACTTGGGATCATCTTCAGGACTACAATAAACATTTTGCCTGATTGTATTTTATACAAGCCTGTGGGATTTAAACAGGAGGGAGGAAGGAAGGATAAGAGACGAATTATCTCAAAGGGAAATATTTACATATTTACAGCATGTCAATTACATTTCTCTATGGTGCAATTTCTCTAAAATTAAAAGAGTGCAGAGGCTGCGGTGCACAGTGCGATCATGGAGGGATTGAGAATCACATTGGTCTCAAGTTGGTATTGAAAAGCACGGCAAAATTCGGGGCAAAAATGGCACCCATTGAAGTGCCCTTGATTTGTTCGTAGAAGATGTTATTGAACATGAAGAAGTATCTCGTAAGGCATATCTCAAGCAACTGGAGAATGAACATGCTGGGCACAGAGTGAGGGCGGGGGCGTGAGTCTAAAGTCTTCTGGATCAGCAGCAGTGATCCAGAAGACTTTAGACCCCCCCACCCCCACGTCGTGACCGCACCACCATCCAGTGCTTTGGTTAGTACACTATCCGCTCCCGCGATCGGCCACACTCAGTCACGATTTACTGCGGACTGTAGTCCATCCACAGTCACCGTCTGAGCGCCAATCGGCATTGCTCGCTTTCCACTCTCGCGATCGGCCACACTTAGTCACGGTAATCTCAATTACCACACATTGTAGTCACGCGCCACCCGGCGAAGCTCACTTTCCGGGTCACCTTGCCGCTCTGCACCAGAATGAGCACACTTCAAGTAGAAGTCCCAGAAGTTCACTTACTTCTTTTCACTTTTTTCACAAGTTCTGTGACCACGCACTTCACCCATATGTTCCCCAGCACGTTCCAACGATCCTCAAAAAATGAGCACATCGCCATCCGTGCCCTTTTGTAATAAATATGATCGCACTGTGCACTGCAGCCTCTGCACTCTTTTAATTTTAGAGAAATTGCACCATAGAGAAATGTAATTGACATGCTGTAAATATGTAAATATTTCCCTTTGAGATAATTTGTCTCTTCTCCTTCCTCCCTCCTGTTTAAATCCCACAGGCTTGTATAAAATACAATCAGGCAAAATGTTTATTGTAGTCCTGAAGATGATCCCAAGTTAATTTTGGAGACAGGGATCGAAACGTAACGTCGACAGTTTGTACAGTACTGCTTCCCTTTCAATTTTGTAATATGTGTTGCAGTTACTGTCGGTTTGAGCTTACGTAAGATTTAATTGTATTGTAAGCCACCGTTTCTCTCCAACTTGTTTGCCTGTTATTCTTTCTCCCCATGTATTGTTTTTTTCCTTTCTCCTTGACTTGGTACAGGCTTGTGCCCAGTTATTTGTGGCTTGCTCCACTTCCTAATTCTGTATATATTCACTAAATCCTTTGAAATAAATACCTCCTTGTCCGGCTGGACACTGGAGAAAAAGACACACAGTCCTTATTTAAAGTCTGTGCTTATTATTTCGCGTTACATCCACAAAAGGTTAGGAACTTTGTTAGCCTTAAACTTACCAATTACCCGAGGTACCTCGCTACCTTTACGGGTCCCCTTGTTTTATATACTACGACATCAACTTGTGACAGGAGTCACAGGGCTTGAAACTGGGCCGACGGCTGGACACCCCTCGTGCACCAGGAGTCGAATACTTAAAATGATGTCGAAAAAAGTCGAAAAAGGGTTAGTCAAAAAGTGACTAAAAGGCACGCGCTCTCTGGATCTGCGCTGGCTGGCACGGAAAAAGAAAGAACCGACGTCAACGCGCAAGGCGGCGTCTAAGTAGACACCGCAACGTCATCCAGGCGACCACGACAATGAGCGCGCAGTCGACCGACTCCACCTACTAACACGCAGGGGTACTGCTACGAAAATATTTCTACGGATCCAGCTGATGCCAAGGGGTAATTCTAAGGTAAGGAATCTATAACTAGTCTTTCAGATGATACGATGTTAGAGGCATCCGTCTCTGCGATTCTTAAGCCCCAGAAGGACCCTAGGGATTGTGGGGACTATCGGCCCATCTCCTTGCTCAACACGGATGCCAAACCTTTCATATGCATCCCAGCAGTGCGACTCAACCCCATCATGCCGGGCCTAATTGACCATGACCAATCAAGCTTTATCCCGGCCCCCTTTGCAGCAAAGAATGGCAAGATATATACTACAGGATACACCACACAGCGCATGACATGTCCGGCACAGAGGCAGCTTATAAGATTGCCTCCTACTGGCATTTAACCTCCCCACAAATACATGGCTGGAATAGAGGGTGTTCCAAAAATTGTTGGTGTGGATGTGGGCAGATGGGCTCCCTCAAACACTTGCTGTGGCACTGCCCTAAGCTAGCTATGTATTGGGATCAGGTCCTGAATGACGTCTATCAAGTATTCGACATGACTATACCAAGTTTCCCTGCATACACGATCCTGGGCTTATCTAACCCCCTGACCTTTCCCCTATGGTCGATTAGAGGCAGACAAATGGCATTTGCTTTGATGGCCGCAGACAGGTCCTCCTGGCACGTTGGGGCACAGAGGAGATCCCAGACCACGTGGCGTGGCTCCATAGATTACGGGTTTCGCTTGCACTGGAACGCATGTCACTGATGGTAGACAACAGGGCAGACAAATATCCAGAACTGTGGTCCCTGTTCATTACGATACTGTCAACAGAGTTCCGGGATGTGACCTGTCCCAAATATCTACAAAACTTGCGACTGCTGCCCGGAAGGGATAGGGAGGGCACCCAGACTATTGCCTGAGAGCTTGATTGCTTTACCCCTCATATCGTTTCCATCTTTCATCCTAGGGAACTGGGACAGTGGCATCTTGGTGCAGGGGAGATGGGGGAGTTATTTGGGAGTGGGTTCTTTTTTTTCTATTACTGTCTGATAGTTCTTTGGGTCCTTTCCTTTCTTCTTCCTTCTCATGTTTCTACAACAGTTAAAATTCAGAACTCCGCATGTTGCCGCCAGCCTGCGGGTTGTAGGCAGAGAGCTGTGTATTAATTCATACATTTTGTGCACGTTGCTGGCCAATGGTTGTAGGCGGAAAGCTGTGTTGATGTTCAACGGATTTCAATAAAAAATTGTTCCATAAAGAGTAAAACGTGAAGTTAAGACAATCCAAAGAGGAAGGAAAAATAACCAAAAGAAAAGAAAAAAGGTTTACATAGTAAAACATCCGGATTAAACAGGTAAAATTGATAGAAACACATGTTCTCCCAAAAATTATACCCTCCTGGAACACATACCTGTGAGAAGATAGTTAGGTCATTGTTTCTTGCTTTGCTGGGTACCAATTTTAAACGATTTCCGAATGCTGGACTCCGAACAGATTTCATGTAAATACCATGCATCTCCGAATCTATTTGAGAAAGTAATCACAACTGGTAGTACTTTTGTCAATGAAAACCTTTATAGCATTACAAAGCTGATTAACATTGTGGTAATACCTTCCTAATGAAAAAAAAGTGATAGAATTTTTAACTCAAGGTGGAGTGTGAGAGGATGAGATCCAACTACTAGCACTTCCTTTCCCACACAACTCATTTTTCTGCATTGTTGCTATAAATTAAGAACTGCTTTAGTCTACTAGTTATGAAATGTCAGATTTTGAAAGGTCACTTAATAATCAAATACACTGTCATGCAATTTAGAAGCAAATTATGACAGTGAGTTCCATTTTGAGGGTGTGGTTTTGCAGAATGCATCACAGTTTTACACCCCTCCCTACATTGCTACAGTGGTTGATTAAAAGTATTGAGAGGGGGAGTCCATAATCACAAGACCACCAGTAAAGGCAAGCCTATAAAATGGACATCATTCTATTAACAAATAAAAACGTGAATGGACAACTTAGAAATGCACCCTACACAAAGCTCAAATTAAGTAAAATTTGCCAAAAAGGGCTATGTGAAGGTGCACTACAGACACCCCTCTTTAAATGGTGTTCACAATAAAAGAAGGACAAAGAGGTGTGTTTGTAAGCAGTACAGTTAAAAATAGGATGGCCAAAGGTATTCTGAATTTGAAATGGAAAGCATCCTTATTTCAGTTTTCCTAATTATTTAGATTAGTATGACATCTGAAGCCGGTGTTTGCAGCAGGAGAAGATGCAAGAAGAGGACAGAGTTTGTGCACCGCCAAAAATGATACTCATCTTGCGCCCTACCTGGGAAGGGGGAGAACCAAAGTTTATTGTGCCTGGCCACCATGTTTCAGACCAGACAGTGAAGGTGCTGCCCAGCGTAAGTACCTCTATTTTTTCAGTATTATTAACTTTGAGGGAAATGTTAGACACCCTTAAAAACTAAACTATGTGGGAGACACCTACTTGTCCAGGCATCAGCTTTTTACATTAACAGGTAAAAAGAAAGCAAAAAAATCAAATGAATGATTTCAATGAGAGATGTAAATATTGAAAAGCATAGCCCTCAGAGATGAGCCAATGGAACCCCACAAAGGAGTAGAGGAAAAGGGGACAGAGGAATGGAAACTATTTTAGTGCTTTCCTTGAGAAATGATTTGAACCACACCCCCAAGGCCTCAAGACGATGCAGCATAGTAGGGGGAATGGCCAGGGTCAAAGGCTGAGGAAAGGCCAAGGAGAACGTGGCCAGCACAACTGTCAACATCCAGTGTCCTATGAAGACGATTTAAGACACCCACAAGAACCAACTCTATCCTGTTAGAAGGATGAAACCCAGTTTAGTTTGGATCAAGGAGTCTCTTTATTTTCAAGATCGGAGATAATTCCTGCTTAACAATAACAGTGCTTTCAATTAACTTTGAAAAAATGTCACTACTGTTTTCAATAATGACAGAACTAGAAGATAACCATATTCAATGGAGAGAAGTTTGGGATTGGTAAATGTAGAAGAAGGAAAATGCTACTTACCAGTATGCATCTGTTCTTGGCATGTAGAGCTGCAGATTTCTACACTTTGCATTAGATTGCCACCTGGTGTTGGGCTCGGATGATTGTATGTTGTTGTCGTCTTGGAAGAAGTCATTGTAGTCACGAGATAGGTGACTCCTCCCTTGGACGATAGTGCGCATGGGCTCAATCCTCAGATTGTTTTCCGCCATGATGGGAAATGATGGAGTTAGTAGAAAGAAAGAAATGATATCCATGCGTGTATATCTAATTATGATAAAACTGGAACAGATACAGGTCCCGGGGAGGTGGGAGGGGGCGTGTAGAAATCTGCAGCTCTACATGCCAAGAACAAATGCATACTGATAAGTAGCATTTTCCGTTCTAGGCATATGAGCTACAGATTCTACACTTTGCATCGATTGTACAGCAGTGTCTCCTCTAGCGGTGGTCACCTGTGTCTGTTGCAGTAGTTTGAAAGAGAGTTTTAAGGACAGCTTGGCCTATTGCATCTTGCGGTTTGGCTTGCACAGCAACACAATAGTGTTTAGTGAAGCTGTGTGTTGTAGACCATGTTGATGCCTTGCAGACGTCTTCTAGGGGAATGTTCCCTAAGAAAGCCATGGAGGCTCCTAGTTTGCGTGTTGAGTGCGCTCTAGGAGGAACTGTTAATGTGTGTTTTGCCTTGTGATAGCATATTTGTATACATTTAACAATCCACCTTGCAATTCCTGATTTAGAAATAGGGTTGCCTTTATGTGGTGGAGAGAAAGCTACAAATAGTTGCTTTGTTTTGCGAAAGGATTTTGTCCTATCAATATAATAGAGAAGAGCTCTTTTGACATCTAGTGTGTGTAGAGATCTTTCTGCTACAGAGTCTGGGTTTTGAAAAAACACTGGCAACTCTACAGATTGGTTTAGATGAAAAGGAGTAATTACTTTAAAAAGGAATTTAGGATTAGTCCTTAGAACCACTTTGTTACGGAGTAATTGTAAGAATGGTTCTTGTGTAGTGAAAGCTTGAATTTCACTAACTCTTCTAAGAGAACGAATAGCAATAAGGAAAGCTGTTTTCCATGTGAGAAACTGAAGTTCACATCTGTGGAAAGGTTCAAAAGTGGGTCCCATGAGCCTGGTAAGAACAATGTTTAGGTTCCACACTGGAGAAGGTGGTAACCTGGGGGGAATAATTATTTTTAGACCTTCCATAAAAGCTTTTATTGCTGGTACTTTAAACAACGACATATGTTTTCTGTTTTGTAGGTATGCTGCAAGATGTAATTGTATATATGAATATGCCAGATTACATCTTTGTAAATGGAGAAGGTAACAGATAATATTTTGGATGGAAGCATCCAAAGGATCAATTTGATTATTAGTGCAGTAAATGGCAATTTTTTTCCATTTAGCAGCATAGCAAGCTCTAGTAGTATGCGTTCTGGCTTCTTTAATGATATTCATACAGTCTGGTGGCAGGTTAAGGTAACCAAACTCTAAATAAGGAAGGGGATCGCTCTGGCGCTCTGCTAGCGTGGCTCATCCGTCAAGATACTCAAACGCAGCTGATCACGGGCATTCGGGACACCGCGGGGGATATAGTCTATGCGCAAGCGGACATTGTATCAGTCTTTTATGACTACTATACTTTGCTATATAGGGAGCCAACCCCAGATCGGGCGGTTCACATCCGACAACTGCTGAGCACAGACACTATAATTCAACTTACGGACGACGAGCACACTTCGCTCGATGTCCCAATCACGGCGGCAGAGATCAAACTAGCCATTCGTCGTCTGGCCCAGAAACACAGCACCGGGCCATGGCGGTTTTCCGGTGGAGCTCTATGCCACATACTCCCAACAGTTGGCCCCCCACCTTGACACGGTCTTCTGGGAGGCGTTGGAGATGGGCCTGATTCCCCAATCGATGCGGGAATCCCTCCTGGTGACATTCCCCAAACCGGATCGGGACCAACTGCTCCGTACCTCCTACCGACCCATTACCCTGCTGACTGCAAAATCCTAGGGCGAATTCTAGCTGACAGACTGGCAGACATTCTTCCCAGGCTGATCCACCCAGATCAGAGCGGATTCGTCCCCCGGAGAAACACCTCTCAGAATCTATGCCGATTGTTCCAGGTCCAGGATGGGGTCCGCAATCGGTTCCCATGGGCTGCTGTCTAATCCTAGACCTCGAGAAGGCGTTTGACACCCTGGCGTGGCAATACCTCTTCGAGGTACTACAGAGGGTGGGAGTGGGACCACACTTCATTGCATGTATGCGGTTATTATATTCCGACATTTCCACTAGGGTACGAATAGGCCGCTCGGTCTCCCCCCCCCATACCAATCATGCGTTGGACACGCTAGGGATGCCCCCTGTCCCCCGTCATTTTTGCCATCGCTATGAAGCCGCTGGCGGCCGACTGCGGGAGGTGGGCCACCACTGGGGGAACGCATCCACTGCGTCTCCCTCTATGTAGATGACCTCCTCATTTATATCAGAGACTTTGCTGCGGACCTCACGACCATCTGGACCACACTCTCGGACTTCGAAAGAGCTGCGGGATTGCAAGTGAATTGGGAGAAATCCTCTCTCTACCCCTTGCACCCGAACCTCCAGCCCAGAGAAGTCCGTCTGGGGGAAGCCTCTTTGACGTGGACAGGGGATCCCCCGCGATACTTGGGGATCAGACTGTATCATGAGCCCCAGGATCTTTCGGAGGGAAATCATGTCTGAGCCCTCGGGCCTTAAGGGTCAGGTGGGCTTCTGGAGGGCGCTGCCCCTGGCTCTCATCAGGAGGGTAGCCCTGTCAAAAATTATCATGGTGCCCAAACTCCTTTACTACTTTGCTAACATCCCAGTAGTTCCACCGCGGTTCTTCTTCCGAGAGTTAAATTCATTACTAATCTCCCTGGTCTGGGGACGGGGCCGCAGCAGAGTGGGCCTGTCGATCCTCCAGCTGCCCCGCAACGAGGGTGGGCTAGGCGCCCCGTCATTTGAAGCCTATTTCTTGGCAGCGCAGCTGCAGTGGCTGTCTCGCTGGACGGCGCAGCGGCAACTGGGAGAGACTGAAACCCTGGACGGGCGGCTGACGGTTCCGGAGCTGACGCAACTACTCCTCCCGGACACACGGCCCAATCCGACTTATCCAATGCTGGTCCAGGTAGTTAGATCTGCATGATGCGGGTCCATCGCATGTCCAAAGGGATGCCAGTTTATTCTCCATTGCTTCCACTGGCGGGCCTCTCGAGAGAGCAAGAGTTCTATACAGCGAGAGAACTCAGAGTCTGGACTGACCTCCAAATCACGGACATAGAGGCCTTATTTACCGATGGTCAACTGGCCTAGTTCGCGGAACTAGCCGAAGATAGAGGGCTACCGGCGGGCCAATTCCTACTACATCGGCAACTAGTGGCAGATTGCAGACGCACGTGGGATCTTCGGAATAGGGATCCCGCGACTCCCCCGGTGGTACACACATTACTGGGGGCGGGCAGACACCATATTACTTGGATTTACAAATCCATTATAGAGCTCACCTAGGTCTCACTATTGAATCTTCGTCTCCGTTGGGAGGCGGATATAGGACGCAACCTTCACGATGGGAAATGGCGGAAGGCCCTAGCACATCATAAAAAGGTGTACCGTAACCAACGCTTCAAAAATGTTCAATTCAACATATTACACCGTGCCTACCTCACACCGGCACGACTCAAGCGTTTTTACCCGACCTCCAACTTTGAATGCCCCTGCTGCACTACACCAGACGCCCCATTCATTCACATGTTTTGGACTTGCCCCAAACTACAAACCCTATGGACGATGGTCATACCACTTTACGAACAGTTACAGGCCTCGTGGATCTTCATACATGGGAGGCTTGTGCCCTAGACATTTTTAAGCGTAGCAAGCGCAAGAAGGTAGAGACCAAATTTATGATTCTGGCGATTTTGTTAGCTAAGCGCAGCATAGCGATGCACTGGCGCGCGACGGAGGGTCCCCCTCTGGCAGTGTGGTGGGCGGCAGTGAAGAAATGGGCAGCGGCCGAACAAGACCATATCCACTTAGAAGAGGCTCGCGGAATACGCCCGCGACCTATCTCCCTCGAATGGGCGACACGCCACGCCTTCCAGCAAGCACAAACGACAAATACAGCCCCAGCGCAAGACCCTCGGGAGGTACCGGGTTCGCAAGACTCCACGCTAGTCTGCGCACGCTCCCCCCGCACCCAATCAGCCTCCCTATAGGCTTCCGTTCTGATTACGCGACATTGCCTCGCAGGACCATTTTGACTGCGCTCAGCGAAGCGGACGAGCTACGTCTTCATTCTGGTTCCCCATCCTATATGCCCCCATGCCCCCCCCCCCCCCAACCCTGCAATTTCCCTGGTTTTGAGAACCCTGGTTCCAGTTAGAATTTGGATCATCATTTCATGACACCACTCACAAGAGGAAGATACATGGAGACTGTGGCATACGCCGTAGAACTGCTGTCCCTATTCCACTGACTGTCTCTTGAACACCTCCCGATCTCACAGGCAGTAGTGATGTGAAGCTCCCCCCCCTTCCCCAACTCCGGCATTCACTGCTAGATAAGAGCCTCCACCGCCACTATGTATAATATCAGCACTTACTAAGTATATGTCACAGATGCCAATGCTTGCTGTATGTCATTTTTGAAATGTAAAATCCAATAAAAAGGTTTTTTTTTTTTAAAACAAAAAAGGTAACCAAACTCTAAGACTTCAGGAACCAGATCGCCAGAATCAGTTGACTTGGATCTGGATGCCTAATGTCTCCATGGTTCTGCGTTAGCATGGATGGTGTCAGACAGTTTTTGGTGTGGAACTAGAAAAAGTTCTAGCAGTGTGGTGAACCACGGTTGGCGTGCCCATGTGGGAGCTACCAGGATCATTTTGAGAGACTCTTGTCTGAGCTTGCGTACCACTAGTGGTATTAGTGGGGTTGGCGGAAAAGCGTACGCAAATCTGCCAGACCAGTTCATCCATATCGCATTGCCCTTGGACAATGAGTGTGGAAACCTGGCGGCGAAGGTTGGACATTTCGCGTTTTTATGTCTGGATCACCCCACTTGTAAAAGAATGGTTAGAGAACTTGCAGATGTAGTTCCCATTTGTGAATCTGTTGTGTCTGTCGACTTAACACATCAGCTATCTGATTGTGAACTCCTGGAAGGTGTTCTACAAGCAAATATATCTTTTGTGGAATGGCCCATCTCCAAATGTTTTGTGCGAGCTGTGACAGCTGCAGGGAATGTGTGCCTCCTTGTTTTTGTATGTAGTACATGGCTGTCATGTTGTCCGTCCGGATTAAGACAGCTTTGTTCCGTATTTGCACTTGAAAGGACTTTAGTGCTAGAAAAATTGCCAGCAACTCTAGGTGATTGATGTGAAGCAACTTTTGTTCATTGGTCCATTTTCCATGAGTTGTGTGGTGGAGCAAATGTGCTCCCCATTATTGTCAGGGATGCGTCTGTTGTCAGTACTATCTGTGGAACTGGCTCCAGGAATGGCCGCCCTCTGGACAAGTTTTTGGTGTGCCACCACTGCAGAGAGCGATGTGTGTGGCTGTCTACCAACACCAGGTCTGTTAGTTGTCCTTGTGCCGGATTCCACTGATGTGCTAGACATTCCTGCAATGGGCGCACTTGCAGTCTTGCATCTGGTACAATAAAAATGCAAGATGTCATCATGCCTATTAGTTGCATGAACACTCTGGCTGGGAGAGAGTGTTGCTTCTGAAACTTTGTGACTAAGGCTTAAATGCTTTGTATCCTGGCTTGACTGGGATAAGCTAGAGCTATATTGGTGTTTATGGTAGCCCCTAGATATTGATGTGCATGAGAGGGCTGGAGATGTGACTTGGTGTAGTTGATTGTAAACCCCAAGTGGTGCAGTGTTTGAATTGTTTGAGATGTGTGTTGGACACACTGATTGAATGACTTGGCTTTTATGAGCCAATCGTCTAAGTACGGAAAGACGTGGATATGTTGTCTTCTGAGATGTGCTGCTACTACTGCTAGGCACTTTGCAAACACTCGTGGTGCAGTTGTGACCCCGAATTGAAGGACTTTGAACTGATAGTGTTGTCCTTGTAGTCCGAATCTGAGATACTTCCTGTGAGAAGGATGTATGGGAATGTGGAGGTAGGCGTCCTTGAGGTCTAGTGTGGTTAGGAAATCGCCTTTTTGCAACAATGGGAGAATTTGTTGTAAAGTGATCATGTGAAAATGATCTGATTGTATATACAGATTGAGAGGCCTTCGGTCTAGAATTGGTCTTAGTGTTCCGTCCTTTTTGGGTATTAGGAAATAAAGTGAGTAGACCCCTGTTCCAAGATGTTTTTACGGAACTAGCTCTATTGCATCTTTTTACAGCAATGAGAGAACTTCTTGTGAAGCAGCGTTAGATGTTTTGTGGACATTGGGCGCTGTCTGGGTGGTATATGTGGAGGGGTAGCTTTAAGCTCTAGGCAGTAACCAAATTGGATAATTTGTCTTACCCACTTGTCTGTTGTTTTGGAATTCCAGACAGGTAGGAACTGTGTTAATCTCCCCCCTACAGGAGTGGTATGCTGTTGGGAGAGCTGAAGGAAGTCACTGTTTAGTGGTGGAAGAGGATCGATTGTTGTTATTACTTCGACCTCTTTATTTATTGTTATTCTCTCTGTAACCTCCTCTAAAATATCCTCTATTGGAGGATGTTTGTGTATTTTTTTTAAAGGAAGGTTAATTGTCTGCTCCAGTTTGTTTGGAGCCTCCTCTATAAAAGGAGCGACGAAAGGAGCCTCTTGGTACAGTGGACTGCAAAGTTCCCATAGATTTTGCAGTATCAGTATCTTTTTTCATTTACTCAAGTGCTACGTCCACCTCTGGACCAAACAATTGTTGTTGGTTGAATGGTTGATTTAAGATGGTTGTTTGCACCTCTTGCTTAAACCCTGAAATACATGTCTTCTAAGGAGGACGCTAGTGTTTATTGCTCTAGACGCAGTGTGTGCTACATCAAGAGCGCACTTGATTGAGGCATTTGAAATAAGCTTATCCTCTTGTAAAAGGTCACTTGCCTGTGTCTTATATTGGTCAGGTAGATGCTGTAAAAGGGTTTCTAACTGGTCATAATGAACCCTTTCGTATCTTGCGAGGAGGTCTTGTGTGTTAGCTATACGCCATGTGTTGCTAGCTTGTGCAGCTATTCTTTTGCCTGAAGCATCTATTTTTTATTCCTTATCAGGAGATGGTGCCTCATCTGATGTCTGTGAATTTGCTCTCTTTCTAGCGCTTGACACGACGAGGGAATCTAAGGGTAGCTGACCTTTAATGTAAGCAGGATCCGCAGGAACGGACCTGTACTTTTTCTCTATTCTTGGGTTTATGATCCTAGCTCGTACAGGATCTTTAAACACTTCTGGGGCATGCTTAATAACCCCTTTAATCATGGGTAATATTTGAACAGTTTTTTGTGATTGCTCAAAAGTGTCTAGCAAAAAATATTCCTCTGCTTCATCTGAGTGCATTGTTACATTATGATAAATGTCCAAACCCAATATTATCTTCAGGATGAGATAGTTTGGATGGATATGTATGTGGGTCAGGTATATCTGGTACATATTGTGTGTTTGGATATTCCCAGTCTGGTATATCAGTTGGGTATGGAAAGGGCTCGTCTGGGTCTCCCCCATTCCCTATGTTATACTCATCTTCATTCTGAGGAGGTGTTTGTGGAAGTGAAGATTGAGGTGGAGAATGTTGTGGTGAACGAGCAGGTGAAATTTGAGGTGAGGTGTTAAAAGGAATAGAAGGTAAAGGAGGAAGTACAGAAGAAGAAGAGTGCATAGGTGATGTTGCAGAATCCTTCTTCTTAACAGGCACTGGAGTTGAAGGTGATGTGTCTATCTTCCTCTTCCTATGTGGCATAGTGGAAACATGTCCTGTTTCTGGATCTATGTAGATCCTTTTTTGTAAAGGATCAGCCCTAAAAAGCTCTTCTTCTTGAGAAATCGCTTTTGGCGCCGATTCTTTCGTCTCCGGGGCTGGTTTCTGCTTGTCTTTAGACTTAGGAGGTGTTGTAAAGTCTTTTGGCATACTTTTCGGAACCGAAGGTATTGTTTTCGGAGTCAAGACCTGGTTTGAGGGCTTGGAGGCTTCGGAAGCAGGCTTTGTAAATTTCGGCACTGAAGATTTTGGGGTGGAAGCAGGCTTCATTGGTTTCGGTGCCGTGTGGTCTTTAGGAGTCGACGGTTTCTGTGTCTTTTTCGAACAGGGACTTATTTCGGTTTCGGTGCCGAGGGAGCTAGTGGTATCGGCACGTGTAGTTTGCTCGGTATGGAGCTACCGGAAGGCTTTAATATTTTCTTTGGAGCCAGGCTTGATGGCGGGGCTTGGAAGCAATGTTTCGGTCGCGACTGGGCCCCGAAGGAGGAGTTTTGACCTTTACCTTCGGTTTAGGTGTTGGGGCTGGGGTAGGGGCAGTCGTACTCACACGTTGACCTGATGGTATGGAGTCATCGGAGTAGTTTGCCTCAGATATGATCTGGAGATCATCGGAATCTTCCTCGGGAACACATGGTTCTTCATCAAAGATATCCACTGGTTCCGGAGCTGCATGTCGCGTCAACGGGCCCTCCGATCTCGAATGGTCTTCTTGGATCGAAAGTACGCACATGCTGTAAAGCTCGACTCGTAGTGTTTGGGTGATAAACACAAGTTACACACCTCGTGATGGTCGCTGTGTGGAAATTTTGCTCCACAAAACCCTCTACATGAGGTGTAGGCCTAACCACGTAGGTAGGCCCAACGGCCCGCATCAACAACCAGAATCGAAGTGATGAAGTCGAGTCTATGTATTTTGATGTTAGAGTTTGTTTTTAGAAAGTTTTGCGCGTCGAAGTCTTCGAAAAGTAGATTTTCGAACCGGAGCAGAAAAGTTGCATCCGAACCCAGTGGCGGAAAAAAATGAACTAAGGATGGAGCCGATGCCCATGCGCACTACCGTCCAAGGGAGGAGTCACCTATCCTGTGACTACAAAGACTTTGTCCAAGACGACGACAACATGCAATCATCCGAGCCCAACACCAGGTGGCGATGTAATGCAAAGTGTAGAATCTGCAGCTCATATGTCTCGAACAGAGGTTTAAAGAGAGGAGTGTGGGGGTAGTAGAAGACCACACTTCTAACACCAGGAGACTGGTCACAGTGGGTGATGGGAAAACTAAACTATGACCTTGTGTATTCAATTTTAGTAAATAATATGTCAACGTTTCATGCAGATAATCTCAGGTACTTTAAGTGATTATCTCTAATTTACTAAGCTGGTTCAGTGACTACTTCTGTTGATGTGCTTAAGAAAAATGGTACACATTGGTGGAGATGGAGATAAGTAAAGGACACCAGGTGGGCTGCACAAGTAACTTCAGAATGGTTCTTGTTTGTCAGTGACACAATTCTGAATCTTCTTTTTATTCTTGCTTAAGTGGCTGTGGGGTTGCAAGAGATGCATAGGGAGAAGTGTTAAATGTACTGTCCGGTGTAAAGTATTGACCGAGGTTGTTTATTTCTGCCAACACCTAAATATTGTTTTAACATGAAGATAATGTAATAACTTGTTGTCTTGTATGTGCTTAGTTTCTAACGCCAATAAAACAACAATAATAAAATTGGAGAAAGTAGTACCCACCGCAGCACTTGGTGCAAGGGCTGCTCTGTAAATAGTGACAACATGCACTTAATTGACCATTTTTACAGACTTTTTTTTTTACCTGCATCGACAATAAGTAATTACGAAAATAAATATCAGAGATGATCCTATCAGACATGGATAATTGATTAAGTAATAGATTCAAAAGAATTTTTCATAATTTCAATCAATGTTCTAATTCGGGCTTAAGACTGGTGGCTGCATTCTAAATACATTTAGGGGTCTAGTCAAGGGTTTATGAGATAATCTCAAATATACTAACTTCCAAGCCTCACTAGTGCCGGACAGAATGTCCTAAAAAGTCTAGTCTATAGCGGAGAACCCATGCATTAGACCACTCGAGACAGTAGGTGAAACCCAGGAGCCAGAGATGGATTCCCATCAAAGTCTTGTAAGCGATCTTATGATACTATCATGTGGTCATCCAAAAGGTAGGGATGGGGTGTCTCCAGGTGATTAAGACTACCTTTAACCCACCTTGCAGGACTGGGATCAACCCACGAATCGTTTGTGGACCAGGCATGAGATCACTTAGTGGGAAGCGGTGCAGTGCGAAAAGAAATAATGTGGTGAAATGAAGATAAAAATGATAGAGAGTAAACAGCAAGACACTTTAATAACTGTAAGCCTCTTCCTGATTAAAACCAAGAACAGCGCAAAATAGCAGTTTTACCAAATAGCTGCTTGTGGGCCCACATAAGATAAGATCGCTTACAAGACTTTGATGGGAATCCATCTCTGGCTCCTGGGTTTCACCTACTGTCTCGAGTGGTCTAATGCATTGGTTCTCCGCTATAGACTAGACTTTTTAGGACATTCTGTCCGGCACTAGTGAGGCTTGGAAGTTAGTATATTTGAGATTATATCATAAACCCTTGACTAGGCCCCTAGGTTTCTGTGTATTGTACATCTTATGTTTCAGGGGACTACAACCTTGGCAGGTCTTTAAATTCCCTCGGACCCTCCTCACACCTTCTGGTTAGATATAATATTCTAAATACATTTACCATTTAAAGCCTGTGAGAGCTCCGTATTGTCATTAAGAAACTCCACCAGTGAGGAATGTCCCTCATCAGCTGAATCAATCATTTCATCAGATGACACTTCATCAGCACCTTCTGAGGAGAGTTCAGCTTCAACATCGAAGAACTGCTGTGCTGCAAGCTACAAAAAGAAGAAACATCACACAGGATAATTTAGGAATATGTGACATTTATCCAACTTCTTCCTGATGAACAAGTGCACATAAGACAAATCAGACAGCATTCCTTAATAGTAAAGTGCAAGTTGCTCATCAAAGTGACTTTAGTACTGAGAGACTTTACTCTCCACAGGATGAGTAACCAAGGACCAAAAATAAGAAAAAGTCAACAGGCGAGTAATTTGAACCTGCTGTATGACCAATCACATTCCTACCAGAGTTGCGAGAAGACTAGTATGCACCAAAGTCTGGCAGCCTTTTTAGAAATGTGTTACTTTGCTAAGGTGGATATCAGAACGCAGTGCTCTTATCCATAGTTAGAGTGTGTACAAACAGGTATGCAGCAGACCACTTCACTGCTTTGCATATATAATGTTGGAAGAAACATCTAAAACCACCAAATAAGGCTTGGGCTCTCGCTGCATGTATATGTCTTTCTGAGAAGGGGGACCATATATATTGCAACACTGATCGCCCAATGAGCAACAGACATTTGGGGGGCCTGTCTGCAAGGTGGGTTCACCAGACCCGAATGGCTACCTTTGCCCTGCCTAGACAGAACCGGAGGCATCACCAGCATTACACAGTCCTTTTTGAATTAGACAAAGTTTTTTTTTTTTTAAAGTGTGATAATCGCCGTCTCCGTGCTAATTCTGTAGGGCTTTGAGAAGGATTCTTACAAAGCACAGTTTGGTCTTGAAGAAAGCTGTATAAGATTTGCAATATAAGATAATGTTCAATGCAGTAAGCACTTGCTTTTATACTGTAACCTTGTATATGGCCTTTTAGCTTCTTGCAAGATTTCAAAGTTGTTTTTGAAAATCATACATAACTGTAGGCAAATGTTTCAGGGCCCAGGTGACTAAGTTCCAGAATCAACAGCAGGTCAATTGGGAGGGGCCCAGATTGCCACGTGGGACAACACAATCTAGTTGTGTGTTGTAGGACCCTGAAAGTCTATTCCGATCAGTCAAAGTCCCTGTTCCACAGTCTAATCCCAAAGACCAATGGCATTATGACATGGGATGGCTGCACTATTCTGTAGAACATTACCATCAAATTGTCTGCAAGGATGAGGGGTGTTCACCTTCTGAGGATGGCCGAAAGGACTTGAGGGTTTAAAACACTGTTTCAACTCCAGAATGTTCAGTAGACTGACATATGAAAGATGCCAAATAAGAGTCATCATCAGTAGGCCCATACCCATTCCCCAGTCATGGTGATACTAACTTGGAGTTTCAGAAAACAGGGTGCCCACAAATAAGAAGGCCTACAGGCGCTTTCCAAGAGATAAAACGTCTGACAGACTAAGAGTTAAATTCCGGGCTCCCCTGGGACACAAGACGAAGTTGTATCCTACACAGTGTGATATGGACAAGTGGTACTATCTATATCCATGACGTCTTGAGGCTTTTAGAACCACCACACTACTGTTTGAGACCTAGCACGGAAATTAGACTTAATTTGCAGAAGTGAAGGGGTCATCTGAAGGTGGCATAAAGGAAGCAGCATCTCCAGCTGAGTTTTTATCATTGCCTCAATAAATGTGTTCTTCTGCAAAGAACCAAGAGGATCCCTTACATCCAGATGGTCAAAATATTCTGTAATAGGAATACTGGAATATGCACTCTGTATATATGTGATCAATGGCCAGATACATTTGCTAAATAGCCAGCATTGTAAAAGTGTCACTAAATGAAAGGATTTGGTATTTTTGTTGTTAAATACTAGATGTTATCTCTGAAATAGAAACAAAAATTACTTTCAGTTTTCCCTCCAATTTTCTCCTTTGCTCTGTGCTAAGACCTGTATGTTAAAACAGTGCACCTCCAGCCACCATTTTGTGTTCAAAAGCCAGTGGAATCAGCCCCCCTGCCCCTCCTCCCCCAAGCAACAGGGATATTCTAGATCAGAGGGTGCTTCTGTGAGATGTTTAAACTGTGTTTACTAGGGACTGTGCACTTAGTTTTTTGGTCAGTAGCGAGAGTAAAGTTTTATTCGAACAGTATTGTTAGATTTCAAGTTAGTGAGGCCTTTACCGGCAGAAGTCCAAAGTGTGGATTGAGCCCGTCTGTCTCCTAGGAGATTCTGAACAGGAAAAGCAGCTCCCCAGCCCCCCAGCCCCCTCCCCAGGCCAGCAGACCCAGGACTAGGGATTGGCTATTCAACTAACAGGCAACTCTGAGCCATCCCCTTACACTAGACTAGGCCCCTTAAGACCTTGCTGGGTGCACCCCAAATCATTCTCCTCCATCTTGTGAGTTGCAGCCTCCCTGTGCCCCAGATTGCAGTGAGCAGAGTCCAGGAAGTGGTAAGGAGGTAGACTAGGTGCTGTCTCTTCCCCAAAATAAAAGTTTTTAAAAAAAACGATTTTCTCTTTCTCTGATTTTCGTCTTTGCCTGTGGTTGTTACAGTTTAAAAATTGTAGTTTTCGCCTGCCTGTGATTGGATATTTTATCACCTGTTTTCTGTTTTTAAACTTGTGTTTTTTCCTGCCCATGACTGCTTCAATTTAACGTGTTACATTGTGGGATTTGCAGTCCAAACTCTGTAGTTTTTCCCTCTCATTGCTGATGAATTTCAGTTTTCCCTCCAAATTTCTCCTTTGCTCTGTGCTAAGACCTGTATGTTAAAACAGTGCACCCCCAGCCACCATTTTGTGTTCACAAGCCAGTGAAATCAGCCCCCCTGCCCCCTCCCCCCCAAGCAACAGGGATATTCTACATCAGAGGGTGCTTCTGTGAGCTGTTTAAACTGTATTTACTAGGGACTGTGCACTTCGTTTTTTGGCCAGTAGAGGGAGTAAAGTTTTACTCAAACAGTATTGTTAGATTTCAAGTTAGTGAGGCCTTTACCTGCAGGAGTCCAAAGTGTGGAGTGAGACTCTCTGTCTCCTAGGAGATTCTGAACAGGAAAAGCAGCTTCCAACTCCCTGGCCAGCAAACCTTGTCTGAGGTCGCTGGGACCTTATATGGTCTGATATTGTTTGTTACATGTGTACACTGATTGGTGATTGTATCTGATGTTTCTATTGGATTAGGGTTAGTGTCCTCATTGGTTAGTTATTTGAGTGTTCTGACTGGTTTCTGGGTCTGTGATTCAATCAATGTAGGGTTGGGGCTAGGGTTAGGATTTCTATTGGAAGTAGGGACTAGGGTTTCCTGTGTGATTGGTTGTTGGGACTAGGGTGGGACTACTGGTAGGGCTAGGGCCTTTACTGGACGTAGAGATCAGGCTTTTTGAACTGATTGGGTGCTTGGACTAGGGCTAAGATGGGCTGTAAGGGCCTGGTCTCCTATTGGTTCTATATTTTAGCGCTAGTGTTGTGATTGGATAGTGTTAGGGCTAGGGTTCCCATTGGTTGAAGGGGTCACCTGATTACTAGGGCTATAAAAGGCCAGACTTAGGGCGTCTCAGCTAAGGGCGGAGAGGACAAGGGCAGTTGACTGAGCCTGTTAAGGGTAGAGAGGACAAGGGCAGTTGCCTGTTTGAGCCTGTTTAGGGCAGAGAGGCAAGGGCAGTTGCCTTTTTGAGCCTGTTCAAGACTGGTCGGGTCCAGGGCCAGAAATGCTGCCCAATATACATACCTCCATTATGCATCTATATACTTTCAATGTACTTATAGATCTACGTATTTATCACTTCCTTCTAATTTAGCATTTCCAACGCACTTCCCTATTACTCAGCCTATACTTCGCTCAATATATCCTCTACATCCACTCTCTCATTTAACCCCAAACCCCATACCACTACTATGATCCCCAAAAAAACCCTTTCTAGACTCTCTCCTACTCTACCCCTCCTTGCATCATCGTACACCTCTTTTACTATACTGATCCCCAAAAACAGACCTTTCTAAAC
This sequence comes from Lissotriton vulgaris, assembly GCF_964263255.1. Classification (NCBI taxonomy): domain Eukaryota; kingdom Metazoa; phylum Chordata; class Amphibia; order Caudata; family Salamandridae; genus Lissotriton; species Lissotriton vulgaris. The sequence continues at coordinate 157,182,853 of NC_141697.1, read as the reverse complement.
TCTTCCCTCTTTTTTACCCCTCCCCAACCCTTCTCAATCCAAATAACTGACTAACATATCCTCCACTAAAATTACTTTCAAGTTTCACCATACTAATTCAACACTAATCCTGATGGGTTCCAGAGTAGCGTGCTACTTGCGCTTCAAAACCCCATCAGGGGTAGCAAGCACTAAATAAATACAAACCTCTTTCCCTTCACTATCCCTCCACCTACTCTTCCCTACCCAAATAACTGAATAACATATCCACTACTCAAATTACTTCATATTTTACTATACTAATTTTCAATACTAATCCTTTATGAGTTCCGGAGTGTCTTGCTACTCGCCAAAAAAGTGCTTTAACAACCATCAGGGGTAACAAGTGCTACATGAATGCAAACCTTTCTTTCCCTTTTTATCCCTAAGCTATCATTCTCACTCCAAATAACTGACTAATATCCACCACTGAAATTACTTTCATATTTCAACATATTAAATCACCACTAATCCTTTATGGGCTTCCTGAACAGCATGTTTTAACACCCCATCAGGGGGTAACAAGCGCTATATAAATACAAACCTTTTTTCCTCCTCTATCCTTCTGCTATCATTCCAAATAACTCACTAACCTATCCACCACTTAAAAAGTACTTGCACGTTTCACTATACTAATTGAACACTAATCCCCTATGGGTCCCGGAGTAGCGTGCTACCTGCCGAAAAAGCACTTCGACGCCTTGTCAGGGGTAGTAAGCACTATATAAATGCAATTACAATACAATACAATATCAGAGTGACTTAGAAACAAGTCTTTGCTGAGGCAGCAAAAGGTTAGTTTTTGGAACTAAATCGGACTATGAATATTTAGGGCCACCTGAAGGAGCTCCACTGCTCCACATTCACAAATGAGCACAATGCAAGCTCCTTGCGCACACGTTCAAGGCACTACATAACACTAGTCCGACATACCTCCACAAGTGTGGCCATTCACCTCTCCCAGGCCTTCGATCTGTCATATAGCAGTTTAACCAATTTAATATATTTCGGGCCAAAGGCCATCTTGGCCAAGATCCCCAAAGAGATAGGGCCAGTCTACAGAGTCAAAGGCCTTGTTAGCAACGAGAGGGGCAATGGTTTTCATTCGAAGCCGCCTTTGCAGCCAAATGGTAATGCAGCCAAATGGTAATGCAGCCACCTCAGGTTAAGTCTCTGGTAAAATGACCTGGCATGAACCCAGCTTGGTCTGGGTGCACTAGTTCAGCTACCACTGTCCGAATTTAGTGACTTTTTGTTGTTCACCAGCCAAGGATTGTGGCTGTTGCTTGAGTTTCACGCCCTCGAACAACAATCCAATTTATCACAGTTGCACTCAGAGCCATTCAGAGGTAGTAAGTAGCCAAGAAGACAGAGTGAGCTTTAGAGTAGGTCAGGCTGAGCTGGCCTTGGGGAGGTGGGTAAAAGGAGACGAATCAAAGGCACTAAGGCGAGAATAGTCAGAACGTTTGTGATGCAGATAAATGAGGGCCGTTGGGTCTAGGTACGAGTAATAATAAATCACAAAAATCACGAAAATAATATTTTTGAAGTTGAGTTGGAGAGAATACAAGACAAACTATACAGCACTGCAAAAAAACTACAGGACACCAACATTAGGTTTACCTTTCGTTTCAAATGATGACTGCTTTTTTGTCTTTTGACACCAGCAGGTTGTTTTCCAGATGTCAAGGTTTCCTTTGTAATGCTCTTTTTGGTATTATTCTCAAAATCCAAATCATCATCGCATAAGTCGGACTACAATACAACATAACATAAATTATGACAGGGTTATCAACTAAAAATGGAGTCAATGATACAATATTTTCTCTGAAATAATTCGCTGGCAATATGACCCTTAAAACAAAGCAAATGCTTACAAAATGTCCTCAAATCAGCATATTTTAAATGGGCTGTATGGAATGAAAAATCTGGGAATTCTCTTGCTTATTGAGACTAAAAACAAGGGATAACCTTCATTTTTGAAAAACTGTTTTGCTATAGGCTAGAGAATAAAACAGTATCTTTAATACAGGGTCTTGTGACTTTTATGAGCTTGTGTGAAAATGTTTACAAAAATCTGTTCAAATCTTTAGGGGGATCAGCATAATTGTTTTTTCCCCCTCAGAGGATGCTACATGTGGAATAAAGCACCCTCTGCCATGTTATAAGGATATTGCCAGTCATCATCATCATCATAAACGTTATTCGATTTTATCAATAAAATCATACAAGTATAAAGAAACAATAGTATAGCAAAACATAAAAACCTCCATGATAAAAAGCAAGAACATATAATATAATTAAACAAACTAGGGGCTTGGTCAAGGATTTTACTTCCCTCTCCACTGTCGATCTAAGGAGATTAGTCTCCTTGAGCCACGCAATATCATGTTTGGTGATGCTGGCAGGATTGAAGTATAATTCCTGTCTGCCAAGGTGCATGAAATGCTCTTGAATATATATACCAGCCAGGAAATTTTAGATACACGATCCAGTTTCATGCAATCTAATATAATTAATCTGTTCAAACCGAACACCTCCTTTAACCAGACATTACACCAAAGCAAGGGAGGGAGCAACCGTATATAATCTATGTACGGCAGACCCAGCTCATCGTGAAGAATTTCTGTGGGAGTCTATTGACCCACACCCAAAAACCCTCTGAGAAATGTATTCTCTGCAATCCCGAGAGGATGGATATTAACATAACCCCAAATTTTGCTGCCAAAGGTTGATATCGGAATACACTTTTTCAAGGCAATTAACATACAAAATAAAAAGAAAGGGGGGCAAAATCCAGCCCTACTGGTGCCCCTAACCGAGTGCAAAATGCTTAGTACATTCGCTATTGCCACCATAGCAAACTGAAGCTGTCAGACCGCAATGGAGATCGCTAAGGAAATTAACCAGACAACCATCCACCCCCATGGATATCAGCTCTGCCCAGAATTTCTCTCCGTTAACCAAATCAAACGCAGAGCTGAGATCCATGAAGATGAGATGTAGAGAACCCTTCTTTGGCCCATCATATTTATTAATAATAAGATGGCGATTAAGGTTCTGCTAAACAGTACCCCTCCCCTCATGAAAGCCATACTGAATGTCTGATAATATATTCTGTGCCTTAGACCACTCCGTAAACCTGTTCAGTATAACTTTGCCTATAACGTTTACCTCTATTCTATTAAGCTAATGGGCCTATAACAGGAAAGATTGCTTCTACTTTCCTTTTTATAAACATGAACAATAACTGTAGGTCGATAAGACTCCGGGATAGAAGTACTAATGACGGTAATAAAACAGAGTTAAAAGTGGGGCCCAGAGATCTACACGTGTCTTAAACAAGCCACAAGGGATCCCTTTGGCTTCTAAATTGTTACCCTTTGGTAAGGATACAATTGCATCTCTAACCTCTTCCCATTCAATGACAATTTTTCATTCTGACCCACAGGAGGCAATCCGTCATCAGGGCAATCCTCCTGATATAAAGCGGAAAAATGATCCTCACAAACTTGGGCTGGGATTGAAGCCCTTAAGTCAGTCCCTTTATCTTCTTTAAAGAAAGAATGGTTATCAACCTTCCAGGACCAGGTACCATCTTTTAATGAGCTGGCCATGGTTAAATCCTCCCAAAACTCTTGCTTAGGTTCTAACTTCCTATTATTGTAAGCTACTTTGTAAGCCACCCTACATTATCTGACTTGCTTACCATCATGTAGTTTTAAAATAAATAATCAGCAAGAAGTGTCTTACGTGCCCTGGTACAGGTGTTATCAAACCCGCAGCAAAGGGGTGGCGGGCCAGACCTAGGCTGAGTCAAAAGGGCCTTACTGATATAACGTCTGGATCTTATCATAAGCCAGCCAAATACTGTGACTTGGAGCCTCTTCATTCAGGCTAGTCTGTAATTCTATGCAATAGGAATTGACTAATTTCTTGCTAAATATTGTGCAAGAGATATTTAACCATTTCAGTCTGTGCACCCGATTGATGGTCTTAACTTGGGTCTTAAAGAGATGATTAGATTCAACTGGGTCAGTTTCCCACTGAAGACAAACAGATCTAACCAAAGCTCTCCTTACTGCTGAAATAGACTGTGCGCCAAATCCGGATGGGGATGCCATTCAGGATCTGCTAGGCATCAATGGCTGAGTCAGTCTACCATAGCATTGAGGCAACCTGCTAGGTGTTGAAGCACCAGGGACATGCCCTGCTGTTCCTGCCATGTCCAGAGAAGCAGAGCCTCTTGCTAAAGATCCCACAACCCCATTCCTCCCTATTTGTTGCAGTACAATGTGGCGGTGGTGTTTTCTGTGAACACTTGAACTAGCCTTCCTTTGATGGAGGGTAGAAAGGCTTTCAATGCCAATCGGATTGCTTGGAGCTCCAGCATGTTGATGTGTAGTCTGGGTCACTCTGGAGCCCAAAGACCTCTGATCTCCACCTCTCCCAGATGGCAGCCCCATCACAGAATGGATGCACCTGTCCCTACTGTGAGATCTGGTTGGAGAAGGGAGAGGGGTCAGCCTCTGACCCAATCGCAGATCGCCAGCCACCACTGCAGGTCTTGTGCAGTTGCTTTTGAGATCTGGACCCTTTTGGAAAGCTTCCCCTGATACTGCACCCACTGGAACTTAAGGTCACACTGCAGAGCCCACATTTGCCATCTGGCATGTGTCACTAGCAAGCCGCAGGAGGCCGCGAGACTCAGCAGCCTCACCAAAAATCAGGGTAGAAGCCACCCACACACACACTCAGTCTCCCATTCAGATACTTGGGCAACCAATCAAAACCCATATAGCCACTCATATAGCTACTGATCAACACATGCAGCAGCTTACACAACAACAGACATACTGATGCACACATTCAGACAGTTTAGTCACTAACCCATGCATTTAGTAAGACACATTTAATCACTCACTCATACAGTCAGTCACGCACCTACTAAATCCTTCATCCAGACACTTATACATCCACTCATTCTTCAATATGTAAAACATATCTAAACTTTACAGAAACACACAGTCACTGGATGATGTCATCAGTGATGTCATTTGAGATGTCATCAGTGATATCATTTGAGATGTCATCAGTGATGTCACTGACCAGGTCATGAATGATGTAATATGTGACATCATCAGCAGTGGATTGCGGGTGCGCGAAATATAGTTAGTACAACTAACTATATAGGAGCAATTTCAATGGTTTTTTAAATGCTAATTCCTAACTATATAAGGCCTGAAACCTATGGTTTTTAAGTCAATTTACAAGGTTTTTTAAATGCTAATTCCTAACTATAATACTATATAAGGCCTGAAACCCATGGTTTTTTAAGTGAATTTGCAAGGTTTTTTAAATGCTAATTCCTAACTATATAAGGCCTGAAACCTATGGTTTTTTCTGTGAATTTGCAAGGTTTTTTAAATGCTAATTCCTAACTATATCAGGCGTGAAACCTATATTTTTTTCCAATAAATTTCAAAGGTTTTGTAAATGCTAATTCTATTAGCGGATAACATTTATATATGTTATTATCCTTCTGGGACCACCTGAGCAGCCATCTTGTTTCTCAGGAGAAGTGAGGCACAAGAGAGCACAAAACAAGAGTGGAAAACGCAAAAAGGGGGCAGGGTAGAGACCCCCTGACCCCCTAGCCCTTCTCAGGGGGTCCCAGAAGGACCACTAAGTGCAAAAAAAAAATTATTATAATTTTTTTAAATCGCCGGGTACGCGCACGGTACGTGTACCGTACGCGTACGGGTGTGCGTACCGCTCGATTTTTTCAATTATTTTTTTGCCCTTGGGGGTCCTTCTGGGACCCCCTGAGAAGGGCTAGAGGGTTGGGGAGTCTCTACCCTGCCCCCTTTTCGTGTTTTCCACTCTTGTTTTTTTTTTTTTTTTTAACCTTTATTGTACCTTACAATATTACACAGCCATTGGCCTACAACCCATAGGGCCGGCCGCAATCATGTAGTGATGGACACATTGCACCAGGTTAAGGCCTCAAACTGGTTATAGTGGTTAGAAGAAAAGTGACCATTGCAAGGTAAATTGAAAGGCACATAAATAGCGATAAGTTGCTGATCAATAGAGGTTTTAGTTTTCTATTTATTTATAAAAACAACAAAAAGAAAGCAACAAAGAAATCACATTGCGGTCATCAATGAACAAGTAGCGTTACATAAGCTCTCTAAGGGCGTTCCCCTTGTGCGTATCGAACAAGTTACTTACCTTCGGTAACGATATATCTGTAAGAAACATTAGTTAGTGTTAGATTCCTTACCTTAGAATATCCCCAGGCGTCAGTCTGGATCCGGAAACTTTTGCGTAGCAGTACCCCTGCGCGTCGGTAGGCGTCGTCTGCAGGCGTCCCCTGCGGCTCCGCGTCCGTCGTCGGCGTCGTGCGCCGTGATGACGTCGCTGGAGTACATAGACGCCGCCTCCACGCGCTGACGTCAGTTCTTTGCACACAGCATTTCCGCGCCAGGAGACGCAGAGCCATGAGAGAACCAACACTGGTGCCATGTAAAAACTAGGGCCCTGAAAGGGATGACCTTAACCCTAGGTATCAGTTCGCAGAACGGGGAGGATGGGTGGGTTCGGTAAGGAATCTAACACTAACTAATGTTTCTTACAGATATATCGTTACCGAAGGTAAGTAACTTGTTCATCTGAAAGAAACACGTTAGTGTTAGATTCCTTACCTTAGAATACATACCCCAGCAATACCAACCCCGGTGGTGGGTCTGCGAACCAATACAAAACTACACCAGAAAGTCCTGGAGGACAGAACGGCCAAAGAAGCCATCCCTCCGGACTTGACTGTCCAGGCAGTAGTGCCTCGCAAAGGTGTGCAGCGAGGCCCACGTAGCCGCCTGGCAAATGTCCTGCAAGGGGACTCCCCGGCCCAGGGCAGTAGTAGCCGCCGTGGCCCGAGTGGAATGGGCCCTCAGCCCAACAGGAGGCTCCTTCCGAGCCAAAGAGTAGCACGCTTTGATGCAGAGGACGATCCATCGAGAGATGGTTCGTTTACAAACCGCCCGTCCCTTCTTCGCACCCACGTAGCCAACAAACAGTTGGTCATCCACCCGGAACTGGCGTGTGCGATCCATGTAAAATGAAAGCGCACGTTTTGGGTCCAGACGATGGAGCCGCTCTTCATCCTTCGAAGGATGCGGAGGCGGGAAGAAGGAGGGGAGGGTGATGGACTGCCCGATGTGAAAGGCCGAAACAACCTTGGGCAGGAAAGAAGGTCTAGTCCTCAGAACCACCTTGTCAGGATGAATGGACAGGAAAGGAGGTTGGACAGAAAGAGCCTGGAGCTCACTCACCCTCCTGGCAGAGGTGATGGCAACCAGGAAAGCCGTCTTTAAAGTCAGGAGACGGAGAGGGCAAGAATGAAGGGGCTCAAAGGGAGCACACATCAGGAAAGTTAGAACCAGGTTCAAATCCCACTGAGGCATCACAAACGGAACAGGTGGAAACATGTGAGTGATGCCTTTCAAGAATCGAGTTACAATCGGGGATTTGAACAAAGAAGGCTGATCAGGAAGCCGCAAAAAGGCTGAAAGGGCAGAAAGGTAGCCCTTGATAGTGCCCAGAGCAGAGCCCTGCTGGGCAAGAGAAAGAAGAAACAGAAGAACCTCAGAAAGAGGGGCAGAGAGAGGATCCACAGCCTTTGCTGTGCACCATGCCACAAATCTGTTCCACCGACAGGCGTATACCGACTTAGTGGAGGGACGCCTGGCTGCCAGAATAACATCACAGACTTCAGGAGGCAAGTCAAATGGCCTCAACTGCCGCCGCTCAATCTCCAAGCATGGAGGTGGAGACTGGACAGGTTCGGGTGGAGGACCGTCCCCTGCTGCTGCGACAGAAGGTCCTCCTGAAGGGGCAGGCGGATCGGGGGACCGACTGACATGCTGAGTAGCTCGGGATACCAGTACCTTCGAGCCCAGTCCGGAGCCACAAGGATAACTTGGGCCCGGTCGCGCCTGATCTTCTTCAGCACTCTGGGCAGAAGTGGTATAGGCGGAAAGGCGTATAACAGACCGCAACTCCACTCGCGCCGAAAGGCGTCGCCGTGCGAGTGCCGTCTTGGAAACTCCAACGCGCAGAACTGATGACATTGCGCGTTCTCTTCTGTGGCGAATAGATCTAACCAAGGCTCTCCCCATCGCAGAAAGATGCCTTGCGCCACGTCCGAGTTCAGACGCCATTCGTGATCCATCGAGCACCGACGGCTGAGTTCGTCCGCCCTGGCGTTCAGAGAACCTGCCAGGTGTTGAACCGTCAGAGTCACGCCCTGACGTTCCAGCCATTGCCAGAGGCGCAGAGCCTCCTGGCAAAGGGTCCACGACCCCACTCCGCCCTGTTTGTTGCAGTACCACATGGCGGTGGTGTTGTCGGTGAACACCTGCACTACACTCCCGTTGACAAAGGGGAGGAATGCCTTCAGTGCCAGACGAATCGCCCGCAGCTCCAACAGATTGATATGGAGCCGGGACTCCGCCGGAGACCAGATGCCTCTGATCTCTGCCTCTCCCAAGTGGCCACCCCAGCCCTGGAGGGACGCGTCCGTCACGACAACGTGCTCCGGTTGGGGAAGGGAGAGGGACTTGCCCTTGACCCAATCGCGGTCCGTAAGCCACCACTGCAGTTGTCTCGCAGTGCCCTCCGAGATCAAGACGTGGTCGGACAAGTTGCCCTGATGCTGGGCCCACTGAAACTTCAGGTCCCACTGCAGAGCCCGCATCCGCCACCTGGCGTGATGCACCAGAAGGATGCAGGAAGCCATCAGTCCCAGCAGCCGCAGCGTCAACCTGACCGAGACTCGGGATAGCGGCTGAAAGATGGGAATCAAAGCCTGAATATCCCGAACCCGCCGTTCCGGAGGATAAACCCGAAACTGCGCCGAGTCCAGAACCGCTCCGATGAAAAGGAGCTTTTGAGAGGGACACAGGTGTGATTTCGGCACGTTGATGGAGAACCCCAGGTCGTGCAAGAGGTCTGCCGTCATCTGAAGGTGGTGGACGACTGTTTGGGGCGAGCCCGCCTTCAACAACCAATCGTCTAGGTAGGGGAAGACTGAAACCCCCAACCTGCGCAGATGGGCTGCGACCACCGCCATCACCTTCGTGAACACCCGTGGGGCGCTGGTAAGGCCGAAGGGGAGCACGATAAACTGAAAGTGCTCCAGGCCTACCGTGAACCGCAGGTAACGCCGGTGGGCCGGCAGGACGGGGATGTGAAAATAGGCGTCCTGCAAGTCCAACGCTACCATCCAGTCTTGTGGGTCTAGAGCAGCCAAGACCTGAGCTAACGTCAACATCTTGAACTTCTCCTTCCTGAGGAAGCCGTTGACGTTCCTTAGATCCAAGATAGGACGTAGGCCCCCCTTGTCCTTCTTGGGCACCAGAAAGTAGTGGGAATAGCAACCACGCCCTACTTCTGGCCCAGGAACGCGCTCGATGGCCCCCTTGGCCAAGAGGGCCGTAACTTCCTCCTGCAGAAGTGTCAAGTGGTCCCCCGACACACGGTGGTTCTGCGGTGGCATGGCTGGAGGAGAGGTCTCGAAGGGGAGGGAGTAGCCCCTTCGGACGATTTGCAGCACCCACCTGTCCGAAGTGATTGTGCGCCAGTGAGCGTGGTGATGGCGAACCCTGCCACCCACTTGCGTCACATGGGGCCGAAAGCACGGACTAGGAGGATTTTGAGGCAGATGCTGCGGGGGGAGGTGTGGTCTGACCCCGCCTTTGTCCCCGACCGCCACCACGGCGGTTTCCACGGCCGCCACCGCGTTGGAAGGATTGTTGCGGCGCGTGGCTGGCAGCACGTGTGGGGGCGCCCCTTCCTTGGCCACGAAAGGGACGAAACGAACCCGTTTGCTGACGCTGGGTCGAGAGACCCAAGGACTTGGCCGTGACCCTGGAGTCCTTGAAGCGTTCCAGCGCGTGGTCCGCCTTGTCACCGAACAGGTGACAGCCATCAAACGGCATGTCCATCAATGTATTCTGGACATCAGCCGAAAAATTGGCGGATCTCAGCCAGGCGTGGCGACGAATCGCCACCGTCGTCGACATAGCTCTGCTCAGCGAGTCGGTCGTATCAAGACCACACCGTATTGAATATTTCGCTGCATCCCGGCCCTCAGCCACAGCTTGACCGAGTTTTGCCCGCACCTCCATGGGGCATTCTGGCAGCAGTTCCGCGACCGTATCCCACACAGAGTGGGTGTAGCGGCCCAAGAGGCAAGCGGTGTTGCAAGACCGCAGGCCCAAACTAATGGACGAGAAGACCTTTTTGCCAAACTGGTCATACCTCTTGGATTCCCGGTCGGGCGGGGCCGACGGGAATGCGGACTGGGAGGTCGAGGCCTGGATCACCAGACTCTCAGGAGTGGGGTGGGTAGACAGGTACTTGGGGTCGTCCGGACAAGGACGGTGGCGCCTGGCCACGTTCCGATCAACAGGCGCACCTGAAGCGGGCCTGGACCACGTGCCCAACAGAACGTCTGACAAGGCTTCATTAAACGGCAGCAGTGGCTCCAGTGGGCATGACTGCGGTTTGAAGACCTCGGTGAGGATGTTAGGCCTCACGGCCGCGACGGGGAGCTCAAGGTGTAAGGCCTTGGCAGCCCTCATCAGCACCACAGAATAGGCAGCTCCCTCCACCGATGCCACGGTTGGAGGAGAGATCAAACCAGGGTTAGGGGAGTCGTCCAAACCACTGGCATCCCCCAAGTCACCTGTCCAGTCCGTGTCATACTGGCACTCGCGTGACAGAGGGTCCTCGGACCCCTCCCAACCTTCACCGTACTCCTCATCCTCTCCGTATTCGGAGTCAACGATGAAGACCGGCTCCTCGGGGTTCATGGGCCCCATCGGCGCCGGGACCGGCGTCGAGCGACGCCCGTCCGGCGCCGCGTCCGGCGTCGGAGAAGGTAAGGGGACGGCGTCGCCCGGAGCCGGCGCCGGAACCCCACCGCCGGCCGGAGCCGGCACTGGAGAACCGGCACCGCGCGGGGGCGGCGTCGGGGGCAACCCCGATGGCAACGGCGCCGGGGAGGCCGGAAGACCAGCCGGCGCCGATCCCGAAGGCCCTTGCGGCGCCGGGGTCGGAGCCGTCGGCGGCGCCGGGGCCGGAGCACCCGACGGCGCCGAGGCAGGGACACCCGAACCGCCAGGGCCCCCAGACGGTAGCACTGGGCCCGAAGGCACCGTAGGCCCCGTCGGAGAAGCGAGCGCCCTCATGGCCATGAGGAACGCCTCGATCTCCTCAGGCGTCGCGCCATGCCCAGGGACCGGAGGGTATGAGGCAGGCCGCGCCGGCGACTCTCGCGGAGCCGCGGGGATGGGGTCACCCGAGCCCCCGGCCGCATCGCGCGAGCGTCGGGGGGAGTCGGGGGTACGATGACGACGCCCCGACTTCTTGTGCTTCCTACCTGACGAGCCTGACGAGTGGTGTCGACTTCCGGAACGCTCGGCGCGGCTCCGCGACCGCTCCCTCGAACGCTCTCTCGACCTCCGGCCGGACCGGGACCGCTCCCGGTCCCGACGTGGGGCCGACACCCGGAGCTCCAGCAGCTTGCGGGACCGCTCCCGCCTAGCCTTGTTGGTGAGGGCCCGGCAGTCTACACAGGAGTCCACGTCGTGGTCGGGGCCCAGACACCGGAGACAGAGGCGGTGATGATCCGTGACCGACATCGTGCGCTCACAGTCATCGCAATTCTTGAACCCAGGCATCCTATCAGGCACAATAAGAGAAAAAACAATCGAAAACTTGGTCAAAGACCGGAGTACTGCTCTTCAGATCTGCGTCCACTGGCGCGGAAAAAAGAAGAACTGACGTCAGCGCGCGGAGGCGGCGTCTATGTACTCCAGCGACGTCATCACGGCGCACGACGCCGACGACGGACGCGGAGCCGCAGGGGACGCCTGCAGACGACGCCTACCGACGCGCAGGGGTACTGCTACGCAAAAGTTTCCGGATCCAGACTGACGCCTGGGGATATTCTAAGGTAAGGAATCTAACACTAACGTGTTTCTTTCAGATATTGTTTACACCCGGTGAATCAAGCACTTAATGAAATGTCGGGAATGCTTGGGCTTTCTTGTACGTGGCTTTCCATGAGTCCCGCCCTTGTCTACCCTCAATTCCCTATCCTTTGGGTCCTGGGTCCCTTCCCCACTCCCGTTGTCTTCATCCCCCTGTCACACCCTTAGAGCACATCAGTCTTCCTCCCCCTCCTCATCTGACTCTAGCGGGTCATCCTCCGGCAGAGGCTCACAGATTTCCCCTCTATACACATTCCATGGTGTCTAGATTTTGTTCCATTTCCCCAGGCACGCTCGGCTTAAGTATACTGCCCTTTCTGTCACCATCACCCTATCCATATTCATGCACCATTGTGTTTTCGTTGGAATTTCCGCCACCCCCCCAGCGCTGTGCGATATCACGTTTGGCCACTATCATGCCCAATGTAACCCAGAGTTGGCCATATCTGGACAGGTCGTTTGGTCCCCATACGTTTAATAGACATTTTCGTGGCTCGGGGATAAGAGAGGTCTCCAGGGTCTGTGATACAGTGCGCATTATTTGCCTCCAATATTCCTGGATACGTGGGCAGTCCCATATTGTGTGGAAAAAGGTACCCTCCTCCCCACATCCATGAAGGCAATAAGGGTGTTGTGCTCTGTGTATGCGGTGTAGCGTCGTTCTTGTGTAATATACTCTGTGTAAAATTTTGAGTTGTACGAGCCTCATTCTGGCTGAGATGCCCACTTCCCTTGGGGACGCAAGCGCCTCATTCCATTCGTGTTCGTCCATTGCATTTACGCCCCCCTCCCATTTATCTTTCAATGGAGTCATTGGGTCAGGCAAGTTGTTAATTAGCTTGCGATATGTCAGCGACGTCGCGCGCTCAACCATATAATCTGTGAGGAGACTATCCTCAATAGGGGATGATTCTGGTACTCCCTCCCCGGGGGGGATGGCAGTGAGAAGTGCGTGACGTATCTGAACGTAGCGGTAAGATTCCTGTGTTCCCAGATCGTACAGTTCCCTCAAACGGGCAAATGATATAACCTCTCCCCTTTCCCATAGGTCTCCCACCGTGGATATCCCTATTGTGTCCCAATGAGAGAAGCCCTTACTGTGTCTCAGATTTCCCAAGGCACGAGAGTCCCAAAGCGGGGTGAGCTTGGTTATTTTCCCTTTCCAGCCTAATGCCGCTAGCGCCGTGTGCCACAGTGCTGCGGTGAGTCTTGTGGGTCCTACCAATTTTCGCACTCGGCGTTGGTCATAGAGCGGGGCTAGCATACTATTGGTGCCTAGTTGTGCCCTATCTGCCTGGAAAGCAGGGTCGTTCTGTGAAACATGGATCCATTGATTAATGGGCTTAAGTTGAGCCGCCCAGTAATATAATTTGAGATTCGGCAGTGCGATTCCCTCGTCGTACCATCCCCTGTGCATTTTGGCTTGTGCAATACGCGCCGGGCGGTTGCCCCATAGCAAACCAGATACCAAGGCCGCCACCTTCCTGAAGTATCCCGGCGCCACTGGATACGGTGTGTTCTCTAGTATGTACAGAAAACGGGGTAGGGACATCATTTTATAAAGCGACGCTTTACCCAGCATCGTTAAAGGCAATCCCGCCCAAACTTGACGTCTTGTTTAAGCCGCTCCATGGGTGGCGCCAGATTCTTTTGCGGAAATTCCGTTGGGTCCATTGTAATGTGGATCTCCAAATATTTAAAGGAGGAGCCAGACACCCTTAAGGGGCATTCTGAGCCCAATGCCGGGACCGGGCCTTTCAAAACATACATCTCTGATTTATTCAAATTTATTTTATACCCTGGGATTTTGCCGTGGGCATCGCAGAGGCTCAGGAGTGCCGGCACCCCACGTTCTGGGTCTGTTAGGTACACCTGCATGTCGTCCGCATAAAGGGAGAGTAGGTCCTCCCAGCCCTCTTTCCAATGTATTCTTTTAAGTAGTGGTGTTCGTCTTATCAGAGTTGCTAGTGGTTCTAGGGCGATTGCAAAGAGCAATGGTGAGAGGGGGCAGCCTTGGCGGGTGCCTCTCCCCAGAGGGAACGTTCGCGAAATATGACCATTTGCCACCACGTGAGTGACCGTCTTAGTATACAGTAGTCTGACCCACGATATAAATTTCGAGCCGAAACCCAAACAAGCAAGGACCTCAAACAAATAATTCCATTCTACTAGATCGAAGGCCATTTTTGCATCCAGGGTCAGTATGACCGCCTGTTCAGGGATCATGTCTGCCTTCGCCAACACCCCGTGCACTCTGCGAAGGTTCATTGCCGTATTCTGTGGGTCATGAATCCGGATTGATCCGGATGTATGAGGTCGGGTAGATGTGCCATCAGCCGGGTAGCAAGGAGTTTGGCCAGGATTTTAACCTCCGCATTCAGCAAAGAGATAGGGCGATATGAGGAGCATTCTTCTGGCGGCTTCCCAGGCTTGGGAATCGCTACTATGGTAGCTATCCTCTGGTCGAGCGGAAGTTCGCCCCTCTCTAGACATTCTTCATACATGGCTAGTAGGTGTTCACTTCGATTTTCCGATGCGGTCTGATACCATTCTATTGGAATGCCATTTGGTCCGAGTGCTTTGCCGGGCTTCAGCGTTCGTATAGCCATGTTTATCTCGTCCATAGTTATGTCCGCATCTAATTCAGCTGAGGCCTCCGGTTGTAGTGTCCGGGTTTCTATCTGTTCTAAAGCTGTCCTAGCCATGTCAGCGGATATTTCCCTTTTGGGGGTATATACCTCCTCAAAGTGCATCGCCAGTGCTTCCACTATTTGTTCAGGACTCGTTTGAATCACTCCTAGGCTATCCCTCACCTGCTGGATGCCCCTTGAGCTTCCTCCTCTCTTATCTAGCCAGGCTAACGGGGGGAGTCTGTTTTTCGTATGCAAATTTGTCAAGCTTAGCTTGGGTGGAATTATGCTTAGATCCTCTGCCCGCCATGATCACACACCAAGAGTTTTTCCACCATTGAGCGCAGCTTGTAGTGGTAGTCTGCCAAGTTTTTCCCCGAGGAGAGTGATCGAAGGGGTCGCTCGAGTTCCGAATGCGCCTCGGCTATGATGTCGCTCACTATGTCCAAGTGTAATAATTGGGCTTTCCGTGCTGTCGCTCCACAGGGGGGTTCACATCTCTTCCCCAGTCGCGTTGCTGATAAAAGATTCTGTTTTCGGGCCTGCTGAGACCTCAGCGCGGGCAGTCTTGTCTGCTGTTTGAGGGAGCTCGTGCCCAGAATGGCGTAGGCTATACAAAATGGCGTCGTCGTCGCACTTTTTTCGGGCTTCGTTTCCCGTCTGCGTCGCCGCTGCTCGCAGTGCTGCGTTGTCGTGGGACGATATACACTGCCCAAGGATGATCTGCGGGGTCGTCAGGCTCCCTATCGCCGTTTTCACTCGAGTCGTTCTTCACCACGAGCACACTTCCGGATGGCTAACACCGCCGAGGCCTCACTTCCGTCCGGACACCGCTTCAACCAGTGCCCGCTGCTTTCCATGTGCCACTAGGCCTTGCTCGGTGTGCCGTCTTTTCCACCAGTTCCCGGTGCGCCGCTGCTTCGAAACTTTTCTGTTGAGTGCCGTTCGGTCACTGGACCCGGGGCATCCCGTCTGAGTTCGTTGCTGGGCGGATAGGCATGCGGATTGATGTGGGATGCCGCCTTACGCCGGGAGCCTCTCTAGTTTGCTGCCGCCATTGTCGGCTGCTAGCCACGCCCCCTTCCACTCTTGTTTTGGGCTCTCTTGTGCCTCAGTTCTCCTGAAAAACAAGTTGGTGGCCAACCATTCCTGGTTTGGACAGTTTGGAATGTTGACAGTCGACTGCCAGCCAATCAGAAACTCGCTCGCGCACGTAAGGGTACGCGCACGCGAACGGTGCCCGCATATAGATATATAATTTGCTCAAATTCAATTTTCTCAACAACCACAGGAGGGATTTTCACCAAATATAGAAAAGGCACTACTGCATACCTGTCCCTACCATTTTGCCAAGTTTGGTGTAATTCCGTTCAGCTGTTTAACGGTCCCATAGAAAATGCCATTTGAAAAATTTCAAATTCAATTTTCTCAAGAACAACAGGATGGATTTTCACCAAACATAACAAAGGCACATGTGCATACCAGGCCCCACCATTTTGCCAAGTTTGGTGTAATTCCATTCAGCCGTTCGGGCTGTAGCCGTGTCTAAAGGTCCCTATGGAAATTAACACGGGGAAAACACGTTTTGGGACCCCCCTTTTGGCCCCCGC
The DNA here is from genome assembly GCF_964263255.1 of Lissotriton vulgaris. Taxonomy (NCBI): domain Eukaryota; kingdom Metazoa; phylum Chordata; class Amphibia; order Caudata; family Salamandridae; genus Lissotriton; species Lissotriton vulgaris. The sequence continues at coordinate 157,166,536 of NC_141697.1, read as the reverse complement.
TTGACGAATCCCCCCGAAACTTTCAGGGAAGGAGCGGAGCGGGCCAAAATTCTGGAAAATTACAAGCAGATTCCTCAATTGGCGCCAAAGTTATTACCAATAGAATGTTGAGCGCATATAGATATATAATTTGCTCAAATTCAATTTTCTCAACAACTACTGGAGGGATTTTCACCAAATAAAGAAAAGGCACTACTGCATACCTGTCCCTACCATTTTGCCAAGTTTGGTGTAATTCGGTTCAGCCGTACGGGTTGTAGCCGTGTTTATAGGTCTCATAGAAAATGCCATTTGAAAAATTTCAAATTCAATTTTCTCAAAAACTACTGGAGGGATTTACACCAAACATACAAAAGGCACTGCTGCATACCAGTCCCTACCATTTTGCCAAATCTGGTGTAATTCCGTTCAGCCGTTCGAGCTGTAGCCTTGTCAGAATGTCCCTATGGAAATTAACATGGGGAAAACACGTTTTGGGACCCCCCTTTTTTCTCGGCCTCCGCTTGACGAATCCCCCCGAAACTTTCAGGGGCGGAGCGCAGCGAGGCAAATTTAAGGAAAATTACAGGCAGATCCCTCAATTGGCGCCAAAGTTATTCCCAATAGAATGTTCGGAATTTCCTATGGTAGCTAGGTCCTAACTATATATACCTACAGGCGACCGCCAGTAGGTAATACACACACACACACACACACATTTAGCTTTTTCACTGCTGACAAAAATGAAGCACGCACGCCCGCTGTGACGTCGGATGGCCGGAGGCCGTCCGACGTATCGAAGAGGATATATATATATATATATATATATATATATATATATATATATACATATACAAACACACACACACACATATATATATATATATTACCTACTGGCGGTCGCCAGTAGGTAGTTATAGTTAGGATTTTTTTCAATGTTAAATCTCAAAATTCTATTTGGAATAACTTTGGCGCCGGTTGACGAATCTGCCTGAAAATTTCCTCAAAATGGCCTCGCGGCGCCCCGGTCCTTCCCTGAAAGTTTGGGGGGGGGGGGGGATTTGTCAAGCGGGGCCGAGATAAAAGGGGGGTCCCAAAACGTGTTTTCCCCATGTTAATTTCCATAGGGCGGTCGACCTCACTTTTAGCCCGAACGGCTGAATGGATTTCCACCAAACTTGGCAAAATTGTAGTAACTGGTAGCCCGATGTGCCTTTGCTAAGTCTCAAGATATGTGCTCCAGTGGATTTTGAGTAATTTAGGTTAAAAAAAATATATATATCTGTGACAGCGCCCCGGTACGCGCACCGGGGAGCGCTCCGGGCGCGCCACGTGACTTGCGCGCAGAAAGCCGATTGGTTCTCGGGTGTCTGTAAACATTCGAAACAGTCCGGAGCGGCCGCCATCTTGTGTCTCGGTAGGATCGAGACACAAGAGGTGGCCAAAACAAAGGGGGAAATGACCATAAGGGGGCAGAGTAGACTCACCCTGACTCCCTAGGTTTGATGTGGGGGCTATAAAAGGGCCTTTTTTTCGATTGTCGCGGAGGGAGCGCCCGGTACGCACACCGGGGAGCGCACCGGGAAGCGCACAAAAGAGAAAAAAGAATGCCAGAGTTTAAAATTTTTGGCAATATTTTATAAATGGGAGGTAGTTCTGAAAAGAACTTTTTTTTAATTCTTTTTGTTGTTTTATATTTTTTTATTGTTTTTCTTAACATTTTTTTATTTTTTTATGTTTTTGAACAATTTTAAATTTTTGGTTTTTTTTTAAGGGAACAAACAAAAAACAGGGAATTGGAAATGGCTCAACAGGAGCAAAAAAAAAGGAAAAGAATTGCTGTTTTCTTTTCTTGCTGCATTGGTGGTTGTCTACAGCATTATTTATTAAGGTGACGCTAAGTTCACCATAGCATAATGTTTTGCCACAAAAAATGCAAACAAATTTGAGGTTGCCAAATTTTTGCTGAATATTTGGCACCATTTGGCGTTCTTCAGGACCAGAAAGTGAGGGTACAGAAGAGGAAGTGCTGGCCACAGGGGGTGGGTTGTTTCGAAGTTCCTGGACTTCAGCCTGGGATAAATTATTGGGATGCCACCTCTCCATGTGGCGGATCATGGTAAAATTACCAAAAGAATATTTCTTTGTGGGATTGCCCCTGGAGAGAACTTTGTCACAAATAAGACAGGTGACTTTGGGGGCGTTCACCTTTTTTTGGTCATCAGGAAAAGAGAAGAATTGCCAAATGAAGTGCGCTTTAACGTGCCTTTGTCTTGGTTCTTCAGGGAGGAAGCGCCTTGGTTGTTGATCCTCCTCCTCTTCTTCCTCCTCTTCTTCTTGTCCTCCAAGAAACTGTGGTGGTGGACCTTCTTTTCTTGGTGGTGGTGGTGGGGGTGTACCAGCTGCAGCAACAAGTGATGCCATTGTTTGCTGAAAAATAGCTCTTGCTCTCTCAATGAAGAAAGTAAGAATGAGGAAAAAAGGAGGGGGCTTTCATTATTTGGAGAAAAAAAATGATGAGAACCAATGAAAAGTGTTATTTTCAAGTCACATGACCCGATGCGCTTACGTTACGAGCTCCGGGCAACGCCGCGGAGCGCTTCCGGGTGCGTTTACGCAGTGGGTCATAAGACACATCGCGTGGCTACGCGATACGTCACGCTTATGCGACGCGTCACGATGTTGTTTTCGATCGAGACATTGGCGCTAACGGGACGCTTCCTGGTTCGCGCATCGGGGCGCTTCAAAATACTACGCTTTCCGGGGCGCTCACCGGGGCGCGCACCGGGAGCGCCCCAGGGCAACAAAAATAAAAAAAATAAAATAAAAAATACAAAATAAAAAAATTGTAAGGACTAGTAGCCCGATGTGCGTTTGCTATGTCTCAAGATATATGCTCCAGTTGTTTTTAAGAAAATTAACTTTTAAAAAATATATATTGGGCTACATTGGGCTATATATATGTTAGAGCCCAAATGTAGCCCAAATGTAGCCCAATGTAGCCCAATATAGCCCAATGTAGCCCACAGATGGCCACCAGAGACAAAAAAATACAAATGTAGCCCAAATATCAGCCAGATGTAGCGCAACTATAGCCCAATGATAGTATGTACCAGAGTGTTCTAAAGAACAACTAGAGCGCTAACAGTCTTACTTATAAGGTGAGACTTTTAGTTAGGAATTAGCATTAAAAAAACCTTTGAAATTCACTGAAAAAACCATAGGTTTCACACCAGTTATAGTTAGCGGGAAATTTTACTGACATAAAACCAATGAAATTCCACGTTATAGTTAGTTGGACTCACAATAACTTGCGCGCCTGCAATGCACTGCTGATGACGTCACATATTACATCACTCATGACATGGTCAGTGACATCACTCATGACATCACTGATGACACCATCCTTGTGACAAAGTGGCAGACCTCCTATCAGCATAAAATAACCTTTGACACACACATTCAAAAATAGAAACCAACACCAATTACAACAACTTACTAGGTAATTCCAACATCTACATACACATCCACTCATTCACCAACAGTTCTATATAGTCATTCATATATATATATTCACTCATCATATGTAGTGATAGACCTATACATCCTGTTACACACCGACAGTCATCCAAAAGTTACTCACACACATATTCATACATGCGCAAAAACTATTGAACATCCATTTATTTGCATATACAGCTATACACACACTACCACTTTACTTCTAAGGAAACTTACACATACTTACTCTCTTAAACAATCACTTATAGAAACACATACTTATTTAAACAGGAACTCTTACAATCTCTCACTCTCACATATACTCACTTATATATATCAATACTCACATATACTAGATTAAAACATGTCGTTACTGAAAAAGACAATAGTGAGACAGTCGTATACTCACTAACACACACATATACACACTCATCCATCCATACAGTCCTATACATATGCTGTCTTCAAAACACATACAAACAGTGAGTCAGTCACCAACCCATACAGCCACTTATACACAAAGTGAAACACTGATACATACATTTCAATATTTAAAAGTTACTTGCTAATATATGTATTCACTAAGATACACTTAATAAGGCAGTTAACCAATCAATTCTTTTAAAAACAAACATCCATTTACATACTTATTTAACCATTTATTTGTCCATCGTCCTTTACAAATACATATATAAAACATAGTTATTTTTCAGAAAGACACACATTCACTGGCTGGTGTCATCAGTGATGTCACTGACCATGTCATGAGTGATGTAATATGTGACTTCATCAGCAGTGCATTGCAGGCGCGCAAGTTATAGTGAGTCCAACTAACTATAACGTGGAATTTCATTGGTTTTATGTCAGTAAAATTTCCCAAATCTGTGGACCTCCACGTAGTCGCACTACGCTAGCTCCGCCCGGGGTTAATATATGTACACACACACACACATATACACACACACAGACCTACACAAACATACACACACACACGTACACATAAATACACAAACACACATATATACACACACACACACAAATATACATACACACAATTTTGGGAAAGTTTCCACACACACTATGTTTGATAGAGTGGGACTTGCAAACGGACCATTTTCTATGCGAATTTGCTAAACTGAGAGTGGGGAGGTGGTTATGTCGCAGGTAAGCAGGCTATCACAGTGTTTGTAAACGTGACTTTCTGCCATGGGTTTGACTTGAGATCACTCCAAGTGTTGAACGGTAAAACGATGTATTCTGTTAAGTTAGCCTCTACTCCTCTTTCATTTTGTCTACCAGCCTCCATTTTTGTGTTTCTGATGGGACTTTCATAAAGTCAGAAGTTACGTGTTCACTGAAAGCTGGTTGTACTGATAATGCTCGCGTGCCACAGTGAGAAGGGCCAGTAAGAATCCTGCCGAAGGGCCAAAGTGCACAGATGTCTAATCTGTTAGCCCACCCTTGCCTGTAACCTCCCTTGCCTATCTACAAAGATGACGTGGGTAGGGGCAGGGGTGTGGAAATTTTTAAATAATCTACTTGTCCATGGGACAAAATGCAACATATATCTACATGTCCTGTAAGACAATCTACTTGTCCCATCTGTTCCCAAATCAATAATGTGGGATGACAAAGAGCCATTAATGGATTTTTGTTTTAATAAAACTGACCAGTGATATCAATGATTTGCAAAAATGTTGAAGGAAAACTTGACTTTATTGCTGAGAAAAGCAATATTCTCCTTAAGCACTGATACAAAACAATAAATGATCTTCAATAAACCAATCAAATGACACCTGTTAAAGCCCACAGCTGGTACGAAGGTAGTGTCCCAGCGATCTAGCAGACAGTAACAGAAGGCCAAAGTAATAAAAAATGTAACTGAGTCAAATAGCCAAGTTTTAAGTTGCCTTTTGAAGGCTGACAGTCAATTAACCGTAACTGAAAAGGAAGAATGTCAATAATTTTGCAGTGCGTACAGTAAAGGGGTTACCTCCACAATGAGACTTCAGAAATTTGGGAGTCTGCAGGAGTTCACTATTGTTGCATCTAAGTGCCCTCTTTTGGGTATACAGAGACAGTCTATTCAGGAGATAACATGGGGCCTCACCATGATAAGGGCTGAAAGCCAATGTTAGAGTTTTGAAGTTGATACGCTATACCACTGGAAGCCAGTGCAGAGGTCTCAAATATGGAGAGATATTATGGCATCTCGGCACTCTCCTGATTAGTCGTGCCACTGCATTTTGAATTAACTGAAGTCGGTGTATCAAATATACAGGAAGACCAAGGTTGAGACTGTTAAATTAGTCCAGATGGGACAAAATTAAAGAATGAACTGTTTTCCTTGTCTCTTCAGAAACCAGATCAAGAAACTTCTTTATAATTTTCATCTTCGTAAGGCAGACAGACAAAATATGTTTAATTTGAGGCATAAAAGAGAGGGTAGAGTCAAAGATGATGCACACATTTCTAGCAGACGTGGTATGATTAGGACAGGCGGTTGGCAGGCCACCACCAGATAGAAGGTGGCAGGGGCCATTTTGGTAAAAACCAAAACTTTTGATTTGTCAGAATTGTGTTTTAAACAATTTGCATCCATCCAAGTTGTGACTGCTCCAAGACATTCTTTGAAGTGGTGAAAAGCTTCCTCCATATTATCTTGGAAGGATCTTGAATAACTGACTTCAGGTATGGTAGCTTCGATATACTGGTCCAAATCAGAAGCTGCAGCATATTTGCACATCCATCCATGTTGGTTGTATGTGGAAATATCTACTGCAGAAACATCATGCTGCCAAAATATTGAGAACCAAAATATAGAGTCTGGAGTTAGGAATAGTAAATCTTTGCTTACCAATTACCATCTCCAAATTTTGACGCTCAAAATGTTGTATATAATATTCTGGTAGCACGATATACTTATTCATAATTAAGGTGGAGTAGCTCAGTGTTGAAGTAAAAAATAAATGGATGAGAAATGCTGTTCCATTGGGGAGGTGCTGTCTGTCACAAAACGTCTGGCCTCCTTCCAGCCTAATTAGTTCTTCCCCTTTCATCTTGCCATACTGACATACTCACTGCACATACACACAACCCAACTGCAATGACACGCACACCTGGGACAGACACCCACTGCACACTCAAACAACGCCATTGCACAGACACATAGCTACACTGCAGATGCATACTGTACACTCATACATCACTTAATGGACAGACACACAACCCCATGCAGGACCACACCCCTAGAGACATACCCCCAGCGCAGACTTAACCACACCTCCTATAGATAGACCCAAACACTTCCTATTGATAGGCAGTGCCTAACAGGAAAGGTTTGCATAACACGTGCTTAACTTGGCCCTGACTGGAGCAGAGATACTGCCCGCAAATCTATCCATGGATTTCCAGAAAAGGCAGAAAGAAGCCACTCGTTTTCTGTTCTAATGAAGGACATTCTACAAATGTATGAGAATGTTGCAGAAGGGGAAGGGTTTCAAGGACGTTTTGGATTAGGTGGCAATGATGTCCAGCATAGGTCCACGAGGGCAGTTCGGAATCCATGGCCAGACTTTCAAAAGTACCACTGACTACTCAAATTAGTTCCAATTAGATTAAATTGGTATATGTTTATTTTATGTAATAATCCTGAAAACCTTGTATGGGTGTGGCCCTCCTTGGAACATGTTGGACACCCCTAGTCTCTGGCTGTTTAGTATCTATAGTTTGCCAATGCTTATTTCAATTTTGGTTAGCAAATAGCACAGCTTTTCAGGTTGTTAGGCTCAAAGTGTAAATGTGCACTTGTGAAAAGATTCACTTGCACCTACCTTTTCTTGTGAATAAATATTTTCTGAGGTGAGAGAAGAGGGTGTTTCAGGAGGGTATTTCAGGGTCGGTATGCCCCGGGAAGTTTATGACCACCCACGAAATAATGCATTTGGGAGTATTCACAACTCACTCCACAGCCCATTCTCATCATGGACATGGCCAAATATTTATTCATATCAAAGATCAAACAAAATCTGTGTCCAGGGTAAACGTAGGAAGAAAATTCCACCTAATTTGGTAGGATTGTAGGGAAAGGTCTCACTGCTTGCTTTGTGGTTCATTTCCACAGAGCATTGGGAAAAATGGAGACAGTATTACTGTTAGGAAAACTACATGTATTGACTCGGAAGTTTGTTGATTGTACAATTCAGGGGTTTTGTGGCAGTTCTCATTGCTCAAAAGAGGTAGTTTCTGATATGCATTTCTTCACATCTTCATTATTCGGTTTACTCACAATAAAATTTCACTCGAGGTGTCCAACATTTGCCAGTAGAATGTACACTGAATCCACGGAACTGTCACACACGCAAAAAAAAATCGTCAGCTAAGAGCACAACCTCAAATAAAAGGCCTTCAAAATGCTGGGCTAAGTATGTCTCTAAAAGAGCCAAAAGCTCTTAAATCTTACAAAATAATTTGCCATGTTAAGGGTCGGGGCAGGATAATTCTTAAATTTCACACATAAAAAAAATAACGTCAAATTTAAATACCCTGAAAATATGAAATTGTAATGCCTAAGCACTCTGAAAATGTGGCAGCGCCTCTCCCGAACACAAGATCACCTTTCAGCACCTAAATGACGAGGTCTATCCCGTCCTGGCGGCCAATCAGGGTCTCTTGGATCTTAAAGCACCATCCAACTCCACTGCCCTCTTTAGCACAGCCTCGGCCGACCGCTCCAACCCTTGCAGTGCTGCCATGGCCAGAACAGGAGAGAATCTGAGCCAAAAGGGACCCCGCATGCCAGATGAGATTGCCCTCTCCAGCGCTACCCACGCAGGACTGCTTCAGGGCGCACGAGTAGTTAAGGATTTTAAATACAAACTCACTCTCCGGCATGAGCAATATTCACCAAACTTTCGATTTGTTTAGACAACTGCACCAAAGGAAAGAGAGAAGACGGACAACCAAACAGATGGAAGAAAGTATTTACCGTGCCTCAGCCCATTTTATATTGCGTTCTTATTTTAACCTAAAACAAGTTAAAATAACTTTAATATGGAGTTCCTTCTTGTATAATTGTGGCAATTACTAAACAAAAAAAATGCAGACACTACGCTCTTAAAGACCCCTCTCCGTGTTCATCCTGTTTCATTCTCTTTCTACCGCCTCTTTTCCCTACTTCGTGTGCTTGCAGAGCAAAAGTGTCCACGTTTCAGCACTAGCCACGCAGACATTAGCAGCTAGGAAAACACAAAAACGTATTTTTAGAATCTTACCAACAAGACAAATAAAAGTTACGTTCTGTATTCGGCATCCCGTGCCATCACGCATGCTATGGCATTAGTAAATCATATGACAGAGACTTGTTGAGCAGCCATAGGCAGACCATTGTTCTTGTGCGCACTCCTAATACACAAGCGATGCGTGCGTACAGAAGCTACAACCAGTAGTGGAAGAGAAGCTGCGTCTGACAGAACACTACCAGCCCCTCACCGAGATGATAGCTGTGGGGGCGGGGCCGAGCAGGGAAATCGCCGTTTAATTTGATTTAATGTCTAGTTGTCCGTCGGACAAACTAGACATTAAATCTTCTTGCCCCTGACAGAAATCAACATGTCTCGGGCGTCGGGCGATATGAATTCCCCTCCCCTGTAGGGGTTTATCAGGATTCAACATTTCAGCATGTAAGCATTATACAAAGGTGTTGTGTAAGCATTATGTAACTATGATGACGTGGTTTCAATGTGTTTCACAAGGCACCGAAAAGTATTATTGCAGTGTTTGAACTTGTACGCCCCCTTCCTCCGGCACTTGCAGTGTCTGAGTGATGAGACTCATCCCTTGAGATGTAATAAACCTGTGTTTTGTTCCACTCCAGTGTCGATCCTCATTTAGTGAACCCGTAGACAAAGGGTGTCCCTGCACCAGTGAGACAGATAGGTTATCTCATTTCTACACAAGGATATAGGGATGTTCAGCGCAGCCTACTTCAATATAGCTAGAACCTCTGAATTAAAGATTACTGTGCTGGCCTAGACTTCAGGGAGCCACTGTCAGGGTACTAGCGAGCCACTAGTGACTCCCGCAATATCTGTTGGAGGCCCCTTGCTTAGATGTTTCAGGGCCTGGCTTAGATGTTTCAGGACCTAACATGAAGCCTATTGGTACAGTCTTTGAATGACAACACTAAGGCTCTGGAGGCCAACACACTGTGATAGAACACCTGGTGAGAGAAGATCTGTGTAGTATTCACATGTCGAAGAACCCATTTTTGGTGCCTTTTTTTGCTCTATGGTTGGAAAGAGGTTGAAGCACTCTTTAATTATTCACTTGTTTTAAGATTTTTGGTGGCTAGGCCTTGGAGAACCTCTGTTTATGAGGTGTTTATCTTAAGGTAGTTCTGCAACACCAGAGTGTCGTGTTGCTTTAAACATTGGCTAAGTACCAACATATCTCAGTCTGATAGTGTATTCCAGATTTAAAGTGATCTTAGATTCATCAGGGTAGTTTTAACCAGTAAGTTTGAAGTGTTAACAATTTTGGGGAATGTGTACAGATGCACACTAAAAAGCAAAGGGGTGATCGTCAAGGCTTAGGTAATAACAACCTGGTTAGCAAAAGGAAAAGTGTGATGGTTTGGCTCTTTCTGGAAGGTAGATCTTAATCAGGTTAAAAACAAAGTAATTTCAGTTCCAATATCTATCAGGCTTTTGAGTAATAGTAGATGGTTCTTTGTGCCAAATGCTGATGACAGCCATGGCAGAGGAATATACTGAAATAATGAGTTCATCCCAGACCCTGTTTAAGATTATTTCGGTGACAAATGTAGGATGAAAACTAGCCTGTTTCTCAGAGAGCAAGTTATTTTGTTTGAGGAAATGAGAAACGTGTGATGGTTGCCTTTTTCTATGACTTTCCCTAGGAAAGGCCCATTATTATTGGTCTGTAGTTTATCGAGGAAGATATTTCAAGTCCCTATTTGTTTTTTAAAAATCTTTTTATTATTTTAAAACAAGAAAAAGGGAAGAGACATATCCGGTGCAATACATACATACATAATAATAGGGCGGACAGGTACAATGACAGGATAGAAGTGAAACGACAGAAGAATCGCTGAGACACCTGCGCTAGTAGGTACGAAGCAGGATTGGTAGCATTACAATCGATAAACAATTTAAGTGCAGGCCCTCAGAGCCCGCCCACCCATAAAATCAGAATAGTAGAAAAAGCATGGCAACCAGACACTGGAATTTAAACAAAATCAGGATATTTTGCCAATATTACTAATAAGGGAAAACTAGAGAGAAGATTGAAGAAAAGAAGACCATAAGAACGAGAACAAAAATAAAACAATAAACCCTTCCCCCCACCCTGCACCCCTGCATATGGCTATCGCCTAACCCAAACTAGCAGTGTGCCTGTCGCCCAAACTAACTAAGTTCTAAAGATAGAAAAGAGAAAACATGGGGAGGGCATTTCCGTATGGGCTCCCGTTCTCCTTCCCCCTCGCCAGAGACAGGCACCCCCTATGACGAATATACAATTTTATCAGAGATCACAGAAAAAGTAAATTAGGGGGAGCCATGATACACCGCCCAGCCTCCCATTAGACCAACAGTTACGAATCCCACATTTATTAAGGCCATAGTACCCTCCCCGGTCAATCGATCTCAGCCTTGGCCCTTCCGGACCATCATGCGAACCCTTCCCGGTAGGACCACTACTTCTACAGGAGAATCAAAGTGTAGAAAGAGTCCGAAAAAATTCTGTCCAAAACAAATCAAAGTCAGTAATTCCTCAAGAACTCCATCAGCACAGAAACGCTCCCTCATGGACGGATAGTCCCAATTTTGTTTTCTCCACGATCGTACAGTCACCAAAGAGGGAAAGGATGAAACATAAGTCCAAGAACAATCACCAACATGAGTCTCCGGGAAGGGAACGCCAATCGATTCTCCCAAAGTCAGCAATGATGGTAGGCATAGTAATACGTTTGAAACACCGGGTTCAGGATTCTTCAGAGTACCGACCGAGGGATCAAAATGGTCGTCTTATGAATCGTAGCCAGCCGCAGTACCTGCAGTGGAGCAGGGTCCGGTTCCACACACTCCTCAGATAGGCCCGTGATCATTTTGTGAATCAGGGCATCTATATGTGACTGAAATGCCCCGATGGCTGCCAATTCTGTCTTCAGCGACAGCTCACGCTCCGTCCGGCCCATTGCTCCTTGCTCAGTACCGATCATATTCACTTCCACCAGAGAGCCCGGTTTCTCCAGGGGAACAGACAGGAGCGGAACGGAAGGCATCGGAGGGTGACTGATCAGTTTCTGCGGCAGCAATCTGCACTCCGCTGCCGCGAGCGAAGACCCCAACCCACCGGACCCCGGCAGTGGCAAACCGGGTCCGCGGGACAGGGACCTCCACCCACAGCCACCGTCGTGCCACGTCACTCCTCCCTCGGTGCTAATCAATCAGAATGACCGCCATCAAAATAGGGCAAAAAAAAAATCCACTGCGGTAGACCGGACCCTGCTTGATTCTCACGGCCGATGTTGTTCAACTGCAACCCGGCTGGGTCAAAACTCGAGGCCCCGGCTCTCCTGCTGGAATAGGCCGCAAACTTCAATTCGACACAACTCCGTCAATCAAGCCGATTAAGTTTTCGGGATTGCACCATCGGAGCGTGGATCGGTTCATCTACACTGAGGTCGAGCGTAAAAACAGGATTATCGACAGAATCATCTGGCAGGATACGGAGGTCGGCGGAGCTGGGAGCCTAAGCAGCCATCTTGATGCTAGCGTAGCTCCTCCTAAGTCCCTATTTTTTAAGTATTTGGTTTAGTGCAAAACATTTTTCGTTTGTTGAGGATCTGTCAGGTTGAGAGGGGTTAATAAATGATTTCTGGTGACTAGAATTAAAGCAGGAGACACTAGGCGAATGTACTTAAATTTGTTTCAGGAGCTTGGTTCAGCTGGAGATCCAGTTATATAGATGAAATTTCAATAAGTCGAATAATATCTTATAGGGAGTGCTTGAAGTTGAAATGTTTTGGTTAAGTTGTTTTTGGTTTTAGAAAATAGCTGAAAGAGTCATCATCAATTGCCCGGGACTTAGCACAGGAGGTGAGGTAAGTAATTACTGTTCTTTTTAATTTATTCCTCTCCATCTTATCTGTTCACTTTTTGCTATAAAGAGCTCTTTCAATCTTGACTTTGGGTACGAATCACAGCTGCTAGGATTTTTATTTAAATCCTCCAGACCAATGGAAGTAAGTGTCTGCTTTAGATACGTTAACCATGGAATAGTGTTAGCACACATTTTTTTCATGATGTCATTTATGATGTGCTGGTTAAGATGGACCGTGTATCCCTTTTCCAGATTGAAAGCCACAGCAGCTTTGGGCCGTTTTGATCGTATCGCTGATATAAGGCAGCCCCAATTCCTTATGGGCAATATAATTGCTGCTGGTACCTGGAATTGACAAAAGCCTTTTAGCGAATTTAATCTCAATGACTTGTAACTCTTCTGTGTACGCAGTTCCCCAAATTGCGGCCCCATATGTGGCTATGGAGATTGTTTTTGCTGTGTAAATGTTAATCAATTCTTCAATTGGTTTACTACCCACATTTATGGCAAATTTAAATAATGCGCCTATGCTTTTTGTCATAATATTTGCTCTGTTTGACAACATTTCAGACCACTTTAGTTTCAAATAGAATAAGATGCCAAGATTGGCAAATTTGTCCACCCGATCTATGCTTTTGCCCTCTCTATTAAACTTTGTCAGTTTTAGCTTGTCCCTGCCAACTGACAGAACAAAGGTCTTTGTTTTCTTCACTTGCAGATCTAATTCTGGCATAAAGGATGAATATGTCGTAATACTATTCTGTAAGGCCACCGATTTTCTAGCTAGCAATACCGCGTCATCTGCATACAGCAGAATAGGAAGCTTTATAGAGGCGGTATGGGGGAACATCATTACTTTCCTCAATCATCACCTTATTTAATCTGTTTGTTTACAGTGAGAAGAGAAATGGGACTAAGACACACCTCTGCCTTTTGCCTTTCTGAATTTTAAAAGTTTGGGTGCACTCCCCCTGCTTTCCAAAGCGTTCCATTGCTACTGCCTGCATATGTTATGTTATGTTAAACAGATTTTTTTATAGCGCACAGCTACTCCGGGGTGTGTTCCGGCGCTTTGATAAAACCCGAGAAAGAAAAATCCAGGGCAGATGAGAGGGCGAGCAGGAAAATTACTGAGTAAAAAGCCATGTCTTCAGCTCCTTCTTAAAAGCCAGTAGGTTGCTGATTTTCCTTAGAGAGGCAGGCAGAGAGTTCCAACATCGAGGTGCCAAGTGGTGAAAGGAGCGACCTCCGATTCTGGCCCGCCTGATGGAAGGAACAGAAGCCATAGCCAAGGAAGCTGATCTCAGAGTTCTAGAAGGCACATAGAAGGCCAGGCGCTTCCTAATGTATCTGGCCCCTACATGGTGGAGCGCCTTAAAGGCAAGTGTCAGTGCCTTGAAAGTAATCCGTCTTGAAACAGGAAGCCAGTGGAGCTTTTTAAGCAACTCCGATGCACTCACTCTCCGCTGGAGGCCGTGGATAGCTCAAGCAGCGGAGTTCTGCACCATCTGCAGGCGCGAGAGAAGAAATGTTGGCAGTCCCAGATAGAGCACATTCGCATAATCCAGGCGTGAGCCTGCACAGTGGTCTTTCTATGCTCCAGAGACAAGATCGGAAGGAATTTTCTTAACATTTTCAAAATGCCAAAGCATTTCCCTGTAAGCCCGAGAATCTGAGGCCCAAAGGAAAGGCAGTTGTCAATCTGAAACCAGAGGTACTTTGTCTTGGAAGAAGCGTCTGCCGGGTGGTACATATCTGGGGGCCACCAGGCCTTCCATCTGGGATCTGGAGAGCAGCCAAAGAAAAGGAGTTCCGATTTATCGGAATTACATTTCAGACTGTGCTGTTTAAACCAGTCAAAGACAGCCCCCAGACAGCCTCTGATCCGCATGCCGTCAAAGTCGGAGCCCTTTGTACGGGTGAAGAGGAGCTGGGTGTCATCAGCATAAGATACGATCTGGGCACCAAACAACTCCGCCACTGCCGCCAGAGGGGCCATATAGATGTTAAAAAAGGTGGGCCTTAAGATGGAACCCTGAGGCACCCCCACCTCCAATGGCGGCATATCGGCGGAGAAAGGTGGCGCCCAGACCGTTTGCCGGCGACCGGCCAGAAATGACTCAAACCAGTTCAACAACGTTCCCCGTAACCCGATCTCACTGAGTCTTGAAAGGAGACCGTCATGGGGAACGGTGTCGAAGGCCGCCGACAGATCCAGCATGACTAGTATGGCCTTTACTCCAGTGTCTAGTACTTCCCTGATGGCATCAGTGACTTCAAGAAGAGTGTCGTGTAAAATATCATTACTCTCAATGAAGTTGGATAGAGAGACGTGCACGTGCTTCTCCACCACCTTTGCCTAAGCCGGGAGGAGGGAGATAGGCCTATAGTTGGCATGGACCAATGGGTCCAAATTGGGCTTCTTGACAAGCGGCAGGATCAAGGCATGCATCCAGGCCTGGGGAACCACTCCCGTGCTTAAAGACATATTGAGCACCGGGTTGAGCAAGGAATTTATGGCAGGCGCTACTCTTCCAAGACATTTTGCAGGGCAGGGATCCTGTGGGAACCAGACTTGAGCTGGGTGAAAAGGTCAAGTGAGGCAGAGAGAGACAAAGACGGAAACTCAGAGAGAGAGGGGACTTCCGCTACCAAGGATGGGAACAGAGGAAGCCTGGTCTCAGGTGCAGATACTAAGCTAGTAGGGGGAAAAGTATCTTGAATGGATTTAATTTTAGTAGCAAAGAAGATTGCAAGTTGACAAACCCATGATTCAGTATGGGAGTTGGAAGGCAAGATCGAGGTGGGGGAGATGAACTCTTTTACAATGCGGAATATTTCTTTGCTTGTATTCGCCGCATCCTCGATTCTTTTATCGAAATAGGCTTTTTTTCCAGCCATGATATGGCTGTGATAAGAGCCTAATTGATTCCCTATATTTATTTTTATCACTGGGGGTCGTACAGGCGCCGCCAAGCCCTTTCGGCTTTCTTACACTCTCGTCGCATCTCACCGAGAAAGGGAGGGAACCACGGGGCAGAAGCGCGCCTGCTGGTTTTACTGGATATATAATTGTCTAATGAAAAAGAGTATCCCTGCATCCACTCCCATGGCCTCCATAATGGACCATAGTTTATCGTGGGCCACGCAGTCAAAAGCTGATAAAAGGTCCATGAAGGCTGTGTAGAGCGGACTTTGTTTAGCAATGACATATTTTGATGCTATCCGGGTTAAATTTAGGCACTGGTCGAGGGTTCCCCTGCCCTTTCGGAAGCCATATTGAACCGGACCTAAGATGATGTTGTCCTCCGCCGACTCCTCTAATCGATTTAACACAAGTAATAGATTTAACAGGAGGTAATGGGTTAATTTCCTGTGACAAAAGTAAGACCATTAGGGGTTGTGATTACATCAACATTTTGGAATGCATAGTGATATGCTACCTTGATCAGAGGTTAGATGTGTTATTGACAGAGCAGTTCTGGATTATCAGACTAAGTGTCAAGGTCATCCAAGATGCATATATTTTGGTATTTAGTAATGTCTGAGAGGCAATCCAGGAAGGCATTTGTAAAGTTGTCATAAAGGGGGTGCATTGCGAGGAGTAGGAAGGAGATGTAAAAAGTTGAATTGGGGAAAAAAATGCAACAGTAAGTACTCCCACTCCAGTCTTTTTGTTCTGTTTCATAATAGCAGCTATTAAAATGTTTTAATATAGAACTTATTTCTTCATTAGTTTTTTTAGAGGTTTCTTTCATAGAGATAGGTGTCCTTTAGGAATGAGCTGATGTATAGTCAGTGCGCATTAGCTTTCAGCCAAATTTTCGTGATGAAGAGGATGTCTGGTTTGAATTCTGGTAATAGGTCATAGATGTGGCACTTGTTATTCAAAACCTTGCATTGACCAATGCACAGAAGAGGTTTGAGGTTCATGTATATCTCGAAGTGGGTGGTTTCAGTAATTCCTATAGTTAATGAGGCTGCAGAAGTTTGAAAGAAAGCTTTGCATCCTTTTCCTCTTCTGATGTCATGGATTTCGACGGAAGAATCAGTTTTACTGGTGGTTGCTCTGCCAGGAGCTCAATCTTGGGTGTCGGCTGATTGAGAAGACCGTGCTTGCTATACATGTCATTTTTGGGGGGAATGCAGTAGCTTCTATTCTATTTAAAAAATATATATTTAAAATATTTGTAGAGCGTGACAGCTGCCCCAGCCAAGGGGCGTCCCGGCGCTAACAGCAGCTCAGACGTGAGTCCCAGGCTCTCCACATCACTGGAGTCAAGCTATCCAGGCTGAAGAAGGCTGATAGCCAGAAACCGGTCCTTGGATGCTTGATTCCGGTCTAGGAAAGTCATGGCTTGGTAGTTCGGGCTGGACTGTTCCCATGAGGCACAGGGTCAAGGCTGATTTGCATATAGCCATTGTCTGACCTAGGGTGGTGTGGAGTGCAAAAAAACGATGGATTTAGGCCCAGATCTTTGTACTGGGGTGAATGTAAGACATTGTTCTGCATTCTGTCCATCAACTGTGTTTTTTGCAGGAACGGCAGCATTGCCACAGACAGCAGCCTACATAGTCGGAAAAAGAAAAGTGTTAATAGCTTTCCTAAAATCAGTGAGATTGTCGAGGCCACAAATCTGGAGGGGAAGAGAGTTCCAAAGAATCGCTGCTCTATATCGTAAAGATCGACTTCCGGCCTTGGTTTTCCTAACTAAAGGGACCAACAACAAATGTTGGCCCATGGAGCGGAGCTGACGGAAAGGCGTCATGTCAAGGCGCTGGGGGATCCGAGCTTCAGAATTTTAAAGGCTATACAGAGGGCCTTAAACTTGATCCGTTGAGCCAAAGGCGGCGAATAGTACTAGACACCGAACAGACTATGCAAGCCCAGAAGGGCTCGGACTGCGGCATTCTGTACTCTCTGTAACTTTTGTATTTCTGCCTTGTTTGCCCCCAAGTACAGGGAGTTCACATAATCAAGCCTGGATATAATTAATGCTTGAATAATGAGCTGTCTGGTCTGGGCATCAAAGAAGCCTAGACTGGGTTTACGCCTGGGTAGTAAACTGAAACAGGTGCCCGCTACCTTCTTCGTTTGTGTCTGGAAACTGAGCGAGGAGTCCATCCATACACCCAAGTTCTTTACCACCTGTTTAGGAGGAGGAGGGGCACCTAAGTTCCTGGGCCACCAATGCTCATTCCACAACCCGTGGTCCCTTCCCACCTCAGGTCCGGAAGGCTACGAATGGAGCAAAGTGGTGGGGGATGGTTGTTTGCTCAAGCATTGGGTCATAGCTCTACCTGGTACAACCACACAGGGTGTACATTTTGCAACCTTTCTTGACAGAGGGGGAGTGGCAGTAGTGAAAGTATGTTTAGTTGGGCATTGGGTGGTGATGCGTTGACTGGATGGTCACTTGTTAGCTGTTAGGAGATAACATTTTCTTCTGATGGTCACTCTTCCACCTATGGCAGCAGAAACTGAAGGCTTATCCAGTTGGTTGAAATACATAGCAGGAAGAGGTGTAGTGTCGTGCCCCTTCCCTGATTCCATTTATTGGTAAAAAAGAAAAAAAAATTAGCTGTTGTGCCGCCTCGATGAGGGTTCCTGAAAGGCGGTCCAACGCCAAGTATCACGGGTGGGTTCCTTGGGGGAGGGTCAGGGTGGGGGTTCGGACGGGTGTGGTGGGAGGGGAATACAAATGAAAAAATGTCCTCATGCAAAATAAAAGAAGTTTTTTTTAAAGGCTCTAGAAATATGGTGGTTACGGGTAGATCATGATCAGGTCAACTAAATAAAAATTCCTCTCCTGGAATGTGAACGGTCTAGGGGGAGGCAGGAAGCTATCCCGGGTTTGTGAATTTTTAAAGAACACTGAAGCCCACGTTTACTTATTGCAGGAAACCCACCTGAAAGCGGGGGCTTGTGAGCAAGCCTTTAATAAATTGGGTTGGGTGCAGGAAGTGCTATGCTCAAGGCAAAAAGGGTGTACAAGGGGCGTAGCAATTCTTGTTAGGGCGAATAAGGGGACTAAGGTTCAGAAATGGAATACAGACCAGTCTGGTAGATGGTTGGTGGTAACTCTTCTATATGTGGGTCAATGTTTACTTGTGCTGTATATTACGGCCCAAATGAGGACAATCCCGGTCCTCTCTTGAAACTCGGAGCTAGCCTACTGTATACCTCGGCTTCGTTCATACTTGGTGGAGATTTTAATCTAGTTCTCGATAGGCAATTGGATCGGATTTCCAAAGTGAAATATTGTGTCGCAACCAAATAATTTTCTATATTCAGGAACATCATGAAAGATTTTAACCTGCTGGATCTTTGGAAAGCAAAATATGGTACTGTAAGAGAATATTCTTTTTACAGTAAAAAGTACAAACAGTATTCGAGGATAGATTACTTTCTAGCAGATCAGAGATTGCTTGTAGATATAGGATCAATTTGCCATATTCCAGTGGGTATCTCGGACCACTCGGTTGTCGAGCTAGTACTTAACCTGGGGTCTAAGAGTATAGTGAAAAGATGGACACTTGATAGGACAATTTTATTGGATGAGAGGGTGAAGGTAGAGTTAAATTATAAAATAACTGACTTTTTTAGTATTAATATAGGTTCCTCCACCAAACAAGTCGTTTGGGAATCCTTTAAGGCCTACCTGCGGGGGTTATTGAGCTCTCTAATGATTTACAGGATGAATTCCAGAAAGAAAATAGAAATAGATGGTCTCCAAGCTATTAAGGAGAAAGAGCTAGAATCACAGCAGGCTGCTTTGATGGCTAGGGAGGGTATCCCCCAATAGAAGAGGGAGCTGCTTAGATTACAAGCAGAGCTTAAAGCTAAAAATGACAAGATCATTAAGGAAAGGTGGGAGGTTAGTAGATTACAGAATTTTGCCTATGGCGAAAAATGCAGATTCATCCTGGCATGGAAGTCTAGGACAGAAAGTGTTGGAAACAACATCAAGAACTTGACACAAAGGGAGTCAGGGTTACTAATATCAGAAGACGAGTTGATCAGGGAGGAGGCCAGGGCATTTATGCAGGGTTTATATTAAGATGAGATCAGGCATAGACCAGAAGCAGTTAGGACCTGGTTAGTCTGTATAGATTTGCCCCAATTGTCTGAACCAGATAAGATATATTTAGCTAGTGAAATTATGGAGGGGGAAATAAGAGGACAACTAAAGAAAATGAGCCGAGGTAAAGCCGCTAGTCCCGATGGACTACCGGTTGAAGTGTATTCCGGCATTCTAGAGATAGTTGTGCCGGTGTTAAAGGCACTTTTTAATAGAATACCTATACACGGCGATTGCATCCCCGCATCCTGGTCAGAAGCCACTATAACTCTGATTGCTAAACAAAATAAAGACCCTACAAAAAATTGAGTCATACAGACCAATTTCATTATTAAATTCTGATTTGAAGATCTTCTCTGGGATACTGGCCACTAGATGAGCCAGAATTATAAAAACAATTATACACTCAGACCAGAGAGGGTATATACCTGGGAGGCAGCTCAGCGAGCTTACTTTCCAGGTAATTGGGGCAATAGATTTTGCAGGAGAAAAGGGGTTGCCACTTGCCATCATAGCAATCGAGGCTGCTAAGGCGTTCGACCAGGTCAACTGGGAGTATCTCTGGATGGCCATGTCGAGGTTCGGGTTTCCATCAATCTTTATTGAAGGAGTTAAATCTTTATATCTGAACCCCCGAGTAAAGGTTCTGGTAAATGGGGCATTATCGGAATGGTTTAATATCTCTGGAGGTATTAGGCAGGGGTGTCCTCTGTCCCCCTTATTGTTTGATATATATATCGAGCCATTTGTTTGTGCAATTAGAACTGACCGTATTATTTTAACTTTTAAAATAGCGGATCTCACTGGTTAGAGGCGGCAGACCCGAGAGCAGAGGACGGCCCGGGACCAGGGTTCGATTCCCGGCGCGGCAGGTTTCTGGACCAGGGTCAGCGGACTCGATAATTCTCTCGCCTCGGTGCCCACTCTGATCAGCGATCACACTCGGCAACTCTGGGCATTAGCTTGCCTCATCTTCACTAACTGCCCCACCAGACCGCCGGGGATGCCTGGTCTCACCCTGGAGATACCCATTAAGGGACCATCTCTCAGGGAAGCCAGGAAGGGTTTCGCAGCGGTCGAAGCGCCTTGGGACCCTACGGGTAAGTAGTGCGCTATATAAATGCCTATACATATACATTTATATGCGGATGATCTTCTCTTGTACACCTCAAATCACATCGATGCAATTCCCCGGTTATTCGAGGTGGCTGAAGAATTTGGCAGTCTCTCTGGGTATAAAATTAACAGAGAGAAAACAGATATAATGGGGTGGAATAATTTAACCGTCATACAGGGGGCTAGAGAACAGATTAGGTATTTGGGAATACACTTAACCCAGAAGTTGGTCGATATCCCTAAGATCAGTTGGCAGAAGGTAGCTAAGGAAGTGTGTAAGCTATTAAGGTGGGGCAGTCTGCCATTGAACATTTATGGGAGAGTTAATCTCGTGACAATGACAATCCTCCCTAAAATAACCTTCCTGTTCAATACAATTCCGCTACCATTTAATTTCAAGGATATCGCTAGCCTCCAAAGGAAGATCGGTTCTTTTATATGGGCCGCAAAAACACCCAGATAGCCTGGAAGAAATTAAGGAGAGGGTTGAAAATTGGTGGTTTGGCTCTACCCGATTTACTTTTATATTGCCACGCCTTCCACTTTAAGAATTTTAGAATATTGGCCAATAAATTAGATTCTTCCTCACAGGGCCGTCTCTTCCAGGCAATGTTACACGATCAGCCACAGGGTCAGGAATTTTTCCTTTTTAAATTCGGGGACCCCAGATTCTACAAAAAAGTTTGTCTTAAGATCTTGTTGGCGGCTCTTAAGAACTGGAGATTCATCTGCAGAGTCCTGGGGATACCATATTACAATCTGCAGGCTCCTATCTGGGATTCCCCTGGCACTCCTGATTGCTTCTCAGATCAATTATGTCAGCCACTTAAAATAGCTGGTATTGAGACTTGGGGCGACCTTTGTTTAATTTCTCAGCTTATGAATTGGGAGTCCTTTACTAAATTAACAAATGGGACATTAACTAGATTCAAGTTTTACCAGCTCTCGGGTTGGTGGGCAAGACAATCTTGGGGGGGTCTGAGAAGATAGCTTGCCCCTTGATTCCATCTGTAGAAGGGGAGTCTGGAAACGTGAGGTCTCTTTTTGGTATAGGACGTTCACTGAAGAAAAAGACGGTTTGGACTCTGAACTGGTGAACCTTTGGGGCAATGTCCTTATTGGAAGTCGAGAGGATTTACAGAAAATCTAGAGTGACTCTTTTACCATGTCGCTGAGCGTAATTAAACCTGCGAATTTGAGGAGAAATCACCTCTTTACGGTTTATAAGGTGTATTGGGCCCCGGCTAAACTATCAAAGGTGACAACAAATACATATTACTGTCCCAGATGCAAATATCCGGCTGCGGACGATCGACATATGTTTATGGACTGTCCAAAGATCTCTATGTACTGGGCTGCGGTATGTGGCTTTCTAGAGGAGGTCTTATTGAGGCCGATCGTTTTCAGCCTTAGGCTGTTTTTTTTTGGGTTACCACTGGGCTATAACATGAATAATTCTGCCTCAAAATTTTTGTTTTATGTGATAGTGATTGCTAGAAGAGACATTTGAAGAGCATGGAAGTCGGTGGATCCCCCTATATTTGCTGACTGTTTAAAAAACATCAGTCAGATATGGCTTGTGATGAAGCGAGTACCAATAAAATCTGGTCCGCATTAGAGGTCTGGAAGAAAAACTAATATTGGTCCGATGATTATGCCAGAGGTTTGTCGTCCTGTCCTCCTTCGTACCTGTGTCTGATCAGTTAGAGGAACAGGAGTGGGACGAGGAGACAGCCTTACCTCTGGGCGAACTCTGTACGGCGGGCACAGACACCTGGGCGGCAATCGAGTATGTTTGTGTGGAAGGCACAGAGAGATCCCTTCTACAGTTTATATCTTCTGTTGGCATGTATGAGGACACAAAAAAAAGAAAGAATAAGGAGCTGTCTGGTCGGGGCATCAAAGAAGCCTAGAATGGGTTTACGCCTGCGTAGTAAACCGAAACAGGTGCCAGCTACCTTCTTCGTTTGTGTCTGGAAACCGAGCGAGGAGTCCATCCATACCCCCAAGTTCTTCACCTGTTTAGGAGGAGGAGGGGAACCTAAGTTCCTGGGCCACCAATGCTCATTCCACAACCCGTGGTCCCTTCCCACCTCAGGTCCGGAAGGCTACGAATGGAGCAAAGTGGTGGGGGATGGTTGTTTGCTCAAGCATTGGGTCATAGCTCTACCTGGTACGGCCACACAGGGTGTACATTTTGCAACTTTTCTTGACAGAGGGGGAGTGGCAGTAGTGAATGTATGTTTAGTTGGGCATTGGGTGGTGATGCGTTGACTGGATGGTCAACTGTTAGCTGTTTAGAAGATAACTTTTTCTTCTGATGGTCACTCTTCCACCTATGGCAGCAGAAACTGAAGGCTTATCCAGTTGTTTGAAGGGATGAGGTAAGGATTTTGAAGCATTATGCTGGGTAGGTGAAGGTAAAGGAACTAGAGCTAAGAGTGCTGAGTTTTTAATGGCCAGTCGCTAGATAGGTTTGAGACAAATATGGGATACAGATTATTTGAAGAGTTGTGATTTGGTGGTGGTACTGCTGGAAAGGTGAAAAAGTAAAACAACATTTGATAAATCAAAGCAAAAAGACAGTGTTTGTAACTGACATATGGTAGAACAAAGCCCGATTACCTGGAAACTGATTCATGTTTATATAGTACAATACATTTAATATAAACAAAACACAAAATATTAAAACCTTTTGGAGGGTGTGAGATTTGTTGGACTTCACAGCCGCCACACTCCTTTGGAGCTCA
The DNA here is from genome assembly GCF_964263255.1 of Lissotriton vulgaris. Taxonomy (NCBI): domain Eukaryota; kingdom Metazoa; phylum Chordata; class Amphibia; order Caudata; family Salamandridae; genus Lissotriton; species Lissotriton vulgaris. The sequence goes on along the minus strand of NC_141697.1, from coordinate 157,142,982 downwards.
AGAGCTGCCATATTAACAAGGGTTCTGAGTGGCGTTGAAAACAGATATTTTGGCTCCATGGAGTGCATGGTGCTATGGGAGGTCTCTACCAATGTGCTGGGGACTATCTGTAGAGGGTCTGGGAGCTGCAGGCTGGAGGGAAAGGCGAGACGGGCCCAGTGTGTGAATCTGAAATAAAGATGGAGAGAGCAAACATGCAGGGCAGGCCTTGCTCTGGAACGTTGTGGTAAGTCCTTACGTAGGAAACACACACATGAGGCATAGCACACATTGCTGAGTAGACAGTGTACGTGAGCTGCTGTCTTAGCACCCCTAGGGTTACTGGGGCATGTGGTGCAGGAGAAGTCAAGGAGGTGGTGCTTTGAAAACTTGGTTTGCCTACTACCCACACCCCAGATCATCACAGTCCTGATGAGACCCTTATAGTCCTGTTAGGATCGAAATGTCGTTGACACCAATGAAAGGACATCCTTTAGGCAAAGGAACCAGAAATGCTCTGGTTGCTCTTTTTTTATTGTCTCAAAAAGCATTAGACTTCTTACAATATACCAATAACCTTATAAATGTAATGTATTTTTGTGTCACTTCACTGTTACTTCTTGTAGATGTGTGGTTATGGTCACTTTTATTTATCACTTATACCTAAAAAAATCTAATTGACAAATTATGCGCCGTTGTAGATCTATATATGCAAATACTATTGTTTAAAATCTTGTGGAATAACAAAATAAATAACTCAGTTCGTTTGGAATGAGAGTTGCGAAAACTCAAGATCAGACTTAAGAAATGTTCCAACTTTGTAACAGACTAATACTGTTTTACATTCAGAGTTCCTTTATTCATTACATTCAGAATTCTTTTATTTTATTTTGATATAATTCTACATGGAAATTGTATCTGCTAATAGGAGAGTGTAATTACAAATGGGTTGCACGTGAACACTTGTTGTAAGCCTATGTTTGATACCCTGTTCACATGGAGATATGAACTGCTCTTGTTCTTTAAAAATATTCTTAAAGATGAAGCGGGTGTGACGCGCTGCTTTACTCAGGAGATATTGCCTGTGTTGTTAATATGAAAGTTAAAAGCAGGCGCAACGCTTAAACCTAAAGCGCGGTGCCCGGGGAGATTTACTTGCAGACTTCCCACAAAAGATAACTGTATAGGACATATAGGCTGCCTAAAAAGAGTCTGCGGAAGTCATTTGTGCCTAATGGTACAGTCATTGCTAAACATTGCTGCTATAGCAAGAGAGGGATGATATGATGTGTAGATCATAAAAAGAGAATGCAACCTTGCAATCCTGATATTTCCAGACTACAGCCAGGCCACACAGAGCAGGAGAAGACATCTATAGAGTATTAAAGAGAACTGCTTCAAATGAAAATTGATGGCTCGTTATGGCACCAAACAAGACATAAGGTCACGTACAACAGCAGAGAGCTTGTACTGATGCAGGTTGCAACTGCACAGGTCTCCTTGGAGATACGGTGGGTGCAAAGAGTTTACAAATATAATAAGGAATTATGCTTGAATATATACATCTCAGTTTACTCCGGCTATTTGAGATGCTCCTACTTTAGCCAAAGTAGATTGTTTTCTATATTAGTACAATCATAGATGTTTGACCAATGTCTCGGTCACCGAGGTCTGACCCATGTTTAGAGCTTAATTCTATGTCTTTCCTGCCTCTCCTCCCAAATACTATCCCCGCCAATTCGCTCTTCCTTCTGGGTTTACACTATGAGGTAGGGATTAGAGCTTTACTAAGAGTGTAAACTGCTAAATGATTATTTGTCCTTATTTGGGAAAGTAAACAATAAGTTGTATAAGAATGTATTGTATTCTATAACGAGTTTCACTAATAAAATATTTGAAACTGAACACAATCCTTTAAAATAAACTTAACAAAACCCTTTAAAATCCAAAAACAAACAAAAAACAAACATTTATAATCACACAAAAAGGAGCAAAGGTTGAAAATCCTCAGAAATCCCATTTGATTCCAGATCCTGGATGAAGCTGCAGTTTAACTAGCAGAGTCACAGCAGTACACAGAGAGGCCCCAATTGGTAAGGTTTATTCAGAGAAAGGAAGGACTGTTAGACAATGATTAATCAGCTTGTTGACTAATGGAACACCACTTGTGGATCCAAAGAGGCAATGGATGAACATACTGCAAAGCCAGGCACAAGATACGTTCAAATTGCAGCATGGCACTAATGCCTGGCAGACACATTTCCCAGGCAAGAACCAGGGCTATTTAAAACACCCTTCATGCCCAACAGCTGAGGGAAACTGAATACATCCCTTCTTCACATTCTGGTAACACACCCTTCAATAAGGGTTTCATCTCCGAGGTTATCAGGCACTGAGTTTCTGAGCCGAGTCACGAACAGCCTATGACACAGCTGCAAAGATAATTATAACCCTTGTATAAAATAACCATGGAAACAGAGTGTCTCTATGAGCACCATATTAACAGCAGTTTGAGGTACGTTGTACTCAAGCTAAGGCAGAAATGAGAGAAGAGTCTCCTACAGTCAGGTACATCCACGCGGAGGTCTTGTATAACGATATGAGGGTACATTCGATTTCAATTTATGAATACCTGCCAAATACAACGATCTCACGAAATCTTCAGGGCATGCTGAGAAGGTAAGTTACTTATAGCGGCACTCCATGCCACCCATGTTCATCATATGTAAGTTTGCTGGGCCTATTTGTTTTCCCTTGGTGCTTCAAGTGCATAATCCTCATCTGTATATGTAATAGCCCTCTCAATATTTGCTCTAGGACAGGGTAATCTATTGACATGTGTTAGTACTCTGCTGTCTGATTCCAAGTTTTGACACATCAGTTGCCAGACACCTATGGTCTCACACTACCCAACCTAAGTAGCATTTCCCATCTTGTATTAGTAAATAAAAAAATAAATGCAGTGGAGCCCGTTCAATCAGTAGGTGTGCATGTTATCCTTGTACATTTTTAATGATTTTGAAACTGTCCCAGTGAATCTCTGACCATTAAATGAGCATATGACTGGCATCTTTCATGAATGTTCACCTGGACACATGTTGCCTTGCATGGATGACAATAGTGAATCCTAGGGCTGATTAATACCAACCAGTCCTAGTGATGCAAGTAACAAAGCAAGAAATCCCATCCTGATGAATGCACACACAAGTCGAGCAGTCCACCAGCAATTTGCAGTGTCAGACGATTTCAATTAGAATGATCTACGAGAAAGAGCAGGAATGTACATTTTCACGATTTGGATTTTAACTCTTGTGTACACACATCTTGAGGCACTAGAGAATGCATTTTAACACATTTGGCAATGCAACCAAGAATTGTAAAGCCAATAGCTCTGCTGCTTGTTGTAAAAGACGAAGACCTACTGGCTTTGCAGATCCTGGTTAATGGTTGCTGAAGACTCAGACACTGTAAGCACTGCAGGTCAGCATCTTCCAGAAGTACGCTAACCTCTTGCTGGCAACCAGATCCATCCGAGTGTCCACACTACAAGGGCCTGTTTTTGGCTTACAAGTTACTGCAGGCTATGAAGCACCAGGATTGTGGGACGTAAAGTCTATTAGTATCAAAACTGGAGACAAGAAGATTCTGAAGTAATAGCAAGCAAAGACAAACATAGTGGAAGAAATATAAAGTACCAGGTACGCATCGGGACCGACATATCGAAAATAAAGGAAGAATCCTTTTTTAATCCCTTTTTAAGTTTTCCTGATATTTTTCAAACTAAATATTATATTATTTTAATAATGTTTAGTCTTTAATTGGAGTGAACAGAATATCTGGAATTCCCTCTATTAGCTTCATTGTTCTTCAGAATTTAAGAGGGTGAAGTAGTCCCAGTTAATTAGTCATTATTAAATTCTACAAATACACATTAAAGATAAGGTAGCACGGAAAAGGTAATTGATGTAAACGAGTCCCATGATGCATTATTTTTGAGAGTTGTTACTTCTTCATATTTCTTGGACTCTATAATTTCTGTGATATATTAACATAGGACATTTTTGTATGACCCTTCTTAAACCAGAGTAAATAAAGATGCCCTATGACATGAAAAACATAATTGGGCTTTTCAGAGCCTCAACAGGTTTGGCTGAGTTAAAACAGTATACTGCAATTTTTCAAACCGATTGGTAAGTGCAATTATCCATGATAATGACTGCTGACCTTAAAGACCATGTTGTTTTCCCTTCACGGCATAACTTACATTGAACATAGGGTTGGGGGGTACGGGGGTTCCATAAGGCACTTTGTAGCCATGTTCACCTCACATATCAACTCTAACTTCCAGATGAAAATTCCTGGATCACAAAGGATACCCCAGATGTTTCCCATTACACAGTGAACAGTCCGCTTCTATGACTGAGTGTTATCAAAAACCAAAATGTGTACCTCATGAACATGCTTTTTTAGAGGGAAAGTCTACATGAACAAGACTTGTGCTAAGCATTTTCTTCCTCTTGGAGTCCTAAAAAACTCCAAGTGAATCTGTGAAAAGCACATCGTTTTGTGGTACTCGAATGATATTTCTCCTCCACTTCTGTAGCCAAAGGAAAAAATCAGTGATGAGTGAGTGAACGGTCTCCATAGAGATCACATGACAGTGAAGGCAGACAGTCTCTGCACCCCGTCTGGAGTCTCCAATTCAGACTCATTCTTTAAAGACGCAACCTTTCTTGGGTGTGTCCATTTCTGCAAGAGGTAAAGCGAAAGATAGACCAATCGAACATTTGTTTTCTTCCCAGATTGGATCTTTTGAAATCCTGCCAAAACTTTGTAGTAAAGCATTTGTGTTTTGAGTGAATCCAATGCTTACTTATAAAAATGACACTATCAGTAGAATAAAGGTGCCAGGAGTAAGTCAGAACTGAGTGTGAAAGCATCTCTACTATTCTCCTCTTTATGGTGCTCAGGTTGAGAGCAGAAATGTGTGGACAGAAGGGTACGACACTCCGTACAACCCAGTTTGGCTAAAATAATGGGACATAAATGTGTGTCAGCATTCCTTTTGTGGCATGATGGACCCTGCTGCTCCGCCGGCCTTACTGCTCGAAACGGCTCATGCCCCGACCTTCCAGGGCCTCTGCGTGGCTTCCAGCGGGTCACCTGAGTCTCCAACACAGACTACACCAACTGGAAGGCCCTGGAGCCGGGAACAGCTGCTCACAGCGCTGCGTGACAGTGCAGAGTGATCTGGCCTGGGGGGAAAGGGACTTCGAGATCCGAAGCCAAGGTTTCCTGTGCGAGTTCACCTATCCGGGCACTTGCAGTCCCTTAAACCTCGGCTCTGGGCTCGCGGTGACCTACGTGACCCCGTTCCGAGCTAATGGTAGCGACTTCATGGCGCTGCCCCCAGACACGGTGGCCTCAATCTCTCATGACAGATTGGAGCTAAACTGCCGAGGCCAAGACAGCACCAGCATGAGATGGGTTTCCTCGAGCCCAGGCCCCTGGCACTGCGAGGTGGAGAACGGAGGCTGCAGCCACAGCTGTCGAGAGTAGTCTGGCATTGCCACCTGCCCCCAGGGCCTGGAGCTGGCTAAAGATGGATGACAATGCGTTCTGCCCCCCTACCCCTGCTCCAGCCACAGGTGCGCCCAGATCTGCTTCCTCAACGCCACCGACAATGTGCCACAGTGTATGTGCCAGGAAGGGTACGAACTGGGCAAGATGGCACCAGACAGGTGAACAAGAATATATGTGATCAACAGTGCAAGAAACAGTGAGGGGACTTCCACTGCCTCTGTCACCCGGGCTACGAAATGTTCGATAACAAGTGTGAGGACATTGATTAGTGCTAGGGCCAGGTGTGTGAACTGAACTGCATCAACTTGCCTGGCACCTACAGGTGTGATTGTGACCTGGGGTACCCCGTACACTTTCACGATCCCAGCAAGTGCCAAATATTCTGCAACAGCAGCGAGTGCCCGGCGGAGTGTGACCCGCACACCATGGAGTCCTGTCGCTGCCCCCCAGGGTACATCATTGAGAAAGACAATGCCAGCGCAGTGCAAGCATTCAGTGTGGAGGGAACACCTAGAACGGTCTGTGTGGATATTAACGAGTGCCTCTCTGAGTACTGTGACCAGGTCTGTGACAACACACCCGGCTCCTCCCGGTGCTCCTGCCAGCCCGGGTACACTCTGCAAGCCGACCTACTGTCCTGTAAACTCGATGGTGACGAGGAAGGAAGCTCCGAAAACGTCACCACCCCCACAGCAGTACCCAGACCACACCACCTCCAAGGAGCCCCTTCTCCTGGGCATCATGATTGGCATTGCAGTGGGCATCTTGTCCATTGTGTCCATCCTCACTGCCATGGTCGTCCACTGGATCAGGAAGCACAACGTGCACACGGTTACGGACTGCAAATGTAAACTCGCCGAGAAAGGCTTGGTGCTTTGACAGGTCAGTCTGGGCCCCCTTCGCACCAGAAACTTTAGAGGCATAGGAGAAACCATGCGCGGAAAGACTAGAACCTATTGCACACGTACTGACCCTCGCTCCAAGGGTGAGCCACGCAGATAGTCTCAAGCCGAAGGTGAGCCGTGAGGACAGACTCCCAAGGAGTTGGGGCCACAAAGACAGGCCCGCGGCCTCCCCTTGAGCCCAGCAAGTGCTTAGACAACGCGCTTTCACCAGAACTGGACTTTTAACAAGCATCGATCTCTTGTCTTTATGGGGCCATGTGTTTCTAATTAGAAACACATGGCCCCATAAAGATAAGAAAATGTTCTGCGACAAAAGCAGGCGACCCAGTCCGGATCGAAGGCGAAAGGGCGTCAACAAAAAACTCTCATTTCCAATGGCAGGCCACTGTTTAGCATAAACGGTGACACAAGCCAATGGAAATGAGGGGTGGGCTTCGAGTCCCTTTCTGAAAACCCTCATCCACAAAATTTCTCGCCGAGCGAGCAGCGCTTTGCACTACTGCAACGCCACGCCACACCTAAAAACAAAGTAGGTTCTTCCGGCGCCAAAGATCGATAATAAGTCAAAACTGTGCTTTTAGTTCATTCATTTTTCATCTTGAATTTTCACAATGCTCCATAAATTTTGCTTTTACCCTGTTCTTGTCTGTTTTAACAATACTTGATGGCTCCATAAACAAGGTAGACCGATCCAACATGACAAAAGTATCTTGACTATATCGTAACCCTGTGATTAAACAGGCCATGTCCTGATTAAGACATTCACAAATGATGTCCCTACAAAGAGGAGCAGCCGGATTTGACCAAATACTAACCCACAGTAAAAGAGGGGCCAAATGGACCCTGTTTTTATAAATTCTCGAATCAATTCAGAGTGAATAATAAAACTCGATGTAGATGGCAGTAGGAGGAGCAATCTACGTAGAAAATGATTTTCCTCAGTCTGTATTGAGCTGCCTCTTGTTATCCGTGTGTGTTAGCACTAACACACTGGGCATTATACAACTTTAGAGCTGGGCGAACTGCCCCCCCCCCGGCCCCCACCCCAGATCTTGTACTATTACAAACTGCTCCAGCAGTTCTACAAAGTTTAAAGGTGGAATTATTCATCTGTGGGTGCCAGGTACCTTAAGATCTAAAATTCAAACCTAAATAACAAATTTATCAATGCTAGTCAGTACTTTGCCCTTAATTATGATCCTATTGAACTTTTTTTACCCTGGGCCATAGGACGTAATATGCGATTTGGTACAATTAGTAGTTAAATCAAGGTCCTGCATAAAAACAACAAAACGATCCACTAGTCCCCTCATAGCATTTGGTGTGAGGGCTATAAGAACGGCATCATCAGCATATAAAAAGGCAGGCACCGGAGTGCCGGTCATTCTCGAAGTGTCCACATCAACTGAAACAAGTTCGTCGGATACCTTATTAATACAAAGAATAAACAGCAGGGGTCCCAATATACACCCTTGCCGCACTCCTCTCCTCAATTGGACTGACGGTGATAGTTCGCCGGAAACATTTATCCGTACTCTAGGGGATAGATCTGCATGCAGGGAATAAAGAAAATTCAATATAGAGTGTTCCACTTCTAAATCCAACAGCATTACCCACAATTTGGTCCTGTTCACAGAATCAAATGAAGTGGATAGATCCATGAAAGCCGAATAGAATGGAAACCGCCTTGCATAGATATACATACACTGCTCATTAGTTCCTATTGGGCCTGAATCCAAATTGAAAATGTGAGAAGACACCATTGTCTCCTGCCCACTTAACTAGGTGGTCGTTTATCACTCTGCCTATAATTTTAATGACGCTGTCTAGAAGAGATATAGGGCGGTAGCACTTAGGGGACATACGATCACCTTTTTTTAAAAAATGGGCACAATCGTCGAGAACCCCCAAGATTAGGGAGTATCAGAAGCTAGACACTGATTAAAAACATTGACGATTAAAGGGCTCCACAGGTCAGGCAAACATTTCATCAGGTCGATGGGCACAGAGGTCTTCTCGCCTATAGTATGCTGTATGGCCAAATCCACTTCCTGCGTAGATATAAGACGAGGCTGGGAATTCTGTAATATTCTATGTAATACAGCAGACAGGGTTGGGTCTTCCTCGATATAATAAATAGAAGTAAAATGGGACGCCCAATCTGTCCCCGAAATACGGTTGAGCATCAGAGGGTTAAGAGAAGAAGTCCTAGTACTTATACGTTAGACAAGAGACCACAAATGCTTGTAATCCTCCCCAGATGATGTACTTTCCAATAATTCCCAATCCCTTTTATAAAGTTCCTTCTTCCTACTTAAAAGAGCAACTTTATATTTTTGTTGCGGCTGTCGGATCTCAGAATCTACCCTGGTATGGGCAGTCAATGCTTTTCTGAACCTGCGGTTGGCATGGAGCAAGTCCCATCCAACCACTGTGGGTTCTCGTCACGTAAATAAATTGGCTTTAACAGAGATTTCCTAATGATATATGCCAAGCCGTTATAGTACTGCATCTTCATCTCATGGTCACCATCAGAGAAGCAGTTTAAACATATACCTAAATGCGAATTTATCAGTGTAGTCAATTTTCAATTGGGATACCGAGCTGTCAGTCCAATCTTAAGCCATCCGTGGAGTTCTGGGTGATAGAAGGTAAATTAGCGTTACACTGATATCTATTAATTGGCAATGTAGCAAAGGCACCCAGTGCATTGTGATCCTTAAGTCTGTGGGTACAAGCATGCCTTAAAGAAACGATGATACAAAGTCGCAAACAATCAATATCTGAAGCTTTCCCAGCCCTTCTATACATGGGTAAAGCCATATCAACCCCTCCTAATGCTTCAACTAGATTAACCAGCCCATTAGCAGCTAAATAATTCGAAAGTTTGGTCCGCCTGGAGTCCAAAATAGTAACAGTCCCTTTAGCTGATTCAACTGAGTCCCTTAGACACCCATGTAGTATAGCATTAAAATCCCGGCACACGTAATAATGGGTTTGTGTGTGCTTATTACCATGAGAGGCTTGCAATTTAGCAACAAAACTAAATAATTTGGTGAAATGGGTACAGACAGCATTACTAAAATCGTAATTATAAATATTTATCAGATACAAAAAAAAAGGGTGACCAGGGAATACAGTTTTTTATTGCCAGCAAGGAACACGAAATAGATTTGCTCAGAGTAACCGCTACTCTACCTGAAGGCTTATGAAATGAAGAATTAATTCAGGTTGAGAAGAAGTTAATCCTTTTATTATTCGAAGAGCTCATAACAAATCATCCAGTAGATTCAGCATCATAGGTATAACTGAGCTTTAAAAAAGATGCAATGCAATATGACATGTGTAACATTCTACATTCTGGAAATGACATAACAGGAATGAATATAAATTAAAGACACAGTACAAATAAGAATGTAAACACAACACATCCCCCTTTCCTAATAAAGTAACAAAAATTAAAATAAATAAATAAATAAGAACAAATCCCACACTAAAATATAATAATAGAAACCAAACTATAAACTAGGCTATTAGCCTATAATTGAAACTAAAAGTAGTTTAACTACTTATTATCCATAATGTAATCTTTAAGCCAAAGAGGAACCACCCTCTTCCTTGAGGAATGACGACATAAAGACGAATCCTCAGAAACTGAACTGGAATTTTCGGAGTCATCAATATTTTCTGGACCATCAGTAGAGGAATTAAAAACCTCACAAGTAGAAGGAACTTCGCCTATACTTGGGCAACTAACTACTCCAGAATTAACCAATGACTCATTGTTACCAGACAAACTATTCAAATCTGCATCCAAATCTTCTGGCTTCCAAACAGTGTTTGAAGAATCCAGTCTACACTTAGCAATACGGCTCAAATTCCAAACCTTCCCATTTCTAAGTCTAACTGAGTTCCTCAAAACTTCCACTACTTGGAAAGGTTCAGAGAACTGTGAATCACCTTTCTGAACTTTAAATGGCTTCTTGACTTTAACCCAATCTCCTACATCAATCTGAACCTCCTTAGAACCATGTTTCAAGTCATGATATTCTTTACTTTTATTACGTACAAGTTCCATACGCGCTTTCACCTTTTCATTAGACCAAGATTTGACATCACTAGAAAATAACCAAGAAGGAATTGTTTTCGAGCGCGGATTCCTACCTTTCATAAGCACAAAAGGAGAAATCCCAGTAGAATTATTGTTAGTAATGCGGTAATTCCAAACTACCTTCCCTACCGGAGTAGGCCAATCTAAACCATTACTTATAGCTAACTGAATGGTATTCTTTAAAACCCTGTTAAAACGTTCCACAACACCATTACCACCAGGATTATAGAGTGAAGTAGTTCTGTGCCTGATGCCCAATTTTTTAAAATACGTCCTTGCCCTTAACGATAAAAACTGGACACCATTATCCGTGAGGATACAAGACGGAATTCCTTCCGTAACAAAAGTTTCATCCAAAAAGGAAAGAACAGAATCCGTGTCAGCTCTCTCAACCAACTTAACAACAGGCCATTTCGAGAAAAGATCCATAATGACAATCAAAAATTGCTGTGAATCATCATTCCTTTGAACAGGACCCATAATATCCACTGCTATACACTCCCAAGGATGTTCAGGAAAAGAACTTCCTTCCAACATCGGAGGACGACAAGTGCTCAAACTTTTATCTGCCGAAGCACAAGTGATACAATCTCTAACAACCCTCTCCGTTTGAGAATCACAACCAGGCCACCAAAACAACTGCTTAACAAGTGACTTAGATCGTACAATACCTGGATGACCCTCGTGGCATAGTTCAATAATTCCTTCACGCAAGGTCACAGGAGGGATTATTCTCTCACCTCTCAAAAGTGTCTCATGAGTAACAGAAAGTTCAGACCTAATCTCCCAAAAATGTCTAATACCATCATCTAACAATTCTTTTTTACTTGGCCATCCATCAACAGTAAAGGAAATTACTTTTTGCAAATTAGCATCAGCAGAATATTCTTTGTTCCACTCCTCCTTACTGAAGGCTGATAAACCTTCATCATGAACAAAAGCAACTTGCCATTCATTCCACTCATTGTTGTCACATTCTTCCAACATAACAGGCATTCTTGATAAAAAATCAGCGAGAACATTGCTTTTGCCTGGAACGTAAACAATTTTATAAATGAAATTTTGTAATCTCATCGAAATCCTAGCCAACCTTGCAGATGCATTGATCACACCCTCAGTTGTTAACATTTTTACCAAAGGCTTGAGATCGCTACGTAATAAACACATTTTACCTTAAACAAAGGATTTAAAATGTTCTAACGCCCAAGCACACGCTAAGGCATGGGTACTCACAAACTTTCTCTCAGGGGCCAAATTTACTGTGTGGTTCTTGTCCGAGGGCCGCACCGGTGGGGGAGGGGGCGGGGCTAGAGCAACCAAAAAAAAAACTGTGACCATGAGGTTGAACACAGGTCCCTGCAGCGGACACCTTCGTCCACTGAGCTACCAGACCCGGTATATATACATATATATATATATATATATATATATATATATATATATATATATATATATATATATATACACACATCTCTGCCTCCCTCTATCTCCCTCTCTCTCCCTCCTTGTCTTCCTCTGTCTCACTCACTCTGACTGTCTCACTCCCTCTCTCCTTCCCTCACCTTCGCTCTCCCTCCCTCCTTCTCCCTCCCTTTCCCTACCTCTCCTTCCCTCCCTCACCCTCACTCTCCTTCCCTCACCCTCACTCCCCTTCCCCCTTTCCCTCCCTCACTCCCCTTCCCTCACCCTCACTCCCCTTCCCTCACCCCCTTCCCTCTCTCCCTCCCTCCCCTTCCCTTACTCCTCTTCCCTCACTCCCCTCCCCTCTCTCCCTCCCTCACTCCCCTCCCCTCCCTTCTCTCCCCTTCTCTCACTCCCCTTCCCTCCCTCCCTCCCTCATTCCCTCCCTCCTCTTCCCTCCCTCCTCTTCCCTCACTCACTTCCCTCAATCCCCTTCCCTCACTCCCCTTCCCTCTCCCTCCTTCCCTCACTCCCTCCTTCCCTCACTCCCTCCTTCCCTCACTCCCTCCTTCCCTCACTCCCTCCTTCCCTCACTCCTCTTCCCCCACTCCCCTCCCCCTTCCCTCCCTCCCTCCCCTCCCTTTCCCTCACTCCCCTTCCCTCACTTCCTCCCTCCCCCTCCCTCACCCCCTTCCCTCATTCCCCTTCCCCACTCCCTCACTACCTTCCCTCACCCCCTCCCTCACTCCCGTTCCCTCTCTACCCTTCCCTCTCTCCCTCCCTCCCCTTCCCTCTCTCCCTCCCTCCCCTCTCTCTCTCCCTCACTCCCCTTCCCTCACTTCCTCTCCCTCACTCCCCTTCCCTCACTTCCCCTCCCTCACTTCCCCTCCCTCACTTCCCCTCCCTCACTTCCCCTCCCTCACTTCCCCTCCCCTTCCCTCACTCCCCTTCCCTCCCTCACTCCCCTTCCCTCCCTCACTCCCCTTCCCTCCCTCACTCCCCTTCCCTCCCTCACTCCCCTTCCCTCCCTCCCCTTCCCTCCCTCACTCCCCTTCCCTCCCTCCCCTTCCTCCCTCCCTCCCCTTCCCTCCCTCACTCCCCTTCCCTCCCTCACTCCCCTTCCCTCCCTCACTCCCCTTTCCTCACCCCTTCCCTCCCCTCACTCCATTCCCTCACTCCCCTTCCCCCTCTCTCCCTCCCTCCCTCACTCCCCTTCCCTCCCTCACTCCCCTTCCCTCCCTCCCCTTCCCTCCCTCACTCCCCTTCCCTCCCTCACTCCCCTTTCCTCACCCCTTCCCTCACTCCCTCCCTCCCCTCACTCCATTCCCTCACTCCCCTTCCCCCTCTCCCCTTCCCCCTCTCTCCCTCCCTCACTCCCCTTCCCTCACTCCCCTTCCCTCACTTCCCCTTCCCTCACTTCCCCTTCCCTCACTTCCCCTTCCCTCACTTCCCCTCCCTCACTTCCCCTTCCCTCACTTCCCCTTCCCTCACTTCCCCTTCCCTCACTTCCCCTCCCTCACTTCCCCTCCCTCACTCCCCTTCCCTCACTCCCCTTCCCTCACTCCCCTTCCCTCACTCCCCTTCCCTCCCTCACTCCCCTTTCCTCACCCCTTCCCTCCCCTCACTCCCTTCCCTCACTCACTCCCCTTCCCTCACTCACTCCCCTTCCCTCACTCCGTCTCCCTAGCGCGAACTTGACCCAAGAGGGTATCAAAGCGCTTTACATTTAGGATCATTGCGTTAGAAGTTACATCAGTTACAAGAGCACAGTAAGGAACAGTATACATCATGTTCTTTAACTAACCAGCCTGAGAGGTCAATGAAGTAATTCAGAACAAGATCTCACTATTACACAGTTAATATTAAATAGTCGAGTTTCGCATTTAATAACAATATAAGCTATTTAAACAGAAAGCATGACAATGTGACACATTTTGGATAACTAGTGCAATAGTCCTTGGGGGGAATTCTCATTTTTTTAAATGACGACACAGAAATGTTGACAGTACGTTTACTCCATTTTTAAGTTATCATATTTTTTCATGAGATTTGTTACAAGACTTACTTTACATCGTTTGACGACTCAGCTTTGGTTCTAAGAATCAAACCAGAGCCCTGGCACGGTTATCTCCAAGGCAGTCTGTGCCCCCCACCACCCTTTAGAAATAAAGCATCTCCCACTCCCCTGATTGCATACATCTCCAAACCCCACACGACACAAAAATACTTCATAAATGCTCAAAATAATTTTCACATACAATAGGCTCTAAAACACGCAAACTATTTGAGCACCAATAAAGCGATCCGAGGACCTGTGAGGGGTATGCAAGCGCTATAGTAAAACCCTAAAAGTATCATCACAAACAAGAACACCCATACAATATTCCGCTAACAAAAGTAGTATCCATCCAGCTAACAACGATCCTGGGGCGAGCATAAACGGTGTGACATTCACTATAATGCCGGGCTGAGTCATGTGTACGAATAACCTCTCCGTGACATCATGAACACAAGGATGAGCACGGGATCTCAATCATCAAACAGATGCATTCTGAACTTCAACGCAACCAACTGGAGTGCCACATTTGAAAACAACAAGTTTGAGAAAAAGTGCGCTGGACTAGAAGAAGGGGTGCTTCAAGGCGCTAGAATCCTTTTGTAACCTCAAAGCCGTGTACACCCTGGGCAAAAAAAGAGCTGAGCCTCATTATTAAAAGAATAGACCCCCCTCCTCCCCAATATACCTACAACAATGCTATACATATAGACTAGACGCCCTGCTCAAGGGGCGCCTCGCACACCTGTCTGTCACCGGGCTGAGACAGCTTCCCCAGCGCGCACAGACACACAGCCCCACCCGAGCACTTCACAGCCATTTGCATGTGAATGGGGATTTGCTGTATTTCACCTCCTCTTAGCGCCCCTGCAGCTCCACTCTGGCCTCCTGGGATGAATCGCCGGGCCCCACAGAGCAGCAGAGTGTCTCTGCAACCTGCAGTGTTCGCAGACACTCTTTAAAAAAGTTTTTTTTTTTTTTAAAACACCGGTACGATGTCTCATGGTCCGCGGGCCGCCACCGAAGGCTTGCCGGGCCGCTATTGGCCCGCGGGCCGTACTATGAGTACCCGTGCGCTAAGGCTTCTTTTTCTATTATTGGGTACTTTTCTTCACAAGGTGACAAGGATCTTGAGGCATAAGCAATTACACACTCCCTGCCGCTCTCGTCTATTTGAGCTAAGACAGCTCCAAGGCCTTTGTTACTCGCATCAGTCGTAATCACGCTATTTAAAGAAGGATCAAAACTTCTCAAGGAAGTGGCTTCCGCAATGGCTAATTTGATATTATTAAAATCTTGATTCACACAGATTAGACCATTCAAATTTAACATTCTTTTTTAAAAGTTGCCGAATATTATAAGAGACATTAGCAAAATTTGGAACATATTTTGAGCAAAATTCTGCCATTCCCAGAAATGACTTGATATCATCCTTACAAGTTGGAACTGGAGCGTCAGAAATAGCAGAATCTAAAGCAGGTTTTGGTCTTACACCCTCTTCGTCTATAACATGACCAAGGTAGGCCACACTCTTTTGTGCAAATTTACATTTTGAAAGCTCAATTGTAAGGCCTTTGCTTTCAAGAATACTCAAAACTTTCTCCAACCTAGACAAGTGTTCACCTTCATCATCCCCAAATACAAGTATATCGTCTTGAAAGAATCTGACACCCTTCTCTTTTTTGAAAAGTTGATACATTAATCGCTGGAAGACAGCGGCTGCCGAAGCTAAACCAAAGGGCATGCGCCTATAACGGAAACAGCCAAAAGGAGTTACAAAAGAAGTAAATTTCATTGACTCAGGGCTTAAGGATATCTGATGATAGGCCGACGAGAGATCAATTGTCGAGAACCATCGTGCATTGCCTAAACTAGATACCATTTCGTTAATCTTAGGAACTGGAAACTTATCCACCACAATGTTGTTGTTTAAGTGTCTCAGATCCACACATAGCCTAATTTTCCCATTGCTCCGTCTAGCGACGACAATAGGAGAAACCCATTCACACGCCTCAATGGGCTCAATGATATTAGCAGAAACTAACTTCTCCAACTCCTGCTTCACATCCTCTCTCACCAAGATAGGAACATTCCTACACTTATGTACTTTAGGGCAAGCATCGTCTTTAATTATGATTTTGTGTTCAAAACCAACTAAATTCCCTAAAGTTTTGCTAAAAACTTTCGGAAATTTATCTAAAATTACCTTAGATATTGTCGTACCGTCATCCACCACCAAAACTTGTTCATGACTGTTTGGGTCTAAAATGATGTGCAATTGCTTCTGGTCAAACCAACCTAGAACTGGTGGACCCTTTTTTGCAATATACAACTTTCCTCTACATTCTCTTCCTTTGAACTTAAACACAAACCAACGGAAACCAAGAATATTAATAGGTTCCCCCATGTAGCCTTTAGGGTGAATGTCTGGAATTAGTAATTTATCACCTACTTGCTGAACAAAAGAAGACTTCCACATCTCTTCATTAATAATAGTATACGGTGAACCAGAATCTGCATAGATTTCAATATTCACCCCACCAATGCTCATTAAACAGATAGGTTTGTCAATCATGTCCTCCTCACGGATTTTCAAGACTAAATTCTCATGTAAATTCATTACTAAATTGTCATCTTGATCATTCTCAAGTATTCCCTCTTCATCCATATCATTCACAAAATTTACTTTGTTTTTCTTTTTCCTATTACAAGCTTTTGTTAAATGGCCTTTTAAACCACAGTTAGCACATTTCACTTTTAAGCCAGGACATCCTTTAAAGTCTGCTAAGTGTTCAGAACTATTACATCTAAAACATTTAAGTTTCGAATTTGAGGAAGTTTGAGAATGTTTTGCGTAAAAAGGTCTATTACCAGCACTCATAGCGTTTTTCGGGCTAAAATTAAATTTCCTTCTATCAACAACATTAACTTTACCAACAATCTCATTAGAAACAGAAGAATTTTCAAGTTTGATAACATTCGCACATCTGCCTGACATTTCCGCTTTTCGTGCAATAGCTAAGATGTCGTCTAAAGGCGAATCTCCATTAATCCACAATCTATCCTGAATTGAGGTATTATAAGAATGCATAACAATTTGATCCCTAATGAGATCTTCCTGTAAAACCCCAAACTTGCAGTCTAACGATAATTTCTTAAGATCAGACAGGTAATGATCAATGTTCTCATCTTTAGTTTGTTTTCTTGAAAAAAATTTTTATCTAGTTACCCCTATACACACCTTAGGAGCAAAATAAGTGTCCAAATGTAACAGTGCCAACATATAAACATTCAGATCCCCAGGAAAGGAAGGCTTAGTCATAGTTTCATATACTTTTAGTCCTACAGGACCTAAGGAGTGTAAAAGAAGTCTTTTCTTTTGAGCATGAGACATCTTACCATCTTCATCTAAAGCATCAATATAGTTACAAAAATATGGCTTCCATTCTAACCATTTAAGTGGTGGTTCACTGCCTGCAACCCAAAATGCCTGAGGTGCACTAATATTATAGTTAGGCTGAGACATAACAAATTAATGCTGAACAGAATACTGGATGTTGAAAACAAACAACCTTAAAATAGTTGTAATTAATAAAGTTGAAATACTTCACCAGAGTAGATTCTTCGTAAAACGTATTCAAATTATAATTATAACTTATTATTTTGTATTTATTAAATAATAGTCACAAAACAGTGGTGTGCGCATCACCGATGATGATAATACACACGGTGTGCCAATCACCGCCGAATGAAACGCAAAGTGTGGGAATCTCCGCTGAATACTACGATCGTTGGTGAAGGATGTGAAACGCAAGGTGTGCAAATCACCGCTGAAGACTACGATCGTTGGTGAAGGGTGTCAGTTCCAACTTCACGTTTTACGAATCACCGCTACACTCGTTGCTGAAGGATGTCCGTTCCAACTTCACGTTTTACCAAAATGGCCGTCTCAGCGTGTGACGTCAAACGTAAACAGCCCACAATGCAATGCGCCACGGTCTTGCGGAAGAGTCCCTTGAAGGAAGTTCCAAGATCGATGGTGCGTGAAGGAAACAGAATGCGAGGAGGCGATTACTTTTGAAAGTGGTGCGTGCCTGCCAAAGTGGTGCGTGCCAATAACTGTAAAAGGTAGATAGATTTTCTTCCTTTTCCAATTCGTTTAAAAATTTAAATGTTACCTTTTCAACACGCGACAATGTTCTTTTCCTTAACGCGTCGAAATCGAAATTTTTCATCCAAACACGCGTTAATCCAGTAAAGAAAAAGTAACAAAATTCCACTTAACTCGCACGATAAGTTCGAATCTAGAAATCCTTCTCAATTAGGGCTGAATAAGAAATTATTTACCAAAGCGGCATCCAAGGAGAATTAATGCAGTGAAGAACTCATTTTTATGTCCTTTTAGTAATAATCCTCAAATAAACAAATTCGAGTTGCCGAGTTTTCTGCGTAGGCTCTGCTCTCCGAATCCAGTCGCCAGTGAAATGAAGAATTAATTCAGGTTGAGAAGAAGTTAATCCTTTTATTATTCGAAGAGCTCATAACAAATCATCCAGTAGATTCAGCATCATAGGTATAACTGAGCTTTACAAAAGATGCAATGCAATATGACATGTGTAACATTCTACATTCTGGAAATGACATAACAGGAATGAATATAAATTAAAGACACAGTACAAATAAGAATGTAAACACAACAGCTTAGACTAATCCATATAACTAACCCACCCATAGCTCGCCCCTTAGTGACGGAGTGGCAGTATTGTCGCCAACAAGGGTGGTCCTGGGAGTGGATGGGCAGTGTGTAGCGCAAGTGAAACAAGCATCCCCTTTTAAGTGTGGTGCATCGGTAAGCCAGGTTTCTAGTAGTGCTATTATACTGTGCAAAAACAACAGTTGATGGACAGAATGCAGAACAATGTCATACATTCTTTTTTAAAAAAAAATATTTTTATTAGGTTTTTACTCCCCTTCCCCCTCCCTCACCCCACATTCCTCCCTCCCCCCTGGCTGCATGGCACTTTACAGCAAATACCGTTATTGTTCTACATACATGCATTCAAGAATTACAACAAAAAGTGGAAAATAAGAAAAAGAAAATGAGGTTTTACCTAAAAAAAAGTACATAGAAATCGTAGAGAGCATGAGGAGCATAAAGAGCATAAACAAGACGCCTATTGAGAAAGAGAAAAAAAAATAACCTTTCAATCTTCCCATATTTCTATCTTTTCTTCCAAGTTTCAATAGGGTCCCATATTTTTAAACCTAGTTTCCTCCCACTTTTACCTTTCCTTGCATATATCTCCTTCTCCATGTTATATATAGATAGTAACCTGGCCAGCCACTGATGGAAAGTAGGGGGTACCGAATCTTTCCAGGCTGCCGCAACACAGAGTCTCAACACTGCCATTGCTATAAACAAGAAGTTGGTTGGACGAGGGTGGGATCAAGAGGAAGGAGAACTGAGACTGGGCTAGGGAAGGCCCACATTAATCCCCCGGGCCCCTGTTTGACTTGTAACCGTTTCAGCCCCCTGGGCATGGTAGACTGACTCCCCCGCATTCAATACGGGAGGGTGACGAGTCACTGGCATGCTCCAGGCTGAGATTACATACCGGGCCCTCTATTACGAACTTCGGCGATGATTGCTGCCCACCTAAGGAACCCACTGGGCTGGATGTAAGTTCTAATAAAGATGCCTCAAATTGTACAGCGATGGGAGTCCCAGCTCCTGGCGTAGGGGCACAGGACATCCGGGAGCCAACTACGGGTGATCATAACGGGGGAGGGAGTAGCTATGCTAACCCCGATAGGCAGGGCTTTTTAACTATTCTGTCATGGAATTTGTCCAGCCTTGGTAATAAGAGCGATTCCCCAGAATGGAGAACGTTCATAGATAGGAATGATGTGTGTCTTTTCCAAGAAACATGGGCCCGAAAGGATAAGACACGCATTGGTTATGATGCCTACTCTGTACTAGCGAGATGGGGTGGGAGGGGTCGCCCCTCGGTGGGGCCTTTTAATCTGGGTGGGCTCGCACTTAGGCTGTACGGCCAAGTCTCTGAATACATCCTCAGATGACGTGCAATGTGTGATCCTGGAATGGTCCAATGGCACTAAGCTTGCACTGGTGAATGTATACTCTAGACCAGTGAGCGCTTCTATGGAGTCCAATACAGTTGAGGAACTCTCCTCTCTTTTAAGTTCTATACCCAGCGGCGCCCAGTTTGTGATTGGGGGTGACCTAAATTGCAACTTCGAGCTGCTGGCAGGGCTTATGGACGAAGGACTCCTCGAGGAGGATGTTTGTTGGGATATACCCACGTTAGACTACTCGCCCCCCAGGCCTTGGACACCACTGGCGGTACAAATCACGTCTCTAACACTTAAGCACTCAATTAGGGTGTGCAATGGTAGAGTCAACTCAGATAGACCCCCCAAGTGTACCTTTAACAAGCAGGGCAAAGAGGCCAGACTGGACTACATATTTGTAGAAACTAGGTCGTGGGGCACAATAAGGGATTTCTCTGTCATACCGCGGGATGACAGTGATCATAACGCCTTAAGCTTAAAAATAACTATCCCTGGCATTGCAAGGGGGAATATGGATGCAAATTCCGACAGACTCAAGAATGATCCTAATCAATGACAGGAAAAGAATAAAGTGGGCAAAAATTCTAGAAAGACCAGAGCAAGTCTCGGAGCTTTATGCTCTTGCTTTGCCCATTCTAGAGGAAATTAGTATTGCACTAAATGATGGTTCCATTTATGATAGTTCAGGCAAGGCAGGAAAACTACATGAACAGTTAATACACACCCTGTCAGACGTATTTTACCCTACTGCGGCTAAGCGGCCGCAAAAGGGTATTAGTTCCAATTGGTATAACTCTACATGTAGAAGAGCCAAGACAGCACTTGTCACCTCTATAAAAAATAAGGCTAGCAGGTCCATAGTCCAGACCTTGAGAGCCAATTATAAGCGCGTATTAAAGCATGCAAGAGAGGAATGGGATCATAAGTGGACTGACTTATCTAACGCCCTTGCAACTAGAGACCTACGAAGATTCTGGTCCATTGTAAACAATGGCTCTGCAGAACTAGTTGCAGCAGTGGAGGCTAATATAGCCGAAGATGTCTGGGAAAACACTTCCGCACCCTCTATGAAGCAGGATCAACTATCCAGCAGGGAGTCTTGGGGGAGATGCCACTAGACCAGACTTGTCAATCAAACATCTTTGACTTCACGTTAAAGGAAGTCGAAAATGCTATAGCCAAACTGGCAACTGGGAAGGTCCCGGGGCTGGACAAGCTCCCGGGTGATCTTTTCAAACACCAACCCACAATTTGGGCCCCATATCTGCTTGTCATATTCAACGCAGTCCTGAGAGCGACCCCAGTTCCAGGTACTTGGCTGGGCGCAGAGATTGTCCCTATATTCAAAAAGGGTTCACCTCTGCTCCCAGCCAACTACAGGCCGATCAGTTTGATCGATGTCCCGCAAAAAATCTTCGGAAGACTAATACTGGACCATCTCCAGGACTGGATGGAGGAAAATTCCATACTAAGCCCATATCAGGCAGGGTTTAGAAATAAACTATCTACTATGGATCAGATACTCCGGTTGCATATGTTATTTTGGAAGTCGGTTAAGTCTGAGGGAGGTAGTCTTTACACTGTGTTCGTAGATTTACGAGCAGCTTTTGACTTGGTCCCAAGACACAAGCTTTGGGTTGATACCCATCGCGTTTTCCAAAAACTTTCAATTTCCTTAAGTAAGGGGAGCAGCACTGGATAAGTAGCAAACGTGTGTAACTCCTGCTTCTGTACTATTACAGCATGGGCATGTGATTCCAGAAATACCTCCCCTTTGTGCAATTTTTGCTGGTGTGTAATAAAGTGAAAAGATAGTTTTTTAGTGTTGTGCCTGCAAAGTTGCACAGCACAATGTCTTCCTCCCTAATTCTAATGAAAGCTGAACATTTTCCTGCCCTACCCCCAATCTCTACCCATTTATCTCCTTGTTTCCCTAGATCATCCTCCCTACTTTTTATCAATTCAAAATAAATTCTTTTGATTGTACAATCCCCTTGTTTCTCAATATATTCCAGCAACACATTTTCATTAAATCCCGTCGGGCCTCCCTTTTTTGTGGCCAAGAAACTCCTCCTGCCCAACCACCTTTCTCTCTAGGGAGTGTCATATATCTCAGAGCTCGCCTTGTTTTACCTTGTGCCCATAGAAACCTATTTACTATTTGCTCCAGAGTGGTATACCATTTTTGTTCAAATGTTAGCAGGATTGCCCGAAAAATGTATAATGGTTTTGGCAACAGCATCATTTTAACTACGTTTGCCCATCTCACTAATGAGAGATGTAGGTTATGCCATCTATCTAGATCTTTTTTTGCTTTTTTAATTATTGGTTCAATATTCCTAGCTACCACGTTATCTAGGTTTGCGGTTATTTCTACCCCCAAGTATATCCCTGAATCTACCACTCGGTCATCTGGACACTGAACCTTATTATTTATGATTATCTGTGTTTTTGTTTTATTCAATGAATAACCAGATATTCTGCCAAGCAATACCGCTTCCCTCTCAATTTCCCTAATCGCTACCATGGGAGTCGATGAAATAACAGCAACATCGTCGGCATATGCCAGCACTTTGTCTTCACCCCCCATAGATTTTACCGGTGCGATTCCCCTATTCCCCCTTAATCTCCGTAACAACGGGTCCAAATACAGCGAAGAGCAACGGGGAACATGGGCATCCCGGTCTAGTGCCCAGCCCGATTTCTAATGCATTTGTATATTCCCCATTAACCCTCACCCATGCTGTTGGTGCTTGGTAAAGCACCTGGATAGCCGGTATGAAATTATTCCCTTTGCCCACCCAGCGCAGAGATGACCAGAGATAGTCCCAGGAGACTCGGTCAAACGCTTTCTCTGCGTCTAAAAGCATAACCGACATTGGGTCCCCTGAGACTTCTGTAGAATCAAATAGCGTATGTGTTCAGTTGTCCCCCTCTCTGGGATAAAAGAACAAGTTACTTACCTTCGGTAACGATATATCTGTAAGAAACATTAGTTAGTGTTAGATTCCTTACCTTAGAATATCCCCAGGCGTCAGTCTGGATCCGGAAACTTTTGCGTAGCAGTACCCCTGCGCGTCGGTAGGCGTCGTCTGCAGGCGTCCCCTGCGGCTCCGCGTCCGTCGTCGGCGTCGTGCGCCGTGATGACGTCGCTGGAGTACATAGACGCCGCCTCCGCGCGCTGACGTCAGTTCTTTGCACACAGCTTTTCCGCGCCAGGAGACGCAGAGCCATGAGAGAACCAACACTGGTGCCATGTACAAACTAGGGCCCTGAAAGGGATGACCTTAACCCTAGGTATCAGTTCGCAGAACGGGGAGGATGGGTGGGTTCGGTAAGGAATCTAACACTAACTAATGTTTCTTACAGATATATCGTTACCGAAGGTAAGTAACTTGTTCATCTGAAAGAAACACGTTAGTGTTAGATTCCTTACCTTAGAATACATACCCCAGCAATACCAACCCCGGTGGTGGGTCTGCGAACCAATACAAAACTACACCAGAAAGTCCTGGAGGACAGAACGGCCAAAGAAGCCATCCCTCCGGACTTGACTGTCCAGGCAGTAGTGCCTCGCAAAGGTGTGCAGCGAGGCCCACGTAGCCGCCTGGCAAATGTCCTGCAAGGGGACTCCCCGGCCCAGGGCAGTAGTAGCCGCCGTGGCCCGAGTGGAATGGGCCCTCAGCCCAACAGGAGGCTCCTTCCGAGCCAAAGAGTAGCACGCTTTGATGCAGAGGACGACCCATCGAGAGATGGTTCGTTTACAAACCGCCCGTCCCTTCTTCGCACCCACGTAGCCAACAAACAGTTGGTCATCCACCCGGAACTGGCGTGTGCGATCCATGTAAAATGAAAGCGCACGTTTTGGGTCCAGACGATGGAGCCGCTCTTCATCCTTTGAAGGATGCGGAGGCGGGAAGAAGGAAGGGAGGGTGATGGACTGCCCGATGTGAAAGGCCGAAACAACCTTGGGCAGGAAAGAAGGTCTAGTCCTCAGAACCACCTTGTCAGGATGAATGGACAGGAAAGGAGGTTGGACAGAAAGAGCCTGGAGCTCACTCACCCTCCTGGCAGAGGTGATGGCAACCAGGAAAGCCGTCTTTAAAGTCAGGAGACGGAGAGGGCAAGAATGAAGGGGCTCAAAGGGAGCACACATCAGGAAAGTTAGAACCAGGTTCAAATCCCACTGAGGCATCACAAACGGAACAGGTGGAAACATGTGAGTGATGCCTTTCAAGAATCGAGTCACAATCGGGGATTTGAACAAAGAAGGCTGATCAGGAAGCCTCAAAAAGGCTGAAAGGGCAGAAAGGTAGCCCTTGATAGTGCCCAGAGCAGAGCCCTGCTGGGCAAGAGAAAGAAGAAACAGAAGAACCTCCGAAAGAGGGGCAGAAAGAGGATCCACAGCCTTTGCTGTGCACCATGCCACAAATCTGTTCCACCGACAGGCGTATACCGACTTAGTGGAGGGACGCCTGGCTGCCAGAATAACATCACAGACTTCAGGAGGCAAGTCAAATGGCCTCAACTGCCGCCGCTCAATCTCCAAGCATGGAGGTGGAGACTGGACAGGTTCGGGTGGAGGACCGTCCCCTGCTGCTGCGACAGAAGGTCCTCCTGAAGGGGCAGGCGGATCGGGGGACCGACTGACATGCTGAGTAGCTCGGGATACCAGTACCTTCGAGCCCAGTCCGGAGCCACAAGGATAACTTGGGCCCGGTCGCGCCTGATCTTCTTCAGCACTCTGGGCAGAAGTGGTATAGGCGGAAAGGCGTATAACAGACCGCAACTCCACTCGCGCCGAAAGGCGTCGCCGTGCGAGTGCCGTCTTGGAAACTCCAACGCGCAGAACTGATGACATTGCGCGTTCTCTTCTGTGGCGAATAGATCTAACCAAGGCTCTCCCCACTGCAGAAAGATGCCTTGCGCCACGTCCGAGTTCAGACGCCATTCGTGATCCATCGAGCACCGACGGCTGAGTTCGTCCGCCCTGGCGTTCAGAGAACCTGCCAGGTGTTGAACCGTCAGAGTCACGCCCTGACGTTCCAGCCATTGCCAGAGGCGCAGAGCCTCCTGGCAAAGGGTCCACGACCCCACACCGCCCTGTTTGTTGCAGTACCACATGGCGGTGGTGTTGTCGGTGAACACCTGCACTACACTCCCGTTGACAAAGGGGAGGAATGCCTTCAGTGCCAGACGAATCGCCCGTAGCTCCAACAGATTGATATGGAGCCGGGACTCCGCCGGAGACCAGATGCCTCTGATCTCTGCCTCTCCCAAGTGGCCACCCCAGCCCTGGAGGGACGCGTCCGTCACGACAACGTGCTCCGGTTGGGGAAGGGAGAGGGACTTGCCCCTGACCCAATCGCGGTCCGTAAGCCACCACTGCAGTTGTCTCGCAGTGCCCTCCGAGATCAAGACGTGGTCGGACAAGTTGCCCTGATGCTGGGCCCACTGAAACTTCAGGTCCCACTGCAGAGCCCGCATCCGCCACCTGGCGTGATGCACCAGAAGGATGCAGGAAGCCATCAGTCCCAGCAGCCGCAGCGTCAACCTGACCGAGACTCGGGATAGCGGCTGAAAGATGGGAATCAAAGCCTGAATATCCCGAACCCGCCGTTCCGGAGGATAAACCCGAAACTGCGCCGAGTCCAGAACCGCTCCGATGAAAAGGAGCTTTTGAGAGGGACACAGGTGTGATTTCGGCACGTTGATGGAGAACCCCAGGCCGTGCAAGAGGTCTGCCGTCATCTGAAGGTGGTGGACGACTGTCTGGGGCGAGCCCGCCTTCAACAACCAGTCGTCTAGGTAGGGGAAGACTGAAACCCCTAACCTGCGCAGATGGGCTGCGACCACCGCCATCACCTTTGTGAACACCCGTGGGGCGCTGGTAAGGCCGAAGGGGAGCACGATAAACTGAAAGTGCTCCTGGCCTACCGTGAACCGCAGGTAACGCCGGTGGGCCGGCAGGACGGGGATGTGAAAATAGGCGTCCTGCAAGTCCAACGCTACCATCCAGTCTTGCGGGTCTAGAGCAGCCAAGACCTGAGCTAACGTCAACATCTTGAACTTCTCCTTCCGGAGGAAGCCGTTGACGTTCCTTAGATCCAAGATAGGACGTAGGCCCCCCTTGTCCTTCTTGGGCACCAGAAAGTAGTGGGAATAACAACCACGCCCTACTTCTGGCCCAGGAACGCGCTCGATGGCCCCCTTGGCCAAGAGGGCCGTAACTTCCTCCTGCAGAAGTGTCAAGTGGTCCCCCGACACACGGTGGTTCTGCGGTGGCATGGCTGGAGGAGAGGTCTCGAAGGGGAGGGAGTAGCCCCTTCGGACAATTTGCAGCACCCACCTGTCCGAAGTGATCGTGCGCCAGTGAGCGTGGTGATGGCGAACCCTGCCACCCACTGGCGTCACATGGGGCCGAAAGCACGGACTAGGAGGATTTTGGGGTAGATGCTGCGGGGGAAGGTGTGGTCTGACCCCGCCGTTGTCCCCGACCGCC
This sequence comes from Lissotriton vulgaris, assembly GCF_964263255.1. Taxonomy (NCBI): domain Eukaryota; kingdom Metazoa; phylum Chordata; class Amphibia; order Caudata; family Salamandridae; genus Lissotriton; species Lissotriton vulgaris. The sequence goes on along the minus strand of NC_141697.1, from coordinate 157,116,352 downwards.
ACCACGGCGGTTTCCACGGCCGCCACCGCGTTGGAAGGATTGTTGCGGCGCGTGGCTGGCAGCACGTGTGGGGGCGCCCCTTCCTTGGCCACGAAAGGGACGAAACGAACCCGGTTGCTGACGCTGGGTCGAGAGACCCAAGGACTTGGCCGTGACCCTGGAGTCCTTGAAGCGTTCCAGCGCGTGGTCCGCTTTGTCACCGAACAGGTGACAGCCATCAAACGGCATGTCCATCAGGGTATTTTGGACATCAGCCGAAAAATTGGCGGATCTCAGCCAGGCGTGACGGCGAATCGCCACCGTCGTAGACATAGCCCTGCCCAGCGAGTCGGTCGTATCAAGACCACACCGAATGGAATATTTCGCTGCATCCCGGCCCTCAGCTACAGCTTGACCGAGCTTTGCCCGCACCTCCATGGGGCATTCTGGCAGCAGCTCCGCGACCGTATCCCACACAGAGTGGGTGTAGCGGCCCAAGAGGCAGGCGGTGTTGCAAGACCGCAGGCCCAAACTAATGGACGAGAAGACCTTCTTTCCAAACTGGTCATACCTCTTGGATTCCCGGTCGGGCGGGGCCGACGGGAATGCGGACTGGGAGGTCGAGGCCTGGATCACCAGACTCTCAGGAGTGGGGTGGGTAGACAGGTACTTGGGGTCGTCCGGACAAGGACGGTGGCGCCTGGCCACGTTCCGATCAACAGGCGCACCTGAAGCGGGCCTGGACCACGTGCCCAACAGAACGTCAGACAAGGCTTCATTAAACGGCAGCAGAGGCTCCAAAGGGCATGACTGCGGTTTGAAGACCTCGGTGAGGATGTTAGGCCTCACGGCCGCGACGGGGAGCTCAAGGTGTAAGGCCTTGGCAGCCCTCATCAGCACCACAGAATAGGCAGCTCCCTCCACCGATGCCACGGTTGGAGGAGAGATCAAACCAGGGTTAGGGGAGTCGTCCAAACCACTGGCATCCCCCAAGTCACCTGTCCAGTCCGGGTCATACTGGCACTCGCGAGCCAGAGGGTCCTCGGACCCCTCCCAACCTTCACCGTACTCCTCATCCTCTCCGTATTCGGAGTCAATGATGAAGACCGGCTCCTCGGGGTTCATGGGCCCCATCGGCGCCGGGACCGGCGTCGATCGACGCCCGTCCGGCGCCGCGTCCGGCGTCGGAGAAGGTAAGGGGACGGCGCCGCCCGGAGCCGGCGTCGGAACCCCACCGCCGGCCGGAACCGGCAGCGGAGAACCGGCGCCGCGCGGGGGCGGCGTCGGGGGTAACCCCGATGGCAACGGCGCCGGGGAGGCCGGAAGACCAGCCGGCGCCGATCCCGAAGGCCCCTGCGGCGCCGGGGTCGGAGCCGTCGGCGGCGCCGGGGCCGGAGCACCCGACGGCGCCGAGGCAGGGACACCCGAACCGCCAGGGCCCCCAGACGGTAGCACTGGGCCCGAAGGCGCCGTAGGCCCCGTCGGAGAAGCGAGCGCCCTCATGGCCATGAGGAACGCCTCGATCTCCTCAGGCGTCGCGCCATGCCCAGGGACCGGAGGGTATGAGGCAGGCCGCGCCGGCGACTCTCGCGGAGCCGCGGGGATGGGGTCACCCGAGCCCCCGGCCGCATCGCGCGAGCGTCGGGGGGAGTCGGGGGTACGATGACGACGCCCCGACTTCTTGTGTTTCTTACCTGACGAGGATGACGAGTGGCGTCGACTTCCGGAGCGCCCGGCGCGGCTCCGCGACCGCTCCCTCGAACGCTCTCTCGACCTCCGGCCGGACCGGGACCGCTCCCGGTCCCGACGTGGGGCCGACACCCGGAGCTCCAGCAGCTTGCGGGACCGCTCCCGTCTAGCCTTGTTGGTAAGGGCCCGGCAGTCGACGCAGGATTCCACGTCGTGGTCGGGGCCCAGACACCGGAGGCAGAGGCGGTGATGGTCTGTGACCGACATCGTGCGCTCACAGCCATCGCAATTCTTAAATCCTGGCATCCTATCAGGCACAATAGTAGAAAAAGACAATCGAAAAAAACTTGGTCAAAGACCGGAGTACTGCTCTTCAGATCTGCGTCCACTGGCGCGGAAAAAAGAAGAACTGACGTCAGCGCGCGGAGGCGGCGTCTATGTACTCCAGCGACGTCATCACGGCGCACGACGCCGACGACGGACGCGGAGCCGCAGGGGACGCCTGCAGACGACGCCTACCGACGCGCAGGGGTACTGCTACGCAAAAGTTTCCGGATCCAGACTGACGCCTGGGGATATTCTAAGGTAAGGAATCTAACACTAACGTGTTTCTTTCAGATCCGTGCTGCAATTGGGACACTACCGTGCCGATCACCCTTGAGATCCTAGAGGCAAGTACTTTAGAGTAAATTTTGGCATATGCATTTAATAATGTGATTGGCAAATAAGACTCTGCCTCTGTTGGTGCCTTGCCTTTTTTAAGAATGATTACCATTTCTGCCCCCGCCCTTGACTTAGGGATTGACTGACCTCCCTGCACCTGCTGCATTGTTTCAAAGATAAATATTACTGCCTGGAAAGTTCTATAAAATTCAATTGGCAGTTGGTCCGGTCCTGCAGCTTTCCCTGCCGGAAAGGCTTGCCAGCGCTTGCCTCCCCTCTTCTTGTGTGGAGTGGTGTGGCTCACTGGTTAGAGGCGGCAGACCCAGAAGCAGAGAATGGCCCGGGACCAGGGTTCAATTCCCCACGCGGCAGGGTCGTGGACCAGGGTCAGCGGACTCGATAATTCTCACCTCGGTGCCTACTCTAACCAGGGCTCACACTCGGCAACTCTGGGCATTAGCTTGCCTCATCTCTACAACGGCCCCCCACATTCGCCGGGGATGCATGGTTTCACCTTGGAGATACCCAGTAGGGACCATCTCACAGGGATAGCCAGGACGGGTTCCCCAGCGGTCTACAGCGCCACGACGCCTCAGGGCAGCAGTGGGCTTTACAAGACCACATACATTACATTACATTACATTACATTCCCGTATTGGTGCATCCAGGTCATCCCTATCTTCCTGTGCAAGATGTGGTGCTTCTATATTTATTTATTTATTTATTTAAAGCCATTTGTAAAGCGCCTGGTTACTCAAGAACATAGTGTCCCCGCGCTGAAAACTGCATTGACGCTAAAGGAAGGAGCGGTGGAGGGCCAACTCAAGGGGATAGGAAGGAAAGGGGTTAAGTGCGTGGGAATAGGAAAGTTTTAAGTTTTCCCCGAAACCTGGTTTCAGAGGGCTCCATACGGATCTCAAGTGGGAGCTCATTCCAGCACTTAGAAGCCAGAAATCTGAACGAGCGGCCGCCCATCCTGGCTGTGGTGACTTTGGGGATTTTGAACAGCATTGCTCCAGAGGATCTTAAATTTCTGGTGGGGCGGTGTGATGTAAGAAGTATTCCTGGGTTAATACCTCATCCATATCCTGATCCTCATTATAGAGTCTGGTATAATATTGCCTAAACCCTTCTCTAATTGCAGATGCTTCCGTGATCAGGCTCCCGTTACTATTCAGAAAAGGGGGTGGTGATGAACAGAGTGTCTGAATTAAGCAGACCACTCTTACCCAGTCCAAAGATCAGGGCTTGATCCATCACCGTTATTTATCTCACTGCCCCATCCCAGCTCAGAACCTGGCTATATGCAAATCAGTCTGTCCCTGGCCCAGTGCATCATGGGAACAGGGCAGGCTCCCGTTACTATCCATAATTTCCTTGATCTCCCCATTGCCTCGTATTGCCTTGTTCTGACCGCCAAGGTATGTCCCACCATCTCGCTATACTCATGACAATGCTCCTTTCTTGCAATATAGAGCTCAGCTGTCTTTGCTGCCACCTTTTCCCCTGCCTCTGCTTTTACTCTAGCTAGTTTCACCAGAGTACCATCTATAGATCCCCCTGCATGAATTAATGCCTCCAGCTCCGCCTCCACAACCTTCTGGGTTAACATGGCAACCTTTGCCCTCTCCTTTTTTTGACTTGTTAGGCTATAACTGAGAGTTTCTCTGCGTGCCCCTGCCTTAAAGGCATCCCAAGTAAAACCTGTAGTGGTGCTATGCCAGTTGATCTCCCAGTAATCTTTTATCCACTTTTCCATGGGCTCAATATAGTGTTTGGCTTTTAGAAGCCTGCGTTCAAATGTCCATTATCGCAGAGGTCCGGTTTTCACTCTGGTGTCTAATGCTAGTATCAACGGATTGTGATCGGATACAATGCGGGGTACCCGTTCCATCTTTACTTTCCCTATCAATCTGTTAGAAATCATGAAGTAGTCTAACCTTGCTAATACTTTATGTGGTGTAGAGAAGTACGTGGGACCATCATCATGCGGTTTAATTATATACCAAGCGTCTGCAAGTGAATTATTGGATGCCATCTCTATAATTGCCCTTCAAACCCTATTCTTCCGCCCCTGGTATTTCCCTGTGCCGCATATGCCCAATCCTCCTATACCATTAATATTAAAATCTCCCCCCAGGATTACTATCGGGCCCATGCAGGAAGCTCCGTATCTAGAAACGAGAAAATCTCTGGATCATCCTCCGTCGAGCCATAGATAGATCCTAACGTAATCCAGTCACCATTCACTTGACATTCCACTAGAACCCATCTGCCCCATACATCCTCTAATTTTTTCCTGTCACCTGTTTATGTCTAGTCAATATTGCCACCCCTCTCGTCTTTGCCCTTTCTTTGGAGCGTGCCAACACCTGAAATCCTAGCTGATCTAATAGATACCCTTTAGTACTTTCTATATGCGTTTCTTGCAAACACATGAAATCAGCACCTGAGGCTCTTAGATAGGCTGCCACTCGTGGTCTTTTTACACGGTCATTCAGCCCGCAAACATTAATAGTGATTATTCTGGTGTTCATCTTTTTTCCCCTTTTTTATACATCTGCCTTATACCCAACATATCCTCTAGTGTCCTCCTGCTAAGCAGCTTTCCTACTGTGTCCTGTTTGTGCCCCACCTTAAACCCTCCAATAGTGTGCCCTGCACCCCCCTCGCCCCCACCTCCCACAGAAACCCTCCCCCCCTACAGGCAAATAGGTCATTCATGACCTATGTGTAGCTGCTGTGTCCCCGTAGGTAGCCGCTTCCCCACCTCCCGTCTGTATCCTTATTCAATTTCAGTACCCCGTGATCCCTTTTACCATACTGTGCCCTGTCCTTGGGTCATCAGGAAATAAGTCTACTGTGTCCTATTTAAATACCTACGCTAACCTACTATTTGGGTGTTACCCTCATTTGCGCCCTTTTTTCTTTCCATTCCGTCAGAAACTCCTGGGCTTTTATTTCTGAAGAGAACATTCTAACCGCCCAATTTATTAACACCTTCAGCCTTGATGGAAATATCAGATAAACTTCAAGTCCCAAAGCTTGAAACGCCGGGATCATCTGTCTTAACCTCCATCGCCGCTCCACAGTTGCATGACAAAAGTCCGGCCGAGCAAAGAAGGTGACCCCTTCCGCTGACCTTTTTGCCTCGGGTCTTTGCTCTGTCCATCACCTCCTGCCGCAAAATATAGTTCCCGAGGAAAACCAGGATTGCTCTAGGCTTATTACCTCCCGCTTCTGCAGGTCCCTTCTTCTAGAACAAGGGAAACATGTGTGCCCTTTGCACCTCGCTTTCCCAATTCCATTTTGACAGTTCTGGAAATGCATTTTTAAATAAGTTGATCACAAAGGCCCGCATGTCCTGTCACTCGATTCCTTCGGCAATCCCCAAGAGTCTCACGTTATTGCGCCTTTGGCGGTTCTCGAAATCTTCAAGCTTCCACTTCATATCCTCAGCCATCTTTTCCTGATCCTCTTCAAACCGTTGCCACTTAGAAACTTCATCCTCTAAGTTCCCAGTTCGCTCTTCCACTTGGGTTACTCTTCCCGCCATGTCTGCATATAGCCTGTTCATTTTCCTTAGAGACCCCTGTATCTTCTTGGAATCTTGCCTGGCTTTTCTCGACTCTGCCCTGGCCTCTCCCTGCATTTGTTTGAGGGTGGTGAATAACATTTCCATGGTGGTAGGATTTGAAGCCCCCTTATCGGCTGCCCCCTCTCCACTCTCTAGATACAACTGAGATGTTGCAGAGAAATCCCAATCCAGCATTTTAACTATCTCTCCTTGCTGTGGACTGAGTCTTTTCTTCTGCTTGACCCTAGACCCTCCTTGACGTCGTTTTGTCCCAATAGATCCTCTTCGATCTGATGCACTCCCTTCAGTGGGGGCCTCGGAGTTTGAACCTGTGTCAGTATCTAGGTCTGAGCCCTCTGAGATGCTCCCCCTGCTTAAAGCTGAAGACCCCCTACTTGAGGCTGAAGCCCCCGTATCATAGTTTAGGGAGTAGAAACATTCATCACTTGGAGATCCTGGTATTGCTTTCTCCATTCTCCCTCCTGCCCCCGTGCATCCAGGTACAGAGTTTACTCTACTTCTCGATTTTAAAAGCTTTTCGCTAACGACAATCTTCTCCAGACAGTTTGCTGCCTCCATTAGCTTTGCCTTTATTGCTGTCTTTGCCCCCTTCCTGGTCTCAGTAGTCTTTAATGTTCTTTCCTTGTCCCTCTGCCGTCGTGCTTTTGCTTGTAGCTGCGCCTGGACTTGAGCTGGCGCCTGCGTTTGACTGCTAACCATAGGCATTTCCACTGGGGTCACTACTGTGGACCGCTCCTGGTCGTTACCCCGCTCCTGAGCCATTTGCTGCCCTTCATTTGTTAGCTGAGTCTCTCCCCCTCCAAAGGGCCCCCTTACCTCCAGCTGGGTTTGATCTTCCATACAGCTCAACTGCCGTGGTGCTGCCACTGGGCTTAATCCTCTTTCAGAGTCCCCCACTGGTGCCTCCGCCACTGCCTCCATGCTTCCATTCTCGCTGCTAGCATTCAGCCCATCTGCCTCATTGTCTCCAAGTTCCTCCACTGCTCCGGTCTCCTCCCTTTGCCTGGCGTCCTGATCGACACCACGAGGAGTCTGAGTCTGCGTTTTCCCTGTGTTTACTGCTGACAAAGATCTCAGCGTTCTGGCTGGGGGAAATACCTCATGCATCGTTGGCTGCCGGAGCGTTTCTTTTCCTGCGGCGTCTTTAATCTTAGAGACTGCCAGCACCCGGCCTCTTATGTTCTTCTTAATGTTGGCATTATCAGGAACTGCCTCTCCTTCCTCGCAATCGTCATAGATTAACCCTCCAGTAGTGCCTTTCGCTGCCGCTGCTGCTATCACCTTCCTTGTTACCGCCCGCCCCCGCGCAGAGGCGGAGGCCGCTGCTCCTGGAATGTCAGCCCCGCTGCTGACAGCGCCTGTTCCTTTGTCTCCTTCTGCTTTACTCCCCTGGGTGCCATCTTCTGCGTATACCGACTCTGCTGCCACAGTCTCCTCAATTTCGACCACAGCAAAGATCGACCTGCTGCCAGAAGTCTCCAGCTCCGCTCTGCTACTCGAAGCGCTTCTACCAGGTAAGCGCTTGTTTGTTTTATCTGGTTCGGCTCTTGAACCCAATCTAATCGCTTTACACCCCGCTCTACAGGTAGCCGCTCTGCCGATAACCGCATACTCTCACATCCATTGGAATTCCAAGTTACAGGGTATCGCAGGTATACAGGTACACAAGTATCGCTTATCGCACAATGACGGGAGGGGAAGAGAGTGCGACTGCTCCCCTACGGACCGTCAGCGGCCATCTTGCTCCACAAATGTCATACATTCACCCAAGTACAGAGATCTTGGCATAAATCCATCGTTTTTTTGCTCACCAAGCCACCCCAGTTCAGACATGGCCATATGCAAATCAGCCTTGACCCTGTGCCTCATGGGAACAGTCCAGCCCGAACTGCCAATCCATGTCTTCCCTTGACCGGAATCAAATATCCTAGGACCGGTTTCTGGCTATCAGCCAGGATAGCTGACTCCAGTGGCGTGGAGAGCACGGGACTCACGTCTGAGCATATCCGTCCCACTCAGTGGATTTAGGCCCAGATCTCTGTACTGGGGTGAATGTATGACATGTTCTGCATTCTGTCCATCAGCTGTTGTTTTTGCATTTGTCACCCCGAGTGGGACGGGTATGCTCAGACGTGACTGGGGGTGAATGTTCTGCCATTGTGCAATATTCCGTCCATCAATTGTTGTTTTTGCATTTGTGTTTGTGGTATTATACTGTGGCTGAAACAAATGTTTGCCAGTCATTATAATCAAATTTGCTTCTTAAAACTGCTACATACCAACTCAGTATGGAGATAATACTATAGAGTTTGGATTCAGGAGAAGGGATTCTATCTTGATACTGCAGGGTGCCCTCATCGATGAAAGGGCCATAATCCCTTAATCTCGCTGGTCAATCCAAATCGGAGAGCACTTCAAATCTATTAGCTATAGGTATTGCACAAATGCTAGCAGAATTCGCTAAAAGACCCATCGAAGTAGTGCCAGTATGTGATTTATCTCTTGTTGGTGTATTGTAACGTACCAGGGGCAAATGGTAGTCTCAAAGTGAAAGAGGGAGACAAGTATTCAGACCACCATTTGTCTGAGGGAGCAAGGAGGGACTAGTATGTTGTGTTTGAGAACAAAGGGGTTTATAAAAATATCCTAAAGGAACCAAAACAATAGAGCTTCTAGACAGAGTGCTACAATCATGATTAAATAGGATTTGGTGAGCCAGCCTTGGGTACCTAAAATTCACCAAAATAAAGTCACCATGAATAACTGGGGAATTTGGTCCCACCCATGCACATCTGACCATCAGAATATCTCCTGCATTGGAAAAGGACAATTCCCCAGTACGAACTAACCAGTCCAATGTTTTATTATATAGTTCTTCATAAGATTTATGCTGGTCTTTTCTCAGATGCGGTTAAGCCATTATTGGTAGTGGCATTTAGGGATACAGCTAAAATAACAGGTGTAACATTCGGGGAGGAAGAAGATAACCAGAGGCCCAGACCCGAACTACCTTCCCCTCCAGGGTTTATAGAAAGCCTGCGCTCAGTCAGTGCTATTTCATTATTGATAGCTGTGACTGTGCGGTCTAACATACAGTGTATTGATGATGCTTTTACATGGGGGGAGGAAAGCGGACCACCACACACTAATTTCTTTCTGCCCATGTCCAGTGCTGAACAGTCGTATACAGTCCGATAAACTCCTGGGGTATCCTCTACAGCAGTGATACTCAAAGTACGGCCCGGGGGCCGCATGCAACCCCCTTACCTTCACATGCGGCTCCCTGGGCTGCTGTTTACTCGACTCAGGACTAACATGGAAAAATATATATATACAGCAATCACTTATTTAAAGGTTAATTGCAGTTAATGAAAGGAAGTAGCTAGGCTCTTAACTTTAGGAACACCTTCATTTCTAAAGATAGCCACTAGATGTACATGCTATGCTTCCCCTACACCCTCTTTACACCCCTAGCTGGCATCCGTGCGGCCATCGTCACACCATAGACCAAACTTTGCAGCCCCCCGGGAAAATATTTCGAGTACCCATGCTCTACAGTGTCAACTAAATGTTCACATAGGCTCATAGGATTGAAAAGCTTAGAGAGGGCCTAGCCTAGCATCGTCCGGCGGCAGCTGAGCGCAGACTGGCCTGCTCTTGGCCTGGTCTTCGCTTCGCGCACAGCGGGATCCCTGCAGGAATTAGTAGGCGCCGCCGTGCACTGGCAACAAAGTTAGTGGCTTCATGCCGCAAAGAGGACTGGGGCTTGGAGTCCAGCCCCCATCACCGGCAACATGCTTCTCTTGCCGCACAGCATAAGCACTGGGGGAATTAGGTGTTATCTGCTTCCTGCCCCAAAGAGGACTGAGGCTTGGAGTCCAGACCCCACCACCAGCAACAGGCTTCTCCTTGTGTTTCGCTTCGCAACTTATAAAGGTGTTTAGTTTTCTTTTCAATGCGGCAGTAAAGCAGGTTTTTTTCTTAATAAATTAGCCTGTTAACAGCCTTCATTAAGGCAATCGCGAGGTAGCATTAGGCCCCAGCTTGGCATGCTCAATAAGGATGGCAAAGAGCTAGCCTCTGAAAACAATTCACCACATTTAATTTCTTCTTTTTTCCCCTTTTAGGGGAATATTCAGGGCAATAACACTGGCTGAGCTTGCCGATGCAAACATTTGGGCTATTTTAGTGCTACCTAATGAGATATAATTGAGGTCTGTATTTTTTTTTATTATGTTTGAGATTAGTATGTAGTTTAGAATGCAATATAAAATATAAGCCGAATAGTTGTTGATCTGTAATTATAACTGTTGTTGACAAGATTGGATATCCGAATTCTTTATTGTAATCCAAAAATGGATTCTTGTTCTCCTTGTGACATCAACTATTTCCTTCATTTTACTTATTTAGAATAAATAATTTATTGGATTGCAGTAAAACGGGTTGGTGATTCCTTGTGCGGACTTCATAAACTATAAAGAAAATGGGAAACCAACCTTTTCCCTTTCATCGAAGATATTTGACACCGTAATTTAAAGCCTAGACAAAGGAGGTCGATTTCAAGTTGGTTTCTCTTTTCAGAGGACTCTGTGATTCCCTCCTTTGCAGCTACAATATGAAGCTTAGCTTAGTAACTAATTTAGTCATCGGATGAGACCTGCAGAACATTGGCCTCAAGCACAAGAGCGGGTCTGAAGAGTGTAACCTCAACTTACTCTACTAATTATGTATGAATTAGACATTATCTTGTGTGATTATTCATAATTATACATAATGTACTTCATTAAATAATTAATGTAATTAAAGCAGCTTTTGAAAGCTTGATTATGAAAGGGAGCGAGTGACACTGCACATCTCCAACACAATCTCTACTGAGCCAATAAAAGCTTATTTACTCAGCATTTATTTATTAATCAGCCAGTATGTGCACAGTAACTGATCAGGGCCAGCTTTAGGGCTGGGTGACTGGTGCGCCGCAATGGACGCAGACCAGGGGAGGGGCACTGACCTCAGGTAGAGGGTTGCTGACCTCAGGGGAGGGGGCCGCTGACCTCAGGGGAGGGGGCTGTGTTTAGCAATAACGGACGTTTTAAAAAACACCTGTTGCGAGTGTAGGCGGGGGTACGGGGAAGGCGGAACACTTATGCATGTCCTGTGGAACTGCCGGATTATTGAGGAGTATTGGAAAAATATTCACCACACAATGCGGGCAGTACTAGGAGTGGATATGCAGCCAGAGGCGCGAAGATGTTTGTTAAACGTTTGGGAGCCTATAGATCTCAACACATATACTAAGCAGTGGGCGACATTAGCGTTCATGGTGGAAAAAAGGAACATCGCACAGCTGTGGGGGGGCAGGTCAACCACCCCTACTAGGGAGGTGGAGGGAAGATCTGGACTGGTACATGTACAGGGAAAAATCAGCCTATGTAACTAGAGGGTGCCCCGGGAAGTGGAGCAAGGTCTGGGGAGCCTGGAACCGGTACAGAGGTGATATCTGTTCCCCGCCCACTCAACAAGTTGATGATGAGACTCTGGTTACCCCTTAAATAAAGTGATGTGATAACTGTAATGTATTTTGAAATGTATAAGAAATTGCTGGGAAAGTGCTGAAGTCGCCTGCCTGTAACTAATGATGTGGTTCAGTCGAATTGTTTAATAAAAAGAAATAAAAAAAATAAAAAAACACCTGTTGCAGAGTTCCTTGTGCTCTAGCTTTCAGGCAGCAGTAAGAACGAGAGAGATCGGAGTTTTTTCTTGTGGCAGTTTTGACTTCTTGCTGAACCTTGTTAACGACTTGCCCTCCGTGGAGTATGAAGCTGGGGTCACACTACTGATTCTATTGCAAAACTGTCACGGAAACAGATGAATATTTGTAATTCTTCTGCCCCCATATGCTATAGCCAGAAGTAGGTGGATTGTGCCTCTGTGCCGATCCCTTAGTCTAGCAGAAAGAGAAGAAGCCTAAAGAATTTGCAAAAGCGACACATCTACGATAGTGTTAGTGGCGGTGTCAAACTTTTTGCACACTGCCTGGATAACGAGGCAAAAGCGATCAGGTAACACGCCAGGTTACGTTCATAGGGTGGCTGATTTGACGAATTTTTGTATACAAGTACTTTTACATTCAAGCAAATACCCTCCCGAGCACTCAATATATCCAACCAAGTCTTATTATAGAGTCACACAAATTCCAAGTCTTAAGTGGCTGCATAACTGTGAAGAAATTTGCTGATGATCGGATCGATTTGTACGACAAAGAAATAAACATTTGGAAGATAATCCTGGATTTGATTTTGGACTTGAACTTAGAGCGTGCTTGGTATAACTGCTGGTGGATGTAGGTAACCACTTCCTCTTCCCAGAGCACCACATTTAATTGTAACTCTACAAACCCTGAATTTGCAGAGTGCGCCTTTTCTGTGGTTACCCAACCCAATTTCTACTTTTACATTTAGTATTTACTACTGTTTTATGTCTGCGCCAACCTGGCATACTTTCGCCTTTTCGTTTTAAATTGTTTTAACTTCTTTTACCCGTGATTGTCTTATGTATTGATGATTACATTTTTATTTTGAACTATCAATAAACTTGGAACCTGAACTCACCATAAAGTAGCGAAGAAGGTTAATATGGCTGCTACAAAGAACGAAAGCCAGCCTTTACCAGTGTTTTAAAACAAATGCAATGTATGGGAGAGAGGCGGTATGGAGAGATGACGCTTGCTTTTGCCCAGTGGTAATAAGGGATTCCGAGGAGGTGGTCACGGGGGAAGAGGGGCGAAATAAATTGTTGCACAGGGCGCCACCAGCGGTTACGCTGTTCCTGCTGTAACTGAATTTTGCACTTGCAACTAAAAACACACATTTGTATGTTCAGATGCACGACAGAAATGCTGCTGAAGGGCACTAAAAAATCGTCTGAACGAAAAAACCATGCCCGTTTTTCATAGCTGCTGCTCACAGCACCCAATGCAATATCAATGATGCGTTATGGTTTATTAGCTTTCCATCTATCTGCTCAAGGTATAAAATACTTTTAAAACAGATGTAGTAATAACGCAGACTAGGAAGTAACCCACCGTGCAGAACTGGGAGCCTAAAATTGCCATCAATAATGCATAGCTGCCAAGGTTCCAGATTGCTATGTGTGACATTTTCATAATTTCAGAGTAATTATGAGTGACATTTCAACGACTACGAGTGACACTTTCTCACAAGCAAAATCAACTAATGAAGTCGAGGGAAACATATCATATATGTACTGTAGCACATACACAGGTAAGAGATGTCTGCCAGACCGTCAAACACAGAGAGAGAATAAGGGAGCTGCACTCGAGAGACATCGAGTTCAGGTTCCTGCAGGTCTGGGCTGTTGCTATGGCGATAAATATAATGTGCACTGTTTTAAATAGTTTATTGTGCATGTATTTAGCAAGAATTACTTTTCAATTATATTGCTCAACAACACTAAGGCAGGTTACGATTGTCAGTGCTGCAGTGCTTCAGGATTGTGAATGCAAAAAAGCTAATAAAATATAATACAGATCTGACTTTAAACGTTTTTAAGAACCAGTCACTGTACTTGGGACCTCTATTCAGGAAAAACACCAACCTTTCCCTCGCAAAGCTTGAGGTTAGCACATCTCACTATCCACATTACAATATCAACTTAAGAAAAAATGGTCTTACCATCATCTATTCATGTCAAATGCCTGCTCACGGGACCATGGACACCTTCAGTAGCAGCTGATTGGTTCCGCGCACCTATAACCTTCGCCAATTCTGGCCTTGTGCCTTGGCGCTCTATAATTGCAGGTATACTCTGTTCTATAAGACTCATGCCACGAGCCACCGCGGGCAGTGGCAATTCACCTTTGCACCCAGGCCCGCTTCCAGTGATAACTGCCCAGGCCGCTGTCCTGACTCCTGTGAGTCCCGGGGCGGGCCGTCCAATTTCGGTCTCTCTGCCGTAAAATATCGAATTTAGGGGGGGGGGGGGGGCTGGAGATAGATAACAACAATAGAGGATAGCACACGGCTGCCCGGGCAGGTGCGAGCTGCTACAGGCAGCGCTACGAGGGTCGCCATGATTTTTTTTAGCGCTCTTGCTGTGATTATTTGCAGCATTCAGCCACGGTAATATGCGCTCCCTCTGGCTACGGTTATATGCAGCGCTCTCATCGGCCATGATTTGCCGTGCTGCCCGCAAACTAGCCAGCAGCCTTTTAGCTCTTAAACCAAACTCCCCACGCTCCGGCAGCAGGATGTGACGTCCTCCGCAATGACGTCAGCATAACAGTGAGAGCTGTACCGCAGGGATAATCATGATACACTAGCAATTTTGTGAAGCTGCCAGCAGCCTTAGCTCCGTTGAAAGCCCCAAGTCTACTGGAGCAGTGTGTACAAGCCACGGGTGGCGCACTGCCACAGAATAAGTTTTACTCAATGCTTTCAGTACAAGCGGACACACAGGATAGGCGTGATAATTCATTTCAGTGCGGTAATGCGGAGTGCCACACTGAAATGTGTTAGTCTAACGCCTGATGCGTGGTTCTTGGCAGGACTGAAAATGCAGTTCGGTATAAACAGCACAGAATGGCCATTATTTGCTCCTTCAAAATGCTAAAAGAGATGCAACCAGGGGCTTTAAGTGGGCCGAGTCCTGCCAGTGCTCAGCACCGGCAGTTCTAAACAGCAGGTGCAGAAACGGGTCCCTATAGGGCTCTCCATTTTTACCCCCCTCTAAGGGTGAAAAAACAATCTTCGCTCTGCAGCAGTCACCCTTCACTGCCTGTGATGTAACTTCAAAGAGACACAGTAAAGTTATTTCACAGCTTTATTGTTACAGAACTGAAACATTTTCAATACTATATACAACGAAGCCATAGTTGTTGTTGCTAATTTATCTTATGCAACTAACAACCACTGGTAAAGCCAATAGACCTGACATGTTGTAGGTGTAATGTTACTTGTAATAATATATCTGGATGCAATGACAGAAGCAGCAAAATACCAGTCGGCAGCGCACCATGCTAAACTCAGATTTTTTAGCCTGGGTGTTTTAAGCCACGCCCTTAATTACATCGGCCACGCCCCTTTGAGATCCCCTCAGTTTTGTATCGCACTCAAAGCCCTGATGCAAACATATGGTCGAAGTCTAACAAATGTAGAAGGCTATATCTAGAAAAACAAAAAATCTCGGCTGTAGTGCTCCAGACGTCAGCACCTGCTCAACCCTCCAACTTCTTTTATAGAAAACGAAACAAAATCAAACAAAAGCTTTTGCATTATTCGCCGTACATCAAATCTAGCAGAGTGCACTCACCGTGTCCAGGCAATGTCGGCGTTTCTTGACTGCTTGAATGGGTGAATCAAGTTCAGAGTCGCTGGGTGTAACCTGGAGAACGGGTACCAAAAAAACGTCAAAATAAATCACCGGCTACAAGGTGCATTGACAGTTATTTTTACTGCTGTCCTTGGGTGTATTCAACGCTCACCTGGGGAGAGTTGAAAACCAGCTCATTTGCCTTTTTCCTTTTTCGGCGAAAAACAACCTCGTCCTCACTTTCGCTGTTGTATCCTGTCAGGAGAGACAATACAACACCAGTGAGAAGGCGACAGCACAAGGCACAATAACTGCAGTAACAGAGGGCCTCTGATGACAACAGAAAAGTAACACACACAAACAGCTGTTTTCACTATAGTGTATATGTCAACACAAACATAATAACAGTGTTTCAATAATACACAGCAAAACAACAGTTGATGGACAGAATGCAGAACAATGTCATACATTCACCCCAGGACAGAGATCTGGGCCTAAATACATAGTTTTTTTGCACTCCACACCACCCCAGTTCAGACATGGCCATATGCAATTCAGCCTTTGCTGTTAAATTCGCACTCGTATCACACAATTTGTCTATGTCTTGGTCTTCAGTCTCATTAGGCTCTTTTGACTGAGAGCACAAAGGTATAAAATGGTTTCAGAAGAGTTCACACGATCAGCAAAAGGCTTTTCACAACCTACAAAATCAAATCTAAAAGTCTGGGTGCGTCAATCATCTAAAGATTCATGAGCTAACAGTACTTAATTTGAGCTGGGGGTTGAGAGTGAGCAAAGGGACTTGTGTCATTTATTAGGGGTTGCTTAAGACAGCGCACCTTGTGAGACCTTTTGTTACCTTATTGGGGACTTGGAGACTGCCCTTTGCATACCATTGGTTGACGTCTTTGTTACGTTAATTTGCTTGCCTTTTATTCATCATCATCCTGGAGCATGGCCACATTACTGTGCCCTTCCAATGCTTGCTTTTTCACGACCTACTTTTTTTTCTTTAAGAATTCTACAAGAGTAAGTGTATTTCAGGTGTCTCCCTCACATACGTTTCTCTCCTTCATGTTCTTCCCCAGTCTCCCCCGCTTATCCTTCCTCTGTTTTCCATGTACTTGCACCACCCAATCTTCTGCTGTTGTGTATCTGTTGTCCTTCTGCTTGCCATATACAACTCGGGACCTGTTCCTGCTGTGAATGTACTCCTCCTAATCCTGGCCAACTAATAACATTGTGTAGTTGGAGCAGCGGCTATCAATTTGCCGTCTCGCTTTACTGGATCTGGGTCACTATTTTACAAAGGAGATTCATTAAAAAACGGTTGTGCTGTTTTCCAATATGATTCCTCCTCTTCTCAACCCTCCCATCCCTCAAAGGGTTACCTTAAGTGAGTGGAGAGGAAAAGTGGAAAGAAAAAGTGTGAAAGGGGAATGGTGGAGCCTCACGGGAGTAACATCATGGAGGTTGGCAGGATGGTACTCGCCTGCTGCCTAGGTTCTCATCATCAGCATCCACCACTCCAAACAAAAGAAGTGTGATAGTGCACAAAAGAATGCAAAAAGAAAAAATGTGTGGTGCTAGGATGTCAATTCCCACCTGTACACCAAACCTGGTGTACTGCAGGTCTGGACCCAAAAGAGGAAATAATGTGCCGATCCGTATGGCGCATTAGTCCCGTGTGATAAAACCGAGCTGGACCACACTGGCCAAATAATCTTTATTCTGTGCTGTGTGTCTGCTCGTACTGCCACCGACAGCCGGGATCTCGTGTGGCGTGGAACGTTGTCTCTGCACCCAACGTTCCACGCCACACGAGGTCCCGGCTGATGGTGGCAGTACGAGGGACTAAACAGTGAGAGTGACTTATGCGCACACCCATATGAGCATACAGGTATAGGTATGCCTGTCGAGTGAATAATCACGGCACACATATGAAATCTGGTGCAGGGTGGAGTGATAGACCCATGCCCTGAAGAAGTTGCCATACGTTTTCTAGGGGAAACGAAACATGTCAGCTTTTTAAAGTGTTGATATAAACAACAAACTTAGGGGTCTAAACTAGAAATCCTATGAGTGATTTCTTGCTGTTATCCTTATGCCTCCTCGAGTGCATAGGAAAAGAAAACAACATAAAATAGACTAACAGACCATATCACCAAAATGTGAAACACCTGCGATTGTCAGTCAACCCAATTGAGGATTCCCATCAATGTCTTGTATCGATCAATATTCTCATCTGGTAATCCTCCGGGGTATTGTGTCTCTTGATCATTGAGACACCCAGCAAACCCTGATAGTCGGTTTGGGGTGACAACCCACAATCACTCGGTTATACCACATGGTGTTGATATGATGGGAAGGTGCAGTGCAAAAATAATATACGTGGTGATTAAAAAAGGACAGGGAACTCAACAGAAACCTATTTAATGAACGTAAGCCCCTTCCTGTTTAAAAAGAAGAACAGTACTGCACAATAATCGCAGTACACACAAATAGCTGCGAGAGGACCAACATGTTTCAGCCTTAAAAGGGAAATGTCCAAGGCTTTCTTCAGGGTCTCTGTTCTATATAAATGCTACTGCTTATAAGTGAATAAATGTGTGAAAAAATTATATGAAAAAACACACACAAGTGAACCCACAACAGTAAAGGATATAGTATTCCTTCAGCTGTCTAGAATCCTCTCTTCGGCACCTGGTGTCTTAGTAGTATCTGTTGAAGACAAACAGTCAAGTGAGCCACATTCAGCTACCCTGGTCTGTTAGATATATTCTTAGTTCGTAAATATGTACAAATTAATTACTCACCCAGTGTGTCCGGGGAGTGGACCTCACCTCTTCCTGGACCTGGCTCAGGATATGTGAGACCCCGCTCTGCAAGAACAAAAACCGACCCCGTGTCTATCATGGGCAGAGAGAACAGTCTCTGATCTGCTCTGTCCATTCACAATCAAAGGGGCCGCATAGTCTTCTGCACACAGAGTCAACCAGCATACAGCAACCAATTCCTAATAAAAACCTCACAGCCACTCTAGCATCGACTATAGCTTTAACATGTAGCCAAGTTTTTAGAATAAGTGGTATAGCATGATTAATCACGTCATAATTTCTAGTCTAGGAGTTAGACAAAGCTGGTGGAAAGAATGGAGAAAAATGGAAAAGACCTCTATCTAGACTCCATATAGACTGCATATATCTATTAGTTAACCACGATGGTGAGGCAGACTCAAGGACTATAAGCCAGACCTCTAGAGCTGAGTTCCTACCTGTCCGTCGTTGTCTCGGGCAGTGACTGAGTCAGGGGGAGGCACTGGGCTCTCATCATCACTCACATTTCAGTGGTCCAGTCATATCTCCCACAACCAATCCGTGAGGGGAGGGGCTAAGAGAGAACACTGTATGAGGAACAATGCCTCTTATCGACTGGTAGAACTACAAGATTAGAGTAATTATCAAGGCAAAAGGCATCGAGTTTGAGCCTCAATATAGACTCGGTGTAGACTGGGGTTACGAAGTTGCTCACTCGCGTGGTCTCGCGAGGCAACCATAACGAGAACTACAAGATGACGTCACACGCTGAATGCGTGTAGTTCACAGGCCGCGCCTCGGCCTAGAGTTGCGGTATTGCTCGCTCATCCCCAAAGAACTACAAAGTGATGTCACACGCTAGATGCGTGTAGTTTGAATTGACACGCCTCGTTAATGTGAGCCGCTCGTGAGTCGAGCAGTATAATTGCCCGGGTTACAGTATTAAGTGTGCAGAAGAGGTGAATTATGCAACTGTTTGGATTACAACCTCCAAAGAAAGACAACGAGAGTGTGAATTAGTATTTATTTATATCGCGTGATCTCGCCAGATAAATCAAAGAACTACCAAATGACGTGGTACTTCTAGTTCTAGTAGTTCAAACCTGCCTTCACCTATGTAGAAGTACTAATAATCTAATTCTGGCCCCTGGAAGGGGGAGCCTACCAGAGAACTCAAAATTAAGCCTGTCAGCACCCAAATATTAATAAGGGTACCGACAGAATCGTGCATTAAGTGAAAAACTTCCTCACTTAAAAGCAGATTCGTCTGATGACAACAAATACATCAAGTCATTAGTACTACAGTCATCAATGAATGCATTTATTAACATAATCCTATGGGAACAGAACATGCCAAACCCCGTATTTACACTCAAGTAAGAATAAACCAGGGTATATTATCATTCAAGTACAATCAATATAATTCAAGCCCCTGAAGGGGAGAACCTCCCAGAGAACTCAAATTTGAGTCAGTCAGCACCCAATTATTGACAGGAACGTGCATTAAGTGAATAAAACTACCTCAATTAAAAGCAGATTAGTCTGATGACAACAAATGCATCAACCAGAACAAGTGCTACCAATGGGTCATTGGTGACATCCCTGAGGCACTCTATTTAGTATATTGTTCAAAAATTCTCCAAGCAAGTAATTGCTGTTAATCTGTTTGTCTGTTTTATTTACTTTCCATAGTAGATATTGATTTCATATTCATACCAGAAAAGATTTTCAAACATGTTCAAATTTCACAAATGCAATATATGATATCCGCTCCAATGCATTTCGGGCCACCGCCCTTCATCGGGGAGCATCTACAATAAAACGATATATTGATGTAATTCTCATTCCTAATACAACTGGAATCACTAATAGTGTGACTGTTAAAGTTGTTTTAAATAAAAAAGCGTTTTACCCTTGTTATCACCAATAGTGTTTGAGATCTGTTTGACTATGGGCGTGAATTTTAAAAGGAAGAAGAGGAACCGGTTCGATGCAAACAGCGTATGGGTGCTTTAAATGAAAACGGCGTGTGGGTGCTTTAAATGAAGTTCTATGTGGGGCATGCAAGGTTAAAATTGATTGAAAGCATAGAGTATCGAGTAAGTTCGGGTTTCTAAAGTGACGATAACGTGCAAGGTTAGCGGAAATATCTGCACGCGTCCTGCGGTGCTACAAATTTAGTGTTACTTACTTGTGGTAAAGCTTTCAATCGTTCCGGACGCCGGGGACGGCTTGGTAAACCGGATGGTGTTTAGCGTGTTGAAATAGACGCCGGACTGGGTGCATGTTATGACCTAGACCTAAACGACGGACTAGGTGTGGGATCGTGGAGCTAAATGAAAGACTACGGATCTAGTCCGAGTAAATAAAGGGTGTCTGGACGTTATCAAAATAGGAATGATGATGTGATATTATGAGAACTAAAGGAATGAATAAATAAACTTAACGAATGAATTAATAAATGACAGTGTCAAAGGATGGACATAAATAAATTTAAAGTATGTGTAAAACAGAAATACTTTGAATAGGAATAAGGTCTAGTGGACATTCACTGGCTGGGATCGGGACAGAACTCAGTGGCATGTTGTTGCCATTGTAATTGTCTTATAGGTAACATGCAAATTCCACACGTTCATTTAAGCCAGCGGGCTTAATCGAATTCAGTTTATAGATCCAGTAGTTTTCGCGTTGTAGCAACATTCTATTGTTGTCTCTGCCTTCTTTTTTTTGGATGATTTCCAAGGCCATAAATCTCAGTTGAGATATATTGTGGTTCTTCTCCAAAAAGTGTGCTGCAACTGATGATTTTAAGATATTTGTTCGAATATTGGATTTGTGTTCATTCACCCTAGTCTTCAGTTTACGTTCAGTTTTGCCAACGTAAACTTTGCCACAAGGACATTTGAGGAGGTAAATGAGGTTATTGGAGTCACATGTTGCGGTCACTTTTAATCTGATGTCGTATCCTCTCATGGGATGAGTTATGATGTTTCTCGGAATGACATTATGACAATTGTTGCAATTGTTGCATGGTTTAGTTCCTTTTGCTGTTAATGTGGGTTCTGTAGATTGTTTCAGGATCTCTCCCAAATTTTTACTCCTAGTATGAGCAAAAATTGGTCTTTCTCTAAACATGTCTTTAAAGTCTGGTTCTAATACTAACATTGGCCAATGTCTAAGTATTATTTTTTTGTACTGGGTACTTGCATTAGAATATTTTGACACTATGACCGTCCGGTCACTGTCCTGTTTTTTTGTGGTCTGATTGAGTAGATTTCGTCGGTCCAGTTTATCTACTTCTTTTGTGGCTTGTGTTAGTAGTTCCTCTGGGTATTTTCTGTCTCTGAAACGCTCTCTCATTTCTTCCATTCTTAATTTTGTCAAGTTCGGATCAGAAGTGATGCGTGTGACTCTCATTAGTTGTGATTTCGGAAGGTGCTTCTTTAGTGAAGATTGATGGAAGCTGTTGTAATGTAACATATTGTTACGGTCTGTGGGTTTCCGAAAAATGTCCGTTGTTATTTGGTTGTTTTGTAGGGTAATTTGAACATCCAAAAATGTAATGGTTTTGGGATCTATGGTCCATGTGAACTGTATTCTTGGGTTAGCTGCATTCAGCATTATTAGTGCTTGTTCCAAATTCGATCGTGTGTCGTTCCAAAGAATAAATAGGTCATCTATGAAACGACCATACATTCTAAGGTTGTTCTTCCACTTTGGGTTTGACCATATGTGGGACTGTTCAAATTCTCCCATAAAGATATTCGCGTATACTGGGGCAGCGCTGTTTCCCATGCTGGTGCCCACTAGTTGCAGAAACCAATTGTCTTTGTACACGAAGTAGCTGTGATACAAAGTAAACATGACTAGCTCCATTAGGAATATTTTCATGGGTTGATTTACTTCAAGTTTCAGGATGGCCTGTTCCATAGCTTCTATGCCCTCTTGGTGTGGAATGGTCGTGTATAGAGAGTTGACATCAGCGGTACAGAGCCACAATTCTTCGTTGGGGTCTATGGTGATGGTCTCCAATTTTTTCAGAAAGTCTGTTGTGTCTCGGATGTAACTTGGTAAGGCTTGAACAATGGGTTGGAGGTGTCGGTCCAAATATTGACCTATGGGTTGGTGTATACTGTTGCGGGTTGACACTATAGGTCGAATTGGAGGATCCATTAGATTTTTGTGTATCTTTGGTACCGCATATATATTCGGGCTTCTAGGATTAGATGTGAGCAAAAAGTTCTTAGTTTTTTGATTGATCACTCCTTGTGTTAAGGCCTTGTTTATAATTTCAGTCAAGATCCTCGTGTATTCTGAAGTAGGATTCCCTGATAGTTGTAAATAGGTCGAATCATCAGATAAATGCTGATATATTTTCTGGTGGTACATAGTTGAATTCATAATGACGAGGGCTCCGCCTTTGTCTGCCTTGGTACAAGTTATATTATGATTATTAGCTATTTTTTTGAGTGTATCTCGGTCTTTTTGTGTGACATTCTTATATTGAAATGAGCTAGATGTTTTTAGTCATTAGAGCTCTAATGGGACTAAAAACATCTAGCTCATTTCAGGCTCCCCAAAGCCACAAAACGATCGACCTATTTGAACAAATGGTCAGACAAGATCTATTATCGATCAACTTTGAGAAAAACATATAAGAATGTCACACAAAAAGACCGAGATACACTCAAAAAAATAGCTAATAATCATAATATAACTTGTACTAAGGCAGACAAAGGCGGAGCCCTCGTCATTATGAATTCAACTATGTACCACCAGAAAATATATCAGCATTTATCTGATGATTCGACCTATTTACAACTATCAGGGAATCCTACTTCAGAATACACGAGGATCTTGACTGAAATTATAAACAAGGCCTTAACACAAGGAGTGATCAATCAAAAAACTAAGAACTTTTTGCTCACATCTAATCCTAGAAGCCCGAATATATATGCGGTACCAAAGATACACAAAAATCTAATGGATCCTCCAATTCGACCTATAGTGTCAACCCGCAACAGTATACACCAACCCATAGGTCAATATTTGGACCGACACCTCCAACCCATTGTTCAAGCCTTACCAAGTTACATCCGAGACACAACAGACTTTCTGAAAAAATTGGAGACCATCACCATAGACCCCAACGAAGAATTGTGGCTCTGTACCGCTGATGTCAACTCTCTATACACGACCATTCCACACCAAGAGGGCATAGAAGCTATGGAACAGGCCATCCTGAAACTTGAAGTAAATCAACCCATGAAAATATTCCTAATGGAGCTAGTCATGTTTACTTTGTATCACAGCTACTTCGTGTACAAAGACAATTGGTTTCTGCAACTAGTGGGCACCAGCATGGGAAACAGCGCTGCCCCAGTATACGCGAATATCTTTATGGGAGAATTTGAACAGTCCCACATATGGTCAAACCCAAAGTGGAAGAACAACCTTAGAATGTATGGTCGTTTCATAGATGACCTATTTATTCTTTGGAACGACACACGATCGAATTTGGAACAAGCACTAATAATGCTGAATGCAGCTAACCCAAGAATACAGTTCACATGGACCATAGATCCCAAAACCATTACATTTTTGGATGTTCAAATTACCCTACAAAACAACCAAATAACAACGGACATTTTTCGGAAACCCACAGACCGTAACAATATGTTACATTACAACAGCTTCCATCAATCTTCACTAAAGAAGCACCTTCCGAAATCACAACTAATGAGAGTCAAACGCATCACTTCTGATCCGAACTTGACAAAATTAAGAATGGAAGAAATGAGAGAGCGTTTCAGAGACAGAAAATACCCAGAGGAACTACTAACACAAGCCACAAAAGAAGTAGATAAACTGGACCGACGAAATCTACTCAATCAGACCACAAAAAAACAGGACAGTGACCGGACGGTCATAGTGTCAAAATATTCTAATGCAAGTACCCAGTACAAAAAAATAATACTTAGACATTGGCCAATGTTAGTATTAGAACCAGACTTTAAAGACATGTTTAGAGAAAGACCAATTTTTGCTCATACTAGGAGTAAAAATTTGGGAGAGATCCTGAAACAATCTACAGAACCCACATTAACAGCAAAAGGAACTAAACCATGCAACAATTGCAACAATTGTCATAATGTCATTCCGGGAAACATCATAACTCATCCCATGAGAGGATACGACATCAGATTAAAAGTGACCGCAACATGTGACTCCAATAACCTCATATACCTCCTCAAATGTCCTTGTGGCAAAGTTTACGTTGGCAAAACTGAACGTAAACTGAAGACTAGGGTGAATGAACACAAATCCAATATTCGAACAAATAACTTAAAATCATCAGTTGCAGCACACTTTTTGGAGAAGAACCACAATATATCTCAACTGAGATTTATGGCCTTGGAAATCATCCAAAAAAAAGAAGGCAGAGACAACAATAGAATGTTGCTACAACGCGAAAACTACTGGATCTATAAACTGAATTCGATTAAGCCCGCTGGCTTAAATGAACGTGTGGAATTTGCATGTTACCTATAAGACAATTACAATGGCAACAACATGCCACTGAGTTCTGTCCCGATCCCAGCCAGTGAATGTCCACTAGACCTTATTCCTATTCAAAGTATTTCTGTTTTACACATACTTTAAATTTATTTATGTCCATCCTTTGACACTGTCATTTATTAATTCATTCGTTAAGTTTATTTATTCATTCCTTTAGTTCTCATAATATCACATCATCATTCCTATTTTGATAACGTCCAGACACCCTTTATTTACTCGGACTAGATCCGTAGTCTTTCATTTAGCTCCACGATCCCACACCTAGTCCGTCGTTTAGGTCTAGGTCATAACATGCACCCAGTCCGGCGTCTATTTCAACACGCTAAACACCATCCGGTTTACCAAGCCGTCCCCGGCGTCCGGAACGATTGAAAGCTTTACCACAAGTAAGTAACACTAAATTTGTAGCACCGCAGGACGCGTGCAGATATTTCCGCTAACCTTGCACGTTATCGTCACTTTAGAAACCCGAACTTACTCGATACTCTATGCTTTCAATCAATTTTAACCTTGCATGCCCCACATAGAACTTCATTTAAAGCACCCACACGCCGTTTTCATTTAAAGCACCCATACGCTGTTTGCATCGAACCGGTTCCTCTTCTTCCTTTTAAAATTCACGCCCATAGTCAAACAGATCTCAAACACTATTGGTGATAACAAGGGTAAAACGCTTTTTTATTTAAAACAACTTTAACAGTCACACTATTAGTGATTCCAGTTGTATTAGGAATGAGAATTACATCAATATATCGTTTTATTGTAGATGCTCCCCGATGAAGGGCGGTGGCCCGAAATGCATTGGAGCGGATATCATATATTGCATTTGTGAAATTTGAACATGTTTGAAAATCTTTTCTGGTATGAATATGAAATTAATATCTACTATGGAAAGTAAATAAAACAGACAAACGGATTAACAGCAATTACTTGCTTGGAGAATTTTTGAACAATATACTAAATAGAGTGCCTCAGGGATGTCACCAATGACCCATTGGTAGCACTTGTTCTGGTTTATCAATACTCGCCCGGAGTGATGGGCGACACCTAAGAGCACCTAATAAACTATTACCTTTTTCCAAAAGAATTACTAAAGGCTGTGCCCGGCTCTCATACTTCTAGTTTAACAAATGCATCAAGTCACTAGTACTACCGTCATGAATGAATACAGTAACATAATCCGGTAGGAGCAGAACATGCCAGAACCTATATATACGCTCAAGCTAGATTAAACCAGGGTATGTCATCATTCAGTCCATGTCTATCTGTGCTCAATTTGAAAACCCACTTCTGCTCTTTTAGGAACAGAAATTTAAACACATCACTCACATGTGAAGGAATAAACGGTTTTTCAAGGACATGCCACTTAAAATCTGTTTCACTGTGGTTGTGTAGTATAAAGTGTTTGGTCAATTTAGAGATGTCTTTTTTGCACCGAAACGTGCTTTTGTGTTCCTGCATCCTCACCCGTACCTTTCTTGTGGTCATGCCCACATAGCGTTCATTGCATGTGCATGTGAGGAGATAAATCAGGTTGGTGCTGTTACAGTTGGAGAACTGTCTCAGTTCCCAAGGCCGATCGGAACCGATACCAATACTGGTGATTTTGGACGTTAAAGGAAAGACGGAACAAACCCCACATGGATGGTGCCCCAACACTGGGGGCAGGTCCCACAGAGTGCCCACCTCTCTTCTAGGTGTATCCTTCGGACGAGTATGTATCAGACGATCCCTGAGGTTCCTAGACCGTTTAAAGGCAAATAGGGGAAACTTAATTTTGTCATTGCCACTGTATAGAATGCGCCAGTGTCGTCTGATAATTCTTTGGACGCAGTGAGATTTAGTATTAAAAATGCTGACCAATGTCAAACGGTTCAACGGGGGTTTCTCGGGTCGTGGCTCTAGTAATGCAGCACGATGATTATTGGCTGCTCGTTTGTATGACCGCTGAACAAGCCTCCTGGGGTAGTGTCTGGAGGTCAGCTGTTTAGATAAATCCCCTGCGTGGTGTGCAAAAGTTTCTGGAGTGGAGCAGTTCCGTCGGACTCGAAGAAGCTGCCCAAACGGCAGATTGTCACGTAGTTTAAAGTGAGCAGACACACAGCACAGAATAAAGATTATTTGGCCAGTATGGTCCAGCTCGTTTTTTTAATGAATCTCCTTTGTAAAATGGTGACCCAGATCCAGTAAAGCGAGACGGCAAATTGATAGCCGCTGCTCCAACTACACAATGTTATTAGTTGGCCAGGATTAGGAGGAGTACAGAACAGGTCCCGAGTTGTATATGATATGGTGAGAGGGGGACGACCTGTTCTTTATCCCCTTAGCTCCTTGTTGTAAGTAGTCCTTCTGCTTGCCCCAGTCCCTCCAGCCCACCCTCCATTTTTAGGGTGTTTCACTGACCACAGTTGTCTGTCTGCTTGCCTCCAGCCCTTTACTACCACCCACCCTCTGTTTTACATGTGCTCTCCCTTTACCACTCACCTGTCCTCTTCCCCTACCCACACACTTCTCTCCCTCCATGTTGCCTTGGAAAAAACCTCTAGGGTTACAGCAGGTGAAGGAAACAAAAAATGGGAGGGGAGATTGGGTAAACGAATGAGGCTTTTAAAAACAGGGAAAGAAACAATGTCTCATATGATAGGAGTACATGTCATTTGAACCATCACTTAAAAAAATAATGCTTTAACAAACTTTTTCTGTCAGTCATTAGGGCAAGGTGTGGGGATGGCTTGAGTGGACTAGCAATACAGTGCTTGAAGCTCTGGAAGGCAGTGATAATATTGTTTTCTTTTTATGGTTTAGCCTGTGTGAGCATGCACTTGTGAATGCGCCCTGCTTGTTAGTCATCCTTGTATACAAAAAGGGCTTGGAACACGCCCACTTCTTACCATTCGTTAGACTACAGTACCACTCTTCTTTGCTGACTCCTAATGGGACAGCGTTCAAAGGAGACCAGGACCACCCTTCTCACATGGAACCAGGGTACATGTTACAATACACAAAAATAATGGTACCTGTGGAATTGGTATGAGAAGGAACTTTGTTACTTATAGTGATACAAATGGAGCCGAGGACGGCCCGGGACCAGGGTTCGATTCCCGGCGCGGCAGGTTTCTGGACCAGGGTCAGCGGACTCGATAATTCTCTCGCCTCGGTGCCCACTCTGATCAGCGATCACACTCGGCAACTCTGGGCATTAGCTTGCCTCATCTTCACTAACGGCCCCACCAGACCGCCGGGGATGCCTGGTCTCACCCTGGAGATACCCATTAAGGGACCATCTCTCAGGGAAGCCAGGAAGGGTTTTGCAGCGGTCGAAGCGCCTTGGGACCCTCCGGGTAAGTAGTGCGCTATATAAATGCCTATACATTACATTACATTACATTACATTTTCAGATTTTTCAAAAAAGCACAAATAGAGCCCAGTAGGTAAAATGCATTGTGATTTGTATTAAGTTAAAAAAAAGTCTTAACAAAGGGGTTCAGGGAACCGTTTTCGGTGTCTCAAGTTAAAGATGAAACCTATAAACTAAAGTGACAAATATTGACATAAATGAAGGTTTCAAGAAGATACAGAGAAATTAAAAAGCGACCAACTAATCAATTTATAATAAACATTCACAGTCTCCTGTGACAATGACAGAGGCTGTGTACAATAGTTTGCTTTGCAATAGTGTTGACGTTTCGACCTCTTAAGAATTATGAAGTCTTATCAGGACCTAAGATTTTGGGGTGACACCTGGATTGGTATGGATGTATTATCAGAAGGCAGTTCATGCACATAAAGGAAGTGTAAATGACGGAAGTTGTACTTACATTGGGCCCAGGCGGGAGCCCTGTAAGTAAAAGGGAGGGTCTGACAATGTCGACCGCGTGTGTCCAATTTACTCGATTCCTGACTTTGGGACAAATTTAAATGTTGACAAACTGCTTCAGCCTGAGCGTCCACACAGACGTCCAGAAGTGGGTAGGTCCTGCGTGCAGGAGCTCCGAATTGGAGGCCACTTTCTTCCGTCATTGTTGCGGATAGCTAGGACGCACAGGCTAAGGCCGCCGCTCTGGAAACCATAGGTCCATGAGAAAGATGGTTTCAACCAACCTGTCATTATTTGTTTCCCCCACCCCGGATTACTCTGGAATCCTTATTATAGGAAAGGGTACACATTAGGATTCCCGTGACCGTTTCTAAAAAGAGAGAGTAGATTAGGTACCACTTGTACCCCAATCCTGAAGAAACGCCACTCATCCATCAGGTGAAATAAGGTGTGAAACATGTCAACCTCTTATCACACTATTCCCCCCCCCCCCCCCCACTACACATACTAGCTGTAGCATGTTGAATTGTCCTGCCAGCTATGACTCTGGTAGTCTGTCTGTTTTTAGCCATAGCATCATTGCCCAGCTAATGAAGGACTTTCCGGACACTTAAATGTATTTTTAAAACACCACGCACACCACTCTACTCACTACACTTTGACCCCACCACCTCATCACATAGGGGCTCCCGGTTGATCATACACAGAAGATCTCTGGCAAAGAGCCCACCTGCGTGGCCCGTTGGGCATTGCACTGCCGGTCTGACGAGGAGCGGTCATATGATGAAGCATGACACCCCTTGGGGTGTGTGAGGGCCCTTGCTCCTATTGGAGCTCTCACCTTCCCAATTAGTGTTCCCTCTCGGGACCTGACTCTTTATGGTTCTTTGTACCCAAACCCCCTTCTCTCCCCCCATACCATCCTACCCTACATGGCCCACCCCCCATAGGAACTGCATACCCTTTTTGTATCTTCGCGTTCCAGGGCATGTATGCTGGTGCCAGATTGTAAAAGCTTTTGTTCCCCTTTGGTTTATACCTCATCTGTACGGCCCATCCCTTCTTCGCTTCATCATACCTCATGAAGAGTTGGTTGTCTATCTGGAACTCCTTCATGCCGTCAAGGTAACACGATTCAGAAAAGGGGGTGGTGATGGATCAAGCCCTGATCTGTTGACTGGGTATGAGTGTTCTGTTTAATTCAGATACTCTGTCCATCACCACCCCCTTTTCTGAATCGTTTTGTCAACCATAAGCGTGGAAGGGTATACTCAGATCTGAGTCCCTTGTTCATTGCACCATCAGGATTCAAGCAAGCCGGGCCGAAGACGGCTGTAATGCCAGAAACCGGTCCCCGGAAGCTTGTTTCCTTCCCAGTATAAGAATTGGCTTGGTAGTTTGGTCTGCCCTGTTCCCATGATGCACTGGGCCAGGGATAGACTAATTTGCATGTAGCCAGGTTCTGAGCTGGGATGGTACAGTGAGCTAAAAAACGGTGATGGATCAAGCCCTGATCTGTTGACTGGGTATGAGTGTTCTGTTTAATTCAGATACTCTGTCCATCACCACCCCCTTTTCTGAATCGTTTTGTCCACCATAAGCGTGGAAGGGTATACTCAGATGTGAGTCCCTTGCTCATTGCACCATCAGGATTCAAGCAAGCCGGGCCGAAGACGGCTGTAATGCCAGAAACCGGTCCCCGGAAGCTTGTTTCCTAAGCCGGGCCGAAGACGGCTGTAATGCCAGAAACCGGTCCCCGGAAGCTTGTTTCCTTCCCAGTATAAGAATTGGCTTGGTAGTTTGGTCTGCCCTGTTCCCATGATGCACTGGGCCAGGGACAGACTAATTTGCATGTAGCCAGGTTCTGAGCTGGGATGGTGCAGTGAGCTAAAAAACGGTGATGGATCAAGCCATGATCTGTTGACTGGGTATGAGTGTTCTGTTTAATTCAGATACTCTGTCCATCACCACCCCCTTTTCTGAATCGTTTTGTCCACCATAAGCGTGGAAGGGTATACTCAGATGTGAGTCCCTTGCTCATTGCACCATCAGGATTCAAGCAAGCCGGGCCGAAGACGGCTGTAATGCCAGAAACTGGTCCCCGGAAGCTTGTTTCCTTCCCAGTATAAGAATTGGCTTGGTAGTTTGGTCTGCCCTGTTCCCATGATGCACTGAGCCAGGGACAGACTAATCTGCATGTAGCCAGGTTCTGAGCTGGGATGGTGCAGTGAGCTAAAAAACGGTGATGGATCAAGCCCTGATCTGTTGACTGGGTATGAGTGTTCTGTTTAATTCAGATACTCTGTCCATCACCACCCCCTTTTCTGAATCGTTTTGTCCACCATAAGCGTGGAAGGGTATACTCAGGTGTGAGTCCCTTGCTCATTGCACCATCAGGATTCAAGCAAGCCGGGCCGAAGACGGCTGTAATGCCAGAAACCGGTCCCCGGAAGCTTGTTTCCTTCCCAGTATAAGAATTGGCTTGGTAGTTTGGTCTGCCCTGTTCCCATGATGCACTGGGCCAGGGACAGACTAATTTGCATGTAGCCAGGTTCTGAGCTGGGATGGTGCAGTGAGCTAAAAAACGGTGATGGATCAAGCCCTGATCTGTTGACTGGGCATGAGTGTTCTATTTAATTCAGATACTCTGTCCATCACCACCCCCTTTTCTGAATCGTTTTGTCCACCATAAGCGTGGAA
Organism: Lissotriton vulgaris; assembly: GCF_964263255.1. NCBI lineage: Eukaryota > Metazoa > Chordata > Amphibia > Caudata > Salamandridae > Lissotriton > Lissotriton vulgaris. Next base: position 157,085,183 of record NC_141697.1, on the reverse strand, counting down.
GGGTATACTCAGATGTGAGTCCCTTGCTCATTGCACCATCAGGATTCAAGCAAGCCGGGCCGAAGACGGCTGTAATGCCAGAAACCGGTCCCCGGAAGCTTGTTTCCTAAGCCGGGCCGAAGACGGCTGTAATGCCAGAAACCGGTCCCCGGAAGCTTGTTTCCTTCCCAGTATAAGAATTGGCTTGGTAGTTTGGTCTGCCCTGTTCCCATGATGCACTGGGCCAGGGACAGACTAATTTGCATGTAGCCAGGTTCTGAGCTGGGATGGTGCAGTGAGCTAAAAAACGGTGATGGATCAAGCCCTGATCTGCTGACTGGGTATGAGTGTTCTGTTTAATTCAGATACTCTGTCCATCACCACCCCTTTTTCTGAATCGTCAAGGTAACACAGCGCTCTTTTTTGATACAGACAGTGGAGTGGCTAATAAAGGGAGAAGGTGGAAGCAAATGTTGTAAAGCTTTCAGTAACCTATTTACAATAGAGGATTTTAAGAGGGATGTCTGAGCAGGAAATCGCAGAAAAGCCCGAATGGCGGTGAGATAACCCTTCAGAGTACCCAGAGCAGAGCCCTGCTGGGCAAGGAAAAAGATGAACAGGAGAACCTGAGATAGGGTAGTTAAAAGGGATACATTTGTTTTTCTGTACACCATGCCACAAATTTTGCCTAACAGCAGGCATAAACCGTCTTGGTGGAGAGATGCCTGGCTGCCAAGATAATGTAACAGACTTCAGGATGAAGGTCAAAAGCTACCAATTGTCTCTAAACGCAGAACGTTGATAGGTACCAGTGGAGAACCTTCCCCTTGTTCTGCAACAGAAGATCCTCCCGAAGAAGCAGCCTGATCAGAGGATCGATGACCGTGCTCAAAAGCTCGAGATACTAGCCTCTCTGTGCGGTTACCGGAGCCACAAGAATGACTTGGGCCCAGACGTTCTTGATCTTCTTGAGAACTCTGATCCGGAGTGGTAAGGGTGGACAGGTGTACAGGTGGCCTGAGCTTTACTCGAGACAAAAAGCATCTCTGAGCGAGAGCCTCCTTGGAAACTCCTGCATGCAAAACTGCTGACATTTTGTGTTGTCTTTGGCGGTAAACACATCTAACCAAGGCTCTCCCGACTGCAGAATGAGAACTTGCACCACTGCTGGACAGAGACGCCATTCGTGATCCGTGAGGCATCTCCGGCTGAATTTGTTCAATCTGGCACTCCGAGAACCTGCCAGATGTTGAACAACCAGGGATATGCCCTGCAGTTCCAGCCATGTCCAAAAGGTCCACGACCCCACACCCGCCTGGTTTGTTGCAGTACCACATGGGGTAATATTGCATGTGAACACTTGCACCAAACTTTGCTGGATGGAGTGTAGTAAGGCTTTCAATGCCAATTCGATCACTCAGAGGTCCAATAGGTTAAATGTGAAGTCCGGATTCCCCCGGAGACCAGAGTCCTCTGATCTCCACCTCTTCCAGATGGCAACCACATTCCAAGAGTGACATATTGTCACTACTGTGAGATGTGGTTGAGGAAGGGAGAGGGGTCTTCCGCTGACCCAATCGCTGTTTGTTAATCACCACTGCAGATCTTTTGCAATTCCCGCCGAGATCTGGACCATGTCTGAGAGATTCCCCTAAAGCTGCGCCCACTGGAACATCAGGTCCCACTGCAGAGCCCACATAAACCAATGGGCATGTCTCACCAGGAGGATGCAGGAGGGTATGAGACCCAACAGCCTCAGAGTCTGTCTCACCGAAATCCAGGACAGAGGCTGAAACCTAGATATCACAGCCTGAATATCCTGGACTCGCCTTTCGGAAGGATAGGCCCGAAACTGCACCATGTCCAGAACAGCTCAGATGAAAGGATGGATCTAAGGAGTCATCAGGGGTTACTTCAGCACGCTGGTAGTAAACCCCAGTGAAGTTCGTAATTGTGCCGTACTCTGGTGGTGGGAGACCACAGTCTGGGGCGAGCCCGCCTTCAACAGCCAGTCATCGAGATAGGGAAAGACTGGCAACCCTGATCTCCACAGAATAGCTGCAACCACCGCCCTCACCTTGGTGAACACCTGAGAGGTGCTGGTGAGACCATAGTGGAGCATTTCGAACTGAAAGTGCTTGTGACCCACTGTGAACCGCAAGTAAATTCTGTGGGCTGGCAAGACAGAAATATGGATATATGCGCCCTACAAGTCCAGGGCAGACAGAACCTCATCAAGAGTGAGCATTTTCAGCTTCTCTTTCTTGAGGAAGAAGTTGAAGGCGCAAGTCTAAGATAGGAAAAAGGCCTCTGTTATGTACTCGTTATCACAACAGAGAGCAAGTGACAATCAAACCAGTTGCACTCTCCTGCTGACATTACTCACACACCAGAGCAACTGATTAATCAAGGATTCTAACCAGGAAAGAAAATAAATCCCCTCTATTTCAGGATGTTGGTTAAATCCTCTGCAGTTTCCAAAGATATTGGAGTATCCAAAGATATTGGAGTAGACGCCTCACTCACTTATAGTGACATGCTTTATCATTTGCACCTATCCACACCCTGGTAAGAAGGTACAACCCGGGCGGACTCAACCATAGATGGAATGGGAGTTCTTTGATAAAGTCAAGCTGGACAAGCAGGGATCCAGAAAGTGATTAATTAAAAATACCTCTAGGTATACCCAAAGATTTTTCTTTATTTTGAGGGTACCTGGGGTATGAATAAAAACGAAAATTTCTTGGGTATTATTGAATATAATCGTTCAATTATACCTTCTGAGCCACCATGTTTCGTCCCACCCCAAGAGCTCAATCGGGTCTGGGGCCTTCGTCAGGGCTGTGTTTTATGTGTCCCTGCTCTCAAGTGCAAGCACACCATGCACCCTTGTGAGGCCTAAAGCTCTCACCTGTCTTGATCTTCTATCCAGAGGATTTTCTTTAAGGCACAAAGGTCCATAAAAAAGCAAAAATGAGGTGGCATGCAACTTGGTGTTTCATCCTGAATTCCATTCAAGTGTCTCGATCATATCTAGTCATGGATCATAATGTTCTAATGACAAGGACACACTTGTCTATATACATCTATTTTGACACTGACTATATCCCTTAAAAACGGTGACTGTGGTGCTCTCAAGTGAACGTGAGGTGATGTTTGTATTTGTTGCTTAATCTTTAACTTAAGTCGATAGCGGTCCTACTTATATATATAATGTGGGTCTATATTTTATAGGTTTCTCATATTTCTCAGGATGATCTGCTTGGTGAGTAGACTCATTCTGGACAGCGTTTTCAATATGCCATACATATTTAGCAAGTTTTTCTTACCCTCTAGTTTTTTTATGCCAAGGGTCATGCGGTTCGTGCGAGTGGTGCCGTCTTGTAGTCACACACTTTGGGGAAAGAGAGGGTACAAGATGTGGAAGTAGTTGACAGACTAATGAGTTTATAAGAAAAACATCGATGTTCACACACTTCTTGTCAGCGTGTAAACACCTTTCACCCCATAATCCCCTTTCTTTTTACTCTATGTTTTTTGGCGGTCTTGGAGAGCCCCCTCCCTTAGACCGTTAGCCTGCCAATCACCACATCCTTCATTTTATCATTCGTGTTCTCGGTTTGCGGTTTTATATACCCATTCATTCAATGAGTCCCTCAAGGGCACATGTGGCGTAAGGAAACATAGTTATTTTATGGTTTAGGTGTGTCCTCGAGTATCGGGTAAGTCCTGTAACCATGTTTCAATTATGGCCGTTTAAAGTCATTACTGTGATATCTCTAATGACGCTCAATGCCACTTTCAAATGCACCCGTCTGTTAAACTCTTGTTAGGTTATTGCCATACTGACTCTCGTTTTCACAAAAGCGCCCCCTCAAAAGTACTCAATTGCGGTTACCTGGTCTGGACCGAGTGTCTCTGGACACCGCCATATAACATTCTCTCTCACATACATACAGTGCTTACTTCTTCAAAGATCGAGCACCGTGGAATTACCTAAGTGCTTCAACGCAGACCGCCGCCGAGTTACTGGATTCAAGGCGATGGTCTGTTTTTACCGAGTTTCCCGTTTCCGGCATCGCCGTCGAAACACATCAGACGCGAGACGTCCCAGGAAAGATGGAAAATGGAGTCACATATCGGGGCTTCATCTTGTAACGTGTTATGTTTGTTCATCTTGTAACGGGTTATGTTTGTGGCCAATTATTTTGCCTTTTCGGCCTACAGTACAAGTTGGGCAGTAGACTGGGCTATCATAGTAATATATATTTGTTGTTCTACACGTTATTATACATTTGGCTCAGTAAAGTTGTATTTGACAAAAATGCATATCTGTCTGAGGGAAAATGTCACACATACATGTTCCAGGTCAGTGTTCTCAATCAAACCACGAGTGATTACTTATTTCTTGCTAGCGATAGTGGGAATAACCAATTTGGAACAATAAGGTTTGTTTACTCAAAAGAACATGTTTCTGAGGTCCAGTCAGTTATGTACTCACATTAGCCTCGGGCACGTTTAAAGTTGACATCTTTCTCGAACATGGACACTTGACACACATTTGCTTGCATGCCCGATTTGGATAATATTCTCTGAAATTACTTTGTTTACATTTCCACTTCTTCGTAGGCATATTATCAGAGCCTTGAACATTCTGTACGAGAGCTAAAGTTCACTGTGCAAAATGCTGTTTGCTACTGTTCACTCTGTGACAGCTCTGAAGGATAGAAGCAATAATGGCGGCCTGACTGGGGATTCGGCAAGGCAACATGAATATAGTTTGTTATAATAAACAACATCACTCCCTTGTCCAGTGAGAGGAGCATTTTACTGACCCTGTTGAGGTCGCCCCATGCCGGTATTCCAGGCATTCCTGAGAATGACGGTGCCCTGCTCTACACCGAGACAGGCTCCCAGGTGAAAAATACCAACAGTTAACTGGGGAGCTAGTTCACCCTCAGGTATTCTGGCAGATTCACCTCCTAGGCACACTAGGATAGGGAAAGCTTGGTAGGGAGCATAACTATAACTATACTCATATGCAAGCTTATAATCTAATATAAGGGTACAAGGGTTGAACTGTTCATTTTCTTTACTATTCTTGTTATGATGATTAGTCGTTTTTCTTTCCTTCTAATAATAATTGCAGCACACATTTTACACAAGAGTCTTATTGCTTCAATAAATATTTGAAATGCCAGTTCGAGTATTTCTTGTGTTTCCCTTTGGGCATGCATGACTTTCAAAACTAAAGGGCCTTAGATCGGTTTCTTTGGGGAGTCAGGGTTGTCATGTTCTGAGGTTGGCACATACTACCGGTTACCTTGCTAGGTTAGGGTGGCCAGGACTAAGGAAACATATCCTGTTGGTGTACGAGACTCAGTCTTACACAGTTTTGATGTTTATGTTGTCCAAAAACACAATTTCACTGATAAAGTAGGAACCATATGACACCGCCATCCTTCTCCGGCACCAGAAAGTAACAGGAATAACAACCACAACCAACTTCTGGTGTTGGTACTCTCTCTATGACTCCTTTGGCCCAAAGAGCCGTCACTTTCTGGCAGAGAAAAGATAGGTGGTCCTCCATCAGCCTGTCAAAAGTAGGCGGCATAGAGGGAGGGGCAGTCTCGAAGGGGCGGGAGTAGTCCCTTCTGAAAATCTGCAAAATCCACTGGCCCAAATTTATGGACTGGCTATGGGGCAGGTGATGGCGAATCCTGCTGTCCAACGGGTGTCCATGGTGGGAAATGGCAGACTAGGAGGGTTTGGACGCTGCTAAGAGGGAAGCTGGACTGATACATACTGCGTCCACTCAGAGGTGGAAAAGGCTGCGCTGGCTGGTCGGGTAATGACGTGGCTGTTATATGGCCACTAAAGCAGAGAAAGACTGATTGAGGGTGAAAAGGTGTCATGGAAAGGCCCAAGGACCTGGTCGTAGCCGTGCTGATCTTACAGCGCTCCAGCACTGAATCTGCCTGGTCTCCAAAGAGACGGAAGCCATCAAAGCGCATTTTCCTGAGTGATGCCTGGACATCCCCAGAAAAGCCAGTAGTCTTAAACCATGCACAGCATTGAAGGACCACTATTGACGAAATCGCTCTGCCTATAGAGTTGGTGGAGTGTAGTCCAAAATGGTCTACTTAACTGCATCCCTTCCATCTGCAAAGGCCAGGAAGAGCACAGCCCGGCCTCCTCCGGGACAGCGGGCGGCACCTGAGCAACCATATCCCACTCAAAGTGGGAATAGCGTCCCAAAAGGCATGCAGTGTTCACTAACCACAATGCCAGGCTGGTCGCAGAAAACATTTTCTTGCCTAAATTGTCTAGCCTCTTGGATTCCCGATCCAGCTAGGCGGTTGGGAATGCACAAGAATTTACATGTGAAATGGAGAGTTGGACCATCAAGCTCTCCAGGGTAGGGTATTCGGTGAGGAATTTGGGGTTTCCTGGAGCAGACGGGGGTGGTGGGCATTTGTCCTGTTCACAGGGCCCCTGTGTTGGGCTTGGAGTAGGTACCAAGCAGGACATCAGTAAGTGCTTAGTTGAATGGGAGAAGCGGTTCGGAAGGAGGCAGTCTCGGTCGAAGTACTTCAATCAAGATATTAGTCTTGATTGCCACCAAGGGCAACTAAGGTCTAGGACATCAACTGCCCTCCAACACCACCATAATGAATGAAGCTGTCTCCTCCATAGCCACAGTAGGGGGAGAAACATGCCAGTATCTGGAGAAGTGTCCAGTCCACAGGCTTCACCCAGATCCTAACACCATTCCAAGGATTCATAGGGCTGGTATTCCTGAGGTCCAGAGATTTCTCCCATTCTTCCCTGAGTCATATTCCATAGGAAGAGTGCTCAAGCTCTGGCCTGCAAAGCATGGCTTCAGTCAGTGCTACAGTCTGTGTTGTACGACGTCCCTTCAGCTCTGTTTTGGAGTTGGGGATGGTGCCGGGAGCGTCGGCCTCGGAACCGGCCTCGGGCAAGGTCTTCATAGTACAACCAGCGCCGATCCGGATCCAACTGTGGATCCTTGGGGCCAGACTGGGGCTGGAGCAGTCGACATGGATCCAGTTGGGTGAGGCCCCTTTCGAACATGTGGGGACCGAAGGCACGCCAGAGGGAACAGGCCACTCAAGTATGAGGTGTAAGACCTCATAAAACTCTTTGAGAGGGGGGGGGGGGGGGGGGGTCACTCCAGCTTCCAGAAACGTGGGGAGGCGCGGAGTCTGCCCAGGAGCTTGTTCAACCACAGAGCCAGGTCTAGAGTGACGCTCCAGATCATTGGCCGAGGTGAAGTTAAAGCATGTTTCAACTTATTTTTGTGAGGTCGATTTGGAGTGCAACATCAACCTCCGACTCCGTGACCGGTCCCGGGACCTCAAGCGCTATGGCATCCGATGTTTAGCCGCAAAACACACAAGGTGATGGCCGGAATGTTACACATTGGCAAACCATTCACCCCCAGTCACAGATCTGGGTGTAATCCATTGTTATTTTGCTCACCACGCCACCCCAGTTCAGAAGTTCAGTTCACATGTTTAGCCACCAGGAGCTTGAGGCATCGCTCCTTCAAGGCCTGTGGATGCATGGCACATCAGCTGGCACAGGATTTTGAGTCATGGTCTCATTCGAGGCACCAGAGACAAAGGTGTGGGTCTGCCACCGACCTCTGTCGGTGAAAGGCACTACAGGGATTGAAGCTGGCCTTCTTTCATGACATTTCTGCAACACCAAGAGGTGACACCCCAAAAAATACTTTCACAAAATATTGAAAAAAGCTTAGTCAAAAAGTGACTAGGGTTAGCGTTTCCAAGATCTGCACCATCTGGCGCAGAAAGAAAAGAACTAGCTTCAGCGTGCCTAGGTGGCACCTACATAGGCAACACGAATATCACTTCTGATGCGGACAACGCCAATGAAGAAATGGGGAGCCTAATCACGCCACCTACTTGCACGCAGGGGTACTGTCCACGAAAACATTTTCTGATCCCGTCTGACGCCTAGGGAGAATTCTATGGTAAGGAATCTTTAGCTAGAAGTCTCTATCAGATTTGAGAGTTTTGCGCTGTTGGAGAATAAAATTACAGAGGCAAAGACAGACATTATGATCTGTTCTAAGCTGAATGCACAGGTACATATGTAGGAAAAGGATTTCGAAAAAAAAGTAAGTCACTTTTGGGAAGAGTAAACTTGTTAATTTCCTAAAGATTTAGAGCATGTAGCCAACATTTTGTATCCTGAAATGGGCACCATTTTCTAGAACTGGTGAGCTGCAAAAAATCTGAACTTTTGTAAGGACAATGAAAAAAGGTTATTTCACATTGAAGGCACCAATGCGAGCAAGTTTAAAAGACAGGAACCTGCCGTTGAGGGCGAACCCAATATGCAAATACTGACGAGCACGTGTGTTCGGTGCACTGTGTTCAATCTCCACTACATATGGGAAACTGGACCTACATTTAACAGCGAGGACGGGGTGGGGTGAGGGGTGGAGTCTGGGTCTGCCCCATGCATCTAAATAAACCCTGCTGACAGAGTCAGGGGCCCCTGTGCAGGGGAACTAGATGCATGGGTGTTCGACCTGCGTTCAACTGCTAATGTTATTTTTTTTAAACACATCTAATCATTCATAAAAGTGACACTGTGGTTCTAAGCAAACATAACATTTAGTAATAATGATCTGCCATAACTAGCATAGTTGCGATACTCTGCTCATGACCTATAGTATCAAGTATGGATACAAATGATGCCCAATTGGTGTTCAGTCTTAGAAACAAGATATTCACAAAGGTTACTTTCTCAAATAATGATGCAATGGGATGGGGGCGTATGAGCCAAATTTGAAACAATGTTGTAGACCATACATTTTAACTGTATTGTATGCCAACAACACCTTTTTATGCAGATATACAGATGCGCAGAGTCACAGAATATCATCACTCGAGGCAAAGCCTTTTCGATTTCCTCGACAAAAGGTAATAAATAGCATATCTTTCTCAGCACATCTGCATTTATAGTTTATGTTGCGCTGCTTTGGCATGCGTAGGAGTTCTGCACAAATGAATTTAACAAGAACCAGGAAACAAAGGGTTAAATGTGTGCACCTAGAGTCCTAGACAAAACGACACTGATTGCAACTTCTGACTGTGAGCAGAATTGTTTTCCTCTGTCAAATTATTATAACAGTCAGTCCATCGAGACAATTAGTAGTGTTCTCTCTTGTCAGACATCCTATCCTGTGGCAATACAATATAATTGACTTTTACACTGTAGTAATAAATCTAGAATTTAGTTTTTATTAGTACACTTGATCCAAATAACCTTTCATGTATTATTTTTGGGCGTTTTCACTGGCACAGTGTAAATATTCGTACATACCTAAATATATTTATGCAGTGCAATATAATACACGTGGCCTAATAACGCTTAATAAAACACAATAATGTAGGTTTGCTGCAGTAATTGCTGAATAATACGTTACCGTCGTTCGGACCACTTGGGGAGATGGCGGTCTTTTTCTTTTCACTGCTCGAAGCCACTGCTGGACAGCTGATGCTACCAAATTCCGAAGTTAGCAATTTCTTTTTCACAGCGTCAGCATTTTCTCTACTTGTTTTTCTAAAAGGAGTCAATGCTGTCCCTTGGTCTGAAGCCCAAAGCTTGGATGATCTTTGGCAGACTTCAGCACTGCTCCGCTTCCCCCCTAGTGGTGTGAAGATTGATTCACCAAGATCAAAAGTAACAGGTGATGCATATTTCTCTTCCCTGGTGGAATTCAATGGAGACGATGCTGAACCGTGACTAGACTTTGCAAATCGTACGTCGCTGCTCGATGACACGGGTGTGGAGCGCTTTTCCCCAGTCAGCCTTGACTTGACATTGCTTGGGAGAGGTGTAAGGTTGCAACTGTCTAGGTGATTTTCAGTTCGCATCGATATATCTTGTAGAGGGCTGTAGGATATGCTCTCTTCTTTCTCAATGGCACTCTGGTTCAGAACATCTAAGTTCTCGCCATCAGATTCGTCAATGGAAAACCCAAGTTCGAAATTAACAGAAAACAATTCCTCCGAACAGTCAAACATGGCGTTCTTGTCTACCGATCCCTCCAGTTCAGCTGACATGCTGGTGCGAGCTGGAAGTCGCTGGTGACACTCACTGAGGTCTCCCTTGCTTTGGGCATGCAGCGTGGAGATATCTGCAGTATGCATCTTTTCTACTTCAGGTAAACCAGAGACAGGTCCTGATCTGCTAGTATCAGTTTTACAAGGGCTTCCATTGTCAATTAATGAAAATGGATCTTCTTCAAACAAATCTAGACTGTCCTGGGTGTCAAGCTCTGTATGATGCTCATCACCTGTAAGGTCTGTGTTCTGCTCATCAGCCGCAATTCTCTTGACATGCCCTTCATCCGCGAAGCCTGGGATATCCTCATCATTAACGCAGACTGAGATATGCTCATTGTCTGCGAGGTTTGTCCTATGTTCACTGACCTTAGCACACTTATCTTCAACCAGAGCAGTATTAGAAGTACCCTTTTTTGAACGATTCTGCATTTCTTCATGTGTATTATCGTCACTGTCATTATCAAAAATGTCATGCCAGTCTTTGTTGTTATATCCGTTAACAGCAGCGCACTCTCTTTGTGATGACTCTGAATGTTGTGGGACATCAGGTCCCAGCACGTTGACTTTGGCCAACTTCGGATTTGATTTCACAGAAAAAGTCATAGATAATTCATTTTCCACAGGAACACATGCATTACTTATAAGCTCTCTTTCAGGCACTAACACTTCATTGTAATTGTTCAAACAAGACAGAATTTGAGGCTTTTCTGGAGATTTTACTGCACAATTAGGTACTAGTGTGCTTAGATGTTTACCCAGCTGAGTCTCATCAATCTGGAACGTTATGTCCTCAAGCCGGGTGAGTTCTTCAAACGGAGGGGGTGACCGTGATAAAAACCTCTCCACATTTGTAAGAATTGATTTTACTGTGGAAAGACTGTAAATGTTCAATTGATTTTTATGAGTGCAGTTTCCCCGTTCCTCTTCAGGTGGGTAAAACATGGTACATGAAACATCTGCACTCTCTTCAGTAAAACTATTGTAACCAGAGTCTGCATTAATTCTAGTACAACCCTCGGATGTCTTTTTGGTCAACAGTTCATCTGAGGTACTTGCCATTTTTCCAAAAGGTTCAGCTATAAAGACTGTGTTCTGTTTTGTAGGAATGGGATGATCCACTAAGGATAACTCATTGTGCACTGCCACGTCAACTCCTTCTGTTAAGTCCTCTATTTCTTGAAGAGATGCATCTTGATTGGCAGGCGTGACATCTATTTTATCATGGCTAGTTTGTCTGTCCCATGAACCAGAATTTCCCCCATTTTCAGTCAAGTCTTTGCCAAGAGAATGATCGGTTTCCATTTTACTTTCCGGGTTGCGAGATGTTGATTTTTTGGTGGACTTTAAATTAGATTGTTTAAAAAGAGATGCACATTCAGCATCAGACTCAACAAATGAACGGAAATGTTTTCCTATTGCAGAGTTTCTTTCTTTTTCTTTTTTAGAATTGAAAATCTTTGCAGTGGATTGCTTTTCTTTTCGGTCAGCGGGCACACTTCTCGACTTTTTCAACATAACATCATCCTTGTGCAAGTAAGGCATCATTTCCAGTTCGTAGTTGCAACCATCCTGAGGGCAAAGCAAACAAAAAAGAGATTACGATTACAGCGCAAACAGAACATTTGTATTGCATCTTTGAAGGGGCATTATTTACATCAATTTGACAGAGACATACCTTTGCTGAAGGTTTAGGGTACTCTAAGTGTAGGAAAATAGGATCTGCTTTCCTGGTTACCCCCACTTTTTGCTGGTGTTATTCTGTTTTATGACTAGTCTGACTGGGATCCTGCTAATCCAGACCCCTGTCACTGTGCTGTCTGCCTAAATTGGCTATGGTAATACTTTGGTACCTCCACAATTGACTACTGGTGTACCCTTGTAAGCCCCTAGTATATGGTACTAAGGTATACAGGGCATAGGTAGACCAGGGGTCTCCCATGGGCTGCAACATGTATTATGCCAGCCATAGGAGCCCACTTAAACTGTGACTACAGGTCTGCCATTGCAGCCTGTGTAAGTTGGTGTAAGCAACACTTACGACAGATATACGTGTTCTTATATCTGAGGTCACTGCACTTAAAACCTTCAAGTCACCCCTATGGCAGGCTCTTCAGTCCTGAGGGCAGGTGCTTGGTTATAAGTGTGATGGTGCCCCTGTATGAGCAGGACACCGCTACAAACTTCGGAGTCAATTCTCCAGGCTTTGTAATTGTGGTCAGCCATTTAATACATATAGTGGACATCAAGTCATTTACGAGATGTCTAACTATATATTGGCTGCACCGAAACCAGAATCGTTTGTCATCAAACATTTTGGAATCCTACCACAACACCAATTGCAGTGTTGGATGTATGATCCCATGTACTGGGGGCTCCTCTAGGGTGCGCCCTGTATTCTCAGTACCAGCCTTTCAGGGTCTAACAGCAAGCTAGTGCGGCTGCTGAGCACAGACACGTTTTTGCCCTTCTGCTGCTGAGCTCGAGCAGTGGAAGGTAAAACAATAGGTTTTCTGACACAGGGAGGTGTGACCACTTCCCAGACAGGACTTAGTGTATTGGGCTGGGGGGAGCTTGCCAGCGCCATCAGACTGCTTTGAAGAGCACATTTGATGCCCTCTTGTATAATCCGGTTTGAGCTAATTCAGGGAGCCCTGGGCTACCGCTCTGGTGCGAAACTGGACAAAGGAGATGGGAGTATCCTCCCCTCTGTCCAGCCCCTCCTCTGGGAGGTACCTATGAATTGTTACAACCCTTTTTTTAGGGTACTTAATGGCTTACCTGTGGGTGGCTCTTCAGATTCGTCGTGGGACAAGATTCAAACCCGAAACCACTTCAACTTTGAACTTCTGGGCACCTGGACTTCGCTGAACTTCACCTGGAACCGAGACTGCACCAAGGAAGACTCCTGCTGCTCCTGGTCTCGCTGTTCTGCAAGTATTCTTCGTCATCTGTGCCTGTGCTTCTTCCAGGTTCATATCCAGGCCTGTAGGCATCAAGGACACCCAAAGTAATCTTCCTTGGAGTGAAGGTGTCACTCCCCTGCATTTGCGGGCACTGCAACGAAGTTGACCAGTCTGCTCCTCCTGACAAAAGGCTTAGCAACACAGGTGGCTGTTCTTCAACTGCCTTGAGGCCTGACCTGTTCTCTTAGCAAGTTTGAGGCCAGTACCAATCGTCGGAACCCCTGGAACAGAACCCCTGTGGACCCCGTTGACTTGTCGTTGCCAAGGCTTGTTGGCTCTGTACTCCAGAGATCTTTGGGCTACAAGAAGCTCCAAGACCTTCATCCTCATCGCATCCTCTGCACCGTGGGCCTGCCTCTTGGGGAGCTGCTTGAGGTCCTCTTGCGACTCCTGTACCTTCGACCTGTGGGTCTTCTTTGGCTTCAGTGGGCTCCGCTGCTTGCTCTGGCCTGCTCAGACTCTTTTGTAATTGGTAAGTCCCTTGTTGGTCCCAACGTTGCTTGTTAGGACCCCGCCGGACACCGACCCCCTGGTTCTCAACTTCTGACACAGGAAAGCTTGTGAACGGCTTCTGGGCTTCTGGTCTTCCACAGCGTCGCCTGGTGCGCACAGCTGCAGCAACAAGGTCACAGTCATCACTCCTGCATCTCCCATCATCGGCAGTCACTGCTCTTCCGTGCCTCCTGGTCACCTCCGAGTGGCATAGACTCTGAAGGTTCCTCTCTTCAAGAATCCACCCTTGGATTCCACTGGGCTCTTTTACCTTCTTTCCCAGCTGCAACTTTCCTGAAGTCTTCCATTGTGGTCTACGGCGGTTTCCAACGTCACTTCACACCTATGCACCCGGCTTCCCTGGTGTATGTATCCTGGCTCCGGAGGTATCAACGGGTGGGGTGACTCTCCAACCTCTGTCTTCCAGACGGTTTCTTCAGGGTCCACTGGGAAGGGTCCTTCTTTAAAACTGCAACCTCGACTTTCCAGTGACTTGTATTGAGTACACGGCTGTGTTTCCACACTGCACACTGCCTCCACTGGGTTCCTTTGTACTTACCTTGGGTGGTTTCTTGTGTCCCCAGCTCTTCTGAGTCTTCTGGATCAAGTCCCGACTTCTGTCGCAGTTCGCATTCTACTTCTTTAGTATACTACTGTGTATTGTGAGCACTTACCTCTTTACAGTTTAAGTATTTTGTGTATTTGTGTTGATATTTCCAGGTAAGAGATATACCAAGGGGTTAGTGTGTATAATGAATAGACATTTTTATAACTACACTGTGTGGTTCTTTTTTGTTTAACCTACACTATAGGATTCGTTTCGGTAAAGCAAGCTGCTTAGCACTCCTTCTGGACTAAGCCTGAAGGCTGTTATCCACAGCTACAACTTAGAGAGCTTTCTAAGGTTGTCTAAGACCCCTAAAATCACCATAAGGGTTGTCTGGATTAGTGAAGGGTGCTACACTTAAAAAAGTGAAGCACCATATACTAAGCCTGCCTCCTACACTAAGTGTTGCAGATTGGCAATGGCAACTCAATAGTGGAAAAAGGAGACCATACATGGTAGTTTCTCGAACTACCACATCAGTTAATGTTTTTTAAGTATAGGTGATGTGCCGTTGGTTGCAGTTTAGTAGATTTATAACAGCAGAGGATCTCCCATTGTGGTAGATCCAAAAATATGGCAAGTTCAGAGCAGGAAGGCATTTGTCGTCTGTTAGAAATGGTGTTTCTGGTTGGCTAAGGTATACACCCCAGCCAGGAAGAACCCACCACTCTAATAGATACACAACAAAGATAACCTGTGCTCACCCTCTGGTAGCATGGCACAGATCAGTCAGACTTAGCTATAGAGGCAATGTGTAAAGTATTTGTGCAACACACATACAGTAACACAATGAATATCCCACAAAAAAAACTTCACACCGGTTTAGGCAAATACATTATTATATTCTGAATAAAACAAGAACAAAACCATAAAAATCACAGAAGCACGTTTTCAGTTATGCAGGTCCAAAGCAACACATCACATGCACCAAGTAAACAGCATGCATAAAAAGCTGGAGAAAGCGCTTGGCTCCACGTAGAGCTAAGTGCCTCATTTGCCAGACTCACCATCTGCAGAGCCCCATGGCAGAGGTGGACAGGGGACGTGCCAGTTTAGAGCCAGCATCGTCTGGTTACAAATCCCACGCAAAGTCCGATTTGGTAGGACCAGAGCACTGGTAAGTACCAAAAGGGCTTTGATGTAGGGGGTGAATTTAAAGGAACTCTCTGAAGTGCACAAGGATCCCTTTCAGCCCAGCCTTGGCTTCAGACTACCAGTAAGGGGTGTATCAGCCCTTTGTGTAAGAGCAGGACACAACCTATTCAGATTATGGGCGAGCCAACTCTCCGCTTTTCTGTCCCGGAAGGCTAGCAGTATACAGATTAATGCAGATTAATCTCCTGTCACACCCAGCCCTTCCTGTGTTGTGGCTGCCTAGAGGGAATGCACAAAGTGTAGCTTTCAAACAGGCCAAATGTGCATTGGAAACAGGCTGAAAGACACAAAGTTATAAGCACAGAGAATTGTCCACTTTCTAAAAGTGCAAAAAGAACAATTGATGGACAGAGTGCTGAACAATGTCAAACATTCACTCCCAGTACAGAGATCTGGGCCTAAATCCATTGTTTTTTTGCTCACTATTTCATTCCAGTTTGGACCCAGCCATATGCAAATTATTCTTGACCCTTCTCCCCATGGCAACATTCCAGCCCGAACTTCCGGACCAGGCCCAACCCAGGTTAGAAACAAGCATCTTCAGAACTGTTTCGGCGTATTACTCCTCATCAGTCAGGCTAGCTTAACTCCAGTGGCATGGCGAGCACAGGACCCACGTCTGGGCATACCCGTCCCACTCGGGGTGACAAATACAAAAAGAGCAATTGATGGACGGAATGCTGAATAATGTCAAACATTTCCCCCAGTACAGAGATCTTGGCCTAAATCAATCATTTTTTGCTCACCTTGCCATTCCAGATTGTATCCAGCCATATACAAATCAGTCTTGACCCTGCTGCCCATAGGAAACATGCATCCGGTTATGGATAGGAGATGACTGGGGGTGAATGTTTGATTTGCTTAGCATTCCATCGATCATTTGTTCTTTTTTGCTTTTGTCTCCTTAAGTTGGAATGGATGCCCAGACAAGGGACCCATGCTTGCTGTGCCACTGGATTCAAGCTAGCTTGGCTGATATGGGGTGATACCCCAAAACCGTTCCCAGGATGCTTGTTTCTGGTCCAGGGAGGACCTTGCCTGACAGTTTTGGCTGGACTGTTCCCATGGGAAGCAGGGTCAAGACTGATTTGTATATGGCTGTGTCCAAACTCAGGAGGTGTGGCAAGCAAAAAAACGATGGATCAATCCCCTATTTGTGACTGGGGAGTGAATGATTGATTTGTTCAGCATTCCTTCCATCATTCATTCTTTTTGATTTTGTCGCTCTAAGTGGGAAGGGCATGCCCAGAGGCGGGTCCCATGCTCACAGTGCCACTAGATTTAAGCTAGCCTGTTTGATAAAGGGTGGTACCCCGAAACCGGTCCCAGGATGCTTATTTCCAGTCCACAGAGGACCGGGTCTTGCAGTTTGGGCTGAACCGTTCCCATAGGGAGCAGGGTCAAGGCTAATTTGCATATGGCTGGACAAACTGCAAGACGTGGCTAGGTTAAACACTGCGCAAACCAATACAGAATAATGTGACAGAATATCATAAAAGAGATAAATGCTCTAGGGAACAAAAGGCAACGGCCATCCACGTGCCAAAAAACTCCTCCGTGGAGAAACCCCAGAGGACAGAATGCAAACACGTGTCGGCTGCCTTGGCTACATTTTCATGATGTTTTTGACACAGGATTTGTATTGAGAACCATTGCTTCAAAATTCCTGCACTTGTGATAAAGAAACAAGGAAACAGGAAAATAAAGGAATTATTGATGAGAACTTTCATACCTGGATGCTTATTTGGATTGATGATATAACTGATCAATATAACTAGGTTCTGGTTGCTCGGGGACAATGCTTTGTTTGCATATGCTGGGTCCAAACTGGAGTAGTGAGCATAAAAACAATGGATTAACCCCAGATCTATGACTGGGGGGAAGGGGCGGAGGGGGGTGTTTCATTTCATCCATCATTTCATCATTTGTTCTTTTCACTTTCAAAAAATGGCATTGCTAAATTAGTAATGTGAAATCCAACTTCACCTGGAAAGAGGATTTATCATTGCCATTCTGAGCATACCAAACATGACAAAGCTGCGGCTTTCTGGTCAGGAATTACCACATAAAGGTATATAATGGAATTCTCAGTGCTAGACTATGAAAGGAGTAGACCTCACAGTAGTGAAAAACTAAATAGGCTCTTTGCCACTACCAGGACATGTCAAACATAAAAGTACATGTCCTACCTTTCACTTACACTTACCACACAGGTGAACTCTGAGAAATAAAAGGAGAGTTTAAGGCTTTGGAAATAGTTTTAAATGCCAAGTCGAAGTGGCAGTAAACTGCACACATAGGCCCTGCAGTGGCAGGCCTGAGACATGGTTAAGGGGCTACTTATGTGGATGCGACAAGCAGTGCTGCAGGCTCACTAGCAGCATTTAATTTAAAGGCCCTTGGCACATGTAGTGCACTGTACTAGGGATTTATAAGTAAATTAAATATGCCAATTGGGTACGAGTCAATGCTACCATGTTTTAGGGAAAGAGCATATGCACTTTAGCACTGTTTGGCAGTGGTAAAGTGCCCAGAGTCCTTAAGCCAACAAAAACAATGTCGGAAAAATAGGAGTAGGAAGGCAAAACGTATGAGGTAACCCTGCAAAAAGGACCATTTCCATTTTTTTGTTTTATTCTATCTGGCTTCAAAGTGAAGTTGTGTTTCAGGCAACAAAACTTTAAGAGTTTCAAGCGGAATGAGAGCAGGAAGGCTAACCCACAAGCTATTTGACTGGATAATGTGTGATTCTGTGAGAATTGAAATGGCGTCTGTGCTGCATCCCAATGAAGGAAAGAAGAGACTTGCTCCAGAGTAGGTGAAATGTGGGTTTAATAGGTTACAACAGAAGCTCAACATCCAAAGAGGTCCTTCCCACTCCTCAGTCACCTCCAACTGCCATTCCTCCCATGAACATTCCACACAGAAAACTGATAAAATAGTGAGCAATCTCTTAGATAACAGATGATATGCTTTAATAATCAAAACATAACATCTCCTTCTCCAGAGAAAGGAGAACAAAACTCAAAAGTTCAACAAATCCCTATCAGAACATTTGACTATAATGAAAACAGAATACAATAAAAATAAAACTTAAACCCAACTAGAAACTGAAAATTAACTACTCCTTACAATAATCTTTCATCCACACAGCAGCACAAACAGATCTTTGTGGTCGAACACACCATCTTGACAGGTGTTTCTAGCAGATCTTTGTGTGCAAACAACTCTTTCTCGACACTTATTGTCTACAGCATCCTTCCCTCTCACACTAACCAGCCTGGACATACTCCACCATTCCCCAGTATGCACACGTACAACATTGAGCTTCCCCTCCGTGACTTGAAAAGGTCAATAAAAATCCGTTTATCTCTTTGGTATGGAACCGTGGCTTCTTGATCCACACTTTGACCCCCAAAGACCACACAATCCTCTTCCCACAATGTATGTTGCCAAACCTTTCCTTGTACTTCACTTGATGGTTAGCAATTTTCTATTTTACTTCCTCACTCCATTTGTTGCGCTCTGATGTATCACCCTTTAACCACCGGGGATTCTTATTGGCAAGCTCTTCTTCCTCTCAATACTCGAAAAGGGAAAAGTCAGTAATGGCATGAGGCGTGGTCCTGTGCGCCCACAATTGTTCTCTTCAATGAAACTCCAGAATGCACTGCCTGCTGACTACATGCTTTAACTAACCTGTTCATTCTGTCTACCTGCCCTTCAGCTTGGGGAAAGTAAAGTGCAATCTACAGTATTCAACTCCCATGTCCTTCAAAAATTCCACCATCTGAAAAGAAATGAACTGTACACCATTAGTGGTGACAACACCAGACCAAAGGAGGAAAAGGGCTAGCTAAAAGTAGGGCTTTCAGCTAGCCCTCTTCATCCATTGGTCTGGTGTGGTGTCAATCACATTTTGTTCCCCCAAGCATACAGCTTGGGGGAGTGGGTCAGCCCACTTCAGATATTGGCTAACCACTATGAGTGTCGATAAGCTGCTGTTTCAAAAGGAGCACAACTCTACACAAAGTATTTCCTTTCAAAGTAGAAACTACTAACGCAATGTGTTATTTTAGAACTTTGTATTTGCTTTTTTCCCATTTTTCTTATATTGGTGATGGCCCAGCAGCTCCCCCAACAATGTTTCATAAAAAATGTAACTGAACAAAAAAAGCACTGAAAGTCGAAAGGCTGACAGTCAATGCCAGACTGATTGCCTTTGCCAACGCTTGTTTGAGATGTTATAATCATTGACATTGATTTTCTCTACTTTATGTACTCTTTCTTTTCCCTGGTGTCAGTCAAGGGAGCTCGTCGAGCAATGAAAGGGGCTTTCTTCGGTAGGGGCGCACACAAGGTGAGCCCTGTGCACCCCACACACAGGCTGTTCAACCCCAGAGCTTTTAGCGGTTTCGGCTTCGAACGAGGCACGTTGTATTGTTGAATTCAAGGGTACCTGTCTGCATGGGGAGTTTTTGTCCTGTTGTCACCATTAACCTTTCTTTGTGTGGTGACCCTAACATGTTTTAGTCTAGAAAATAACATACTGTTCACCAAAAAGAACTTAGTGAATGTTTACAAGGCCAGTATTCAGGAGCTTTGAAAAGGATTATTTGTGAAATGCGGAACGCGGCCTACTTAGCCGCGCAGCCAATGTTCTCTGGCAGCGAGCACCCCGGTTTTATAAAAAGTACTTTTTTTTATTATCCGTCTGGTGTTCCTGTCCCTTCCCGGGCCGCCGCTGTATATATAATCTTGGGCAGCAGACTCCCGCCTTCCGAGCCTCCTTTGACCCATCGGGCTTGCAAGCCTAAGCAAACTTCTGGGGAAACTTTTCATCACAAGTGTCCAGGTCTCGCGCACAGCCAGAGACAGACTAGTCGTGAGGCCTGGGGCACCCTGCTACAGTCCTTTGTGGGAACCCGTCACAGGTTAACCTTCAACAAAATATGTTCGTATATTTTGTGAGTAAAATCCAAAATAGGGTGGCCTAAAAAAATCATTCAGACCAAACAGACTTTTTTTTAATCCGGTCCTTAGATCTGTACATTTTGTTATCTCACAGTCCCCTTAAACTATTCGATATCATCAAATAATACGGACTACCATTTGGAAATTGAAAACAGCGTACATGTATTCAACAGTGATCAAAATATGCACGGCAGCACATAAATGCACAGCGTGTTCCCTGCTAAGGTGTGTACTTGGACCCAATCACAGGTGATAAATGCAGTGCAAACGTTCACTGAAAGAGTCGCTCAAAAGGGCAACAGAGTTATACTCCTACTGGACCCAGTTACGACGATGCCATTCGGCTGGAGTCAGCTAGATGCCGGCGTGTGACATTTTCTACAGTGCGTAATTCAGCTGGGGTGCACAATAAATAACAGTCAAAATCTCGATGGTACTAAAAATCGAGTAAAAAATATGGAAAACTAATATCGACATGCACGTCTAGATGTTCTATACCTGACTGCAGGGCACGAGTCGGGGGTCCACGCGGGTGGACGGCGTCCCCCCACTTCTTTCACAGGGTGGATGCCGTCCACCCTGCCAAGAAGTTGGGCCCCACTGAAAAAGATGCTGAATTCGTCCCGGTGTAATTTACAAACACCGGGATACATTCAGCAGCGCCTGCACGTTGTTGTCTGCTTCTGATCACAACAACTGACTCCTGCTTGGATACTCGACCATAACAAAGGCAGAGTCTCAGGGGTCATCAAGCCTCCTTTTGTTGGAGTTTCCTGGCTGGCAGCAGTCAAGAGCCTCACACCTAGAAGCAAATATAGCAGAGGGGCAACAAAGGCTCACACATTGTTAGTCCCCCCACTTCTTTTTTTAGGACTTGTGCCCTGCCTGACTGCACATATATGTACCTATACCTTCAAGGTACGTAGATGTGGATTTAGGCATATAAATCTATACTTACCTATATGCAATTACCTTTCAATATTTATGATTTGATCGTCACGTGGCTTAAGAAAATACACTTCGACAGCTGTCAGCCTAGAGTTGCCACCTGCCAAGAAGTCGAATAAAAAGGTGATGCCAAAAATTGGTTGTTTTTTCCTAGATCTTTGGCTTTGAGGACAGTTAATGGATGCAATGACTTTAGCCAGGTCTAAGTGTTCGCTCTGGCTGTTGGTTGAGAACATTGTAAGCTGTATTATACAGGAAGGAGAAATATGAAGCTTTGAAGTTCATGGTGACAAATGGAGTTATGTAAACATATTATCCAGGTAGGATTTGATTCGGTTCTTTCAATTTTGAGACGCTTGAGAACTTCATTGGCCAATAGGACGCATTTTCGGTTTGGTCGGTCAAGCATTTTATCAGATGTACAGTATAACCCTTTAAATCTACCTCAGCGAAGGTAAAAGGCAGGGCCAAGGTGCTTTTCTTCGAACAGGTTTGAAGGGCCTTGGGCCTGTCTGTCCTGCAGATCGCAACAAAAACGTGACGCCAATTTTTGAAGCTGTTTACAATAAACTTGTAGCAACCACATGCCCCCACAAAGCTACAAAGTAAATGTTTTATTCATTTTAACTAATACTGCACTAACAGGACTCAGAATGGGCATTTAATCAGAATAGATTTAAAGTAGACTGTTCTCAACGTAATATTTCACCCGACTACCCAAAAAGCTAGGAAAGATGATATCCATGTTCAATCTCTGATAACTCATCACGCTTAGGAGAAAATAAGCAGTCAGGTTGGTATCTTTGGCAAATATTTCAACAGTGTTTTAAGTAAGCGATGTTGCAAAGCAGGTGGAATACATTAGAAAGATGATTTCTACTTCTGATCAGAGAGGATATCCAGTGCTGCAAAGTTAGGACTAGAACTGTTGGCTTTATGGCCTCTTACATCCTTACCATGTCCTAAGTGAACAAGTGCGACGAAGCGTGCGTCTTGAAACTTTGAAACATAACCAAGCTATGGATGTCCTATCAATAGGCAATGCTAACAACATTTGTGATCATACTGCCTGTTTAAAAGGATATAGCCATGTTCATGAGATATTCTCGTCAGATTTCAGATAACTTTGCATCAATAGTTTGTACCCCGACGTAATGTTTTTAACCTTTTTACATGCGAGTATCCCCAGTTCATCGCATCGATCACTAACAGATTTAATACCTCAGGTTCTCTGTGTACATATCCATGAGAAGGGGGATCTTGACAATGCAATGTTGATTCCAGGGGCGCTTGATCCGATATATGCTGTCCTGCTACTACCATTAAGACAACGCATTGAGCAAGTTCATGAAGTTTTGAAGGGACAAGATTTCTGTGGCACTGAACTGGTCAAGAAGAGTATCAGGTACATACGTTTCTATCTAATAAGCTGGGGTAGGTATTAAAGATTGCAAACATTCCCTCTCATCTCCATGGTCATGTTCTAGACAGCAGAAATCTACGTTTACGCTACTGGCTACTGGAGGGTGGGGGATGTTTTCAAATCATGGCCCTTCTGATGAAGGTGGATCCAAAATATAATAGTATGATATGGTTGAGATTTTGTCACTGATGTGATTAGAACCTAGTAGTATCTTTCATGACACCATCACTGTATGAAGCACTGAATTCAGCATTGCAACAAGGTAGGAAGTACTGCAGGTTTCCATTTTGATTAAGCCTCAACAGCTGCCACTTGTTTAGATCCATGTGATAATAAAGGAATTGATTAAAAAGTTTCCGCAAGCATAACATATTCCCATACAATGAATGTGAATTAATAAAAGCACAAATTATGGCTCCGATATTTAAGCTTTCGCAAAATTGTGATGTAAATATCTCTCATAAAAGACTCATTCTGAAGGCAAGCAAAGTAAATGAGCAGTTACTTTATACTCATTTCTCCAGCACCAAAGTGAGCAGTGTCAACGTTTCAACCTAGAACAACATTCAGGGATCCACATAAACCATATGAATGTATGCCAGCACCAGATCTGTTTGTGGGGGATGGGGGACTACACAGATCACAGCTCAGCCTCACCATGTTTCAAAATCTGAAAGGGGTAAATGAGAGACAAATGGTGGTTGCCTGTGGATTCTCTTCGACGGGTGTAGGGATAACAAAACACAGAACTTCTCGATGGTTTCACACTTGTATCAAAAAGTGCTATAAAGAAGCCATCAGGACTGTGCCTTCTGGAATTATTGCATATTCATTTGGGGGCACAGCAGTATTCAGTGAATTTGGTAGAAAAGTGTTTTTGTCTGAGTTTTTTTAGTCTTCTCTGAACATATTCTCTGAACATATTCCCCTAGCCATCTTGACTATATGTAGATGAAAGTGCAGAGATTAGGGGATGCTTGCCCACCTATCTACTCATAGCTCACCTCCTCATTTTAAGTTTATCTTTAACGAACCTCACTGTGACACCTTTTTCTTTTCTCTCCTAACCAATGCATTCTTCACCCACAGTATTAGGTCAAATACTCCTTTCATATATTTTCTTCATTTACTAGATCCCATAGGGCCGAATACAAATCTAAAACTAAATATTCATACTGAGCCAACACTGGCACCTCTCTCCACTGCGAGAATACAATGCTTTATCACCCTTTCTTCTAATATCAGCACACCATTAACAGGGTTCTTCACCTCTACAGGATTCTCACTATAGCCCTTCCGTTGACTTTGCAAGAGACCAACTTCCTAACTCCCATTATTGTCTGCCTAACCCTAACAGGTGTAAAAGTGAACAACCTCAATTCAAATGTACTTAATTCATGCAAAGTTAATGAAAAACACATGTATAAAAAAGTTATACAGCTTATCTCGAAATTTTACAAATCCTTATATTTTATTTAGCTAATATCACTGCATTAAAATTAAAATTCCTTTGAATTTTGAAATATGCAGATTTTTATTACAGTCCAATAGTCTTGTTACATCAAGTAACATGGTTAAAAGACAACTTGATGTCCTTCCACTTTCTTTTTAGACCTTTTGCCAGACCTTCAGCCACCATTGGCAACTGTTCGCGCTGTCTATTGCTAGCTCTACTGGACAGTGATTGGAGAGGCTTCCCAGCAGGATTGGGGAGATGGGTGGGGAGGGTTACTGAAGCTCGCAGAGTCTGCTGCACATACAAAAACAGTATAATGCACACTAACTGTTGTGAGTATCAACAGGGAGTATAATTTTGGGCTCGCTAAAGCATCACTCACCAGACATCACTTAGCCCCATTGGCTGGGCCTATTTGAGGAGTCTTACTTCTTGCGTGAATGGCGGACCAGGTGGAGTCCATTTTGGCATGCATCACTGATTTAAAGTTCACCATCCCAGGACTGTTTGTTCCAGTTGGGCTTTTAGAAGAAGGTTAGATAGCCCCAATAAGCTGTTGTCAATTAGTGTAGGCAGTACATATACTAACGATAGTCCAGGGCCTACCTTCTAAGAGCCCAAAGATCATAACTCATTGACGCAGGGCTTCAGGATGAGCTTCCATTATTGCGAAAGAGAAAGGTTTGAAGAGAAGCATAGCTACCACTTTGGTGCCATAGTGAACCGGGAATGAAACAGTCTGTTATAGTTGAGCTTCCCCAGAAATTGTCGAGTTGTGCCCAGGAGATGTGTCTCTTGTAACAGAAGGATCCTGGGAGCTAATGTCCTAGCACATTACAAAACTGCCCTCTTTTAGTATTAAATCTTTTTATTGCAAAAAGAAAGGCTCTTACACACAGCTGAGAAATATCAAGGTACAGTGCAGATAACAATGCGCCCAATGTTATAGCAATCTCAGCAGAGCTCCACCTTACGAAATAGTCACTATGTCCGATAAGCTTCGGGAGCTGCGAGCCCAACCGGCAGTCTGTCGAGTGCTCTTAGAGCCACAAAAGGAAAAACACGTAACTTCAACCCACCCCCCCTGAACTATTCCCCAACCCCCCACCCCTCTCCCACATTCCGGATCCAACCTCCCACACCATACATACCACCTCACACCTTTATACAGTTCTGTCATTCACCAGTGACAAGCGGAGCAACCTTAAATACCTAGGACAGGTCACTTCTCGAAATTCGGTAGCTAGCAGGGACAGAAAAGGCTGCCAGAGCTCCGCATATTTTACCCCCTCCCCTGCTTTCACCAAGGAGAGTTTCTCCATACCAAGGACAGACCAGAGTCGCCACAGCCAATTCTGAAGGGTGGGGACATGCGTGGTTCGCCACAAGGCCAACAAGGCCTGAACAGCGTAGCCCAGCGCTATCGCTATCAATCGACCCCTGCGAGCTCGTAATGGGTAGGTTAGAGCATTAGGAAGCCCCAACAGGATATAGGCCGGAAATCGCGGGATCTCCGTCTCAAAGTGGGCGTCCACCTCATCCAGAATCAATTTCCAATAGCCCTGTATGTGTCCACAGTCCAACAAAAGGCGTGTCAAGGTGCCTCTCTCCCCGCAACCTCTCCAGCAGGACGCATCTCCCATTTGGTCCATCTCACGCAAGCGTTCTGGTGTATAATACCAGTAGGTTACTAGTTTTGTAAATGTGTCTGTCAACCACATGTGTTAGGCCGAGTGTCGGGCGCGGTAATAAATGTCCTCCCATTGCTTGTTGCGCAGAGTCCGCCCTAGTTCCCTTTCCCATCTTGCCCGTCCTGCATTATAAACGCGCGAGTATCTGTCCAAGAGGAGCCGATATATGTCTGAGATGAGCCGCTTGTCTGTGGTCCGCGAAAGAAGCCAGTATTCGTATTTGCTAAGCTTGCGTGTTGCGTCCTCACGGGTCAGGGGGTGAAGCGCCCAGTGTCGGACCTGCAGGTACCTAAGACGTTCGGCTTCTGGAAGGTCATAGGCCGTCCGGAATTCTTCAAAAGGCATCACTCTTTTCACCTGAGTACACATGAAAGAGGCACCGGCATCCCGCTGGGCGCCACCGTGCAAATGCGTGGACATCCCTGCCCGGGCCAAAGTCGGGATTTTCCAACAAAGGCGTAATGGGGGACGGAAAGGTCGTCAAGCCGTGCAGGATGCAAGTTCGATCCCAGACCTCAAGCGAGACCCTCGTAATAAATGAGGCATATAGATTTGGGGGCCGGTGCTGGCGACGCAAGAAGGGCACCTCTTGTAACGGACGCCCCGCCACGCCTCATCCTGGAACAGCCAATGTCGTTCCGATTCCCATTTGCTCCATTCCACAAGGGTCCGGAGCTGGGTCGCCTGGTAATAGAGTTGTAAATCTGGCAGGCCCAAACCACCGCCTTCCGGAAGAAGCATCGCTAACCTCAGCTTGAGCCTGGGGCGCTTCCCGTTCCAAACAAACTGCGCCAACTCCGATTGTGTGCGACGGATCCACCCCTCAGGGGGGCGAAGCGGGATAGCCCGAAAAACGTACAAAATTTGTGGGAGAATCGTCATCTTTACCGCCGCCACTCGGCCCAGCCAGGAGAGCGGGAGATGACGCCACCGCCCGACCTCGGTACGAATAGTGCGACTAAGGTTGGCGTAATTGATACGCACCGTGTCCGGCAGTGTGGCCGCCAGTTGTATGCTCAGGTAGGGGACTGCACCGTCCGCCCATCAGAAGGGGAATTGTGCTTCCAGCGAAGCCCGCATCTGTGTCTCCAGGGAGAGATCGAGGGCTACTGACTTTGCCATGTTAACTTTAAAACCAGAAGCCTTTGCAAACGCATCCAAGATTGCCGCGCCGGCCGGTAAGGATGTTGCAGGGGAGGCAAAGGAGAGCAGGACGTCATCGGCATATAAACTTATCGTGTGGATATATGCCCAGAATTTATTTCCTCCAATGATTGGATTCATACGTATGGCCTGCGCCAGAGGTTCCAAATACAGCGCGAAAAGCAGGGGTGAGAGCGGACACCCCTGCCGAGTTCCGCGTTCGAGGGGGAATGTGGGTGATGAGCAGCCGTTTACCCGTACCGACGCTGTGGGGAAGGTATAGCAATTTAGAATCCATGTGCGGAATTTTGCTCCTAACCCTGCCTTGATGAGCACTTGCTCCAAGTACGGCCAATGGACACAATCGAAGGCCTTCTCCGCATCGATCGCCAACATCATGAACTTTCCCGGTAACCTAGAGGCCCGCTCCACCAGGTGGAGCGCCCTTTTGGTATTATCGACCGTTTGTCGCTCCGAGATAAAGCCGGCTTGGTCCGGGTCAATCAGACCCTGCATAAGTGGGCCTAACCGTTTCGACAGTATGCTGGTGTAGAGCTTTAGATCCACATTAAGCAATGATATAGGGCGGTAGGCCCCGCATTGAGCTCGGTCCTTCCCCGGTTTGGGAATGACTGATATCATGGCACCCATCAGGTCCCTCGTGATGGCGCTGGGGTCTGAGAAGGAGTTAAAGAGAGCAGTCAGTAATGGGACAACCTGGGGGCAGAAAGTTTTGTAAAAGGTGGAGGTGAAGCCATCCGGTCCCGCCGCCTTAGCTAGTTTGAGGCGCGCAAA